>NC_132918.1:49483351-50090435 GCF_047675955.1 Chlorocebus sabaeus
ACCAACAAAAGGCCCTCTGAATGAATGTTGCAAGGACTAACAAGTACTCCTGCTACAGCAGGCAGGTCAGGTCTTCTACTTTTACAAGGTCATTGGCTGACTGTAAGGATCCATGAAGCAGAGTAGATTACATCCAGCTGAGGTTTAAGGTCTGTGGGCTAACGGGGAGTGTAAGTGCCTTTAGTTAGCAGCCCTTAGACATTGCTGTCTTCTTTATTTTCTCCAGGTTAGATGCAACCGCCATTAATAAATGTAGAACAACTGCACCAAGTCCTTAGCCAGGAAATGGAAAAGTCTCACATTGGTACTTTTTCTTTTGTTTTTTCTCCCTTGCTTCCCCCTCCACAATTCTTCCTGCTTCACTTCTGGCATTTTCTTTGGCCTGTGTTCCTTTATTAAAGCACAGTAATCAGGCACGACTAGAGGTACCCTTATGCTCTCCACTTTGAAATACCAAGAAAAATACACATACAGAAGGAAAGGCACAAAATGTGCCTTTTTTCAAACCTTCCCTACACGTTGATACGAACTGCAACATGCTTTATTAGAAAACAATCTTTTAGACAGTTGGATTTTTTTTTTCTGTAGTTTGCAAATAATATGAAAAAGGATTTATTTAACAAATGCTCCAAAGAAAAGCACTCCAAAGCACTGTATTTGGGACAACTTCAAGGCAGCTGAAGCTGTCTATGAAGATAAGCAGGCATCCATAGAATGAATTAGGCTAAAAAAAAAAAAGAGTAATAATAAGGCTCTAATCATACAGTATTTTATGGTCTCAAAGGATTCTCACATGCTTTGGGTCTTACAAAAACTCTATGAGTCAGGTAGTGCTGCTATTTTCCCTTCCAACTATTCTTTCACAGGGTAAGAAACTTGAGTCACATTCAGTGACTCTTTCAAAGCCAACTGGACTGGAACTCAGATTTACTGAGTGGTAATTATACTTACTTCACTAGTGACTGTCAAAGGGCACCCTGCAGAAGAGTCCTGTGGCCACTATGTGTTAGGTAGGGAGCTGGGTAGGGTAAGGGAGGGTGCAAAGGAGGGCATGACAGTGAGGATGACTGGGGAGTGGGTATGGCCCTGGCCCTTCCTGCTCCCAAATTAGAGCTCTGCCTTTATTCATTTTATATATTGGGCTTCCATTGCATCACACCATGGTTCTACTGCTTTCTGCTTATCTGCATTAATTGATAAAATGATTACTATGACTGTGGTTTGAAAAAAGAAATTAACTAGCATTAAATATTACATATTGAATGTTAACATTTACGTAAAACAAAAAATTACCTCAAAATAAAAGATTTCATTAAACTGCGGATTGCTTGTTTTCTTCTTTACTTTTGTCTTCTTTTGGTCATTCCTGTTCCAATGTGGTAGAGTTTTACCTTGTAGAACTTAACAGTACACAATTATAAAACATGCTATTTCCAACCAGGGAGCCTGACCTCCATTTAAAAGTTAAAGTGACTCAGGGAAGATTCAGTTTTAAATATTGCTTGGAAAAAATTAAGTGTCCTTATAAACTCAAATCAAAGAATATATAAGCTTTAGGCATCCTCTACGTGCCAAGACTGTATTATTCTCTCTATGGACACACTAGACTGCCAACCTTTTTCAGAGGCTTTAAAAACACATTCTATTCTATAAGCAACTCAGAATAAATAGAAGGAAGACAATAAGATTTAGAGTACCTTCATCTATGTTGAAAAATACCCAAGGAACTTGAAAAACATTCTTAACTCAGCTTACTTCTTGGGCTTCAGATATAATAGAGACTTCTTAAAAGAAATTTTAATTTTAATTTAATTATAGATTCAGAGGAGGTTACAAAAAATGTATAGGGAAATCTTGTGTCTTTACCCAGTCTCCCCCAGTGTTAACATCTTACACAACCACAGTACAATAGCAAAACCCACAGTGACTTTTTATTTTTTATTTTTTTGAGACGGAGTTTTGCTCTTGTTGCCCAGGCTGGAGTGCAATGGTGCAATCTCGGCTCACCACAACCTACGCCTCAGGGTTCAAGCGATTCTCCTGCCTCAGCCTCCCGAGTAGCTGGGATTACAGGCATGCGCCACCACACCCAGCTAATTTTGTATTTTTAGTAGAGATGGGGTATCTCCTTGATGGTCAGGCTGGTCTCGAACTCCTGACCTCAGGTAATCCGCCTGCCTCGGCCTCCCAAAGTGCTGGGATTACAGGCGTGAGCCACCTGCGCCTGGCCAGACATTTTAAAACACAAATTCATATGCCAAATTGTCTCTAACTGTATGTTACCAAATAAAGAATTTGTCAGGTACAGATTATTTTAAAAAACAAAAACAGCTCCACTAGATTGAACATTTTTATCATGCAAAATAAATCTCTCTAATAGCATTTAATGTCATAAGACTATCTGCTAATAGCATACTATTGTTTGAGCACCTAATAAATACCGGCATGGTACTAGGTACTTTACATACATACATAAATACATTTTTCAAAGTGACTTAGTAGTGATTTTCAACAAAGTAAGAATAACTAGAGACTCTGGGGATGGGGAAAAGGAGTGTGTATGTATGCATGCATGCATGTGTGTGTAGAGGGAATACTGTGCTTCTTGTTTCCTGATTCTAAACCTTCAAGTTGGAGACATATTTCAGATGTGTCAGTTCCTTAAAGAAACCATAATGAAGTCATATAACACACCGTATTACAAAATGCTATAGGTTTTTTCACAAATTATTATAAATCATTTAAATTAATGATATGGTACACTTTGCCATGCTCTAGTACTTCAGCAGTTTTTCTACAGTTGGAATTCTCTCTGTAGAGGACAGATCTCATGAGTAGAAAAGGCGATTTTTCAGTCCTGAGTTGCCTTCCAGATAAAAATATATAAATTGCCTTGTTATTCTGAACTGGCATTCATTAAAACAGGATTTTACATGCATAAAGTTTAGGATATTTGAAAGTAGGAATGCTGATGCATGAACAGTCAAGTTTATGTTTTAAAGCACTACACTGTAATAGTATAAAACTGAGGTTGTTCCCTAAAGCCTAACAGCATGGCAGATTTAAAATGGGGTACCAATTTCTGTCTGTAAAAAGAGGGTTTTGTTATTAACAAGTGTATAATAGAACTCACTAAAGATTATTCTTTCAAAGCATTTATTACTTTGTGTTATAGATAGCTATTTATCATTTGCTCATAGAATCTTACTTTTTAAATTTTTAAATCAAACATTACAACTTAAAAACCTAGTAATAATTCAATAAACATTACCTAGAAGGGCCCACTAGAGAAACTGTTGCATAAGGGTCACAGCTTTGGCCATTTATGAGAGGCAACCCATGGCATGCCTTGATGCTAAGGTAGAATAAAAGAGATTTAACATATTAGATGCCAGTTAAACAAGATAAAACATTACCTTTAAACACAAACTAATACATTCAAAGGGTTAAGAATTGTCTTCCATGTGTCTGCAGTTGTATGGCTATATACTACCTACTCCATACACATATGTATGCATTTTCAAATTTATGCTATCCACAATCATTAATGAAACTATCAAATACAGGCTGAGCATTCCAAATTAAAAAATCCAAAGTCCTCCAAAATTCGAAACTTTCTGAGCACCAACAAGATGCTCAAAGGAAATGCTCACTGGGGCATTTCAAATTTGGGCTTTCTGGATTTGGGATGCTTAATGGGCAAGTATATATAATGCAAATACTCCAAAAAAACAAAAAACAAAAAAACCAACAAGAATAAGAAATTCAAAACACTTCTAGTCTCAAGCATTGTAGATAAGGGATGTGTAATAGTCAACACATTTCCTCCTGCTAAACACCCAACAAGGTACATTTTGTGGTTTGATAATACATCAAAACTGCTGTGGCCTCTAAAAGGGAAAAGAAAGCGGTACAAACCCTAAATGAGAAGCTACAAACCAAGCCAGCTCTATGGCATCATATCCTCTGCTAAAGCATGAATGACAAACAAGGAAACAACTGTGGCTTCCACTTAAAAATCTGATTCATAAATATGGGGCAAGCCTCACACAATTCTGTAGCCTTTTATTCCAATTCTCAGTAAACAGCTCCTGCACCATTCTGTAGAAAATGTTTTAGACCATAAAAACCAAGGTCATCTGATCTACTCCATGGCTCACGGTTGTTGGTATTTACAGAGAACACAGAATCTAACTTTAGTGATTTATTCCTCCAATTTTCTCACTAAATATTACTGAGTTTATGAGTTTAGTTTAATGCCTAAGGTTCTGCATTTTCTAATGCCTAAGAGAAACTCATGAGTGTTTTGAAAAGTATTCTTTGTTGAAAGACACAAGCTGTTGAGTAACATCCTTATTTCTCTCCACAACCCACAGGTCACAGATGTGAGTGAAGTGCTATTGGTATACCGCCGAGTAAAGACAGAAATGATAATATGACTCATTTCTATTAAGCTGGGCATCAAAAAATAAAGAAATTTTGAAACTAGCCAAAGAA
Source organism: Chlorocebus sabaeus (assembly GCF_047675955.1). Taxonomy (NCBI): domain Eukaryota; kingdom Metazoa; phylum Chordata; class Mammalia; order Primates; family Cercopithecidae; genus Chlorocebus; species Chlorocebus sabaeus. The sequence continues at coordinate 49,487,849 of NC_132918.1, forward strand.
AACACAAGCCAGGATAATAACTCGGTTTTTAATGTGGGGTTCAGGAATACTCAGATTTTTCCATTGTACATACTGCTTAAAACTTACACTTCTCAGGCTAAACCTCATAATGATATCTGATACAGCATTTGCAGTTTACTATGCACTTTCACAAAATGCACCTAATTCTCACAACTGCCTTTGAGAAGAGTATTACGCCATTTAAAAGAAGTAAGGCTCAAGGAGGTTATGTGAGAAAGTTACAATGTAAGGCTCAAAGAGGTAGCATAACTTGTAAGAAGCTAGCCAAGACTCAACTTCTACTTTTTAATTTTGTTACTGAAGTCCAGTGCCCTTCTACATTCCCACTGTGCCCCCAAATACAATATTACTCTCCTTGTAATACCACATTTATCTCACATAAACATCAATTATGAGAAACCTTAATGACAGAAATCCAACTTTCTATTTTATGAGGTATAAAAAACCAGAGGAAAGGCCAGTCGCGTTGGCTCACGACTGTAATCCCAGCACTTTGGGAGGCCAAGGCGGGCAGATCACCTGAGGTCAGGAGTTTGAGACCAGCCTAACCAACATGGAGAAACCCCGTCTCTACTAAAAAAAAACAAAATTAGCCAGGCTCATGCCTGTAATCCCAACTACTCAGGAGGCTGAGGCAGGATAATCGCTTGAACCTGGGAGGCGGAGGTTGTGGTGAGCTGAGATTGCACCATTGCACTCCAGCCTGGGCAAGGAGAGCGAAACTCCGTATTTAAAAAAAAAAAAACAAAAACAAAAAACTACCCAGAGGAAAATTCAGTACTGACTTATAAGTACACAAAAACTTATGAAAGGATAAGAATACCCACAAATCAGAACAAGGATGCCCATAAACCAGAAGTGTCACCCTACAGAAATAATCAGTACTCTTAATTTTAAAATATAAAGCAGTTAAAAATTGAGTTTTCTGCAAAACTGAAGTAATATTATTAAATACAGGTTATTTTATTCATTACACATATTTGGAAATATTATTTTTCTAATGACCCAGGATAGCAATGTTCTTCCAATCTGTAAGTCAAGCAATTTCGTATCATAAATTATGGATGGGCAGAAAACAAATGTTAAAAATAACCCCAATATAAGGAATTTTATATTTATATGTGACATATAAAGCATTTACATTAATACAGTATCTAAAAATTACAAAGGTAAATAAATATTATAAACAGTTCATAATAAGACTGATCTGATTCTTTTCTTTGGACTTTTTTTTTAAACTAAAAGAAAATGTTAACTTTTACATCCAGGTAAGATGGAGTATCAGGAACTAGATTCACTCTCCACCCAAAATGAACTGGACAAAATCAGCAGTGAAGGACAGGTGAGCCCTCCAACTGCCCCAGCTTACAGCTAAATGGTTTCTCTGAGAAGAGGAGACAAAACTGTCAGCAGGAGGAAGTCAAAGTGACTAGAGCCCCCAGGGCAGAGTACTAAAGGGAAGAAAGTTGCACAGAGAAAGAAAAATCTCCAGGGAGCTACAAGAATTCCCCCGAGTTTTCAGCTGAGTACTGACACATGTATATATATGAGGAAATCATCTGAGGCTGGGGAAAGAACCATTTGAAAAGAATAGAGGGAACAGTTCCTAAAACCCACACATGGCTAGCAAGAGGTACCATCAGCCACAATAGAAAACCTGGTAATTCATGGGTACTGCCTTAATAGCAGGGAAACATAAGCCCTCCAGTAAAGGCTGTGCTTGTCTGTTTAACAAAAGTTAAAAGCAAACCATAAAAGGATCAAACTGTTTCTAAGTAACTTAACCAAGTGCTAAACAAAGCTCAAGTACATTCATAGAAATATAAAAATATCCAGCAACTTCACAATGTCTGGCATGCAACAGAAAATAACCAGGAATGCAAGGAACCAAGAAATTATCATCCATAATGAAAAGAAATATCAATAGAAACAGAATCAGAAATGACAAAAAAGATAGAACTAGCAGACAAAGACATTTAAGTTATATTCCGTATGTTCCACACAGACACAAAAGACAATAAAAATGGAAAAATCTAGAGATGAAAAACATACTGAGTGGAATTAAACATTTGCTAAGACTTTGGGGGAGTAGTTGGATAGACATGAGAATCAATACTTCTGTTTTAAATGTGTTAAGTTTGCAATGTGATACATCAAAGTAGACATATTAATCTGAAACTCAGAAAACAGACCTGGGTTGAATGCACCAGGTATAGGCAATTAAAAAAAGCTTGTTATTTTGAAATAATTTCAGATATTCAAAAAAGCTGTTAAAATAATAACAGTTTCTGGATACTCATCAACCAATGTTAACGTTTTATATAACCATAGCAGAATTACTGAAATCTGTTGCCCTTACTCAAATTTCACCAATGTACTTTTTTGATCTAGGACAAAATATAGGATCCCATACTGCATTTAGTTGTCATGTCTTCTTATTCCTCTCCATCCCGAGACAGTTCATTAGTTTTCCTTCTTTGCCCCATGATCTTGCCAGTATGGTTGGCCAGTTATTTTGTAGTGTATTCTTTAATCTGAGTTTGTCTGATGTTTACTCATGATTAGGTTGAGGTTATGTATCTTGGTGTCCTCAGTGCATCCTATTGGAAGGTACTGGATGTCTCATTATTCGTGATGTTAACTGTGATCACTCAATTAAGGTGGCATCTATCAGATATCTTATGGGAAGGATTCTTTGAGACTATGCAAAAATACTGTTTGTCATCATACTTATTATGCTCACTGAGCATCCACAGATGATCTGTTGAATTGTCCCCTTACCCACTTATTACTGTGATGTTTGCCAATGTTGATTTTCATTTTCATCAATCCTCCTACATTCATTAATTAGAATTCTACCATAGGAAAAAGCAGTCCTTTCTCCCTACCAAGTATTTTTAAACTGTTTATTTGTATCAGTATTGTCATATGACTATTTATTTTATTTTATAAGTTTGAATCCACTATTATTATTTATTGTTTATTCTGAAGCTCAAATTGTTCCAGATTTGGTAATTTGAAGTCTCTTTACATTGGCTTCAATGTCCTTTTTACATATCCCCATTATTTTTTAGCACCTTCTTACTTTTTGAGCCCCAAAGATGCTCCAGACTCATCTCATATTTTCCTTGCCCAAGTCCTGAAATAAGCTACTGCTAAAAAGGAGTCCAGGTTCTTTTACTGAAGCTGTACTAATGCTGTCGTCATTAGCCACGTGTGGTTATTTACATTTAATTAAAATTAAACAAAATTAACACTTCAGCTCTTTGGTCACATTAGCTGTATTTCAAGTTTTCAATATCCACACATGGCTAGTGGCTGTTTTGAACAGTGAAGACACAAAGCATTTTCTACATCACAGAAAAATCTACTGGAAATTGCTGATTGGAGAATTGCAAACACACACACGGGCACACACACACACTCACTCATACACACTCTTAGCACTATTTTTCTCTAGAGAAGTCTGCCTTCAAAGGAGAGCAGAGAAATGGGAATGATAAAAAGGACTGGGGTATGGGTGTGCAGAGATGAGGTCTGGGGAGGCATGACTTTTAGGACAGAGATACTAGAACATGTTTATTTGTGGAGGGAACCATCTAGAGGAGAAGGTAAAGCTGACAAAACAAGAAAAAGAAGGCATAACTGAAGGAGCAAAACTCTTTAAGTAGAGGAAATAAATGGAATCCAGAGTTCAGATGGAAGAATTCAATGTCAAGAAAAGGAGTACCTCCTCTGCTATAAGGACAAAATTATGGATGCAAATTAGGTTTGTAGATTTGGATTCAGGAAGATGTAAGCAATTTCTAGGCTGTGGTGATAGACAATCTTATAGCTGTATTAGAGAAGCACAGTTAAGTTCCAGGGCAGACATAAGTGCCCACGTGAGGCCTGTGATGATAAATTTAAAGTGAAATCAGTCTACGTGATTTTCTCCAGTAATATTCACGTGCAGATTGAACACAGAGGAAGAGGTCACTTTCAATCATAGTAGAGTTTTTCCAGATAAATAAGAATAATGAGAACAATAGGGGAATTGACGGAAGCTGCAAGAAAATGACTACAGTAATAGATCACGGAAAAAGATGTAGAAAGAAGTGAAAACAGAAACACAGTGAAGATCAACGGATTGGGGGGGTCAAAAAATGTTGCAGTGGGGACTTTCTAGGTCTGGAGAATAATAGTAACTACTAGGGTATGAATCTTTCCATACATTACTCCCCCAAAACCGAAGTCCAGCAAGAAGCACAAAGAAAGCCATATGTGAAACCATGCCTTTAGCATTACTAAAAAACAGAGAATGTCACGAACTTCAGAATATCTTAAGGATGAGAAATCAACAATGAATTCCATAAAGCTATCACTGGAACTCTGCTGCTACAACACAGTGAGTATGGAGAGCAAAGGCTTAAGAAACTCTGAAAAAAAGAGTAAGTGGAAAAACATAGAAGAAATGGATAAATTCCTAGACACATACAACCTAACAAGATTGAACCATGAAAAAATCCAAAACCTGAAGAGACCAATAACAAGTAATGAAATTGAAGCCACAATAAAAAGTCTTCCAGCAAAGAAAAGCCTGGGACCCAATGGCTTCACTGCTGAATTATACTAAATATTTCAAGAAGAACTAATACCAATCCTACTCAGTTAGTCCAAAAAATAGAGAAGGGAATACTTCCAAATTCATCCTATGAGGCCAGTATTACCCTGATACCAAACCAGAGAAAGACACATCAAAAAAAGAAAACTACAGGCCAATATCCCTGATGAAACTTGATGCAAAAATCTTCAACAAAATATCAGCAAACCCAATTCAACAACACATTAAAAAGATCATTCATCATGACCAAGTGGGATTTGTCTCAGGGATGCGAGGATGGTTCAATATATGCAAATTAATCAATGTGACACATCATATCAACAGAATGAAGGACAAGAACCATATGATCATTTCAACTGATGCTAAAGAAGTATCTGACAAAATTCAACAGTCCTTCATAATAACAAAACCCTCAAAAAATAGAGAAAGATCATACCTCAACACAATAAAAGTCATATAGTACATATCCATAGCTAGTGTCATACTGAATGGGGAACAACTGAAAAGTCTTTTCTCTAAGATCTGGAATGTGACGAAGATGCCCACTTTCACCATTGTTATTCAAGTCCTAGCTAGAGTTATCAGACAAGAGATAGAAATAAAGACATCCAAACTGGAAAGAAAGAAGTAAAATTATCCTTGTCTGCAGATGATATGATCTTATTTGGAAAAAACCTAAAGATTCCACCAAAAAACTATTAGAACTGATAAACAAATTTAGTAAAGTTGCAGGATACAAAATTAACACAACAAAAATCAGTAGGGTTTCTATATGCCAACAGTGAACAATTTGAAAAATAAATCAAGAAAATAATACTGCTTACACAATAGCTACAAATAAAACAAAAGAGCTAGGAATTAACCAAAGAAGTGAAAGATATCTATAATGAAAACTGTAGAACACTGGTGCAGGAAATTGAAGAGGACACCCAAAGATGGAAAGATATTCCAAGTTCATGGACTGAAAGAATCAATGTTGTTAAAATGTCCACACTACCTAAAACAATCTACAGATTCAATGCAATCCCTATCGAAATATCAATGTCATTCTTCACAGAAATAGAAAAAAAAAATCCCCAAATTTATATGAAACTACAAAAGACTGAGAATAACCAAAGCTATCCTGAGCAAAAGGAACAAAACTGGAGGAATCACATTATCTGATTTCAAATTATACTACAGAGCTATAGTAACCAAAACAGCATTGTACTGGCATAAAAACAGACACGTAGACCAACAGATCATTATAGAGAACCTAGAAACAAATCCGTACACCTACAGTGAACTCATTTTTAATAAAGGTGCCAAGAACATACATTGGGGAAAGGATAGTTTCTTCAATAAATGGTGCTGGGAAAAACAGATATCCATATGCAGAAGAATGAAACTAGACCCATATCTCTCACCATATTAAAAAACAAATAAAAATGGATTAAAGGCTTAAATCTAAGACTACAGACTATGAAATTACTACAAGAAAACATTGGGAAACTCTCCAGGACATTGGACTAGACAAAGATTTCTTGCATAATAGTTGCCACAAGCACACAAGCACAGGCAACCAAAGCGAAAATAGACAAATGGGATCACACCAAGTTAAAAAGCTTCTGCACAGCAAAGGGAACCATCAACAAAGTGAAGAGACAACCCACAGAATGGAAGAAAATATTTGCTAACTATCCGTCTGAGAAGGGATTAATAACCAGAATATGTAAGGAGCTCACACAACTCTACAGGAAAAAAAATCTAATAATCTTATTAAAAAATGAGCAAAAGATCTGAATAGGTATTTCTCAAAAGAAGATATACAAATGGCAAATAAGTTTATGAAAAGGTGCTCAACATCACTATCATCAGAGAAGTGTAAATCAAAACTACAATGAAATTACAATTTTTCTCCAGTTGAAATGGCTTTTATCCAAAAGACATGCATAACAAATATTGGTGAGGATATGGAGAAAAGGGAACCCTTGTACACTGCTGGTAGGAATGTAAATTAATAAAACCACTATGGAGAACAGTTTGGAGGTTCCTCAAAAAATTAAAAATAGAGCTACCATATGATCCAGCAATCCCACTAAAGAAAGGGAATCAGCATATTGAAGAGATATCTGCACTCTCATGTTTACTGCAGCACTATTCACAATAGTCAAGAATTGGAAGCAATCTAAGTGTCCATCAACAGGCGAACTGATAAAGAATATGTGGTATATATACACAGTGGAGTACTTTTCAGTCATAAAAAAGAACCAGATCCTGTCATTCAAAATAACAGGGATGGAACTGGAGATCATTATGTTAAGTGAAATAAACTAGGCACAGAAAGACAAACTTTGTATGGTCTCACTTGTGGGAACTAAAAATTCAAATTGAACTCATGATAACAGAGAGCAGAAGAATGTTTTCCAGGGGCTGGGACACGAAGTGGGGGCACAAAAATATAGTTAGATATAATGGATAAGATCTCGTATTTAACAGCATAAGAAGGTGACTACAGTCAACAATAATTTATTATACATTTAAAAATAACTAAAGGAGGGTCAGGCTTGGTGGCTAATGCCTGTAATCCCAGCACTTTGGGAGGCTGAGGCGGGCACATCACAAGGTCAGGAGTTCAAGACCAGCCTGATCAACAGGATGAAACTCCGACTATACTAAAAACACAAAAATTAGCCAGGTGTGGTGGTACATGCCTATAATCCCAGCTACTCGGGAGGCTGAGGCAGGAGAATTGCTTGAACCCAGGAGGCGGAGGTCATGCCACTGCACCTCAGCCTGGTCGACAGAGCGAGACTCCATCTCAAAAAAACAAAAAAAATGTGTAGCACCTCCCCGCTCTCTCTCCTGTTCCTGCTCCTGCCATGTAGGACAACTGTTCCCCCTTTGCCTTCGCTATTATTGGAAGTTTCCTGAGGCCTCCCCAGAAGCAGATGCTGCCATGCTTCCTGTACAGTCTGCAGAACTGTGAGCGAATTAAACTTCTTTATAAATTACCCAGTCTCAGGTATTTCTTTATAGCAATGTGAGAATGGACTAATACAAGACACTAACACTAATATGACATGATTGTTGTGATTATGTGACATGAATCTGAAAGCAGCCATCATAAAAATAATTCAATGAGCAATTTTTTTTTTTAACTTAAGTTCAGGGGTACATGCACAGGTCTGTTATATAGGTAAACTTGTGTCACAAGGGTTTAAAGTACAGATTATTTTGTCACTCGGGTATTAAGGCTAGCACCCATTAGTTATTTTTCCCGATTCTCTCCCTCCTCCTACCCTCCACCCTTCCGTAGGTCCTAATGTCTGTTGTTCCCCTCTACGTGTCCATGCATTCTGATCATTTAGCTCCCACTATAAGTGAGCACATGCAGTATTTGGTTTGGTTTTCTGTTCCTGCATTAGTCTGCTAAGGACAATGGCCTCCAGCTCTACCTATGTTCCTGCAAAGGATATGATCTCATTCTTTTTTATGGCTGTATAGTATTCCACGGCATATATGTACTGCATTTTCTTTACCCAGTCTGCCATTGATGGCCATTTAAGTTGATTCCATGTCTTTGCTATTGTGAATAATGCAATGAGCAATTACAAAAATGTTTAAAACAAAAAAACAAACAAGAAAGTCTCAGCAAAAGAAACTCTCACCAAAGGAAAAAAGTTATAAAGAAGAATCAAATATAAATTTTAGAACTTAAAAAGATAATAACCAATATAACTCAACGGATAGGCTAAACAGAAGAATGAAGAGGACAGAGGAAAGAATCACTGAACCTGAAGACATAACAACAGAAATCACCCAATTTGAACAACAGAGGGAAAATAGACTGGGGGGAAAAGCAAAGGTCAAAGCCTCAGAGGGACCGCTGGGACTGTAAAAAAAAAAAAAAAAAAGACCTAATATTTGTGCCACTGGAGTTCTGAAAGGAGAGAAAGATAGCAGAGGTGATAAAGAATTAATAGAAGAAATAATGGTTGAAAATTCCCCAAATCTGGCAAAAGACATAAATATACATAGTCAAGAAGCTGAGCGAACCCCAAACAGGATAAACTGAAAGAAATCTATTTCAGGATACATCACAGTCAAACCAAAACATATGGAAATCTAAAGGCAGGCTGGGCGTGGTGGCTCACACCTATAATCCAAGGACTTCGGGAGGCCAAGGCAGAAGGATCACTTCAGGCCAGGAGTTCGAGAGCAGCCTGGCCAATATGGCGAAACCCCATTTCTACTAAAAATATAAAAATTAGTTGGGCATGGTGGTGCACGTCTATAATTTCAGCTACTTAGGAGGCTAAGGCATGAGAATCGCTTGAACCCAGAAGGCAGACGTTGCAGTGAGCTGAGATCGCACCACTGCGCTCCAGCCTGAGCGACAGAACTAGACTCTATTAAAAAAAAAAAAAAAGAAAATTAAAGAAAGAAAGAAAAAAATAAAAGAAATCTAAAGGCAAAGAACAACCTTAAAAGAAGCCAGAGAAAAATGGTGTGTTACCTACAGGGAAAAACAATTTGAATGACAATGAATTTCACATCAGAAACCATGGAGGACACAAGGAAGTGGTACATTTTCAAATATGGAAAGAAAAGAACCATCCACTCAGAGTTCTATATCTAGTATAATTATCTTTTACAAATGAAGAGGAAATCAAGACCTTCTGAGATGAAGGAAAACCAAGAGAATGTATCACCAGGAGACTTACTCTAAAAGAATGGTAAAAGGAAACTCTCTAAACTTAATCACAGAAGGAATCTTGAAACATCAGAAAGGAAAAAAAATAACATGGAAAGGGCAAACATGTGGGTAAAGACAATAGACATACACTTTCCTTCTCCTCTAACTCTTCTCAATTGTGTTAGATGGCTGAAGCAAAAAATTATAGCATTGTTTGATGTGGTTCTCAATATATGTAGATGAAATATTTAAGACAAAGTATATTACAAATGGGGGAGGGTAAAGGGATTTAAAGGAAGGTAGAGTATATACACTTTATTCTAACTGGTAAAATGTTGACATCAGTACATTATGATAAGTTATGCATGTATAATGTAATACCTAGAGCAACCACCAAAAAAAAATTTATACAGAGAGAGAGACTATAGATTTTTTAAAAACACAATATAAATAAATCAAAATGGAATTCTAAAAAGTGTTCAAGTAACCCACAGGAAAAAGAAAACAGAAAACTAGAAAATAGGAGACAAACAGAAAACAAGAAAAAGGCAGATTTAAGCCTAATATATTAACAATTACATTAAAAATACATGGAAAAAACTCACCAAAAAAAGATAGAGATTGGCAAAAATTATTTTTTTAAAAAGTGACCCAACTATATTCTGTCTACAAAAAACTACACACAGTCATTCAGACAGATCTGAGTAAAAAAAGCCAATCTCAAAAGGTCACATAAGATTCCATTCACATAACATTCTTGAAATGACAAAATTATAGATATAAAGACAGATTAGAGGTTGCCAAGGGTTAGAAGAGAGGAGTGGTTAGTATGGGATGAGGGATATCTTTATGGTGACAGAAGAGTTTCTTATCTAGGTGGTGGTAGTTACACAAATCTATACACATGATAAAATGATCTATAACTATATACATACATTATGCCAATGTAAATTTCCTGGTTTTGGTATTGTGCTACAGTCATGCAAGATGTACCCACTGAGGGAAAAAGTGAAGGGTACACAGGACCTCTCTGTACTATCCTTACAACTTTCTGTAAATCTATAATTATTTCAAAATTTTAAAGTTGGGGGAAAAATATCAAACTGCCAGAGTTCAAATTCAGGCTCCAACACTTCCTGTGTGAAATTAGGCTTATTTAACCAATATGGGCATCAGTTTTGTCATCAGCAAAAGGAGGACAACAGTATCTACCAAATTATAACCAGAAACATATAACACACCAAAAAGGAAATGATACACGTACAATGTGGATGAATCTCAAAAGCATTATGCCAAGTGAAAGACAGGAGACACAAAAAAGACATATCATATACTTTAGTTCAAATAACACTTTGGAAAAGGCAAAAACTATAGGGACAGAAATCAGATCATGGTTGCTTGGAGCTGGGTGTGGGGAGAGGGAACTGAACTACACATCTTTGAGTAACGCCTTTTGTTATAGTTTTGACTTTTGAAATCTTGCAAATATTCTATTCAAAAATAAAATTAAGCCTACAAGGATAGGGGGAAAAAACTTAAATTGGGGGAAGGGGCACAAGAAAACCCTTAAATTAAATGCAAACAAACCAAACCAACCAAACTAACTGTATTTCAAATGACTATTATAATTAAACTGAAGCATGGGAGGGAGTAGTGGAAGACCTAATCCAGATACTTTCACCATATGCTCTCAGTTGGTCTACAGAGTCAGTCTGTGGAGAAAAAGCTGCAAACAGATCTTGAACTGTTTTTAGTAGCTAAACCCAAATTCCCAAATTGAGAAACATTAAAAAAAAAACTGGCTTATATTCTTAAAACTGTTAATACAATCAAAGAAAAGCAAAAAATTATTCCATGTTAAAAGAGATTAAAGAGACAGGTCAACTAAACATAAAACATAATCTTGGAGCGGATCCTTTCTTAGAAGGAATAAAATGCCTTAACAGACATCACTGGGACAGTTAACAAAAGTGGAATATAATAACTTCAGATTAAGATATTAGAAAATAACTATAGATTTTTAAAAAGTATTGTAACAATGTTAAACTTCCTGAATTTGGTAACTGTACTGGAGTTATTTAAGATAATATCGTTATTCCTAGGAAATACGTACTGATAAATTAAGAGACAAAGAGTCATACATATGCAATCTTCTTTCAAAAAGGTCGGAAAAAATTAATGAAATGTTATATATAGTAGTAAACAGACATATTTATATACAGACAGAATACTTCAAAGGAGCTGGGGTTCACAATTGATGAGAATAAGTTACAGTCAGGAGCAGCAATAGGAGAGTAGTATCTACTCTACTCCCTGGCCTTACAATATGTGGACATGATAGAAAAAGCCTCTGACTGAGAAGGCTACGAAACTGCAGTACTTTGTGGGATATTCAGATGTCAACTAATGCAAAAATAGAGAAAACACCCAGAAGAAGTGAAGGTTATCTGGCAGTCTATTGATAACACAGAGTAAGGGTTTGGAGGGGAAGTAAAGAGTAGGGGACTGGGCTAGAACAGATTTCCAGAACAGCCAGTCTGGGTGGTAAAAAATGACTTGAGGGTAGAAGATGTAAAAAGGAATTCAAAGTAGGTGGGAATCAATACTGGTGATCTCTGAGTGGGCATTACTTCTAGCTCCAAGGTCTCTAAAGCTCTGCTCTGTGGTGTGACAATTTCTAGAAGACCTTCTTTGGGAAGCCTTTCCAATTATCCACTGCCAGAGAGTTAGACACCCTTATCCTTAATGCCCATATATATCATTTAACCCATATTCAATAAATATTAGTTGAATAAATTCACCATAACCTGAGTAGACTATGAGAAAATTAAATTGAAAATAAACTTCACAAAAGGAATGACATAGCAGAATTTCATTTTTGAAAAAAGTTTCTGAAGTTAAAATAAGGAGTTGGCTTAAAATTGAAAGAATATAAAATGGAGAATTATTTCTAGTTGATTTTGGTTTAAAAAAAATGCTTACTGTACAACAAGCTGCTGGCACACAGTTCCATTCTCCGTTATCAGTTCATTCAGTTTTAATTCAAGGTGAACTTTACCCTATAATGACAAAAAAAAATTACAAACTGAGTAGTCTATTTTACTGAGAAAATATTAAAGGTAAGTGCCTTTTCAAATTGTCACAATATTTATCCACTGACCACTAGCACATGGCTTTGCCTACACTAAGTACTTGTTAAATGAATAATAACCAAAACCAGAGATCAAAGTTCTGAAAGCTATGAAACAAATACTTCTGTCAAACATGGTATTCAAATTTAAGAATTTTATGTCCAGTTCAATAAATATTTATGTATCTACTTATCATAGGCTAAAAAGAAACATAATACCTAAATTTAAGCAAATTTTGAGATACAACCAAATTATAAAATGTAGGATGCTTTTTCCAGAAGATAAACCAGCATTAAGGACAGAATCAGCATCATTAAAACACAGAGAAATCATACAATTCTAAAACAACTAAAAACTAAGTTACAGCCAATAAAACTCAATTTGTCACTACTTACTTTGATCAAACAATAAAGATTTATGGAATGTCTACTATGTTTCAGAAGGCACTGTGGGAGTGGGTAGGAATCCATAGATGTCAAAGATGTAAGTTACTGCTTACAAGCAGCGTACAATCTAGTTGGGAAGACAATAAACAAAAGATAACATATGGCCAAGAGTCTTGATGGAAAGATGGGACACTGAAAATAAAGGAGTACTTTCTTAAAGAGACATTAATAGACTAATTTTAAAAAATTAAGTAGTGTAAGTTTAAAACAGTTCAAACTATCAACTTCTCAAGAAACAAAGTCTTAGGAACCCTATAATCCAGAGCTTGATATTTCTACCCTGCCGCTGGTGATGAGCCATTCTGCGCTAATCATGAGCAATTCTAAGCTGGTTAAGAAACAGTACCAGATTACCTCCACCCAGCTGACAAGACAAATTCTCACATTGCCATGTGGAGATTTCAGGGGAGTGATGTCTAGGGACTGATGACATGAGTGATTTCATTAGAGGTAGGAAAGTTCATTATCTAGTCACTGTTCCTCTTTAGAACAACCCCTTTCAAACATTCTTTCACAGAAACCTAACCTGAAACACCCTCACTATTTTAAGAGGACTTGTGACACAAGAATGAATCTGAGGTCCACCAGCTACAAAGCTCAGGGTTAGATGAATAGTAAGAGATGAGCAATAAATACTGATGGATCTTAAAACAAAAGTCTGCCTGAGAAAGCTAAGGTCTAAAGCAGCAAACACATCTATGGTAGCAAAATTAATAGCAGTTACCTGGAGCTGGCACCAAATTAAGCAAATCTTCCACTAAAAATCTAGGTACAAATATTCATAAAATCATATATAATTTATAAACTAGGTCTTTCATTATTCCTGCATTTAATATTTACAATCTCTACTATTCAAGGGTGATCTTGAAGATCCATGATCTGTAATTTGTAATATTACTCAACTAGAATTTTGAAATCATATTTTCTGTTGTGACAGCATGTAGGTATTACTTGGCTAGCAAGGGCGCCAAGCCAACTACACAAAAATTTGCATCTCAAAGCAGTTTTACAATTTTAACATATATACATTTTATTACAGAAACCGTATGCTCACACAACTGTCTCTCAGGAAATGTCTAGGATCTATTCCAGTTCTAAGACATTAAAAACTATGACAATAGAGTAGAAAAAGATAATCATTTTGTTTACAACTAAAATCATAGTATTATAGCAAGTCAAAAGGATATTTAATAAGATTCTGCCAGAAATCATTATTATTAAGTGAGAGCCTACCTAATACATTCATTACTCCCACTGACTGGTAAGTAAAACATTCCTTAGGTATTAATCAACAATAACATAATTATATATTGACCTGGTCAAGAAAAGTGTGAGGATAGAACAGGCAGACACAAAACACATACTGTTAGGGTAGAACACTAAATTAAAAGGCATTATGAGTTAAACTAAGGAAATTATAATTTCTAAACTGTAAAACACTAACTCATTATATTCTTTAACATGGAAATATATATGATACTTAGCAAAAGAAATCACAAAATAGGCTGCATACTATAATGCTAATTTATTTAAAAAAACATATATGTATAAAATTACAAGACCATCTACTGAAATGTTGATACAAGATACCTTTGGTTGGTGAAATTTCAGAAGACTTTCTTTGCTTTTTTGCTCTAGATTTTAAAAGTTTATACTACTAGTTTAAATTTTCAGATTTTAAAAGTTTATACTACCAATTTTGTTTTCAAAGTTTTTAGTTCTACTGTGTTGTTCTTAGTAAAGAAAAATGAACAAAGTTTCAAATTATTTAAAACTGCTTTTCAGTTTTAGAAACTCAAATCAGTGAACATTTTAGAACACTCTTTGGTCTCTTTTCACACAAAAGTTCAGTTTTACTTATATCTGTAATCATTTTATAGATTTGGATTGTAGCAAAACAAGTTTGTGTGTCTGTGTGTGTTTGTTTTTTGATGGGGCAGTTATGAGCCCAGCAAGCTGACATTTTGTAGCCTCCCTTGAGACCATGGATAGCCGTATGACGTAGTCCTGGCCAACAAGATAGAAACAGAAGTTGCTGGCGGGAATCATACTTCTTCTCTAGGGGAAATATATCATTCAGGCCCTCAAATGATCTTCAATATATTTTATATTTTAATCTCCAGCATTCCATCAAAAATTACAGAATATGCCAGAAGATCAAAAACCAAGGGAAAAAAATGAGGAAAGCAGTGGACTTACAAGAGATACAGATATTGGAATTGACAGAATTTAAAACAGCTTTTTTTTTCTTTGAGACAGAGTCTAGCTCTGTCACTCAGGCCAGAGTGCAGTGGCGTGATCTCAGCTCACTGCAACCTCTGCCTCCCGGATTCAAGCGATTCTCCTGCCTCAGCCTCCTGAGTAGCTGGAACTACAGGCATGTGCCACCACGCCTGGCTAATTTTTATATTTTCAGTAGAGACAGGGTTTCTCCATGTTGGCCAGGCTGGTCTTGAACTTCTGACCTCAAGTAATTTTCCCGCCTCGGCCTCCCAAAGTGCTGGGATTACAAGTGTGAGCCACTGCATCTGGCCTAAAATAGCTATTTTTTTAAAAAGACGTAAAACAAAATGAAAAATCCAGCAGATACCTGGAAACTATAAAATGAATGAAATAAAAAAATTAGAACTAAGTAATAAACCAGAAAATGCATTTAGTAGCAGAGTAGCCACAGCTAAAAAGAGGACTGGTGAAATGGGAGATAGGTCAGTAGAAAATAACCACAATGAAGCACAGAGAGGGAAAAAGCATAGGAGACATATGAGACACGGTGAAATGGCCTATTATTCACATCACTGCAGTCGCAGCAGAGAAGAGAAAAAAGGAAGAGGGCAGAAAAAAAAAGGAGATGAGATAATTGCCTGGAATTTTCCAAAACTCAGAGAAGACAAGCCACAGATTCAAGAACTCCTAGGGACAAATAAGAAAAATAAAGAACCTACAAAGAAGCAATATTAAGCATCCAACAAGGAGGCTGGGCACAGTGGCTCATGCCTATAATCCCAGCACTTTGGGAGGCCGAGGCAGACGGATCACCTAAGATCGGGAGGTGGAGACCAGCCTGACCAACATGGAGAAACCCCGTCTCTACTAAAAATAAAAAATTAGCCGGGTGTGGTAGCACATGCCTGTAATCCCAGCTACTTGGGAGGCTGAGGCAGGAGAATCACTTGAACCCAGAAGGCGGAGGTTGTGGTAAGCTAAGATCACACCATTGCACTCCAGCAAAACTCCACCTCAAAAAAAAAATAAATAAATAATCCAGCAAGGTACTGTGTTTCATAATAAACATGTAATGTGATTTGGTCTACAACTGCATTCTTATTATTCAATCTCTTAAAGGACGCTCAATGATAGTATACTTTTCATGTATGTCAGAAAATGTTGGAAGATCAGATACCTTGCACTGTACTATTCGCCTTTAATAAAAAATAAACCAAAGTCTTGAAAGGTATTGCTCTGTATGACTTCCATAGCATTGATTATGTTAGGCTGATACATGCAGTTATAATATCACATTATCTTGTATTAATGAGCATTCTGAGGAACTTACATTACTCTGGTACTGATATGGTTTGGCTGTGTCCCCACCAAATGTCAACTTGAATTGTATCTCCCAGAATTCCCACATGTTGTGGGAGGAACCCAGTGGGGAGGTCATTGAATCATGGGGGCCAGTCTTTCCTGTGCTATTCTCGTAATAGTGAATAAGTCTCACAAGATCTGATGGGTTCTATCGGGGACTTCCACTTTCGCTTCTCTCTCATTTTCTCTTGCCACTGCCATGTAAGAGGTGTCTTTCACCTCCCGCCATGATTCTGATGCCCGCCCAGTCATGTGGAACTGTAAGTCCAATTAAACCTCTTTTTCTTCCCAGTCTCAGATATATGTCTTTATCAGCAGTGTGAAAACGGGCTAATATATGTACTATTTGAAGATTTAGTATTTTATATGCTAACTTTATTTCAATTAATTTTACAAAAATTTCACACAAAAATATCTGTGATTATTTCAATTGTGTATTACATATATTCTTGGTACCATATAGAAGACACTATGTAAATTTCTGCACACAGTTTGGGAAAATAAGATGAACAGAGGTTGATATGGTTTGAATGTTTGTCCCTCCAAATCTCATAATGAAACGTGAGCCCCAATGTTGGAGGTGGGGCTTAGTGGGAGGTATCAGATCATGGGGGCAAATCCCTCATGAATGGCTTAGTGCCATCCCCTTGGTGATGAGTGAGTCTTGCTTAGTTAGTTCATGTGAGATCTAGTTGTTTAAAAGTATAGGACTTCTGCCTTCTGTCTCTTGCTCCCTCTCTCATCATGTAATATGCCTGCTCCTCCTTTACCTTCCACCACAATTGTAAGCTTCCTGAAGCACTCACCAGAAGCAGATGTCAGCACCATACTTCCTGTATAGCCTGCAGAAGAACTGTAAGCCAAAATAAACCTCTTTCCTTTACAAATTACTCAGCCTTAGATGTTCCTTTATAGCAACACAAAAATGGACTAATACAGAGGTATTTGAGCAAAACACAATACATGCACTTAAAATCCTCTCAAGTCTAAATTTTATTTTGTTTTTATCAGTCACAAAACACTAAATTTTAACAACCATTTCCACATAAAATAACTCAGTATGTTTCAACTGGTAAAAAAATTTTTTATAGGCATACTTTGGAAATACTGTCTAAGGGTCCAGACCACTTCAATAAACAAATATCTAAATAGAAAGTCACAAAAATTTTTTGGTTTTCTAGTGCATATAAGTTACATTTATACTATACTGCAGTCTATTAAGTGTGCAATATGTCTTAAATACCAATACACATATCTTAATTTAAAAATATGCTATTGCTAGAAAAGACTGTCATAGAGACATGAAGTGAGCATATGATGTTGGAAAAAATAGGCAGATAGATTCGCTTGACACAGGGTTGTCACAAACCTGCAATTTGTAAAAAATGCAGTATCTGTGAAGCACAATACAGCGAAGTACAATGAAAGAAGGTATGCCTACATGAGGTGAAAAATATCCCAACTTCTGGATTTCTGATGGATGTTTTAATACATAGAAATTACCTCTATAAATAATTCTGGACACAACTGCCCATCAGATGAAAAAGCAAAATACAAATTTTATTTAGTATCTCTTATATTAATGGCAGTTCTTTATGAAGGTGTTGTTTTCTCCTTAAAGAAGTATTTAATATGATCTAGAATGGCTCATTATTAATTCACATACAAAAATTTTAAATGAAGTTAAAAAAATCAACCTGCAATAATGAATTACGTTTTTATATTTATTATGTCTTGAATAGGGCATGTTTTAAAAATCCTCGTGTATATATTATTAGCTATAATCATTGCATTTCTTTTTAAATGTCTTTTTAAACAGGTAAGGCAGAGGTCTTTAAAAAAAAAAAAAACCTATAAAACAATCAATAACTTAATGGCATGATCCAGAAATTCAAGATATGCTTGTTGGTAAAGACCTATTAACTAAGTAATTGCATCATATAGGACATGGTTGATAGCACATCTGGATTTACTGCTTGGACAAGTTGTATGAGACAAACTCCTTAATTAATGAGAGCAGCAAATTCTCCATATGGGTGATTTGGTTTAATCACTCTTTTTTTTTCCCTATAGAGATGGGGTCTTGCTATGTTGCCGAAGCTGGTCTCAAACTTCTGGGCTTAAGCAATCTGTCTGCCTCAACCTCTCAAAGTGCTGAGACTACAGTGAGCCACCATATCCGGCCTGGTTTAATCAACCATATGTACAGTATGCTTTTTATCACACTGCCTAAGAAATAAAAAAAGGATAAATACTTAATGTCCCTGGTGAGTTACAGGACATAATAACTAATAGTACGGCTGCAGTTCACTGGAGCCAAAAGAGGATTTATAGAAGGCACCAGCACAACCCATATTAACTTCACATATGCGGCAAAGAATATCGAGAAAGAATACCAAATGAAGTAGATGATAACTAGGACCATAAACAGGATCAGAAACTAAGGAAGAGAATGCTTCAAAATGGAGGGAGTGGCCACCAGTATCAAAAGCTGCTCAAAGATCAAGTAAGATGAGGACAGAAAAATGTCCACTAGATTTATTGACACAATGTCACCGGTAAAAAGAACCATTTCTGCTCTCCCTCTGACCCACTACAGAGTCTGAAAGCAGATTAGAATAGGTTGATGAAAAAAATGGTTCAGCCCAGAAGGAAAAACTGCAAAAGGTAGAATCAAGCCAAAACCTAAATTTAAAAAAAAGTAGAAAAATACACTAATGAAATATTACTAACAATATTTTGAACTACTGAAAATGAAACTGAAAAGAACTATTAACATTAATGACAAGTATAACAGTATCAGCAATAATAAAAAATTGTCTCTGGGAGACAATTCAAGGTAAGAGGTTATAGTTCTTAACAATTTTTCAACTGTTTTGGCATAAAGCCCATCTTAATACTATTGGGATCTTTCCACTTGAAAGCTAAATTACATTTCTGCATGTTAATTCCCTAGAACTTCACAACCAAGGGAATCCTTTATGCTGACATTATCATTTCATAGATGAAGATCCTCAGGTAACAACAGGCTTGCAATTATTTGGGGCACAAATGCTAATTAGTGGTAGAACTAGGAAACAAGCATCTCTACCTCTGAGGTAGCAATGCCAATCATTTCCTCTACCCAAACCCCTCCTCAGGGAACATGCCTACTCAAAGCCCTGAAGTGGACTACCTTAGAGTGACTTTTCCTCCAAGCGTATCAAATTAGATTGAAGTGGACATCTGACCCAAGTTTAGCCAAATTTTCTCTCTAGATTGTGGCAGAAAACTAAGTCAGATGTTGGAGGTGAGGAAGCCGTATGGTCACATAGACTCAAAAATTGGTGTGGCCTCTTTTAGGTCTCAAAGAGAGACTTGGAGCAGATTTACAGAGAGAAGCAGAGGAAGAGACATGTCTCATCAGACATACAAAAATAATACAATGGAATCTCAAAACAAAACGGGTTTTTTCCTTCCTTTATATTTTGCAAAGCGAATAGTTATTAAAATGAGAGGGAAGGACTGAGAGAAAACATTATTCACTTCATGAAAGGGAAAGAAAAAACCAATTATTTAAACCGTGAGAACTTATACTGAATGAGCACAGTGAACATATGAATAGAAGAAATGATTAGTGGGTCTCAGTTTCCATGTGCCACCTGCAGTATCTATTGCTGTACTGAGTGGGGGAGGAGGGGGTCTACAGTTTAAAGATACAGTATATAGTTTTCATTTACCATGGCCCAGAATGCAAGCCTATTATTTTATGTGGTAGTCAACCAAAACCAAACAAACCACCCGAATACCTTAGGGTATTTTATAAGAAACTAAATTATTTTCAAAAATAATTGTAACTTATGCAAAAAATTTTAACTTTTTATTTTGTATACTCATTTTACAGATGAACTTAGGCAAATTTTAATGTCTGTTGTTCTCAGAATCTAATCTCCACTTAAGATGCATCTCCTCTGCAAATGCCTGACAACTTTCTAGCTCACACTAGCAATGTAAAGTTCCCATAATGACATTCCAAGAAACTCTAGGAGCTTTCTAATGGCCTCTCCCATTTTCTTTAAGCAAATCTGAGCAGGCTTCTGTTCCTTACACTCAGATGTTGCTTAAGTGATACTCCTAATCTACTATTTTTTTTTTACGACTAATAGTACAGAATAGTGAAAGGTAGTAAAGGCACTGTGGTTAGGAGTTTTAGAATCAGATAGATCTCTTTTGGAATCAAGGCTCCACTACTTAGTAGTTCTGTGACTTTGGAGAAGACATTTAATCTCTGTGAATTTCTTTTGCCTTATTTGTAAAATGGAGGTGGTACTATTTACCTCATAATGCTACTCTGAAAGTTAAATGACATTAAGTACTTAGTACTGTGCTTAGGATATACTGGTATAATTACTAATAGTAATTATCAGACTGAGTTCCTGTTGAATGCAATGTTTCATAGCTTTCACCTATTTCCCTATTAATTGCTCTTATGTTTCATGATATTTTTGTAAAATTTTACAGAGTTTATGGAAGTGAACAAATTTATCAACAAAGTAGGATTTGTATGAACCATGGGATGATTTTCTATCTTTTCTAGACTCATAAAGTTAGTTTAGTATTCCCTTATCAGTACTGGGACAACATTTTCAGTGGTACCATATTAACCTGAAAGTGTTATATGTCTCTCCCACCCCACAAAGTACTTTTCCTTCTAAAATCTATTTTAAATAGTGGGTAAATCTTATTAATATCATTTAAGACAAAAGAGTTGTAAAGTTTAATAACTCATGAAAATGACTTGCACAAAATTTTAAAATGACTATATTGTATCTAATAGGTAACTGCCACTTCCACAATTTTCATTTTCATAGATGAGATATGTATCTCTCAAATATGTACATATACATGCACATATGCATATATATGTGTATATCTATAAACATGCATACCCATGCGTATGTAATGCGTGTATATATACATATATATGCATATATGTATATACGCACACATATATACACCATCAAATAAAGGCTTGTGTCCCTGTGTTAATCTCTAGTACCATCTCCAAGAATTCTATAGAGTATTCTATATAGAATTCTACCTTTTGAGAGCTGGAACTCTTAAACTGTTTAGAAAATTTAAATAAAATTCATAAAATTTATGAGTTTCATAAAATTTAATGGTTCATAAAATTTCAGTTTAAATGTTCAAAGCCTTTTCCTACCACGCCTTTTGTTAAAACTATTAAAAGAAACACTGGTACTTTAAAACTTACATATCTGCCTTTGGTAAGGGAATATTAGGGAAATAGCCACCAGACTGACTGGTGGTAAACAGACAATATTTTACATCTGATAGCATTAACAGCTTTTAAACTATCCTTACAGATATTTCACTTAATTCTCAAAACCATATAAATCAAATATGGCAACTTCTATTCCCACTTTATAGAAATGAAATTCAATGTCATTTAAGTAACTACATATAAAAACTAGGACCTAAGTTTTCTGCCTTTTAATTTAAACCCTTTCCACTTCTTCACATTGCTTCTCACATGGATCATTTACAATACTGTACAATTGGGATTTGAATAATAGCTACGGACATACGGAAAGACAAGAATATTAAAACATGGCAAAGTAGGTTAAACAGGAAAAGTATGTTATATTTTGCAGTTAAGAAGGGGTTTTAGTGCATAAATACTTAAGTTTTTGAGAATTTAATAATTAATCAGAATGCTTGAGAGATTATGAGGAAATGGAGACACAGGCACTTATTTGCAAATTATCTGTGGTGTGGGTGTAGCACTTTTTTCTTGTCTTAAACTTCTGTTTGAGTCACAGTGGCAAATTATAACTTCTTTTAGAGAGGAAGAATCCTGCTTGCAATTATGCCCTCGGGAAATGGTTTCACAATCCTTACCATATTTTAAAAATAAATAAGGTTACAACAAAAACCTTTTAGAGAGAAATAATAATTTCTAAGACAGAGCAACTCAGATTTTCTAAAAACAAATAGAAACTTCAGCTACATGGCTAAACACTTCTTTACTCACAGAATCTGAAAAGGGTCTCTTATTTTGGCAAAAAGAAAAAAAAGATTAAAGAGTAATGATACCCTTTCAAATAAAAAGCAAGGTGAACAACAGGAAAGGGTGGGTGTGGGAGTGAAGGCTGTGCACAGTGGGCTCAGGCAGGGTTTAAATGAATAACATTTCCCCAAGTCCAGTTTACTAGAGAGTAAACAGAGAATCCTGATCAGTACAGACAAAATCAGACTTCCAGGGATTCTTCCCAAAGTCAGAGTTAATAAAACACATACTTTCCCTTAAAACTTTTCCCCTCAAAGACAAAATAATAATTTGTTATTGTGATTCAAACAGAAGGTAAGAAAGAAATGCCCTAATCTCCCCAATTCTACACATATGCATATACATGAGCATTATTCTTGAAACAATATGACAAAGCCATTACCTTCCTGTTCTATATTACCCAAAAGTCTACAATATTTGATGCCAGAATTCAAAATAAGGTATAATATGCTCTATTTACATGAACTAGTTTAATTAGTTCATGTTTTACTCATTTCCTGTGACAATCTCTTATATTACATAAGCCTTAATATTTACCTGAACCTCTGAATTGGAGTCAACAGGCTGTAATGAAAACCAAGTTTCTTTGCCACTGTGATGACACAAGTCTTCTTTTTTGATGGCTACTTTTCCTACAGATAATAAGTAAAACAATATAAGAAAACATGCTTTGTATAATCCTAAGACTCATTAGCACTGTTTTATATAATACTTTATAGAAAATATTTTAAAATAATTTGTACCTATCGACATAAAAATAATTTTTATAAAGCATTTTTTTCTACAATTTAAAGAATGAAAAAGTATCTCATTTCTCCTTGCCCCTTGGCAGACCTTTGTCTGGGTCATTTTGAATCAGGGGATTAGATAAAACCTCAGTTGTATTTACATGTAACTGCATTTTTTTAGTACTTATTCAGATTCATGTTTTTACCCAGAGTACACTCATTATAAAAAGCAAGGTACAATGGTAGTGCAAACTAATCTTCCCAATTTTTTGACCCTATGAACAAATGACATGTTTTAGTAAGTTTTGAGCAGATGTATCTGCATTTAGCAAGAGTTTATAAATTCCAATTAAGAGAAAAGGAAAAACAATATCATACATCATTAACAACAGTGAAAACTGACTTGAAAATTATGGGAGATCATAACAATTTTATTATTAAGAGTTTAGTTTTAACAAAACATTGCAAACACTGATCATGTTGCTACAACACATACAAAAATTAAGCCAGTTCTCTAAAGAGTTTAAACCCTCTCAGAGGAAGATACAGTACAAAGAACAAAGTAGTATGAGAGGAAGAAACAGAAATGTTCTTATAATAAAGTATTTGCCATCTTGGTACAAAACATTTCCTTCCTCAATTCAAGTTTTAAGAAGTAGACACAGTTTTGCATAAGACGGACGATTTATTCCAGGATTCTACACAAAAGTTTCAACAAAGGATATATAAAGTTAAAAGCACTTTCTTTTGTCAAGTAAGAATTTTCATTTTGTATGCCCTAATTCTACTTTATTTCCTTGTACTTATGACATACCTTGGTCTTTTAGTTCAACATTTGAAATCTTTAAGAAAATTGTAAAGAAATTTTTCTGTCAAGATATGTCAACTTTTGTATATCAAGTGAAAAGGAAGGAACAGGAAAACAAACAAAAATTATGCTTAAAATTTTATTCTGGAATTAGATAGTGGTGATGGTTACACAACTCTGTGAATATACTAAGGCCCCCACGACATCATATACTTTCTTTAATTTAAAAGATATTTTAATTCACCCAAGCCATTAGTGCTGGAAAAAAGGAAAAAAAGATGTATTCTGAAATAATTTCAAACAGAGAAAAGTTGCAAGAAATGTACACCAAAAATTTTCATATTTTCTACTCATTCCCCTACTGTTAACTTTTATAATGTTTCTCTTCCTCTAACATATATAATGATTCTTTTTCTGAACCACTGAAAAGCAAATACAATGTATACCTCAAAAGGGTTAATTTAATGGTATGTGAATTACATCTCAACAAAACTGTTATTTTTAGAGTGTAACCACATTACAGTTTTTGATAAGCTTCTCATTCATGTCTTGGAATTAAAACTATAAAGACAACTGATAGATCTAATTTTAAAGAAAATACTAAAGTACACAGCTATATTTTATTAAAGAATGGTGACTGTATTAAAAAATACAATCAAAGGAGGCCTATTGTAAATTCATCTTTATATGTTTATTAATACATGAAGTGAAAACACAAAATTTTAAAATAAATTGGTCCTGATAACAAATACATATCTTCCCAACTTTCTTTTGAATACTTGGGATAAAATGTAATTTGAAGATCAAAATCTTTATGTGAATATATAGCATTTATAGTTCATTCAAATCACATAGAAAATGACACTAGGGAAATCATGCATTTTAGTTCTCCTCTGGCTAAATTTAAGATAAAAATGGTGGGAAAACAGAAATTCTTATAGTATTAAATACACAGATTAAAAGCCAAATATAAAATTCAGGCACTAACTAGAATACTCAAATATTCCTTAAACTGCAGGAAGAATTTAGGTTAAGAGACAAAATCATACAAATCTCTGGATATGTTTTATCTATGAATTGTATCAAATTCCTGGCAAATCCATATACTACCAGGAATGGCTTAGGATATAAAATTATGACAAAGTATTCAATATTGCACGCCACAAGTGATTACCACAATTTTATCAAGTAGTCCTAATTACCACTGATTCCACACCAGATGTAAATAAAATGTTAAAGCAATGCTAACAGTTTGATACTGAAAAATATATATGTACATACAGAAATACAGCTATACATCCTATAGCTGAAGTTCTTACCTTTTGAGAACCATTCCCCTCCCTGTAAGAATTTTTGTAACTATGTATCTTTTATGTCCTCTCCCCAGAAAAAGGCACAGATAATATCTGGCACATAATTTTAAGACAGTTTACTTACCATCCAGAAACCAATCAGTAGACTTCTGGTGAAATTTCTACTTTACAATTTCCATAACTTTTAGTTTTGCATACAATTTATGAATATGTATATAGATGTACATATGTACATACATATAATACATGCAAACATCACTAAAACAAGTCCCAAACTCAAAAACAGGGTTTTTTACAAAGTTTATTTAGGAGTTTACTGGTTTGACAAATTCATTCCCTCATTCAACAATCACAATGGCACTGTGTTATTTGATTTCCAGGCTTCCCTAACCACACTCTATTTAACTAACAATGCTGCTAAAAACTAGAGTAGAAATTTACCTGTCCTACTTACGACTCACTACTCTCAGATCACTGTAAATACTTCTCATCTGTCACAGATGCCTTCCCAAAACAGAATCCTCTCTTAGTCAAACAGGTAATATATTCTAAAGCAAGCTGCCTCCTCCTCCTATTCCGCATCTTGAGTATCATGACATTCACTGTCACTGAAGAGTTGAATGTTTCTTGTCCTATGAGAGGGAAACCCTTCTCTGACTAGCTGCATAAATAAGCCATTTATGAGTTGAGAATACTCTGTAATTTTATTGCCAGCTCTTATTCTTAAGTTCCTTTTTAAGATGTCAGTTTCCGATATGTAAAGATCTAGTTGCATGAGGCTAGTTGGCCTGAAGAAGCAGGAAAGAAAGAGTACGTGATCCCGCAAAGTTAGAGAAAATGACATATAAGAATGGCACAGGAAAATAAGAAAAATATTTGAAGTCATTAGGTAGCAGGATACCTACAACATGTCCAGCACTTTATTAGGTAATATAACATATAAAAAGAAATATACATCATCAGCCCAAGGGAAAAAAATAGGGAAGGGGGAGAGGGGAAGAGAGACAAAGAATGAAGGAGGAAAAAAGGTGGGAGGATAAATGAGAAGGAAGTACGGGAGAGGGAAAAGAAAGGGATGGGGAAGGAAGGAACAAGTTTCTGAAACACAAATAGAATTTTAAAAAATGCCTCATGATTCTGATTTGTTGTTTTATCACTAAACTGGCAGGCATTAACAGTAAAAGGTAGACAGCCCGATACAAAGGAAAGGGCACTGAACTGAAAGAAAAGCCAGCATTTACTGAATCTCTACCAGGTAGGAGACATTCTTAAATATTTTCTTGTTTAATTTTCCTACCAATCTTGGAGGTAGAGGGTATAATCACCATCTTACAGATGAGGAAAGCTGAACAATATTTTTAAACTTGCCGCTAACAGGTGCTGAAGTCAGATTTCGAAACCAAAGTATGCCTGTTTGTGTTCCTTCCAACACAAACACTAATTCCATAACCTAGTGTCAATTCTGTTGCTTATTAGCTGTGCAATCTTGGGTGAATTACTCAAACTCTACATCTGATGTGGCTGCTCTGCATTAGAATGACTTTTAATGATCTTAAAAACCTTTTTTGTGCCTCTAATAGTCCCAAAGATGTATGTTTAATGTTTACTATTTTCTTTTATTTATGTATTTTTTAATTTAATTTTTTTTTCGAGACAGGGTCTTGCTTTGCTGCCCAGGATGGAGTGTAGTGGCATAATTACAGCTCACTGCAGCCTCAACCTCCTGGGCTCAGGTGATCCTCCCACTTCAGCCTCCCAAGTAGCTGGAAGTACTTTTTATAGCTGGTCCCAGATGGCTAATATTTATAGTTTTTGTAGAGATAGGTTTTTACCATGTTGCCCAAGCTGGTCTTGAACTTTTGAACTTAAGCAGTCCAACAGCCTTGGCCTCCCAAAGTGCTGGGATTATAGACATGAGTCACTGTGGCCAGCTGTTGATTACTATTTTAAACAAAGTTAATCCATTATTTCACCAGCTATGAAATTACTAACTTCAAAAAAAAATCAAACACAGCTGGATGCAGTGGTGCATACCTGTAGTACCAAGTACCTGGGAGGCTGAGACAGGAGGATTGCTTGAGCCCAGGAGTTCAAGTCCAGCCTGGGCAACACAGTGAGACTCCCGTCTCTTAAAAAAAAAAAAAAAAAAACAAGAAACAAACGTCCCAACAAATCATTTAAAGTTAGTACTTCATTTCCTCACTGTCCTGACAAACTCATGGACAGAAAGCGCTTAAAACCAAACATATACACACCAGATGCTGTATTAGTTCCTTAAAATCAGACAAAGAAACACGAAAGGAAATGAAGGAACTGTGGGCACAGAAACCACCTTTGTTGATCATTAAGTAAAAAAAGCATTTTTAGCTTTCTAATACCATTTTTCAGTAGCATTTTCTTGCCATCAGTAAATACTATGTTACCCTTGGGACCCATTTTTAGATACAAGATATTCTTAGAAATTTCAGCCTGATACAATTCACCAATTGGCAAAATCCCGATAGTCCTGTTCCTACTTGAGCACTAGTGGAAATGGCTAAAAGAGGAGATAAAAACAGTGACAGGCCGGGCACGGTGGCTCACGCCTGTAATCCCAGCACTTTGGGAGGCTGAGTTGGGCTGACTGCCTGAGCTCAGGAGTTCAAGACCAGCCTGGGCAACACAGTGAAACCCCATCTCTACTAAAATACAAAAAATTAGCTGAGTGTGGTGGTGTGCGCCTGTAGTCCCAGCTACTAGGGAGGCTGAGGCAAGAGAATTGCTTGAACCCAGGAGGCGGAGGTTGCAGTAAGATGAGATCATGCCACGCCACTGCACTCCAAGCTGGGCGACAGAGTGAGACTCCATCTCAAACAAACAAACAAACAAACAAAAACAGTGACAAATGTTACTGCCTATATAAAAATGAAATAGGACCAGAGGACTGAACAAATTCTGGCAGATAGTCAACAGCAGCATTTAGAGACAACAGCAGCACTTCAAAGACTTAGTGTAGGAGGTTTCAATAGATACATTTTGGTCTTTGTGGTAGACTGGTATATTAATGGCCTCCATAACTCCTGGTATCTACACCATTGTGTGGTCCCCTATAGCAATGACCCTAATACAATCACAATGGCACTGTGTTATTTGCTTTCCAGACTTCCCTAACCACACTGTATTTAACCTCAGCTCACTGCAACCTCTGCCTCCGGGGTTCAAGTGATTCTTCTGCCTCAGCCTCCCAACTAGCTGGGACTACAGGTGTGTGTCGCCACGCCAGGCTAATTTTTGTATTTTTAGTAGAGATGGGGTTTCACCACATTGGCCAGGCTGGTCTCGAACTCCTGACCTCGTGATCTGCCCACCTTGGCCTCCCAAAGTGCTGGGATTACAGGCATGAGACACCGCACCTGGCCAAATAATTCTTAATTTTTTAAGCTGTAGGAGACTTGATCATGTTTCAAATAAAAAAGAAAATGGAGATGAAATTTAGGACACTAGAAAGAGAATAATAAATGTAACTTAGACCTCTGCCTATGATTAAAATACAAAGATAGTGGTGCAAAGATCAGGAATGTGACACATATGTGGCTAGTTAGCTTTGTTCTAGCTCATGCCCACAGATCACACTCCAGTCTGATAATTATTTAAGAACTGTATTTATTGGCCAGGTACAGTGGCTCATGTCTGTAATCCCGGCACTTTGGGAGGCCAAGGCGGGTGGATCACGAGGTCAGGAGATTGAGACCATCCTGGCTAACATGGTGAAACCCGGTCTCTATTAAAAACACAAAAAAAATTAGCCAGGCGTGGTGGCGGGTTCCTGTAGTCCCAGCTATTCGGGAGGCTGAGGCAGGAGAATGGCATGAACTCAGGAGGCGGAGCTTGCAGTGAGCTGAGATCATGACACTGCACTCCAGCCTGGGTGATAGAGCGAGACTCCGTCTCAAAAAAAAAAAAAAGAAATATATTTATTGGTCACTGATATGGTTTGACTCTGTGTCCCTACTCAAATGTCATGTCAAACGGTAACCCTACTGTTGGAGGAGGGGCCTGGCGTAAGGTGACTGAATCATGGGTCAGACATCCCCTTGCTGTTCTCATGACAGTGAGTTTGCATGAGACCTGGTTATTGTAAAAGTACGTAGCGCTTCCCAACTCTCCTCTCTCCTGTCAGCCATGTGAAGATGTGCTTGCTTCCCCTTTGCCTTCCACTCACGTAAGCTTCCTGAGGCCTTCCAGAAGCAGAAGTCATTACAGCCTGAAAAACTGTGAGCCAATTAAACCTATATTCTTTATAAATTACCCAGTCTCAGGTATGTCTTTATGGCAGTGTGAGAATGGACTAATATAGTGACTAATACAGACAGGAAGAAAATGTATAAATAGATTAAAGTGAATTATTACTTCTATTAAAAAAACCCCAAAAACAGATGTTCTTTGAAGGATCAAAACTGCAGTCTTTCTATAAAAACATTATTTGAACCACTAAACAAATACTTATCCAACATTACTAAATGTAAGGTACTCTGTAAGAAAGAGTCCCTGCCCAGCCGGGCATAGTGGCTCATGCCTGTAATCCTGACACTCCGGGATGCTGAGGCAGATGGATCACCTGAGGCCAGGAGTTTAAGACCAGCCTGGCCAACACAGTGAAACTCCATTTCTACTAAAAATACAAAAATTAGCTAGGCGTGGTGGCACATGCCTGTAATCCCAGCTACTCAGGAGGCTGACACAGGAGAATCACATGAATCCGGGAAGTAGAGGTTGCAGTGAGCCGAGATCACACCACTGCAGTCCAGCCTGGGAGAGAGAGCAAGATTCTGTCTCAAAAAAAAAAAAGAATCCCTGCCCTTTTAAATATCACATTTAACTAGAGAACTAATGAATAAGCATAATGAGTACCATGGAAAGGGAACAATCAGGTATTATAAAAACATATGACATAGTGACTAGGGGAGCTGCAAAGGCCTCCCTGAGAAACTGTCATATAAGCTGAACATACAAATTAAAAATGAAATTTCACAAATGAACATGTAGTCTACAGAAAAAGATTACAGATGTTCAGCATATATTATTCTGCAGTTTTCAATACTATACTAAGAGAACGAATGAATATAAACATTAACATTGTGATTAAAGACAATTATGAACAGTACATACCTATACGAAGATCTCTTTGTAAAACATTCTTATCATAAACATAGAAAGACAAATACTGGAAAGTTCTTGGAATCTCAAAGTAAAATTCTTCACTGAAAAATGGGCTAGAAAGAAAAGGAAAGCTCATTACTTCAAATAATATAAAACAATTAAATAATAATTAATATCACCTTCAATAATAATAGTATAAATACTCAAATAATATCACTTTTTTTTTTTTTTTTTTTGAGACAGTCTTGCTCTGTCACCTGGCTGGAGTTCAGTGGTGCGATCTCAGCTCACTGCAACCTCCAGCTCCAAGGTTCAAGCGATTTTCCTGCCTCAGCCTCCTGAGTAACTGGGACTACAGGTGCATGCCACCACGCCCAGCTAATTTTTGTATTTTTAGTAGAGACGGGGTTTCACCATGTTGGCCAGGATGATCTTGATCTCTTGACCTCATGATCCACCCGCCTCGGCCTCCCAAAGTACAGGGATTACAGGCATGGGCCACTGCTCCCAGCCAAATAATACCACTTTCAATAAGTTAATGAAATGATGGACTAAAATGCTATTGAAAAGAACTTGAAAAGCCCCGAAATAATTATCAATGCTAAATTTCAACTAAGTTCTATATAAACCAAGCTGAACACTGAGGGGATCTAAATTGCCAGTATGAGTTCTGAACAAATAGCTTTTCAGCAGTCCTGTGGATAGAAGATACAGTAACTGCCTGGGGTCATGCTCACCTAAGGTGGACCATTTGAGAGCTGAGAATAGTGTCATTCATACCATCCTTGTCTTAGAAATGTGTAAAGTTGTATTATTTACAATACATAAAACCTAAAACAGCTAATGTTACGTGAAAGGTTACTTCAAAATATTTTTTTTTAATTAAAATAAGCTATTTAAAAAAAATTAAAACATGCTATTTTAAAATCAACTTTAAAAATATTTTTTAAAAATTAAAACAAGCTATTTTTAAATCAATTTTATTGAGGTATAAGTTACACACAATAAAAATCCAATTTAAAGTATAGAGGTTGATGACTTCTGATAAATTTATACAACTGTGTAGCTTCCACCCCAATCAAAATACAGGACACTGCTATCTCCCCAGAGAGTTCTCTTATGCCCCTCCTTCAGTTACCCCACCATACCTGCCCCAACCTGTGATGTGTTTTCTATCACTATAGATCTATCCTAAAATCTCACATAAATAGAATCATATAGTATGTATTCACATCGAGCTTTGTTCATTCAGCTTAACGTCTGTGAGATTTTTTCGATGTTGTTGTGTACATAGTAGTTCAACTGTTTTAACTGCTGCATAGTATTCCATTGCATTCCAAATCCATTCTCCCAGTGATGTTATTTGAATTGTTTCCAGTTTGACCTATCAAAAGTAGAGCTGCTATGAACATTCTTATAGAAAGCTTTTTCTAGACAAATGCTTTTGATTACTGAGAGTGCAACTGCTGAGTTAAAAAGTAGGTGAATGTGTAATTTACAAGAAACCGTCAAACTTTTCAAAGTGGTTGTACTGTTTTACATTCCTAACAGCAATGCTCCAGTTGTTCCATATCTTGGTACTGAGAGTCCTTAACTTTAGCTATTCTAGTGAATGTAACATGATAAATGTATACACCTATGTAATCCCTATCTTTAAAAGCAAGATATAAAACATTTTTATCTCCCCAGAAAGTTCCCTTGTGACTCTGTAATCACTCCCACCATATTCTTACAGGCAACCAGCGATACGATTTCTATCACTGCAGATTATGTTGTAGAATCTATAGTGACAAAAATGGTTTTAAATTGATTTCTTGATGACTAACAACGTTCAATACGTTTTCATATGCTCTTGGCCATATCTTTTCTGAAATATCTGTTAAAGTATTCTCCCCATATTTTAAATGGCCATCTCTCTTCTTTTGAGTTATTAGGATTTTTGTTTTTAAATAAATTCTGGATACAAGTCTTTTGTCAGAATACTTTCTCCCAGGTGTGGCTTGCCATTTAATTTTCTTGACAGTGTCTTAAAGAAAAGGAGCCTCTAAGTTTGATAAAATCTAATTTACCAATTTTCATCTTTTATAATTAGTAGTGCTTCTTGCATTCAAAGTAAGGAAACTTTGCCCATTCTCATGTTGCAAAGCTTATTTTTATAAGTTCATTTTAAGAAGGTCATTTTGATATATTTATTCCTCTATGATTCTTCTATGAAGATGTGAATCTCTGAAATGATAGTTTCTTTTGTCAAGTGCACCTCTTTCCTGAGAAAGTTTAAAGAACGCAAAGATTCTCTAGAAATATCACTATGGAATGCAGTGTCTTTACGATGTCATAACTAAATGAGAAGCTGAAACATAAAGTAAAACACTCCTACAGAAGTCATATCTGATCTTGTCTAGAAAACAGTTGGTTCAGTCTTTTAGTTGTTAAAATGCCTGGTGAACTTTTGTCACTGTATTTTTTCCCTTCAAATGTAACCAAAATAAACTTTTAAAAGGTGATCTCACAAAGTAACTAGAGTCTTCTAATTAATTTCAACATAGAAATCAATGCAAAAAGAACTATTAGGTCAAACACATGATATGAAAGACAAGTGTAGGTATTTATCTCTTTGCATTATTTTATAAACAATTATAAATGCAGAATTTCCTTTATATATTACATCCACATTCAAATATTATGTTTAAAGTACATTCTAAAGCCAAATAATAATATGAGAATTAAGACTAAAGAGTTCAAGTTTACTACTTGAAATGTTTTTGGGCTACTGAAGTATTTTCAGTTTTATACAATACCTTTTCTAAGAAGAACTCGACATTTAAAATTATAAAAAATGAAAATAAAGACATAAAAGGAATCTTCAAAGGCAAATGTAAAAGAAAGATGTTTTTAAAAAGGCATCAAAAACAGATCCCTAAAATACAACTGACCAAAATATGATTCAATATTTCATCCACCACGTGCTCATTCCAATAATACCCCACACCTTGTTTTTTTCTTTTGTTTTTTTTTTTTTTTCCTGAGATGGAGTTTCACTCTTGTTGCCCAGGCTAGAGTCCAATGGCATAATCTTGGCTCACCGCAACCTCCGCCCCCTGGGTTCAAGCGATTCTACTGCCTCAGCCTCCCAAGTAGCTGGGATTACAGGCATCCAGCACCACACCCAACTAATTTTTGTATTTTTCGTAGAGACAGGATTTCACCATGTTGCGCAGGCTGGTCTCGAACTCCTGACCTCAAGTGATCTGCTCGCCTCTATCTCCCAAAGTGCTAGGATTACAGGTGTGAGCCAACGCACCCGCCTCCTTATTTTGACTTTTGTCTCTGAACAAGATTCTCAGCACAGCTCTGCACCAGAATTATGTTCACATTACTACAGTGCAGACATGGTATATTCCAATTTTATGAATTAGAATTTAATACGATACTCTCAAAGGGCAATTACACTTTCAAAGATGAGACATCTATCTGAGAATTCATTCCCCGATAATGCACTAATAAATTAAGCAACTTGTATGAACTTTAAGTAACTTATTCTTTAGATAAATAAAATAAACATGTACTTTGAGAAAAGTTCAAACGAATAGGCAATATCTAGCCTGTCACATGAAAAAAACTTTTCTTCAGAAAACAAAGACAAAATTAGGAACAATTAAGAGGAAGACAACATTTTGAGACGATGAAAAGCCACATGAAAGCAAGCACTGTTTCTATCTTGTCTTCCTGATTATTATAATCTGGAAAAGGCATAATATTGACCAATCTATATAGTAAAAATCATAATTTACCAATTTTTCTACCAACCTTAAAGATTTTTCCACAACTTGGGTACGATAAACTTCTTCCTGGTCCAAATTAATGGTACAGAAACAATCTCTCATTTTGTGGGGTCCAAGATATGGCAATAAATTTTTTGCTTCACCTGTTGGCACAAAATTTGAAATTGTTATTAAATATCATGAACTGCTTCATACTAAGCCTTATATAGGATGACTTCAATCTGAAACAACATATTAATGTGGCACAGAAAAAAAAAACCACTAGTGATTAGAGAAAGATCAAGTTGGTCTAAAGGAGACTGGCAAGAGTGAAGGGAGGGGTTGTGTATAAAGTGACTTGAGATTCCTTTTTATATTATGTAATTGCATCCCCACTCCTATGAAAGGGCAATCCCTCTACTTGTGCTCTCTATCCCATCCCACCAGTGCTACCTCAAGGACTTTACTCCACAATTAATCTTTCTTTCCTGAATCACCATTAATTTTCCTCTCCAGTAGATCATTCCCATCAGCATATAAACAATGATGGGAATTTCTCAACTTAAAAAAAAACACCCAAAGAAAAGAAAAGAAAAAAAACTTCTTAAAAGCATCATCTCTAGTCATTGTCTCTTCTTTCTTACCTTCCATTTATTCTTCAACCCTCTCCAATCAACTTCTGACCCCACCATGACACTAAAACTAATCTAGCTGAGGACACTAATGCCTTCCACATTGCCAAATCAATGGTCACTTCCCTGTTTTCATCATATCCGGCCACGCAGCATGATTTAACACAAATGAACATTAACATCCCTCCTTAAAATGCTCTCTTCTCTTGGCTTCCACAACACAGTATTTCTGACTTTTCTCCTACATCACTGGCTCTCTGCTGACTTCTCCCCCTACCTACCTCTAAACATGCAATGTCTCAATTCCAGACCACCTTCTCTTCCTTCTCTTTGCCAACTCTGTAGTATATGGTGGTAATGCTGACGCCTCCCAGATCTGCAACACCAGGTCTAACCTCTCCTCAACAAACACTAGATGTGACTATTCCAGTGTCTCCTTGGATATCCAGTAGGCATTTCAAATTTAACAAGTCCCAGAAAAACCATCAGATTTCCTTCCCTAAAACATGCCCTTTCCCCAGTTTACCATTTTCCTCTCTTACGCTCACCATCCTCCTACTACTTCCCCAAACTCCCATACCCAGTCCCTTAGCAAATCCAGCAGACCTCCAAAATAAATCCCAAATCCAACCAGTTCTCTTTGCCTTGACTAGAATCACCAAGCCCAAGCCACCATAATATTTTATTTGGGCAAACATGAGAGTTGCCTAACTAGTGCCCCTGCTTCCACTTTTGGCCCTCCTACAGTCCATTCTCCATCAAGCAGTGTGATATTTGAAACATATTCTTTAGGTTACTCACTCACTCCCCTCCTCCAATACCACACCATTTCACTTAGAATAAAATTATCATTCTATACCCCAGTCTACAAAGCCCTACTCAATGGTCTCTCTGATCTCTTCTCCTTTCCTTCCCCCAACCCTGGTCAGTGTTTACTTTTTTTTTCGTTCATCAACTATGCCACATCATGTTCAAGTTTAGGGCTTTTGTCTGGAACATCACACTCCTAGAGATCTTCAATGGCTAGTGCCTTATCATTCAGTCTCAGCTCAAATATCACTAACTCAGAGAAATCTTCCTTGACTATTCTATCCAAAGCACATAGTTCTGCTACCATATTCTATTTCTCCATTTTGTTTCTTTGATAGCACTGATAATTATCTAAATTTCTGTTCATTTTTACTTCAGTGTTTATTTTTTGGTTCCTTCATTCTTGAGGCCCGAGAACTTGTTGATCTTCAAGATCTTAAACAGTGACTGTCCTACAGTAGACAGCTGAGAAATATTTGTTGAAGGAATATTAAATAACCCAAAAAGTCTAGCTTTGAAGTTTTGAAGTTCTTTGATACTCTAGCTTAAAGGACATACACAAGTATGGGCGCTGAAATCAGTACACCAGTTCCCTTATGCATCAGTTAGCATAAGGGAAACAGCATTACCCCAAGAACCATAAAACCAATATTCCTGTCTTACTCTGCTACTAAGTGGCTGTATGACTTCAGACACATCACTCAATCACAGCTTTCCTGATGAAGGTTTGGACTAGATAAACTCAAGCATCTTTCTGCTTATCAACTTTAAAGGCCATTCAAACCAATATATTTTTGAGAAGTCTGTTAGAAACCTAAGCCGCACCTATAAAAAAACTCAGTAAACAAATTATTTATAAAATTAAAATAAGAAAACCAATGGAATAGTACCAGTAAGATACTTATTAAATCTGTCACTGAAAGATTTTTTTAAAAAATAAAGTTACCACGGAACAGAATAAACAAATTTATGTCCATCTCAAGTCAGAATCGAGGAATCTAACCTTTTAAATGATTAATTTAATTAATTGCCTAAAATGGGTTAGTCCTTACAAATAAGCCAGGTCCCTAAGAAAAATAATCTATGTCTCAACCTGTATTCATCTGTTTTCCTCTTCCTCCAAAGACTAATTATTCCTCTTCTCATCCAAAGCTCATCCATTTACTGTGCTCTCTCTACCCCATTCCCTCTTACTCCCTCCAGGACACTGTTCAGAAATTCTATTTTCATTACTCTCAACCTTCTTGTCCTTCAGCCTCTCCTTTTTCTTTGACATCTCCCTTCTGCATAATTTAGACTTTTTTTTTTTAACAACAAAAGTCCAACTAGCTCATGATATAGGACCCAAGATATAAAAAATCTGGAATTACATCATAATAATTCTCTACTTAATAAATATGCTCCATAATAAATATGCTCCATATATAATTGGGAGAATTTAAAACACTAAATAACTGTCCCTGAACATATTTCTGTTTCATTCACATAAGGTCAGTTTTGAGAAAACAATATTAAATAGATCTAAATCTACACATATTCTACTTCCCTCTCCCTTTTAAGAGAGAGACAATGAGGTTATTTTGTCTGAAGAATCCAATGAACCTGACATTATCAGATATTTATCTAAAATAAATAAAAACGTAGGCTCTGTGTAATATGAAAAAATGTACCAAGCATCACTTCCTATAAAAGCAGTTATCATAATCTGTACTTCTTAAATATCTACCACTGACTGAAGTTCAAATAAACTTTGTTGAAAGTTAATTCATCTAATCAATGCCTGGCTCAACAATCAATTGTACAAATATGTTAAGTTGGCTACTGTAACTCCAAACTATAGTAGTGATTAATAGGCATTTTATAAACAACATAAACAAAAAAGAAGTCATGGTTACAGATATAATAAGAGTAATGTTGTACCTATTATATCTCTAAGCATAAAGAGAATATGTTAAGAGCCACACTTTACATCAAGCTACACAAAAAGACAAAAGTGAAGAACTTTGGAAGATTGTATGTGGTATTTGTTCAGGGTCTCATGAACTCCGGCCAATTGTGGTACATAAATGAGCATGTGCCTTGAACCAAAAAAAAAAAAAAAAAAATCTATTGCCAAATTTCTTGAAAACTTGTTCTATAATCTCTGCTTTCAAGTGTTCCCTTCAACTCACAGCCTAAACCTGCAACTTGCCTTCTTATCCTACTTCTCCACTTCTTGTTTAGAACCTTGAGTAACACTAACAGGCTGGGCACAGTGGTCATGCCTGTAATCCCAACACTTTGGGAGGCCAAGGTGGGCAAACCGCTTGAGCACAGGATTTCAAAATCAGCCTTGGCAACATGGTGAGACCCCATCTCTACTAAAAATACAAAAAATTAGCCAGGTGTGGTGGTGTATGCCTGTGGTCCCAGCTACTTGAGAGGCTGAGGTGTGAGGATGGCTTGAGCCCAGGGGACGGGAGTGGCAGTGAGCCAAGACTGTGCCACTGCATTCCAGCCTGGGACAAACGAGCAAGACCCTGTCTCAATAGTAAACTAACAAACACACACTAATATTAAATGCCCAAATCATATCACTGCTTTTCAGTCCCACCTTATTTGACCACTCTTCATTATTTGACAACACTAACCTTTCCTCAGCTCAGGTAACCTCTTATGAGGGTTTTTCTTATACTCCCTCTTTTGGGCTTTTTATCCACTAACCACATCTTAAATATGAGGAAACTTTTGGTATCCACAGACCACTTAATTCATCATAGAGGTGAAGGACAAATTCTAGTTGTTTTTTAAATGTTGTCATTATAAAACAATAAAAATACACAAAGAAACAAACGAGTTTCTCAACACTGTTTGATGGTATTATTTACAAACTTTCTCAACTTATCTATAGCCTGTTTAATAACAGCCAACCTTAAAGAGAATCAGGTTCTCTAAACCTGCGGTAAATATGGTAGATTACTGTTCAACATCCATTTCAACCTCCTTCAGTGTATGTCTTCCTGTACTGCAGAGAAAAGAAAGTTAAAAAATACATTTCCCAGCCTCTCCTGTGGCTAGAGTTATAAATGTGATTTAAGTTCCACCAATCAGATGCACTCACTAAAAATTTTAAGGACAGAAGAGAAGGGAGGTTGAGTTTGGGTTGCTTCTACTAGCAAACATTGTCATGGAGAAGTTCATGTTCTGCAGCAGTATTTGTAGAAGTCCTAGTATTCAATCACAGGTTTCATGAATATTTAAAAAGGCACAAGACATCCATTCTGCAGTACAGGTTGTGGTAGGCAGGACTTGGCTCTAGGGCCAGAAACAACAACGGCTTACTGATGAAGGTGGCGGCTTGCTAATCGCTATTTCCTAATAGTAGTAGACGTCTGATCATGGCAGAGGTTGCAAGGTTCTAAGACAGGCATCTAAAAGTTACAGTTTCACAATTCTGCAAAAACCTTTCTGATCCTAAAAGAAGCAATAACTCTCTTGGTGGTCCAGATGCAACGTGGTTTTTTCTAGATCTGGAGTCTGTTTCTTCAGTCTTGCCAACAATTTTACAAGCCACTTAAAATTTTTTATTAAATCTCTTTCTGTTTAAACTAACTAGAGTTGATGCTCTAACCTAATCTTAATTCTTTTCTAACCTTTGTTTCCAACAAATTAGAAAATCCCAACTTGAGTTACTGGTCATCATGGTTGGATAAATCCACCAGCTACACGTGGCTATCTGGATCAAACATGGACCCAGAAATTACAAAGCAATTTTTCACTGAAAATTATTTTCATTGTTCTATCACATAGTGAGTTGAATAGCAGCACACTTAAAAAGGGAATCCTTTAACTTGGGAAATGGATCTTAACTCTATATATAGTTGTATCTACCGTCACAAAATATTTCTTCATCTTCTGTAGCATTTGGATAAAATTTTAAAACTATATTCAATAATGCAGTATCACATTTTCATGAATTTGGAGTGCCAAATTCTTTTTTTTTTCTTTTTGAGACAGGGTCTTGCTCTGTCGCCCAGGCTGGAGCGCAGTGGCACAATCATGGCTCACTGCAGCCTCGCCTTCCTGGACTCATGTGATTCTGTCACCTCAGCCTCCCGAGTAGCTGGGACTACAGACGCACACCACTAAGACCGACTGATTTGCTTTGTATTTTATGGAAAGACAGGGTTTTGCCATGTTGCCCAGGCTGCTCTTGAAGTCCTGGGTTCAAGAGATCTGCCTGCCTTGGCCTCCCAAAGTGCTGGGATTATAGGCATGAGCTACCATGCCCGGCTGGGAGTGCCAAATCCAAATTCTTAACATTCAAATCATGTGCACCATTCTGGGTGTCTCTATTTTATCCTTAAATTCATAAATCATAGTTTGACCCTAAATTAGTAAGATTAAAGTATTCAAGAAATTCAATGTATTGCTAAGATATGACACAAGAAAGCCAGCTGAAATAATAAAAATGGTTTTTACTTGCATTTGAATAAAAGGAAGAAATGTTTTTATAGTTCATACCTCATTTCAAAAATTCTGTGCATGTGGAGTACTGCAATATGCAAAAGCAGACATTTGTCCCTCACAGGCAGATACACTGTTCCTACAGCAAACAGTATAGATTTGATTGTATGTACAACTGTCACTATTTCCTTCAACAATAAATCAAGATCAGAAGATATATCAATGACAACCAACTGTTCCTCTATGAAGAAAGGAGGCTGACATTCAAGTACAATTTATTTTATTCTGTAACATCTTTTCTTGTTGAATTCATAACTGGTACTCCTTAAGCACTTTTCGAGTGTACGTTATGACTTACAACATAACTGTTAACTAATTTTTTAAAGTCTTCTTTCCTAAAGGGTGGATTTTCAAAGACAAACAGAATAATCCTCCACTGGGCATTTCTTCTCTTTCACAAATGTGATGCAAGTATGCCAAGAACATCTTCCCACTATACATCAATGATTTTGCCCAAACATAAAATGAAATATCCTCTTGCCCGCAAGTGATAGTAACTGTTTTTCTACATCATACATATTTTCCTACAACATCATACATATCTTAAAATGCTGTGTTTAGCTTTGATACTTAACCTTCCCATTGTTGCTAGAGTTACCTTTTTAATACGTACACACACACACACAGACACACATATAAATAAATATAAATAAAACATCCCTTGCTCAGAAGTCTTCAAAGGCTCACACTATCTCCCACTGCCCACTCGGCAGGATAAAATCTAACATTCCTTAGTCTGGCACAAAAACCCTCCATCCCTCCATGATCAGGTGCTATCTACATGATATCTACTATCTACATGTTCAGCCTCATCTAGTTCATCTTTACCCCCACAAATTATGCTGTAGCAGTACTATACTTTTAGTTCCTTGAACACACTGTTCTCTCATGACTCTGTGTATCTGCAATGCTATTTTCTTTGTATGAAATGCCCTACCTGTTTTTCTCTCCAAAGAGCTCTGCTTAAGGGCATCTTTGTAAAGTCTTCCTCAATTCCTAGGTAGTCATGTCACTCTTTCCCATGTGTTTCCACTGTACCTTGTATTTTGACTACAGTGATCATACTGTTTTGTACTTGTTGCATTTCATTCAACAAATATTTACTAAGTGCCTAAACACATGAGGCACTGTTTTAAGTGCTGGGGATATAACAGTGAATAAAAACAGGTCTCTGCCCATACAAAACTGGTGTACAATATATACAGGGACGACAAATACCACAAACTCTTAAATAAGCACATAGTATTTATTGCCATGGAAGAAATAAATATTTATTGCTATTCCAGAAAACAAAGCAGGTTAAGAGAGTTAGGGAATGGTAGGCCCAGAGGGTAGAGACAGGGAGGAGGTCAATGTTATTTTATATAGCGAAGCAGGGAAGGCCTTTCAATTAAAATATTTAAGCAGATACCTGAAGGAAGTCATTGAGGGTATAAGCCATATACCTGGGGAAGCTAGGGGAAGGAGATGGACACGCAGAAAGAATAAAATGTGCAAAGTCCCTGAGACAGGA
This sequence comes from Chlorocebus sabaeus, assembly GCF_047675955.1. Classification (NCBI taxonomy): domain Eukaryota; kingdom Metazoa; phylum Chordata; class Mammalia; order Primates; family Cercopithecidae; genus Chlorocebus; species Chlorocebus sabaeus. The sequence goes on from NC_132918.1 coordinate 49,529,593, forward strand.
TAGTCTGGTACACCGGAGGAGTAGCAAGGAGGGCAGTATGGCTATAAAGCAATAAGCAAAGTGGGGAGAGGGAGGAGATAGTAAGAGACGGACTAAGGGTATGGGAGGAGGCAGGTTAAATAAGGTCTTACAGGCACTGGAAAGTCTTAGGCTTTTTTTGTGTGTGAGACGGTAAGGTTTTGAAGGCTTTTGAGCATAAAAATGGCAAGTTTTTTGTTTTAGAATCAATGCCGAGGGGAAAGATAGAAGCAGGTGACTAGATAGGAGGCTACTGCAGTAATCTCGATTAGCGAAAACTTGCAGGTCAGGGGAGGGGCAGAGCAGACACGGGTCTAGAGAGGATGGGTCATTTGGGCATGTATTTTGAAGATGGAGCCAACAGGATTTACTGTAGGGTGTGAGAAATAGAGGAGTCAAGAATGACTTCTAAGAGTTTTAGTCTGAGCAGCTGGATGAATAGAGATGCTATTTCTAGAGACAGAGCCTCTTATTGGGGACCGAATTCAAGAGACTGTATTGAATATTAAATCTGAAATGCCTTATACAACCAAGTGCAGGCAATCTGTCCAAGGACAAAGGGTCCTGGATAGAGATAAAATTTGAGAATCATCAGTAAGTACATAAAATTTACAAAACCAAGAGACAATACAAAATCACAATTGGAGCAAATATAGAAAAGAAATTTGAAGACTGAGCCTCAGGGCTCTCTAACGTTTTGGGTGGTAAAGATGAGACATAACCAAGCAAAGGCAGTTTGGTTGTCTCTTCACTGAACTATAAACTTCTTGAGGAAAGGGACCAATTCTTAGCACGACCCTTAGCATATAATATATAATGAAACAGCTGCTGAACAAGTATCAATGTGTGTATATAACTTTGGCATAGGCAAAAAAGAGGTTCCAAAACCACATCACAAACCATAAAATTGTACGTAAGCTTCTTTTTTCCATTTCATGTAAGTTGATCTATGTCAACTACTCCAAAGATTTTTTAAAAGTCTCCTTTAAACAGTTACCAAAACCATTTAAAGAATCTTTATAGTATTAATACAGAGACATTTTGAAAATAAATAAACCAGTGCTGAAGTTCACACATTCAAATATTTACTGAGTGTCTACTGAGCAGCTAGGATATGACAGTGAGCAAAACAGACAAAAAGTCTGTGTCCTAATTAGGCTAAGACACATGAAGACATCAACAATAAATAAGTAAGTAAAAATGTATGGCCTAATACTAATAAGTATGTGCATCACAAGAAATAAGGTAGCTCAAGGAAGGCTTCTTCGAGAAAGTAACTCCTGCATAAACACCTGAAAAAAGAAGAGAGACATGTAACTATAGAAAACAGCAGTTTTTAGACATTGTTAAAAAGTAAATAGTTGGCCGGGTGTGGTGGCTCACGTCTGTAATCCCAGCACTTTGGGAGGCCGAGGCAGGCAGATCACGAGGTCAGGAGATCGAGATTATCCTGGCTAACATGGTGAAATCCCGTCTCTACTAAAAATACAAAAAAAGTTAGCCGGGCATGGTGGTGGGCGCCTATAGTCGCAGCTACTTGGGAGGCTGAGGCAGGAGAATGGTGTGAACCCAGGAGGCAGAGGTTATAGTGAGCCGAGATCACGCCACTGCACCCCAGCCTGGGAGCGAGAGCGAGACTCCATCTCAAAAAAAAAAAAAAAAAAGTAAATAGTTTAAAGCACAAAGATAAACACCATCAAATCAAAACTGATAAGATTAACAGAAATGGAAAAGCAGCCAACTCTCTATGTACAAGATCAATGATTCTATGTAACAGTCATCAGACTGTTTTATCTAGGACAAAAATTCCAATATCAGGCTACTATCAAAGGTAGAGATTCTGGTATATACGCTTCTGTTCATGAATGTGAATATATACATATGTGCCTATGTGGATGTTTGAGGATTATGTGCATGCATTTATACCTGTAAGTTTGCATGTATGTTTCTTTATGTCCTAGGGGAGGACACTACAGGGATAAGACAGAAAAGAAGATAAAGATTTATTAAGTAGTTAGATACTCCAAGACAGTGTTAAATATTTTCTCAAATGTTTCATTTGATCGGTACAACAACCCTGTGAGATAAGCATTACTATTCCCTTTCAAAAATTAAGAAAAAAAAAATTCAGCTACATAGCTGGTAAGGTTATCTGGCATAAATCAAACTCCAAAGCCTAGAGTCTTTCCATTCAACTCTTAAGGTCTTTCTGAATACAGCAGTGCTAAGAAACTATTCCCATCTGAAAGAGATGTAGTAGGTTCAGGTGTACTTCAAGGTTACCTTAAGTACAAGGGTAGGAGCCAACATGGGTCCCAGTGGGATTAACCCCCTAGAAAAACTGCAAAGGGCCAGGGTCCTGGACAAGATGATCTAACGTTAAGGATTATTTGGGGTGAGAGAAAGCCAAATCACAGTAATAGCTACTACTTACTGAATAAATTAATATATGTATTACACACAGATTTTTCATTGACTTCATATATATTATTTTACTTAATCTTCACAATAACTCTTCTGAATGATATATATTTTCAAAATACAGAAATTGGGGATCGGAGGATAACATTTCAGAAGGAAGGCATAACATGAACAAGTTCTGGAGGGTGGCAACAAGAGCACCATCGAGGAGGCAGTGAATAGTACAAACTGACTAAAGCATAAAGAGAGATGAAGGGGGAATAAGAGGGAGAAAGATTATAAAGGAAGGCTATTATCAAACAGAGAACCTAAAATGTCAAGCTAAGGTTTAACTTTATTCAGTAGGCAACAAGGGTCACTAAAAGTTTCTGTGTGGTTCATATTTCAGGAAAAGTACTTCAGGAAAAGTACTCTGACAGTTTGAAGAGCCTACATTAAGGTAACAAAGGGAGATTGGAGGAAAGAAAAAACAGAAGACATACTATAGAGACAGAATGCACAGAATTTGGCATTAACTGACTTGAATGACTCAGGATATAATGTTCTAATACAGATTGAATATCCCTTATCCGAAATGCTTAGGACCAGAAGTATTTCAGATTTCAAATGTTTTTACATTTTGAAATTTTGCATTATATATAATTACCAGTTGTGCTTCCCATATCCAAAAATCAGAAATGCTCCAATGAGTATTTCCTTTGAGAATCGTGTTGGTGCTCAGTTTTGCATTCTGGAGCATTTGGGATTTTGGACTTTGGGATTTGGAATGCTCAACCAGTAATAGAAGTATCAACCTAAACAGAAGAGTAGGACTTCAGATGATGAAAAGATATAAAATATGCACATTTTGTCATTTGCACTCACAACAACAACAAGAAAAAGAGAAAGAATGAATCTAATGCACACTTAAAAATATGATATAGTCTCTGGTGTTGACTAGTTTAGAGTAAAATTAAAATGCTGTTGTGCCATCTAATTACACATAAATAAGACAACCCTACATAATGGTAATATATCATAAGGTCTAAAATTTTCTTCTAAAGTTTAACTTCAATTTTTGCAACATGATAAAAGGTATGCATAATTATAAAAACATATACAGTACTGGTATACTATAGCACGTTAAACGAATGCATTACAGAGGCAGACATCTGCGTTTCAACATGAACTTTGCATTTAACTATCTGTATGTCCTTATTCTCAACCTCCTATGTAAAAATAGGTAACTATAATGCTTCAGGATTGTTGTGAGCATTAACTAAGGTAAAGCACTTGGCACAATGCCTAAGACAGAGTAAATATTCAATGGATAGTGACTATTAGTGCTCCTTCCTAGCCAGAAATTCTTAAAAATTAGCATCTATATACAATTCCCTTCATCCAAGCCATCAGCTCCTGACCAAAGATAACCTGTAATATAACAACTGGGTATAACAGAGGAGGTCATTTTTTAAAAATGAGTCCTTTGTTATAGAATCAATGCATTTCTATCATAGGAAATACATGGTAACATGTCCAACCTTTATACCTCAAGCTCCACATCTCTAAAATGAGGATACAAATCTGGGGTTGGCTAGCCAGAGATTTGTTTGGCCTGCATGGTATTTAATTATTTGTGACCATCTAGAAACTGAGAGCTAACAATAAATAAATTTGTATTTCTGGTTTCTCTTTAATAGTCAAAATCTGGCAAAATGAGTTTGAGTGGAAACTGCAGACAGGTGTATCTTACTAAATCATAAGAATCTCCACTGCATTATACCTGGTCTGTGTATATTTGAGCTTGCAACTCCTTAGCCAGTTAATCTCCTAGGTTCGCTATAGCTCTGAGATCTGAGAGACAACTCTTGAAATTTAAAAAGCACAGAGAAACACTGATTTCTAATGTTTTCAGATATTACTACTTATTGCCAGTTTAACCTGATAAACACTACAAGAACTGAATATACATGTAAGTATGAATACTCCAGTACATTTCTATCAAATAAGTTATCCATTAAGAAAACTATGAAAAGATACTTTATGAGTATCACTATCGCTCATGTTAGAGCCAACACTTAACTGAGCACAAAATGCCAGGCAGCATACCAAGTCATTTAACCTTTTCACAACCACACAATATGATTAGTAAAACTACTATTCCTAATTTGTAGACAAGGAAGCTGAGACTCAGAGAGGTTAAGTGATTACTAGAAAAGTAGCAGAAAACCATGCTTTAAACATGCTACCTTAGCCTTTATCATTCAATCAGTTTTCACACACTTAAAAAATATTTTGTATATAATAAATAAATCTTACAAAAGACAAAAACACTCCTATTGATTTATCTTTAACCATTCTGAATGGAGAAAGGAAGAGAAGAACGGCCTTTATCACACAGGACTTTCCAAAGAGTCTCAAATTTACCCCCTTCAGAGTACATCATATTGCTGCAGGTGTATGAAGAAACAAAAATAAAAAAAGGAGGGGGGAGTGTCAAGAACTACTGAAAAGATAAAAGTTATGTAGCTGTTATTTCCCTCCTTAGTGGCTCCTTAATTGACATCTTGAAAACACCACTGGAAAGTTACACATTTGTGATACTAATTAGACATAGAATGAGAAATGGTACCGATAGGCATATGGTGACTGCTGGAATATCTACCAGTAAGTAGAGTTTTCCAGTGCATAAATTAACATGGTGAGATAACTAAGTTGTCAAGCAATTTTCCTCACTCCTGGCAAATGACTTGTATCTGTAAAATAATCCAAGATTCTATAATCCCACTCAACTGGTAATCTTTAAAATCATTTAAACCCATTGGCCGGGCGTGGTGGGTCATGCCTGTAATGCCAGCACTTTGGGAGGCTGAGGTGGGTGGATCACGAGGTCAGGAGATCGAGACCATCCTGGCTAACATGGTGAAACGCCGCCTCTACTACTGGGCATGGTGGTGCACACCTGTAGTCCCAGCTACTCCGAAGGCTGAGGTAGGAGAATTGTTGAACCCGGGAGGCAGAGGTTGTAGTGAACTGAGATTGCACCACTGCACTCCAGCCTGGTGACAGAGCGAGATTCTGTCTCAAAAAAAAAAAAAAAAAAAAAAAAAAAAACACATTAAATAACTCCTACCAGAAATCTGCTTCTGCCTAAGAACAAGGTACTATGATAAAATGAGGTAGTACCAATGAGCAAACACTTGAGTGGGCACAGGACTCTAGGAATATGACACAGTTTGGGTGGCTCACCTAGACTCAGTGAAGCAAAGAACTGTTTTTGTGTGCGTGTGTGTGGCTATAAAACCTGAACTATATATAAGTACAATTCCACATAAACAAGACAATCCTATATAATGGTAATATATCATAAGGATTTTTGTGGGTATAAAACCTGAACTACATGTAAGTACAATTACACATAAATAAGCCCATGGCTAGTGACAAGACAAGCCAAAGTAAAGGCATAAATACTACTGCAACTCCTCAGTGGTAAAGTCTGCAGAACATAATCAGGGGCTAGTTGCTGCATAGAAGTCATGTGCACAATAACTATCATACAGTTATCTACGCTGCTATCATATTAATCACATCTGACTGAAGCTTAGTCTAGAATAAGAAGTTAGGAAACTACTATACACGAAAAGGCAAGTTTCACAAGGTATTGCCAGGAAGTGTCTATGGGTTATATAGATACGTCATCAAGTTGCGGGTAGGATCTTCCTGTGGTTTGCTTTGCCCACTTCCGGTTTCAGTTTTGAATGTGTGCTGGTCTCCAAGCTCCCTACAGCCCCCTTTCTCAAGTGGCAAACCAAACTCTGAAGTATATATGGCAGGAATCTCTTCTGGGCTAAGCCAATGGTACCTATAGCTACATGAAGCTAAGCAAGACTACTAAGGTGACCAAGAGAGCCTGGGCAAATGAAAGGAAGGCACAAAGCCAGGTGCTGGCAGAACTCAGGGCTACATGGACAGGCTATATATGGGATATGGCTGTTATTTCTGGTAACAGTATCCAGGGAGCCAAAATAGGACTCATATTGATCTTGCCCAGCTCCCCCCAAAAAAGACACCCAGACACATAAAGAAGTCACACTCATGAGCATACAAAGGTGTGTATGTGTATATATGTGTGCACACATATTCAAGAACCACTCAAAAGGACATACAAACCCACACAAGCAGTCAGGCAGCTAAAATAATTATATTCGTGAACCCCCAAAACAGGCCAGAAGATAAATTCTTATAGAAATCAAACATCATAATTTTATTGCATATCCATTACATTAGACCATAGCCAATTTAGGAGTAATTATCAACTTCCTGACAATATAAATGTACTCATCAATTCCTTCCAATATATCATCTGACAGGCAGCTTTGTAAAGAAAGGGATGTGGGCTTGGTAACATAAAGACTTTCTGAAAACTTGGCTCTGTTGCGTTACAGTCCTGAGTAAGTAACCTCTGTCTGTTGCTTCCTCTCTAAAATAGGAATAACAATCTTCTTCATTAAATTGGATTACATGAAATATTTTGCAAAGTATCCTAACACAGTATCTGGAAACCAGTAAATAATAAACATTAGTTCACCCTATCTACCAAGAATATTTTATATAAAACTGTAAAATTCAAAACTAAAATTCTGTACCGCTCACACAAATGTTATATTTTAAAGGATCAAAATTTTTCAGACCCCTTTTACCACATTTCTCTGAAACAATGTATTAAATATTTAAAAAGTTTTTCTAACATAAACAATTAGTCAAACAGGCAAAGTTCGTAAGAATTTGCTGTATTATTCTTACTTTTTTTTTTTTCTTTGAGACAGGGTCTCACTTTGTCACCCAGGCTGGAGTGCAGTGGTGCGACCTCTGCTCATTGCAGCCTCAACCTCCTGGGTCCAAGTGATTGTCTGGCCTCAGCATTCCAACTATTAATAGCTAGGGCTAAAGACACAGACCACTATGCCACTATGCCTGGCGGTTTTTTTTTTTTTTTTTTTTTTTTTTTTGTAGAAACGGGGTTTTGCCATGTTGCCCAGGCTGGTCTCAAACTCCTGAGCTCAAGCCATCCATCGCCACCCCCCTCCCCACCTAATCTTACAATTTGTAAGTTTGAAATTATATCAAAAGTTACCAAAAAAAACTTAACAGAAAAGTTGACTTTATTTCTTCTACAGGCACTCAAAATGTTACAAAACCTAACATTTGATTACTCTTGTTTTTGCAGATAGAATAGTCTTCCAAAGTAGAGCAAGAGAGACTGGCACAGCTTAAGATTAACACTGTATCAAGTTCATTTATAAAAATAGTTACTTTTGATAATATAATATATAAATATACTCCCTATAGGAAATTAAACCATTACAGGTAAGGCTAACTCCCTTTATCCACCATTGAGGCAACCACTGTTATCTGTACAACTGTGTTCGGACCTCTTTTTTATGTATTCATCCATCTACATGCAGAAAGGTAAAATGTTTTGAGATTTAAAAAAATACATAGGATACTACACATATTACTCTAACAACTTGCTATTTTTACCCAACAAGACATCCTGGAGTTCTTTCCTTTCATAACATAGACACACCTCATTCTTTTTAGTTGCTATAGAATATGTGTATGAACATATTATCCATTTTCCTACCGATGTACATTTAAGTCGTCTCCAACTATTCTGTTTTACCAACAAGGCAAAATCAAACAACTTCGTATATGCCTCTTCTGTAAATGTACAACTGTTGATGTAGAGCAAATAGGCAGAAGTAAAAATGCATGGAGTATAGACATTTAAATTTTTAATAGATATAGCCAAAATGCTCTCCAACATTGCTTTATCAATTTAAACTCACAGCAACAATGAGGAAAATACTTATTTCCCTAAACCCTCACCAAAGACTGAGATAAACTTTCCTTTTTTGTAAATTGATGATGTTTTAAAATTTTATTTCCCTGATTTTTACTTTACCAATATTTTCACATTTACTGGACATTTGTATTTCCTTTCCTGTGAAATGCCTATTTGTATCCTTTATTTTTCTAATGGCCTCTTGTTTTTAAGTCTGTATGAATTATTTATACAATGTAGACATAACAGAGAGGCATAATAGCATAGTAGGTTAAGAGTTAACAGAATGGGCCGGGCGTGGTGGCTCACGCCTGTAATCCCAGCACTTTGGGAGGCCAAGAGGGGCAGATCACGAGGTCAGGAGATCGAGACCATCCTGGCTAACACAGTGAAACCCCCGTCTCTACTAAAAAAAATACAAAAAACTAGCCGGGCGAGGTGACGGGCGCCTGTAGTCCCAGCTACTCGGGAGGTTGAGGCAGGAGAACGGCGTAAACCCGGGAGGCAGAGCTTGCAGTGAGCTGAGATCCAGCCACTGTACTCCAGCCCAGCGACAGAGCACGACTCCATCTCAAAAAAAAAAAAAAAAAAAAGGAGTTAAAAGGATGGACTCTAGAGCCTATCTGCCCAGTCTGATTGATAGCTCCACCATTCACCAGCCATCTAACCTTCGTCAATTTACTTAGCTTAGCTATTGTGTATCTGTTTCCTCATAATGTGTAAAATGGGGATAATAATGGTATTTTGAGAGTTACTGTAAGGATTAAATTAGTTAATACGCATAAAGTGCTTTAAAACAGTGCCCGGCAAAGAATTAAGTGTTATACACGTTTCGTTTGTCTGAAAGATACACTGCAAATATTTTCTACCAATCTGTTGTCTTTTAACTTCTGTTTATAAGTCTTTGCTTACCTTTCCTCCAGCAGTTCTTTCTCAATTTCTCGACCATCAGACATTATACAAGTAGATGAAACTTATAACTGACTGCCCTCACTGGATCTCACTATCAACTTAAGAATAAATTCAGGCATCAGCCAAAGTACACAGATTTTTAAAATCTTTGGACAGATTTTAAAATAATAGCTAACTTCCTTACAGCGTAAAGCATTTTCTCACAAATCAACAAGACAATAAATTATCAGAAATAAAGGACAAAATAGACAAGTTCATGTAACACACCAAAAAAATGGAAAAAAAAATTGGCTCTTAAAAATATGAAGAGATTCTGTAACTTAATTTCAAGCCTTAGAAAAATTTAAAATTTAAAATTTAAAAATTAGGGCCGGGCGCAGTGGCTCACAGCTATAATCCCAGCACTTTGGGAGGCTGAGGCGGGCAGATCACGAGATCAGGAGATCGAGACCATCCTGGCCAACATGGTGAAACCCAGTCTCTACCAAAAATACAAAAATTAGCTGGGCGTGGTGGCACGTGCCTGTAATCCCAGCTACTCGGAGGCTGAGGCAGGAGAATCGCTGGAACCCAGGAGGCGGAGGTTGCAATGAGCTGAGATCGCGCCATTTCACTCCAGCCTAGAGACAGAGTGATCCTCATTCTCATTTAAAAGTGCAAATTAAAACTACAAATTAAACATTTCTTTTTATTTCACAGACCAGTAAAGATCAAGAAGTTTTAAAATACACCCTATGTATAAAGAAATAGGCATTCATACATTGCTGGTGAGAGCTTAAATTGCTATAGTTTAGCATTGTCTTTCCAAAATAAAAATGCACATATCCTTCAATTCATCAATTTAATATCCAGAAATGTATCCTACAGACAGACACTCATATTAAAAATGACAGGCTTACAAGGTTATTCTTTGTAGTAATGTTTGTAATAGCAATGACTGTTAACAAACTAAGTGTCAACTAATAGGTGACTGGCTAAACAAACTTTGGTATAGCCAAATGATGAAATATTATGCAGTTGTTTAAAAAATAAGCAGCTCTCTCTTTATGTGAAAGTGAAAAATCTTCAAGCTTTGTTGTTAAGTGTAAAAAAGCAACATACAGAAAAATGCATATATTTTGCTACAATTTGTATGTTGGTGGAAGGAATATATTAGTGCACATAAATCTATGTTTGTAAATGCTTAATTTCTGGAAGAACACACAACAAAAAGGATATAACAAATTGGTAATGCTTGCTTCTGGGGAGGGAATGGCTAGAAGATAATGAAAGGAAGGAACACTTTTCAATGTATATACTGTTTTGTACCTCTTGAATTTTGTACCAAGTGTTCGTGTTACCTAATCAAATAGAATTAATACATCAAATATATATGCAAACAAACTAAAACCTCACTGTAACTACACCAAACTTTCCACTGGTACCTTTTAAATGATAGCACAGCAGGCTGCTATCACTTACGTAGGGTTTGTGGCTAATCTATTTGTGACAAAAGCAGAAATTCACCATCCTAGCTGCCCAACATTACCCCCTATGGAACTTTTGAAACCCAGAAATTCTGACTTAGTAGCTCTTGGGTAGAGTCTAGGCATCATAATTTTTTTAGTTCACAGGTGATGGTGACAGACAGTCAGAACTGAAAACAGCTGAGGTACACCATGGCACAAGTAAGTAAACATCCAGGTTCAATCTCCACCTAGGTCATAACCATAGTTTCATCACTAATCCCAACCACTTCACAAAGTTCTTAAGAAGGAACAGTTGAGAGTGTGTAGATGGCACATTGAAAATCTTATTACCAACTCTCAATATATAAAGAGATAAGTAGTATAATCTCTGTGTATTAAATGTACTACATTTGTAACATCCATAGTAATAAGTTAATCTCATAGAACATTCTAGAAGGAACTTTGATAATAGTGGACTAGTGCTGAACAGGCCATCAACTGTGTGACACTTGCTATCTCTGTTAGATTCTTCATTTGTAAAACGAAGGGCAAGAAACTTTATTTTCTCTACCTTCATGTTCTCTATCTTCCAACTTTAAATTTCTGTAATTGTCTAAGAATACAGATGTCTAAAAATAGCTATTGCTTAGTATAGACTTTAGGATAAAATAGGATCTTTCATCCGATTCACAGCTTAGGCCCATTTCAGTCCAGTGGGTTAGTATCTCTTAACAGACCCTCAAATATGTATTATGTACTGCTGAATTAATTAATGGTTATGGAAAAAAAAATTTAGAATTCAAACACTCTTATCTAATAAAAAATATTTTAAAAATAGGGAATCATGCAAAACAAGTGTACTAAATACATTTAAACACTAAAATAAAGCATCTGATATACTGTCTTGAAGCAAATGGTTCAAGTTAAAAAGCGATAATCAAAATGGTAGAAGGGATGTTAAAGACCACATCCAAACCTCATTTTACAAGTAAGGAAATATGGGCTCATCAAGGTTAAAGAATTTGCCCAAAGTCATTGTCATTAATGACAGGAAAACAAATTTGTCATTTATAGTTCTCTGTATGTGTACTGACATAACCTTTTAATGTTTATCACTTTAGATAGGGATTTTTGATGACTAAAATTACCTACAAAGCTAAAGAGATGCCATAAAAATGTCTTAATACACACTGGGATGTGTGTATTAATACACTGGGATGATTTTTAAAAAGCTTAACTTACATGAACATATGACTACACAACAAAATTTTGTTCACAGTTCTCAAAAGAGAACAGAACTTTATTAGTAGCAAAAACATGTAATCTGATATTATTGTCAAATAATTTCATAAAGTACATTAACAAGGAAATAGGATTAGCAGCAAAGATTAAAGGATAAAATGATGGTTTTATTCTGGCTCTATTAGTCACTTAAGGGTCTATTCAAAGAGTTCTAAGTTTAAAAAAAAAACAACTCTATGAATTCATTGAGGTTTACCTCCCATCTTCCGCAGAGCAAATGATTAGCAGACTGCTCTGTGAACTTTTACAAAGAACCCTTTTCTCCCCAGTTTCTACCCATCTGAAAGATGGATTCTTCCTCCATCCTAAATAACTCATCATCTCATTTCAAGTATCTGATAAAAATGAACTCTTAGCATGAATACACCCTTTTTAATCTCTTCCACTCAACTCTACTGGATAGTCAATAAAATGTTTTGATTTACTCTTCACAGAATTAAATAGGTGGTTTTATTCAAACCTGTCATGTCAAATTAAAACAATGTGTAAAGTATGAATATGAGATTTTCTTTTCCAAGCTCCAGGACCAATTAGTAACAATATTCAAATGCCCTAATAATAAGTAATCAGAGCATTAAGAAAAACTTAATCTTTTTCCTAATGAGGCAAACTTTGGCATCAATTCAAACCTAAGCTTAGTGGGCACTGTGATTCTGAAAGGGATGAACTTCCTGATGCAGACTCACGCAGTTTTCTCTTAATACTAACACCTTCTAGATTTTTTAGGTATATAATTTATAAAATACTTTCATATCTAGTAATTATCCACAGGATAACATTGTGAGGTAGGGCATTTTCTAAAGGCCTATTCTGTTCCAGGCACTGTGCTGACACTGGGATGATTTTTAAAAAATGAACAAGAATGAATTCTTTTATTTATTTATTATTATTACACTTTAAGTTGTAGGGTACATGTGCATAACGTGCAGGTTTGTTACATATGTATACTTGTGCCATGTTGGTGTGCTGCACCCACAAGAATGAATTCTATCTTTAAAGAGTTCACAATCTAACAGGAGAAGTGAACAAATGATTTATATGAAACATGCTACAATAAGGAGATGAACAAGGAATTGTGATTCCTTAGCAGCAGAAAGTCCTAATATCCTCTGGCCAGAGATGGCGCTGGAAGTGTCTCAGAAGGTTTTGGGAAGGAGATCACATAGAGAAGGCTTTTTAGGGATGAGTAGCAGCTTCCTGACATAAAGGTAGAGTGGAGTAAAGAAGACAATCCCAAGCAGAGGGGACAACATGTATACAACGGATAGTGGGAAAGCATTATTCCCATTTAAAAGATGCAGAAGGTAAGCTCCAAGGTAAGTGAGCTGGCTAACGCCATATGAAGATTAATTAACAACGTTTAAAAAAGAATATAGGTCTTCAGATTTTAATCAGCTTTGTACACCTGGAAATGCCAGTACATGTTGGACAAGAACATCAGATAAAGATTAGTTTTTATCTCCTACTTTACTCCTTCCTAAGAGATGGTCTGTGTATGACCCAGATCCTGGAGAGTGAGAAAGAGCGGGCAGAGATGAGGAGGGGCAGAGCAGGGAGGGAGGCTTATTTAAACCTCATAGAAATCCTGTGAGATAGGTGTATTTACTATCCTCATTTTATATACGAGAATATGGAGGCTCAAAGACGTTAACAAAATTTGGAAATCAGGTGAATATTCAAACCAAGGTAACTAATTTCTTCACCAGGCCTCTAAGCTCAAACACTTAACCATACCCTATAGATCCTCCCTATCCGGTCAAATAACCCTAGGCTATTCTTGGTCTGAAGACATCAGAGAAACCAAGTGACTTTTGGAACACATGGTCCCACAGATCTCACACTGTACCACACATCTGAAAATTCACACAAAATTTTCACATTTGGTTCTCTTATTGATCTGGTATTCCTTGAGTAGATAAGCCCACACATATGGTGGCACGGGTGCTTTCCACAACATTTTTACAATCTAATTTAACTGGATAAGAGGAAACTTAACAAGTGCTAATCAAAAAGGAGGTCACCAAATAACAGCATAAAGCCTGAAGATCCCTCTTTTCTGCTTGAGTGCAGTTTTTTTTGAGGGGAGGAGGAGCATGCGAATGTGTTTCAGGTGTGCTAGCATACCTGCTACTTGCTACGCAGTTCAGACCAAAGAATGGAGTCGAGTACACCCCTAATTTCCTTTATCAACCTTAGGATATCAAACAACCAAACTCACCTCTTGAAAAAGTTTAAGGAAGCAGAAAATTCAGAGCTGTCATGGTTTCCTAGCGCAAACTACAGCAAATCCAGGGTTGCCAACAATATTTTGTCTTATAGATGGATCCCGAACTCCCTGGGTTCATTTGAGCACATATAAAACACCTGAAACACATTTGCATGCCCCTTCTTCCCTCCTCCCCAGTCCCTCGGCAAAAAAACAAAACAAAACAAAACAAAAAACTGCACACTTAAGCAAAAAAGGGGGATTGGGGCTTCCTCCTTTGTATACATTGAGGTTTCATGTTGTTATTTTGTGACCTCCACCTTTTTGGTTACCGCTTTTTGTTAAGTTTCCTCTTGTTCAATAGACAAATATCTGTCCAACTGACAGACATTTCACCTTGTGAAGTATAAGGGGAAATAATTGTGGGAATGAAATCCCTAAAGAAGGTTATGGACTATTGTCTCTTGAGCGTTCAAGATACATAAACCAATCCATCCTCACTTTTCACTGGGGTGAGTTGCAGTTAAAAGGTCCTATGCAAGTGAAGAAATAAGAAAATTTCTTCAGGCTAATTTTCAGACCCTACAGACTTCTAACTCTCCAGAAAAGAGGCTCTCAATCAGTAGTATAAGATCTGCCAACACATCTCCTAGTGGGTACTATCAGGCTTTCTTCCAAGGTTTCCCACTGTGGGGAAGAGAAAAGCTGACATGGTTACACCCTCCCCAAGCTGCTTAATATCTTGTCAGAACCACCACTGTCTCATTTCTGTGACCTTGGCACCTGCTAATGACTCTTCCAAGCCCTCAGTCCCCACCCTACAAAACCCACATGTTAGTTTCAGGGAAACAGAAAACAGCATCTCTTCACAAGGTTCTGAATGTCAACCAACTGTGGATTACACCAGTCAAAAGGAGGACAAAGAAATGGGAAGGTAGCTTCTGTATGTAAGCACACAAATACATTTCTCTCTACAAAGCAGAAACTCCATAACCTGAGCTATAAGATAAGCAATTTAAAAAGCAAGAAACTGACTAGGATAACAGATATAATACTGCAACTGCGGTTAAAGCAGTAATATCATTCCCAGCAGCTGGATGATCAATCTCTAAGCTAGGCTTGCTTTAACCATAGAAACAAAGTGGTTATTTGCTTTTCTTTTTTTTAATGTGTAGACCCAAGTTTCACTTACAAAACTGTTCTTAGTGGTCTTTGGCATGGGGCAGACAAAAGCACAGGACAACTAAGACCTTCGGGAAACCCTAACCCTCAATTCCAAGACATGTGTATATGTAGTTCCATGGTACAACCTGCAGTTACATACCAGTGAGGCTCCAACAGACAATGCCTAGCATCAAGTGGCACTAAGAAAGTGGTAAAAGTCTGGAAAATCACGTAAAGGGAGAAACCTTGGCCCACTGACAGTTTTCCCAAATATTAAATTAGATATACGCAAAAGTTGAAAATAAAATTTTCCCCTCAAATATAAAGTTACAGAAAAAACAAAAATAAATAAAATTTAATCTGAATTCTGAAAAGGTTTCATGCCCTAGAAAGTAACTTTAATTTTGGGAACTAGGATCTACCTCTCTGGTGTCACTTTCCAGGTTTTAATAACTGTAATCTCTTAAGAGCCCCAGGACTACCTCAGAGAATAAAAAGAAAAGAAAATTTAACATGTTTGCTTCCTAGGTTTCACAAAATCCCAAATACCTGAAAGGGGGAACAACCTGGAAAGAGAAAAAGTGGGAGAATGTGAGCTCAACTAATAGTATCGCTATTAGAGGAGAGGAAAACATTACATCCTGCCCAAGAAAGAATTGTTAGCCACTTTAATGCAAGTCAATTTTCTTCAAAGTGAAAAGTACGCCCTCATAATTGAGGGTTATTTACAAGAAACATGAAGCATGTTTCCAATCTGAGAATACTGCATGAAGAAAATAATGCTAATTTTCGACAAATGCAAAAATAAATTTTATTGATCTCTTTTACAAACAGAAAACAAAAAACGCTTCATCTAAATAAACCACTGTAAAAAAAAATGGCAACCTGACACCAAAGGGTCGTTTTTAACAATAAAATGTTCAAATGACAGGACTCAAATGATCTGTCCACACTAATGCTCGGACAACACTGAGCAAAATTTCTTAGTCAACTGGTAGGCTCGCTCACTAAAGCAGCAATTACACGCATGAGAAGGAAGGGAATTAAGCGGGCTGAGTGCGGGCTGGGTGATTGTGTTTTGAGACCTGCTCACAGGAAGCCACTACATCCTGCCTGAAGTCCCGCCTGTCACGCCGTCCCTCGATTCAAGTCCCCGCCGCAGCGAGGTGGGGCAAGTACAGGTGTCCTGCCGAGCTCCTCCCGGGGCGCTCACCCTCGAACAGCCCGCGCGGTAGCCACTCGGGCCCCAGGGCGGCCCGTTTCCAGCAGCTCAGGGCGCCTTTTTCAACCTCTCCCAGGCTCGCCGAGCCCAGGAAACGAGGAGCCCCCTCCCCTCGGGCCAGCCCCACTTCCCGGCCCGCCACCTCCTCCCGCCGCGCCTCCGCATAATTACTGCTCGGCTCCCACCGCGGGGCCGCTCCCCAGCGGCCGCAGCCGCGCTAAGGCCCGAGTCTGAGGGCGGCCGGAAGCTCCTCACGCCCCCGGACCGCGCCCCCGGCCGCGCCCCGGGCTCCGGCATCCCCGCGTCCAGGCCGCTCCCCACGACCAAGCTCCTCAAGCCGGCGCAGCCCGAGCTCTCCTACCCCAGGCCAATCTCCAACTCCCACTCCCTCCCGAGAGCAGCAGCCCGGGCCCACGCCGCCCCATCGAGGCGACGCCGCCCCCCAACACACCCCCTTCCAGGCTCACCCGCGCCTGGCCCAGGCCCCCTCCCGGGCCCGGGATCCCATCGCAGCTCGGCGCCGCCACCGCCGCGCACCCGCCGCCCCCTCAGCCTCGCGCTCGGCGCCGCCAGGGCGTCCCCTCAGCCCAGCCCCCGCTTACAGATCTTGCCCCGCAGGCTCTGCAACACTCGAACGTCGCGACTGTCCTCGTCCCCGGCCTCGGGCTCTGCAGTTGCACTCGCCGCCGGCGCCTCGGAAGAAGCCGCCGCAGCAGCAGGCGCCGCCGCCGCCATGGTGCCGCCCGGCCCGTGCCGCAGCCCTGCCGCCTGCGTAGCCGGGCGAGGCGGAGCCCAGCGGCGGCCTAGGCCTAGGCCAGCCGCGCGCCTGGCCCCGCCCCCGGGCCGCGGCCTGATTCGCCCCGCCCCTCCCCGCCCGCCGCCGCCCCGCCCCCGCCACACCCGGGTCTCCATTCACCGCCCTCGCCTACCCCGAGCCGGGCTGCCCTAGCGAGAACCGCACTCCCGGCTTGGGGCGCTGGCTAAGGGTGGCTCCCAGTGGTGGCTCTGAGCGGCCTTAAAATTCCCACCAGGAGAAAGCCCCGGCCCTCCGGTGATCCCTAAATCCTCCCGGGAATTGGGCTCCCGCAGTGAACAGACCTGCACATCTAACGCTGGCGGGAAATACAGGCCCTTCCCAATCAGGGAAACTCCCTGTGGGAAGAAAATAGAATGGAATTTGGCAGGTGGGTGGACCTCAAAAGTATCTTATTCAAAAGGAGGCAAGAGATGCATTTGGGACTCTTCCAGTGTTATCCAAATACTCCCCGCCGACAAGCCAAACTCCTCCCACACAAATACCCTTTACTAGGACCACTTCTCTGCAAAAGCTGGTTCAAGAAAAGGACCGTCGACCCCCAACTCCAGCGTGAGTGCAGCGCCTGAGATCCTGTCGTAGAGAAATTCTGAAGCATTTACCATCACTTTTGTGTTTCAGGAACAGAAGAAGCAAAGAAGGGTTCCCCCCCACCACCACTACTAAAAGTGGGCTTTGTTAAAAAGTTGAGTGACCCTAGGAAATGTGTAAATCTTTGACTAATTGTTAGCTTTATTTCAAGGGAACTCTTTACAGTGAGTAAACTGCATGAATAATACCCTGGTATGTGATGAGGAAGACAATTTCCTGGTGTTGAGGTTGTTAACTACGCTGCCCTAAGAAGGAAGAAACTGTGACTTAATCGGGCAGGGTAATTCTTTTCCAGGACAACAACAGGAATAAGCCAGTCAGTCAACAAATATTTTTGAGGGTCAGACGTAGTGATGGCCTCAGACCTCAGAGACTACGCAAAGGTTAAGATGAAGAGAGCGCCAGCTCAATCTGGAGGGAGACACAGAGAAGGCCAGAGGCACTGGGAGATAAGAAATAGGACGGGGAAACCTGAAAACGGAAGACAAACGTGCCGCCTGTGCAAAGGCTGGACAGCTGCAGAGAATGATCAGAGTTTAACATGGACCTGGCCAGCGAAGCTTCCAGTTCTGCGTGTGTTACAGGTGACCCCTATTCCCCTATGTGATCTTTACACCTGTTTGGATAAAGTGAACCACCTCCTCTTGTATGAATGTTTTGCTGTCATTTCAAACATAAGTCCAAAACTTAATTTTCTGTCTTCCTTTCCAAATCCTATACTGTTATTCAGGCCAGAAACTTTGACGTTTTCTTATCCCTTGTCCCAATACTGTTTTCTGTTGCCACATCCTTCTGACTCTGCTGAAATCTCTTCCTTCCTTTCCATTCACTGTCATTGCCCTTGTTAAAATTATTCTCATTTAAAGAGTATCAACGTGTTACAGGGTTTTTTTCCTCCTTATTTTTAAAGGCACTCCTTTTCAGAATCAGATACAGAGCCTGTTTTTACCCCTTTTACATTTGGGCAAGTTACTCAACCTTCCTAAACCTGTTTCTTTTCTTGCCTTTCTTTCTTTTTTTTTCTTTTTCTTTTTTTTATTTGAGACAGTCTTGTTCTGTTGCCTAGGCTGGAGTGCAGTGGCACGATCTCAGCTCACTGCAGCCTCAACTTCCTGGGCTCAAGTGATCCTCCCACATCAGCCTCCTAAGTAGCTGGGACTACAGGTGTGCGCCACCATGTCCAGTTAATTTTTGTATTTTTGGTTTAGATGGGGTTTCGCCATGTTGCCCAGGCTGGTCTCAAACTCCTGGGCTCAAGTGATCCGTCCGTGTCAGCCTCCCAAAGTGCTGGGTGTAAGCCACTGTGCTCGGTTGAACCTGTTTCTTTAACAGTAAAGTGGAAATACTAAACTTTCTTCTTTGAAGGGTTGTTACTAAGATTAAATAATTATTGGGAGCAGGATGTGAAGCGTCTAGTGGAATGCTGAGCACGTAGTAGGATTACCTCAGTAACTGACCTCATGCTTTTGACTGGAACTCTTGTAATAATTCCCCCATCCCTCTCATTCCTCCTACATACCACTTAAATTAACTTCCCTAACAAAAAAAAAAAAGGAGCTTGTCAGTTGCCTGCTCAAGAAGACAGCAATGGCTTCATTTATCCCTTCAGCCAGCTAGCAAGAGCACACTACAGGTCACGAACAACGCTAGAAATGACTAAAGTTCAAATTCTTCAGTCAAATGTTGGGACTGGATCCAGCCTACCTGACTCCTCTGATCTCCGGCCACACTGAGCCCCTTTTCTCACCAGCCTAATTCTGGCCTTCCTCCTGCCTGGCCAAGTGATGCCTCATTCATCTATTTCTTTCTCCAATAAACAGATAAATTATTTGAACCTTTGGACAAATGTATCCATGGATAAAGTATCAATGTACAAATGGACAAATGTATCCAATGGACAAATGTATCCAATGGACAAAGTATCAATATCTTTGTCCATTAGTGTCAAAGTCTTCCAATTTCCTTTCTTTTTCACTGGCTTAACCCAAAGTGCATAACTCTGTTACTAAATGGTCACTAAAGGTATGAAAACAATTTTACATAAAGTGACATTCCACTTTTTTTGTTCTTCCAGGCAGTCTTCCTGTTGCAGATTTTAGACTTACACCGTTTCACTAAAATCCCCAAACTCCATTGCTTTTTCATCCGAAGTCACTTCTAATTATTCTGGTTTTACTGATACTTGCCTACTTTGAAGAGCTCTTGGGTAATGTCAGTATTTTCTTAGTATAAAATATTTGGAAAATAAAGTTTTCTAAAGACTAACAATACATACAGTATAATTACAAGAAGGCTGTTACATCTCATTCCCCTTATTGCCCTTGCATTGGTGTTTTAAATTCATCTAGAGTTCCTCTCTCTTCTTCATGATGTTTAGTAACTGGAACAATATTGCATCATCACAAACTTGAACTTCACTTCCTTCCTCAAATTATTAATGAATGTGTTTAAAGACCATCACTCCTATCCCTACCACTCTTCGTTCTGATGAGCAACCATTCACTACTATGTCTTTTCCTATTTCTTCACCAGTTTTAAACTCATTCAGTCATTTTAACGCATACATTGGCTTGCTTTATGGCAGATGACGTAGGAAAACTACGTTGTCTCTTAATAAGAAGACTATAACCTGCAGCTAGAAACTAATTCCATAACTTGTCTGTTATGGCATATTTTTGAATCAGCACCCACCAACCTATAACATGACATTGCAAGGGGTTATCTCCTGGCCTTGAGTTATTTATTACATTTTTTTCTGGTGAGTAGGGGGAAGAGAAATGTGCTTGCTTTTTAATATTTAAATGTAGATCATTTTCATAGGGCTGAACACTCATGAGACAGAACTGTTTCTAGTGGACTGGTGGGAAAGCAAGTTCCTTTGATCATTGATGACTTGGTTTCCCCATTTAGCCCATCAGAGTACTGTTTGATGTTAAGCATTATGCACTCAGTTACATTATTTTAAAAAAACCTCTAAATCCAACTGGCATTTTAAAAAATAAAATTGGAGTGGTAGAAGGTGAGGAGAGACCTTAAATGTTCAGAAAACTCACTTTCAACATTTCATTTGAAAATCAAATAAGGCCATTGACAAGGATGTGTGGACAAAAATGTGGACAAATTTTTACCTGAAAATGTCCAACTCCTTTGGTACAAATATTTTCAAGGCCAGACGTGATGGCTCACGCCTGTAATCCAACAGTCGGTTGTAATACCAACTGAGACAGGAGAATCACCTGAGGCTAGGAGTTTAAGACCAGCCTGGGCAACACTGTGAGACTCTGTCTCTACAAATGTAAACAAATAAATTAGCTGGGCATGGTGGCACGTGCCTGCCCATACTCCCAGCTAATCAGGAGGCTGGAGTGGGAGGATTGTTTGAGCTCAGGAATTTGAGGCTGCAGTGAGCTATGATCATCCCAGTGCACTCCAGCCTGGGTGACAGACAGAGACCCTGTCTCTAAAAAAAGAATTTTTTTTTTTTCAAATTCGGTCTGCTCTTGCAAGAGAACTTTAAAGGCCTGAATATCTGAGCACGATACAGTTGATGCCCTCAGGTCAGTGTGACTTCAGTTATTTCTCAGTCCCCCTCCTTTTGAACTATTTTGCCAAATTCATTCCATCTCCAGTGCACTCTTGTTGTTTTAGAGTGATAAAACAAAACAATGTGTAGGTGTAGGGTGTAGGCTGAGCATGGTGACTCATGCCTATAATCCTAGAACTTTAGGAGGCCGAGTTGGGTGGATCACTTGAGCCCAGGAGTTCAAGACCAGCCTGGGCAACATAGTGGGACCCCAAATCTGTCTATCTATCTATCTATCTATCTATCTATCTATCTATCTCAAAAACAACCAAACAAATAAAAACATACAAAACAATGAGTGTAAAAAGAAAACTGGAAATGTTGTGCAGCCATTCGCTTGTTTCATCTTCTACTCTGTACTCAGGACATTTTGTTGTTAGGTCAGATCCATCCTTTCACCATGAACCCTAGAGACATGCTCCATTCAGTTGGCAATAACCAGTCCAGAGGACTTCAGGCCATGGCCCAGCTGATTTCCATTCTCTGAAGACACAGCTAAGACCTCCTGAGGCCAAGGAACCTGTTACTCAGCCTGGCTGGCACACACTTAAGTTTGCACTTCCTGTAGTCAGAAAAGGAGTATGGAGCTGGAGACCCACCTGGCTGTGCTCATGGCAGGTTGGAGATCGATATGTCACCTTCTAGTTCCTTCCCCAGGCCCTAGGAGAATAATGGAGTGGTGTTTGGATAGGTGATGCTCTTGAGTTCTTCCAAACTCTCAGAAAGGAGCAAGGAGACTCCGGTGGAAGCAGAAAGGAGCTGGCTCAAAGCCCCCTATTGCAACAAAGCTCTAGGTGGGAAAACATCAATGAGGATTGAAATTCAAGAATGCAGGTCCAAACAGAGCTGCTTTGGCTGCAGTTGCACATTCCTAACCACTCCACTCCATTGTCATCTTAGGAGGATACACCTCTCACTGAGCAGTTTTTCCGTGGTGAGGGTTTGGGAGAGCCCAATTCTGGGAAGTGGTCACTCCTAATAGGGCATCTTCTGAGCAGCTTCCATGATGTTTTTGAGACGAAAATGATGGTTAGGTTTAGCCTCAAAGAGCAGAAAGCTGGCTCCATAAAATAAACATGGGAGAACCTTATTCAAGCAGAGAAGGGCACAGGCTGCACCTGGAGACCAAGTAGAACTCCAGAAAGAGGAGAACTGACTAGAGGGGCAGAAACTTGACCTGGAGGAGGAGCCAGCGACTCCCACAATAGCCCTTTATTCATAAACAGGACTTTATTGGGTTAGCTTCTTTGCAATTCTTTTGGCTTTTGCCTCATAGTCACAATATGGCTGCTGTAGCTCCAAATATCTCAACATCCAATGGCAGGAAGGTGTATTTTTTTTTTTTTTTCTAAAATGTCTTTTTCATTACGTTCAGTTGCAAGATCACAGTTACTTCTGCACCGACCTAATATTAGGGAGGAAAGCTTTTACAAGTAGCTTTCCTGTAAATCACCACCATGAGGTATCTTCTTAAGGCTTTCTCACAATCACAAGGAATATATAATTTTCTTAGTCTAAGCAATATTGATACCCCTGGGTCTGGGGATGAACCCTCCTTCCCAAAGTACATTGCTACTTGAGACCTGAAGTCTGAACCAAACCAAGGTTCTCTTGTGACACAGAAAGGGGAGCAGTAAGACATGGAGTTGGCAGCCAACTCTGTTCACCATATCAACATGCTTATCTTCCAATAATAGTGCCTAAGTTCAAATGAAAATATTTCAATATATTTAATGCCCAACCTTCACCTCCTGACTTTGTCCCACAGAACTGGCCTCTTTTTCCTTTAGGCCATTATGGTACCCTGTATATATGAATACGTATACTCATTGTAGTGCTCATAACACATTTACTATTCCTGTTTGTTTACCTGTCTGAAACAGTCTCAAAGACTGGACAATATTTTATTTGTCTTTGTCTCCCTAGCGCATAGAAAATATAGAAGAATGCAGAAGGCACTTATTAAATGTTTGATAAATGAACGAATGAATGAATGAGCAAATAAATGAGATGGTGTGTTCAGAGAAGCTGCTAACAAATGAGCCTAGAATTCTGAATTTAAAATCCACAAGGGAAATGAGAGCAGACCACAGAACTAGCTGGCTAGGCCTGGGCTTTGCAGAAAGCTTAGGTGCAGAGAAAAGGCAATAGCTCAGGAGTCAGATGAGGAAGGAGAAAGGGAAAGAGTTGGGGTCTGGGGTTTCCATTCCTCTCCCTGGGCTGGGGCTGCATCTGTCACAAGCAGCTCATTTTTGACAGAGACAGCCAAGGAGAGCAGAAGCTCATCGATCGTAATCTATGGTCTAGATGTAGGCTAGATACAAACATCTTCCATTTTTTATGGGAGGTCATAGACGCTGGGAAAACTGATTTCAAAGTTGCAAGATGTTTTCACACTTGTTATTATGGCCAAATATCCAGGCAGCATGTCAGTCTGTGGCTATAAATGAAACCCTGTTAACATAAATAATCCACAGTTCTCTATCTTGTCTCCACTTTCTACCTGCCCAAATAATTCAACCTCTTCCCAATTATTGATTTTCAGGAGTGCCCAGTGAGTTACATTGGCAGAGTGGGGTGTGGGGAATATGATGGGGTTGCTGGATTTGTTACAGTCTTCCTTTTCTGCTCTGGCTTTCCCTGCCACTGCCACAAAAAGGGACCCTCACCACTTTATGATGCCTGCTATGAGAACATCAAGGCCCAAGCCAAGAGCGTTATCCTTCAGAACCCACAAGGCTTCCGCGTTTTCAGCAAAGCTGGCAAGAAGGGTTACCTCCCCATCTCTAGGCCCAAAGCTACACTGCTTGGGCTCAGAGTCTTTAGGAACAGCCTGGCCTGGTATCCTAGCGCTCACAGTTGAGAGTCCAAAGGAAGTAGAGAGGCCTCCATTGACATGCCTAGGCCAGAGCTATTGGTAGCCCTCTCCTAGGCAACTGCCTCCTGCCTTTCATCTAAAAGAGGGCAAGATTGGGGATGGAATGAGGGAGTGAACCCCTCACTCCTTATCACATGTATAAAGATAAAATATTTTAATAAATTGTATTTTATCTAGTTCTAAAGACATGGGTACTTATTTTATAAGCATGTAACTGAATTTTGGAAAACTGCCTTGGATATATAGCCACAAATGAAAGCTGGTGGCCTATCAAATAATTGACTCAAAATGGCCAGCAGAATATAAAACATCTAGTTTGTGTATTGTTGTGTTAAGCCATGTAAGGTGGGTCCTTAGGATTGAACTCTGGGGCTGTCTGTGCAGAGATAGAACTTGGAAGGGCTGTTGGAGAGAAGGACCAGGGAGATTGAAATAAAAATCCAGAGGCATTTGTAGAGCCTCCGGATGGAAGGCGAAATATCCCACTGTCCCCAACACCCTTCACTCCAAATAATCCTTCTTAGTGAATGTCTTATCTGCAACAAGGCAAAACAAAGGTATTAACACCTCAGCTAAACTTTCTTGAGGGGTGTGGTAGGATATAAGGTAGATTCTGAAGATTCTCTCTAGCCATGAGCAAAGCATAGAGAGTAACGTGATTACCCATAATGAGCATGTCTTACATGTCATAGCTATTTTATTTGGTGTGCTAGTTTTATTATATTTTTGTATTTCATATTGAAAATACAAAGATTTACAAAGATTTTCCAAAATTTTCTGGAGTCTTCTTTACCCAACTCTGTTTTTTCCACAGGATCTGGAATCCTTCAATGGGAATTCTTCTACCTTAAAGGGTTTTAGGAAACCGATTTATATGGTTTGGCTGAGATTATTATATGTATGTAGTGCTGATTAAGAATAAATATCACACACTTGAAAATGTGTTTCGAATGAAACAAAGCTGTCTTTTATTTTGCCATTGGAAAGGGAAGCTATAAGGAAACAACTGCCCTTCCTCCATTTCTCTATTTCAGGGTTTCCCAACTGTGACACTGTTGACATTTTGGTTAGGATGGGTAATTCTTTCTTGTTGGGAGCTGTCCTGTGCGTTATAGGGCATTTAGCAGCACCCTAGACTCTATCCACTAGATGCCACCAGCATATTCCAGTTGTGACTATCAAAAATGTCTAGAGACATTGCCAAATATCCTCTGGGAGACAGAGCACCGCCCCGTTGAGAATCTCTGCTGTATGTTAATACATCTCTTGTATTAACAGGGTCATTGTGTTTGTAAACCTGTCAAAGCTGAGGTCTGTGTTGTTCAGTGCCTGAGTGGGTAGAGTTCAAAGAAGCAAAGTCCTGATAGGAATTCTACTGTTAAAAATGAGATACAAGTATATAATCTAGAGCAGTTCTTCTTCTTCTTCTTTTTTTTTTTAGATGGGGTTTCGCTATGTTGCCTAGGTGAGTCTTGAACTCCTGCTTACAGGATTCTCTTGCTTCAGCCTCCCAAGTAGCTGGGACCATAGGTGTGTGTCATAGCACCAGGTTGGAGCAGTTCTTATCAAAATGTTTTTCCTCTTATCTTCTCCAATATCCAACAAAACCAAGATCCCTCACCCTCTTTCCCCAGAGTAGCATGCTCTCCCATCCACTCATTCTCTCCTTCTATCTCTGGCTGTCTTCCTGCTCCCACTTGGTGCCTCTGAACACATCAAGGGCCCCCACTCTCAGTTGCCTCTTGCAAGAAAAGCTTGACTTTGATTCTTTTCTCACTAGAATGTACCCATGTGGCTTATGTCATTTCTATTCCTCCCTTATTTTTTACAGTTTTGCATCGAAATCCCAAAGATCCGGTCTGGACCCTCCACACTTTTCTCTACAGTTGGGTGTGGGTGGATGGGAGGAACTGAGCAGCCCAGGCAGCACCAAATTTAGCAGAGTGGGGAGGAGGACGAGAAAAACTGGCAACACTAGTATGTGTGAAGGGTTGCAGATTTTTTTCACCCTACCCACAGATGTGCAAAGAAGATGTAGCATCTTCATTTCTCTAAAATTGTTCTTCTCTGCCTTATGAGTCTCCAGTCACTGAATAGAGGGGAAAATATTCTGGTGCACCAGTTTGTTTGTTTGTTTGTTTTGAGACAGGGTCTCACTCTGTCACCCAGGCTGGAGTGCAGTGGATGATCATAGCTCACTGCAACCTCGAATTCCTGGGCTCAAGGGATCCTTCCGTTTTAGCCTCCTCAATAGCTGGGACTATCGGTATAAGCCATTTATTTTTATTTTATTTTTTGTTGAGATGGTGGTCTTGCTTTGTTGCCCCAGCAGGTCTCGAATTCCTGGGCTTAAGCAATCATTCTGCCTTGATCTCCCAAAGTACTGGAATTACAGGTGTCAGCAACCTAAATAGACACACTATGTAAATGGTCCATCCATTTAGGTAAATAATGCTCAGCATCTTAGATATCTGCATTCTTTTTCTATTTTTTTGAGATGGTGTCTGGGTTTTTGACGGAGTTGTGGCTAAATGACCCCATAGAGACAGAGAAGAGGCGGGGTCCTCATACCGATGCAGTATCTTCTGCATCTTTGCAGATTTCTCCTGTGGGTGGGTAGTCTGGATACTTCCTGGATCCTTCTTTTGAGGGTGAAACGGGCTCAATCCTGGGAGTTGTGTGAGGGCCTGCTATTGAGGCTGTATCTATAGTACCTGTGGTTTGGTTTCTCCTGGCTTGGCAGGGCCTGCTTGTTTTCCCTGATGACTCAGACGCCACTCTGGCTGCCTCTCAGACCCTACATCCTCCATCTGGCTCTTCACTAGAATGCCTCTCCCCAGCCTTGCTGCTGATTCACCTTTCCTTTGTGATGGCTGGTGCCTGGAAGCCTGGTGGCTACCAGCTCAGCTGCTTTCCAGGCCTCTTCCCTGGAGTATGTGGGAACTCCTTGGTCCAGTCTATTCCATACTGGTCTTGGGGGAAGCTCAGGAAATTATATTTCACCCTTTTCCCTGCAAGCTATGCTGTACTATTGAGTTAAACTTTGATAAAGCCACTTCCGGGGTGGTGTCAGGCAACAGGTAAGGTGAACTCCTCCCAGGGTCCCAAAGATGCGGTACTCCGAAGCCCTCAGACTTTCCCCTATCTGCTTAACAAACCTCTTCACTTTGGGCAGGATCAGGAAAAGGAAGATTAGTTGTGGCCTCCCTTACCTCTCTCTTCTTTTTTTCCTAGGTAGTCCCCTGGGATGAATAGCGGGGAGGGGGTTTCCTCTTTTTCTTCTTGTCTTTCCTTGTGTAAAACTCCAAGATTGGCCAGGCGCAGTGGCTCACGCCTGTAATTCCAGCACTTTGGGAGGCCGAGGCAGGCAGGTCGCCTGAGGTCAGGAGTGTGAGACCAGCCTGGCCAACATGGTGAAACTCCATCTCTACTAAAAATACAAAAATTAGCTGGGTGTGGTAGCGTGTGCCTGTAATCTCAGCTACTCAGGAGGCTGAGGCAGGAGAATAGCTTGAACCCGGGAGGCGGAGGTTGCAGTGAACCAAGATTGTGCCATTGCACTCCAGCCTGGACAACAAGAGTGAAACTCCATCTCAAAAACAAAACAAAACAAACAAACAAACAAACAAAAACCTCCAAGATCAAGGAATCTAGAACATTTTTCCTCTCTCTTACAAAGCCTAGCTTTTATGCTACTACCTGGCCAAAAAGCCCCCGGTTCCTATTTAGAAGTTGATAATTAACTGTTTTTTCCTCTTTTTCTTTTTTCTCTCTTTTTTTTTTTTGCATTCCCTCTGTAACAATCCTAAACCTCCCTGAGACAATTGGAAACCTCTAAAGATTGGGGGAAAGGTAAGTATAAGAACATGTAAAAGAAGCCAGCGAGTTGAGGGACTTCAAAATTATATTATCACCATTATATACATTGATAATTTTTCCTACGCACATCATGTTCTAATGTGGTTATTCCACAGAGGCTTGCAAGGCTGAGACCACAGCCCTGTGGGTAGACCACATCTGTCCAGCCAATGGCTGAAAGAAGATGTAGGTCCTCAGACAGGAAACCAGAACTCTGAGGGCAATCTTAGCAGACAGGAGAAAGCGTTCTTGGCTATCTCAAGGTTTCTTGGCCATCTTAAAGTTTCTTGGCCTGGCCTCACAGGAGCCTCAGGACAGTCCTCCCACATGTGGGTCAATTTTCTCTCTCAAATGGAGTCAGGCCAGGGTCTTTGAAGGCAGACTTCTTTGTAGGTCTCTGCTTCCCCGAATCTACAATTCAAAAGATTAGCGAAATAAAATATTTTTAGTCAGAGGACTAACATAGGAGTATCACTTTTTATTTTGCCAAACATGGATGTTTAAAACAAAGCATTGTTTGTATTGCAAACGTTTCTTTCAAAAAAAGTAAAAGTATTCGTATTGTCAGTGTTTTATTTAATACCTGAAAAGTTGACGATTTTATTTTAAGGAAGGCATCATTTACTGACAAGCAAGAAAGTCACTTCAGATGCCTGGATGGCATGGAGCAAAGGCGTGGAACAGAGGCAGAGAAGGGAGATAAACAAGGTCATTCCAAGGCTGGTAGGTATACTTCTTTGCCCAGGATTTGCACGGGGGCTATGGGAGGTGGGACCACAAGGACTCCGGAGCATGTCCATCCTTGAGTAACAGGGTGAGGACTAGAATGTCCACTCTGAGAAAGTCAGAGCTTCTGTCTGTTTCATGAGGAAGGAACTGACTAAGAGAAAGCCATATTTGGGAAATTTAAGTTGTAGGTTATGTGCAGCTTCTGGTGGAATTACTGCATTTTGTGGGAGAGCAGTGAGAGGAAGGAAAGCCATTTAGGAGAGAAAGCATGGAATCTATCCCAGACTTTGGCTGAAGTGTAACATCTAGTGTGACATGAATGGGGCACTTTTTCTGCATCTGTTAGTTATTGTGTCTGTTGGTTGCCATGGGGGACCGGGTGATTTTAAGAGAGCCACAGACACTCTTAAAAATCCAATAGATATGCACAAGGTAGATTTGAACATTTTAGACAATTTCTGTCTCTTCTGTACAGAACTTAGTCCACATTTGTACAGGTCTTCCACCTTGGTGCCTGTATCGTAATATGGCTTGCCCTTTTGCTTTGGGTCACTTACCACAATTCAGATTATTTCATTAACATGAGGGTTTCATTAATATCTGTTTCCTTCACTAAACCATGAGGTCCATAAGAACAGGGCTCATGGCCAGCGCGGTGGCTCACGCCTGTAATCCCAGCACTTCGGGAGGCCGAGGCGGGCGGATCACTAGGTCAGGAGATGGAGACCATCCTGGCTAACACGGTGAAACCCCGTCTCTACTAAAAATACAAAAAATTAGCCGGGCGCGGTGGCGGGCGCCTGTAGTCCCAAGTACTAGGGAGGCTGAGGCAGGAGAATGGCGTGAACCTGGAAGGCGGAGCTTGCAGTGAGCCGAGATCGCGCCACTGCCCTCCAGCCTGGGTGAGAGCGAGACTCCGTCTCAAAAAAAAAAAAAAAAAAAAAAAAAAAAGGATAGGGCTCATTATTTTACTTACGATTGTATCTCTAGCACCAAGTATGTGCCCGACATATAAAAAAGGCACTCATAGGCCAGGCTCACGTGTGTCATCCCAGCACTTAGGGAGGCCAAGGCGGGCGGATCACGAGGTCAGGAGATGGAGACCATCCTGGCTAACATGGTGAAACCCCGTCTCTACTAAAAAATACAAAAAACTAGCCTGGCGAGGTGGCGGGCGCCTGTAGTCCCAGCTACTCGGGAGGCTGAGGCAGGAG
Source organism: Chlorocebus sabaeus (assembly GCF_047675955.1). NCBI lineage: Eukaryota > Metazoa > Chordata > Mammalia > Primates > Cercopithecidae > Chlorocebus > Chlorocebus sabaeus. The sequence continues at coordinate 49,559,777 of NC_132918.1, forward strand.
AATGGCGTGAACCCGGGAGGCGGAGCTTGCAGTGAGCTGAGATCCGGCCACTGCACTCCAGCCTGGGCGACAGAGCGAGACTCGGTCTCAAAAAAAAAAAAAAAAAGGCACTCAATAAATGAATCAACGCATGAATGTACCTCTAGTAAGAGTGATTGGAATCTCCTCATCAAGTACACTTTACTGTCAGTGTGAAGTATATTTGTTTGTTTTAACAAAGTGAGCTTCTTAAAGGCCACAATCAAACACAAATAAATAATGGATCCTACAGTTGCTGTTACGCGAAGTGGTCTTGGTAGTTCCCGGCAGCTGAGGCACGGTGCTAGTGTAGTGCCCCCTGTTGGATAAAACAGAAAATTCGGCTTTTTGCACAATCACATTGTCCCTTTACAAAGAAACATGTAGTCCCATCTGAATTTTATGGCATCTCCTCTGGCATTAATACATTTTTATATTTGACCTCATTTCCTCAGCTAAACTTACTGTTTTCTCACTCTTTCTCTATTAAATAGTAGCTTTGTTTCACCCCATTTTCCACATTTCAGATAAGGAAATCTTATGTAGTAAATTGTAGTAAAATTTCTAATTCACAAAAGTAGTCAGGGAATTGAAGTATTGCATTAATAAATAACCTTATGTGACATATATGGATCACTTGAAGACACAGGTGTTTGTTATAGAAATACATTCTATAGTGATGGTATGGCAACACATTCATAGAGAAGATTATTGAGAAGAGATACTTATACCAAAACCTATAGCATACAGCAAAAGCAGTATTAAGAGAGAAGTTTATAACAATAAATGCTTACATTAAAAAAGTAGAAAAATTTCAAATAACCAACCTAATTATGCATGTTAAGAAACTAGAAAATCAAGAAGAAGCCAACCCCAAAATTAGTAGGAAAAAAGAAATAACAAGGATAAGAGCAGAAATAAACAGAACTGAGACCAAAACAATACAAAAGAAATAATGTGTTTTTTTGAAAAGATAAACAAAATTGCCAAACCATTAGGCAGACTAAACAAGAAAAATAGAGAAAAGACCCAAATAAATAAAATCAGAAATGAAAAAAGGAGACATTACAACTGCTACTACAGAAGTCCAAAAGATTGTTAGAGACTGTTGTGAACAACTATACAACAAAAAATGAGAAACATAATGGAAATGCATAAATTCCTAGACATGTACAACCTATGAAGATTGAACCAAGAAGAAATAGAAAACCTGAATAGACCAATTGTGAGTAAAATGATTGAATCAGTATTAAAAGTCTCCCATCAAAGAAAAGTCCAGTACTTGATGATTTCACTGCTGAATTCTACCAAATATTTGAAGAAGAACTTTACCAATTATTTTTAAACTTTTCCAGAAAGTTGAAGAGAAGAGAATTCTTCCAAATGCATCTTTGAGGCCAGCTCATCCTGATACCAAAACCAGACAAGAACACAACAACATAAGAAAACTATAGGCCAATGTCCCTAAAGAACATAGATGCAAAAATCCTCAACACAATACTAGTAAACTGAGTCCAATAGCACGTTAAAAAGATCATTCATCGTGATCTACTGGGATTTATTCCAGGGATGCAAGGCTAGTTTAGCACATGCAAATCTACAAATGTGATATATTACATCAAAAGAATGAAGTACAAAAAATCATCTTAATAGATGCAGAGAAAGCATTTTATAAAATTCAACATCCCTTTGTGACTAAAAAAAAACCCCTCCAAAAATTAGGTATAGAGAAAATGTACCTCAATACAATGAAGACCATATATGAGAAACTCACAGTTAATATTATACTGAATGGGGAAAAACTGAAAGTTTCTTCTCTAAGAACTAGAATAAGACAAGGATGCCCACTCTTACCACTCTTATTCAACAAAGTACTGGAATTCCTAGCCAGAGCAAATAAGCAAAAGAAATAAAGGACATTCAAATTAGAAAGGAGGAAGTCACACTGTCCCTATTTGCAGATGACATGATTTTATATATAGAAAACCCGGGGGTCGGAGCAAGATGGCCGAATAGGAACAGCTCCAGTCTCCAACTCCCAGCGCGAGCGACACAGAAGACCGGTGATTTCTGCATTTTCAACTGAGGTACTGGGTTCATCTCACTGGGGAGTGCCAGACGATCGGTGCTGGTCAGCTGCTGCAGCCCGACCAGCGAGAGCTGAAGCAGGGCGAGGCATTGCCTCCCCTGGAAAGTGCAAGGGGGAAGGGAATCCCTTTTCCTAGCCAGGGGAACTGAGACACACAACACCTGGAAAATTGGGTAACTCCCACCCCAATACTGCACTTTAAGCAAACCGGCACACCAGGAGATCATATCCCACACCTGGCCGGGAGGGTCCCACACCCACGGAGCCTCCCTCATTGCTAGCACAGCAGTCTGTGATCTACCGGCAAGGCAGCAGCGAGGCTGGGGGAGGGGCGCCCGCCATTGCTGAGGCTTAAGTAGGTAAACAAAGCTGCTGGGAAGCTCGAACTGGGTGGAGCTCACAGCAGCTCAAGGAAACCTGCCTGTCTCTGTAGACTCCACCTCTGGGGACAGGGCACAGTAAACAATAACAAACGCAGCAGCTCTGCAGACGCAAACGACTCTGTCTGACAGCTTTGAAGAGAGCCGTGGATCTCCCAACACGGAGGTTGAGATCTGAGAAGGGACAGACTCCCTGCTCAAGTGGGTCCCTGACCCCTGAGTAGCCTAACTGGGAGACATCCCCCACTAGGGGCAGTCTGACACCCCACACCTCACAGGGTGGAGTACACCCCTGAGAGGAAGCTTCCAAAGCAAGAATCAGACAGGTACACTCGCTGTTCAGAAATATACTATCTTCTGCAGCCTCTGCTGCTGATACCCAGGCAAACAGGGTCTGGAGTGGACCTCAAGCAATCTCCTACAGCTACAACCTACAGCTGAGGATCCTGACTGTTAGAAGGAAAGCTATCAAACAGGAAGGACACCTACACCAAAACCCCATCAGTACATCACCATCATCAAAGACCAGAGGCAGATAAAACCACAAAGATGGGGAAAAAGCAGGGCAGAAAAGCTGGAAATTCAAAAAATAAGAGCGCATCTCCCCCGGCAAAGGAGCGCAGCTCATCGCCAGCAACGGATCAAAGCTGGACGGAGAATGACTTCGACGAGATGAGAGAAGAAGGCTTCAGTCCATCAAATTTCTCAGAGCTAAAGGAGGAATTACGTACCCAGCGCAAAGAAACTAAAAATCTTGAAAAAAAAGTGGAAGAATTGATGGCTAGAGTAATTAATGCAGAGAAGCTCACAAACGAAATGAGAGAGACGAAAACCATGGCACGAGAAATACGTGACAAATGCACAAGCTTCAGTAACCGACTCGATCAACTGGAAGAAAGAATGTCAGCGATTGAGGATCAAATGAATGAAATGAAGCGAGAAGAGAAACCAAAAGAAAAAAGAAGAAAAAGAAATGAACAAAGCCTGCAAGAAGTATGGGATTATGTAAAAAGACCAAATCTACATCTGATTGGGGTGCCTGAAAGTGAGGGGGAAAATGGAACCAAGTTGAAAAACACTCTTCAGGATATCATCCAGGAGAACTTCCCCAACCTAGTAGGGCAGGCCAACATTCAAATCCAGGAAATACAGAGAACGCCACAAAGATACTCCTCGAGAAGAGCAACTCCAAGACACATAATTGCCAGATTCACCAAAGTTGAAATGAAGGAAAAAATCTTAAGGGCAGCCAGAGAGAAAGGTCGGGTTACCCACAAAGGGAAGCCCATCAGACTAACAGCAGATCTCTCGGCAGAAACTCTTCAAGCCAGAAGAGAGTGGGGGCCAATATTCAACATTCTTAAAGAAAAGAATTTTAAACCCAGAATTTTATATCCAGCCAAACTAAGTTTCATAAGTGAAGGAGAAATAAAATCCTTTACAGATAAGCAAATGCTTAGAGATTTTGTCACCACTAGGCCTGCCTTACAAGAGACCCTGAAGGAAGCACTAAACATGGAAAGGAACAACCGGTACCAGCCATTGCAAAAACATGCCAAAATGTAAAGACCATCAAGGCTAGGAAGAAACTGCATCAACTAACGAGCAAAATAACCAGTTAATATCATAATGGCAGGATCAAGTTCACACATAACAATCTTAACCTTAAATGTAAATGGACTAAATGCTCCAATTAAAAGACACACACTGGCAAACTGGATAAAGAGTCAAGATCCATCAGTCTGCTGTATTCAGGAGACCCATCTCACACGCAGAGACATACATAGGCTCAAAATAAAGGGATGGAGGAAGATTTACCAAGCAAATGGAGAACAAAAAAAAGCGGGGGTTGCAATACTAGTCTCTGATAAAAAAGACTTTAAGCCATCAAAGATCAAAAGAGACAAAGAAGGCCATTACATAATGGTAAAGGGATCAATTCAACAGGAAGAGCTAACTATCCTAAATATATATGCACCCAATACAGGAGCACCCAGATTCATAAAGCAAGTCCTTAGAGACTTACAAAGAGACTTAGACTCCCATACAATAATCATGGGAGACTTCAACACTCCACTGTCAACATTAGACAGATCAACGAGACAGAAAGTTAACAAGGATATCCAGGAATTGAACTCATCTCTGCAGCAAGCAGACCTAATAGACATCTATAGAACTCTCCACCCCAAATCAACAGAATATACATTCTTCTCAGCACCACGTCGTACTTACTCCAAAATTGACCACGTAATTGGAAGTAAAGCACTCCTCAGCAAATGTACAAGAACAGAAATTATAACAAACTGTCTCTCAGACCACAGTGCAATCAAATTAGAACTCAGTACTAAGAAACTCAATCAAAACCGCTCAACTACATGGAAACTGAACAACCTGCTCCTGAATGACTACTGGGTACATAACGAAATGAAGGCAGAAATAAAGATGTTCTTTGAAACCAATGAGAACAAAGATACAACATACCAGAATCTCTGGGACACATTTAAAGCAGTGTGTAGAGGGAAATTTATAGCACTAAATGCCCACAAGAGAAAGCAGGAAAGATCTAAAATTGACACTCTAACATCGCAATTAAAAGAACTAGAGAAGCAAGAGCAAACACATTCGAAAGCTAGCAGAAGGCAAGAAATAACTAAGATCAGAGCAGAACTGAAGGAGATAGAGACACAAAAAACCCTCCAAAAAATCAATGAATCCAGGAGTTGGTTTTTTGAAAAGATCAACAAAATTGACAGACCACTAGCAAGACTAATAAAGAAGAAAAGAGAGAAGAATCAAATCGACGCAATTAAAAATGATAAAGGGGATATCACCACCGACCCCACAGAAATACAAACTACCATCAGAGAATACTATAAACACCTCTACGCAAATAAACTGGAAAATCTAGAAGAAATGGATAATTTCCTGGACACTTACACTCTTCCAAGACTAAACCAGGAAGAAGTTGAATCCCTGAATAGACCAATAGTAGGCTCTGAAATTGAGGCAATAATTAATAGCCTACCAACCAAAAAAAGTCCAGGACCAGATGGATTCACAGCTGAATTCTACCAGAGGTACAAGGAGGAGCTGGTACCATTCCTTCTGAAACTATTCCAATCAATAGAAAAAGAGGGACTCCTCCCTAACTCATTTTATGAGGCCAACATCATCCTGATACCAAAGCCTGGCAGAGACACAACAAAAAAAGAGAATTTTAGACCAATATCCCTGATGAACATCGATGCAAAAATCCTGAATAAAATACTGGCAAACCGGATTCAGCAGCACATCAAAAAGCTTATCCACCATGATCAAGTGGGCTTCATCCCTGGGATGCAAGGCTGGTTCAACATTCGCAAATCAATAAACATAATCCAGCATATAAACAGAACCAAAGACAAGAACCACATCATTATCTCAATAGATGCAGAAAAGGCTTTTGACAAAATTCAACAGCCCTTCATGCTAAAAACGCTCAATAAATTCGGTATTGATGGAACGTACCTCAAAATAATAAGAGCTATTTATGACAAACCCACAGCCAATATCATACTGAATGGGCAAAAACTGGAAAAATTCCCTTTGAAAACTGGCACAAGACAGGGATGCCCTCTCTCACCACTCTTATTCAACATAGTGTTGGAAGTTCTGGCTAGGGCAATCAGGCAAGAGAAAGAAATCAAGGGTATTCAGTTAGGAAAAGAAGAAGTCAAATTGTCCCTGTTTGCAGACGACATGATTGTATATTTAGAAAACCCCATTGTCTCAGCCCAAAATCTCCTTAAGCTGATAAGCAACTTCAGCAAAGTCTCAGGATACAAAATTAATGTGCAAAAATCACAAGCATTCTTATACACCAGTGACAGTCAAACAGAGAGCCAAATCAGGAATGAACTTCCATTCACAATTGCTTCAAAGAGAATAAAATACCTAGGAATCCAACTTACAAGGGATGTAAAGGACCTCTTCAAGGAGAACTACAAACCACTGCTCAGTGAAATAAAAGAGGACACAAACAAATGGAAGAACATACCATGCTCATGGATAGGAAGAATCAATATCATGAAAATGGCCATACTGCCCAAGGTAATTTATAGATTCAATGCCATCCCCATCAAGCTACCAATGAGTTTCTTCACAGAATTGGAAAAAACTGCTTTAAAGTTCATATGGAACCAAAAAAGAGCCCGCATCTCCAAGACAATCCTAAGTCAAAAGAACAAAGCTGGAGGCATCACGCTACCTGACTTCAAACTATACTACAAGGCTACAGTAACCAAAACAGCATGGTACTGGTACCAAAACAGAGATATAGACCAATGGAACAGAACAGAATCCTCAGAAATAATACCACACATCTACAGCCATCTGATCTTTGACAAACCTGAGAGAAACAAGAAATGGGGAAAGGATTCCCTATTTAATAAATGGTGCTGGGAAAATTGGCTAGCCATAAGTAGAAAGCTGAAACTGGATCCTTTCCTTACTCCTTATACGAAAATTAATTCAAGATGGATTAGAGACTTAAATGTTAGACCTAATACCATAAAAATCCTAGAGGAAAACCTAGGTAGTACCATTCAGGACATAGGCATGGGCAAAGACTTCATGTCTAAAACACCAAAAGCAACGGCAGCAAAAGCCAAAATTGACAAATGGGATCTCATTAAACTAAAGAGCTTCTGCACAGCAAAAGAAACTACCATCAGAGTGAACAGGCAACCTACAGAATGGGAGAAAATTTTTGCAATCTACTCATCTGACAAAGGGCTAATATCCAGAACCTACAAAGAACTCAAACAAATTTACAAGAAAAAAACAAACAACCCCATCAAAAAGTGGGCAAAGGATATGAACAGACATTTCTCAAAAGAAGACATTCATACAGCCAACAGACACATGAAAAAATGCTCATCATCACTGGCCATCAGAGAAATGCAAATCAAAACCACAATGAGATACCATCTCACACCAGTTAGAATGGCGATCATTCAAAAGTCAGGAAACAACAGGTGCTGGAGAGGATGTGGAGAAATAGGAACACTTTTACGCTGTTGGTGGGAGTGTAAACTAGTTCAACCATTATGGAAAACAGTATGGCGATTCCTCAAGGATCTAGAACTAGATGTACCATATGACCCAGCCATCCCATTACTGGGTATATACCCAAAGGATTATAAATTATGCTGCTATAAAGACACATGCACACGTATGTTTATTGCAGCACTATTCACAATAGCAAAGACTTGGAATCAACCCAAATGTCCATCAGTGACAGATTGGATTAAGAAAATGTGGCACATATACACCATGGAATACTATGCAGCCATAAAAAAGGATGAGTTTGTGTCCTTTGTAGGGACATGGACGCAGCTGGAAACCATCATTCTCAGCAAACTATCACAAGAACAGAAAACCAAACACTGCATGTTCTCACTCATAGGCGGGAACTGAACAATGAGATCACTTGGACTCGGGAAGGGGAACATCACACACCGGGGCCTATCATGGGGAGGGGGGAGGGGGGAGGGATTGCATTGGGAGTTATACCTGATGTAAATGACGAGTTGATGGGTTCAGCACACCAACATGGCACAAGTATACATATGTAGCAAACCTGCACGTTGTGCACATGTACCCTACAACTTGAAGTTTAATAATAATAAATAAATTTAAAAAAAAAAAAAAAAAAAGAAAACCCTAAAAGTTCCACCAAAACAAAACACTCTTAGAACTGATAAGCAAATTCAGTAAAATTGCAGGATAAAAAATTAACATACAAAAATCAGTATCATTTCTATATACCAATAACAGACTAGTGGAAAAAGAAATCAAGAGATCAGTCTCATTTACAACAGCTATAAAAAATGTAGGAGTAAATTTAACCAAGTTGATGAAAGATCTCTAAAAGGTAAACTATAAAACATGAGTGAAAGAAATTGAAGAGGTCACAGAGAAAATGGAAAGACATCCCTGTTCATGGACTGGAAGAATTTATACTATGTAAACGACTATACCACTAAAAACAATCTACAGATTCAGTGCAATCTCTATCAAAATACCAAAGACATTCTTCACAGAAGTAGAAAAAATGACCCTAAAATTCATATGAAACCACAGATGTCCAGTAAGAATGTTAGCTTAAAATTTTCTTTAAAACAAAAGAAACCACAGAAGGCCCCAAATAGCCAAAGCAGTCCTGAGTGAAAAACAACAAAACTGGAGGCATCGCATTACCTGACTTCAAAATATACTGCAAAACTATAGTAAACAACACAGCATGGTACTGGTATAAAACCAGACACATAGACCAATGGAACACAGTTGAGAACCCAGAAGTAAATCCATGTATTTACAGCCAATTAATTTTTGACAAAAGTACCAAGAACATTCAATGGAGAAATGACAGTCTCTTCAGTAAATGGTGCTGGGAAAACTGCATATTCATAGACAGAAAAATGAAACCCCTATCTCAGTCATCAGCAAAGCCTGAGTCCTGTCCTCTCACTCTCATCCCTGGACAGCATGAGCTTCACCACTCGCTCTACCTTCTCCACCAACTACTGGTTCCTGGAGTCCTCCCAGGCACCCAGCTACAGCACCTGGCCGGTCAGCAGCGTGGCAAGTGTCTATGCAGGCGTGGGGGGCTCTGGTTCCTGGATCTCTGTGTCCCACTCTATCAGTTTCCGGGGTGGCTTGGGGTCCAGAGGCGTGGCTGCGGGGATGGCCAGAGGTCTGATAGGAACGGGAGGCATCCAAAATGAAAAGGAGACCATGCAAAGCCTGAACAACTGCCTGGCCTCCTACCTGAAGATAGAGAACCAGAAGTTGGAGAGCAAAATCTGGGAGCATCTGGAGAAGAAGGGACCCCAGGTCAGAGACTGGGGCCATTACTTCAAGACCATCGAGGATCTGAGGGTTCAGATCTTCGCAAATACTGTGGACAATGCTCACATGGTTCTGCAGATCAACAATGTCTGTCTTGCTGCTGATGACTTTCGAGTCAAGTATGAGACAGAGCTGGCCATGCGCCAGTCTGTGGAGAGGGACAACTGTGAGCTCCCCAAGGTCATTGATGACACCAATGTCACTCGGCTGCAGCTGTAGACAGAGACCGAGGCTCTCAAGGAGGAGCTGCTCTTTATGAAAAAGAACCACAAAGAGGAACTAAAAGGCCTACAAGCCCAGGTTGCCAGCTCAGGGTTGACTGTGGAGGTAGATACCCCCAAATCTCAGGTCCTCGCCAAGATCATGGCAGACATCCGAGCCCATGTGAGGAGCTGGCTCAGAAGAACCGAGAGGGGCTAGACAAGTACTGGTCTCAGCAGATCGAGGAGGGCACCACAGTAGTCACCACGCAGTCCGCTGAGGTTAGAGCTGCTGAGATGACGCTCAGGGAGCTGAGACGTACAGTCCAGTCCTTGGAGATCGACCTGAACTCGATGAGAAATCTGAAGCCCAGCTTGGAGAACAGCCTGAGGAAGGTGGAGGCCCGCTATGCCCTGCAGATGGAGCAGCTCAATGGGATCCTGCTGTATCTGGAGTCAGAGCTGGCACAGACCCGGGTAGAGGGGCAGTGCCAGGCCCGGGAGTATGAGGCCCTGCCGAACACCAAAGTCAAGCTGAAGGCTGAGAGCACCACCTACTGCTGCCTGCTGGAAAATGGCGAGGGCTTCAATCTTGGTGATGCCCTCGACGGTAGCAACTCCATGCAAACCATCCAAAAGACCACCACCCACCAGATAGTGGATGGCAAAGTGGTGTCTGAGACGAATGACACCAAAGTTCTGAGACATTAAGACAGCAGAAACAGGGTACCCTTTGGGGAGCAGGAGGCCAATAAAAAGTTCAGCAGTTAAAAAAAAAAAAAAAAAAGAAACCCCTATTTCTCACCATACATAAAAATCAAATCAAAATAGATTAAAACTTAAATGTAAGACTTGAAACTACTAGAGGAAAACATCAGGAAAGTGCTTTATGATATTGGTCTGGGCAAATTTTGGGGGGTTAAAACCTCAAAAGCATAGACAACTAAAGAAAAAATAGGCAAATAAGATTGCATAAAGCTAAAAAGCTTCTGCACAGCAAAGGAAACAATCAACAAAGTGAAGAGACAATCTATAGATTGGGAAAAATATTTGCAAAGTATCCATTCAACAAGGGATTAATAACCAGAATATATAGGGAACTCAACTCAACAACAACAACAACAACAACAAACACCAAGTAATACAATTTTTAAAAGGGCAAATGAACTGAAGAGACATTTCTCAAAATCAGACATACAAATGGCCAACAGGCATATCAAAAATGCTCAACATTACTAATTTTCAGGAAAATGCAAATCAAAACCACAGTGAGATCTCACCTCATCCCAGTTGAAACGGCTATTATCGAAAACACAAAAAAGCAGATGCTGGTGAGGATGTGGAGAAAGGAAAACACTCATACACTGCAGATGGAAATATAAATCAGTACAGTCACTATGGAAAACAGTGTGGAGGTTCCTCAAAACACTGAGATCTAAAAATAGATCTACCATATGATCCAGCAATCCCACTGCTAGATATATGTGCAAAAGAAAGGAAACCAGTATATTGAAGAGATATCTGCATACCTATGTTTATTGCAACATTCTTCACAATAGCTAAGATATGAGATGAATCTAAGTGTCCATCAATGGATGTATGCATAAAGAAAATGTGGTACATATACACAATGAAATACAACTCAGTCATAAAAAAGAATGAAATCCTGTCACTCACAACAACATGAATGAAACGAGAGATTGCTATGTTAAGTGAAATAACTAGGTGAGTAAAGTGAAAAAAGACAAATACTGCATTCTCTCACTCACATGTGGGAGCTTAAAAAGTTGATCTCATGGAAGTGGAGAGTAGAATGATGGTTGCCAGAGGTTGGGAAGGTCGGGGGATGAATAGAGGTTGGTTAATGGGTGCAAAAAATACAGTTAGATAAAAGGAATATATTCTAGCATTTGACGGCACAGGAGGATGACTAAGTTAACAATAATTTATCATATATTTCAAAATAACTAGAAGAGAAAATTTGAAATGTTCCCAACACAAAGAAATGATAAATGTTTGAGGTAATGGGTATTCTATTCACCATGATTTGATCATTACACACTGTATTCATGTATCAAAATATCAAATGTACTCCATAAATATGTACAATTATTATGTATCAATTTAAAAGTTACTACTCACTAGAAGAAAGCTATCTTAAAGTTTTTATGGAACCTAAATAAAAGCCCAAATAACCAAAGCATCCCTAAGCAAAAAGAACAAATCTGGAGGCATTACATTGCCTGATGTCAAATTATACTGCAAGGCTATAGTAACTAAAACAGCATGGTACTGGTACAGAAATAGACACATTGATCAGTGGTTCAGAACAGAGGACCCAGAAATAAAGTCACATACCTACAACCAACTGATTTTTGACAAAGTTGACAAAAATAAACAATAGGGAAAGGACACCCTTATTTAATAAATGGTTCTGGGAAAATTGGCTAGCCACATGTGGGAGAAGGAAACTGGACCCCTTTGTCTCATCACATACAAAAACTAATTCAAGAGGGATTAAAGACCTAAATGTAAAGCCTGAAGCTATTAAAATCCTAGAAGAAAATCTAGGAAAAACACTTCTGAATATCAGCCTAGGTAAAGAATTTATGACAAAGACCCCAAAAGCAAATGTAATAAAAACGAAAACAGACAAATGGGATTTAATTAAACTGAAATACTTCTGAAATAATCAACAGAATGAACAGACAACCTATAGAATGGTAGAAAATATGTGCAAATTATTCCTTCACCAAAGGACTAATATCCAGAATCTACAAGGAACTCAAACAATTGAATAAGAAAAAAACAAATAACTCCATTAAAAACTGGGTGAAGGACATCAATGGACATTTCTACATTTCTTAAAAGAAGAAATATAAGCAGCCAACAAACACATGAAAAAATGCTCAACATCACTCAGTCATTAACGAAATGCAAACTAAAAACCACACTGAGATACCATCTTACATCAGTCAGAATAACTACTATTAAAAAGTTAAAAACAACAAATGTTGGCATGGATGCGAAAAAAGAGAACTGTTGTACCCTGATGGTGGGAATGTAGATTTGGTTCAACCTTTATGGAAAAAGCTCAAGGAACTAAAAATAGAGCAATCCCACTAAAGGAATCTACCCCGAACAAAAGAAATAAAATTTTAAAAAAACCACCCACACTTGTGTGTTTATTGCAGCACTATTATTTATCATAGCAAAGTCAAGGAACCAATGTAGTATCCATCAATGATTGATTGGATACAGAAAATGTGATATATATAGATTTATATATATCACGTTATATATAATACATAAAAACACAAAAAAGCAGATGCTGGTGAAGATGTGGAGAAAGGAAAACACTCAGATACTGCAGATGGAAATATAAATCAGTACAGTCACTATGGAAAATAGTGTGGAGGTTCCTTATACAGAAAATGTGATATATATATTTATATACATATACACAGAAAATGTGATATATATATATAAGTTACTACTTATAACCTACATTTAAATAAGAGCTTTGTTGAGATATAATTCACATACCATAAAATTCACCCATTATACTTTGAAATATAATTAAATGTTTTCAATTTATTTTTTTAAAAACTGTTTTTTGAGATGGAGTTTCACTCTTGTTGCCCAAGCTGGAGTGCAGTGGCATGAGCTCAGTTCACTGCAACCTCCACCTCCCAAGTTCAAGCGATTCTCCTGTCTCAGCCTCCCAAGTAGCTGGGATTACAGGCACCTGCCACCAAGTCAGCTATTTTTTTGTATTTTTAGTGGAGACGGGGTTTCATTATGTTGGCCAGCTGGTCTCGAATTCCTGACCTCAGGTGATCTACCCACCTTGGCCTCCTAAAGTGCTGGAATTACAGGCGTGAGCCACCGCACCTGGCCTTAAATGTTTTTTAGTACGTTCGCAGAGTTGAACAACCATCACCACAATCCATTTTAAAATATTTTCCTCACCCCCCAAAAAAACTCCATACCCATTAGGAGTCACTTTCCATTTCCCTCCAACTCATTCTCCCTCCCATTCCATCCCCACCCTATCCCTAAGCAACTGATAATCAACTTTCTGTCTCTGTAGATTTGCCTATTCTTATGGCTGAATGATAGTTCATTGTGTGGATAGGCCACGTTTTATCTATCCTTTCATCAGTTGATGGACATTTGGGTTGTTTACACTTTTTGGTTATTATGAAGGATGCTTGTCTTCAAGTGTGTGTATAGACATAGGCTTTCATTTGTTTTCAGTGAATTTCACTTCAGCCAGGAGTGAAATTGCTGGGTCATGTGGTAACTCTGTTTAATCTTTTGAGGAACTGCCAAATTGTTTCTAAGGCAGCTGCACCATTTTACATTTCCACCAGCAATGCATGTGGGTTCCAATTTCTCTACACTTTCCCTCATACTTGTTTTTATCTTTTTTTTTTAAATTATTATTACAGCCACTCTAGATGGTGTGAGGTGGTATTTCATTGTGGTTTTGATTAGCAGTTCCCTAATGGTTAATGATGTTGGACATCTTGTGTTTATTATGTTGAGCATCATGTGTTTATTAGCCATTTGTACACCTGAAAAAATATACAAATGTGCATGTTTCCTACATGAGTATATTGTATAATGGTGGGTGTGTTTCTAGTGTACTCATCACCCCAAAATTTGGGCAAAAATGTCTATTTAGATTCCTTGCCCATTTATAGATTGGGTTGTCTTTTTGAGTTGTAATAGTACTTTACATATTTTAAATATGTCTTTTATCAGACACATGATTTTCAAATGTTTTCTACCATTCTGTGGGTTGTCTTCATTTTCTTGATAGTGCCCTTTGAAGCATAAAATTTTAAATTTCGGTGATGTCCAGTTCACCTATTTTTGTTGCTTGCACTTTTGCTGCCATATTTAATACATAATTCACCTTTATAAGTTATCTTGATATGCAAATATTATTCATTATGTGATAGAAATTAATGTTATCTACATTTATATGAAATAATTTAAATATCTTGGGTTTATGTGTACATTCTTAATTACTAGAAATCCAGAAAACAAGATGTGACCTACATGCAGCCCCATTGAAGAGGAAAGGCTTTTTTATTTTTTTTTTTTATTTTTTATTTTTTTTTGAGACGGAGTCTCGCTCTGTCGCCCAGGCTGGAGCGCAGTGGGGTGATCTCGGCTCACTGCAAGCTCTGCCTCCCGGGTTCACACCATTCTCCTGCCTCAGCCTCCCGAGTAGCTGGGATTACAGGCGCCCGCCACCGTCCCCGGCTAATTTTAGTAGACATGGGGTTTCACTGTGTTAGCCAGGATGGTCTCAATCTCCTGACCTCGTGATCGGCCCGCCTCGGCCTCCCAAAGCGCTGGGATTACAGGCGTGAGCCTCCACTCCCAGCCGAGGAAAGGGATTTTCTATCTGAGACAATTGCTTTAAAAGTTAGAGGAGGGTGAGGTTGGACTGAGGGGATGGGTTTTATCCGTGTGACTCACAACACAGTTATAATAACAATAACACTAAATGTGGGAAACATTTCATGAGCGTCTGTGATATGAAAAACATTTTCACCTGGGAAAGGGCTAAACACAGAAAGAACCATAAAGAGGTTTCCCAGGATCGGGGGTGGGGGGAAGAATTCTGTTTTACTCAGAGGGAACATAAAAGGGATTTTGTGAATTCTTTAAACCCAGATTCATGGAAATTTGTTTTTCTTAGGACTGAACACTAGATGTCTTAGTTACATTGAGTTTGCAATGAGAAATGCAGACATTTACAAAACAGATTGACAAAGAAATGTAAGCTGTGCAATCTTGTCTATGATGTAGCTTTTTATTTTGGGTATTAGATTTTAATTTTAATTACGCTTCCTTTGAAACCAGGCAATAGATACTCATTACCTTTAAAGTCCCTAACTAAAACTCATTGAAATGTCAGAAATGTCCTGTAATTTCCTGGATGAGGAAATAGAAAGTTATTAGGAGAGTTGTCAAAAGCTGTAGATGCAAGTGGCGTTAGAAATCAGGTTAGAATCCAGAAATGGCCAGTTCTTTACATTGTCCTCTAGAAAGCAGCCATTTCCATTAATTTACAAGAAAAACTTCGTTAATATAAAAATAGAAAGTGCACCAGATGAAACAGATGTATTTAACAGAAGAGCGGTGTGGAGAGAAAAGCACTGGAACCCCAAACATGATTTTTAATCCTGAAATCACTGTTTTTATGCTCCATGTTGCCAGGCAAGTCGCCTCCATCTGGGTCTTGTTTTCCTCAACCTCTATGGGGAGTTCAGGATTCTCCTCCTGGAGGAAGAGCTCAAGAATCAATGGAATTCTTATGGTGATATGGTTTGACTCTGTGTCTACACCCAAACCTCCTCTTGAATTGTAGTTCCCATAATCCTCACATGTTGTGGGAGGGACCTGATGGGAGGTAATGGAATCGTGGGGGCGGTTAACCCCATGCTGTTCTCATGATAGTAAGTTCTCACGCTATCTGATGGTTTTATAAGGGGCTGTTCCTCTGCTTTGCTCTGCACTTCTTCTGCTGCCATATGAAGAAGGACATGTTTGCTTCCCCTTTTGCCATGATTGTAAGTTTTCTAAGGCCTTTCCAGCCCTGTGGAACTATGAGTCAATTAAAACTCTTTCCTTTATAAATTACCCAATCTTGGGCAGTTCTTTATAGCAGCATGAGAACACACTAGTATATATGGCTACCACACAACTTGCAATTTTTTGGTAAAGAGAAGTAAACTAAGTGCATATCTATTAAACTATAAAATGTTTATGTGCCACTGAAATGATCTCAGATGCCTCTTGTGGTACACATACCCTGGTCTTAGGGGTCTTAGGGGAAATGGCTCCCTCCACTGCAGCCAATGCAGAGTCACAGAAAAAGGATGGAAGTAGAAGTAGAATAAGGAAGAAGGTGGAAAAGAGGCCAAGAGGGCATGTGACAGCAACGATGACCCCAAACACACCTGTTTTTTACCAAGTTGGTCCCGTGAGCTCCTCCCAACCATGAGAGGGAGGGGAAAGACTGGCACCCTGTGGAACCAGAGCAAGCCCTAAGGGTGGGTTAATCACTGCAGGTATAACTCACTCTGGCCCTGCCCACTTCCCCACACTCACACTCAGACCCTGATCTCTCTCTCTCTCTCTCTTTGTCCCAGCATTCAGGGATAGCCTTGGTCTTGCCTCTATAACTATAGAGAAAGGACAGAAATAAAAGACCAATTGTTAGTGTACGAACCTCTTAGGTGACATTTTTGGTACTTCCTGGAAAATCACCCTTTCCCCTCACCTCCGGTCCTTCCAGGGTCATTGCCCACCCCCGCACTCCTCCTCACAGTGCAATTTATCCAGGCTCACGTGGGTGTGCTCTCGAGGTGGAGCTAGCAAGGGAAGCTGAAGGTTAGTCGATTCTGTTCCCAGACTACAGAGTTTCATTGAGAAGGAACAAACGATGACTGTTCTGGAAGGCCACACAATGAACTGCTTTCTCCTAAAGCCATGCCCTTTAGCCAGGAAGAGGCCAAGCACACTTATCAAGTCTCTGCATTTGCTGCAGTGAATCTGTGGTAAACAGAGCAAGAAGGCTCACATTGTCACTGAGGGCCTTCAGAAACCAGTTTATTTATTTATTTAGTTAGTTAGTTATTTTGGAGATGGAGTCTTACTCTGTTGCCCAGGCTGGAGTGAAGTGGCGTGATCCCAGCTCACTGTAAACTCCACCTACTAGATTCAAGCGATTTTCCTGCCTCAGCCTCCCAAGTAGCTGGGATTACAGGCGCCCACCACCACACCCAGCTAATTTTGTATTTTTAGTAGAGACGGACGGAGTTTCACCATGTTAGCCAGGCTGGTCTTGAACTCCCAACCTCAGGTGATCTGCCCAACTCGGCCTCCCAAAGTGCTGGGCTTACAGATGTGAACCGCCATGCCTGGCCCCATAAGCCAGTTTTTTACAAACAGCCCTTGGTTGCCTGATCAAGGCCTATGATCCAATTTTACTGTGGCAATTGGTTCTTTAAAGTTAAAAGGTAATTTATTTAGTTGGGTTTTGATTGGCCTGGATAATTGCCAAGGACTGCCACTGTGGCCATGCTATGGTGAACATGTTTGTTGTTTACCCATAACTCATGTCTTCTCTGTCCATCCTCATGGAGCCTCGATTCTGTTTAGCTATTCAGTAACCATGCCACCACTGTCAGTGGAGAACCCTCATAGGAGCCATCCCTTTCCTCTTTGCTAGGGATTGGGCTATTGTGAAGTGCTGAGGGTCTGTAAGGAAGGGAGAGGGTCCTGTCATGCTGCCCTTTCTCCTTGCTTTTGGACTCGTGTAAGGGCCGGATGCTTCCATTGGCTTTGGCCTTCTTCTGGCCATGAGGGTAGATATTACAAACAGAGTCGACAGGTGTGAATAAAGGCCCGAGTCCTTGTTGACGTGGCTGCGCTTTGGAATTGCTTCCTTTGGGACACCTTGTTAAGGTGGTTTTTCTGTGGATTGCAGACCACAGCATCCTAACTGACACAGATACTTCTTCCCAGCTGACCCAACGTAATCAGCCACAAAACAAAACCTTCAGCAAATAGTTGATACTAACACTCTGGTTCTGTTATGGCTTCAGACAAGATGCTGAACTCCAGAGGATTTCGGATTTCTTTTGATTGTGTCATTACACTACAGAGGAACTGGAAATTGATTTGAACAATCAGCATCAGGCTGGATGGCCAGGGAATCCCCTTTTCTGTCAAGACCACCGTCCTTTAACATCAGAACTTCCTTTTTTGTTTAGTTCTTTTTCTGTCCCTGAAGGATTTGGAACAGAAATCCATCCATCCATCCATCCATCCATCCATCCATCCATCCATCCATCCATCCATCCATATCTATTAAACCCCCTCCATGTGAGCATTTACCAGTGTGGAGGTGATGGGATCTCTGTGTGCACTGTGATGACTGGCAGTGCTATAGACCACGGACTGTGGACTGTTTGGTTCACATCCTTCTCCTTCCAAAGCTAGGCTCTTTTGGGGGTAGCATCAGAGGCAGTTCTGGAGAACTCAGCCTAACAAAGATTTATCCAGTGCCAATTATGCCAGGACCACTGTGTTAGGGGTGGGGTAAAAGATACCACAATCGTGATACAGGATCTATTGCATCAAAACATGCAGAATGAATTTTGCTGGCTTAGAAGAAAGTTTCTAAGAGGAGACTTAGGAAATGCTGTCTCAGTAACATTCACTTGACAAATGAGGACACAGATCCATAGAACTTGTCACTCGTTTTACATATGTTAAAATTCATTGAGCTGCATGCAAGATTTGCATACGGTACCGTGGGCATGTCTTACTTTAACAACAACAACAAAAAAACCCAAAAAGAACAAAAGAAAAAATGTCCTCAATATCTTTACCATCACTAAAAGAAAGGAATAAAGGCACTTCTTTGAATAAAGGGAGTATCTGTGATATTTTACACATTTTAAATTCACAATAGTGGGAATGGTCCAATTAATTTGTATTTATCATTCCTCTTCCGCTAGAATCTCTTCTAAATTTTCAGTTTCAACTTCATTTCCAATAAGATGCTGTTAAGTCTGTGTTGTTTTTTGCAGACAACATGTAATAGGACAGTTATTACCTCTGTGTTAATCTTAGACTCAGATTTGTGCCTTGCAATTGCTAGGTCACAGTCACAAAGATACAGAATGGCCTAGATGTTTGTATGGGAACAAGCATATCACACATCCATTGCCCAAAGGCTGTAAGGTTCAATGACCTGGCTGCTCAATTACCTGGTGCTTGGGTGGGGGACAGGCCATATATCCTAATGGCTCCTGTAGTTGGTATTTTCACCTGGCCTCTGAGGCTGGCAGCCTCTTGGCCTGGGCCAGTATGTGAGGCAGATGGCACCATGTGGCAATGCAATGGTCTGTAGGTGCCCAACTGCTTCCTCCCACATTTTACAGTTTCTTCTCCTCCACCTTTAATTGGTGGATGAGCCCTGGTGACATGTCTTTGCTCTGATGGTGACCATTGAGAGGGCTGGCAAGTCGGTCCATTATACATAGGTCCTGTCTGTGGCTAGCTCTTGGCCCACAAGTGGCTCATAGATGCCTCTCATTTATGGGAGCTCAAAAGGTGGATCTCGTGGAAGTAGAGAGTAGAATGATGACTACCAGTGGCTGGGAAGCAGGGGTGAACAGGGAGGCTGAATAATGGGTACAAAGATATAGTTAGAAGGAGTAAGTTCTCGTGTTTCATAGCACAGTAGGGTGACAATCATTAACAATAATTCATTGTGTATTTTAAAATAGCTAGAAGATTTGAAATGTTCCCAACATCAAGAAATGATAAATATTTGAGGTGCCATATCATGGAATCATTTCCTTCTCTAGGAGGGTCTTGTTGTGTGCGTGGGGTGTGTGTACGTGCATGCCCATGCACACGGGCTTGCGTCCTGAGGTGGGAGTCTACTCTCAGTCATCCAGGCAAGAAGCAGGTGGATTAAGTTTATGATTGGGCTAAACATGGAAAAATACAATCCAAGGTGAAAGCAGAACCCGCTGTTCTCGTGTGTTCTTATTCTGAGTACTAATGTTAAACACCCTTAGGTTTGGGATATCAAAGCCTACTACTGAGAAAAAAACTGCTGATGGCCCGCACACACTTGATTAGTGCAACACTGCCATTTATCTCCTTCACTGAGCTAAGCAGTCATGAGGTTAAGAAGAGGGCAGGGGAGAGGCGGGCACAGCCTTGTTGTGAGGAGGCTGTCCTGCCGCTGACTCCCAGCTGGTACGGCAGTGACCTCTGCTGGCAGGAGTTTCCTCTCCAGTGTGCACAGAGAGTAGGAGTTCCCTCGGAGTCTGTGTGGTTCAGCAGTGTTCTTCAGAGAGACGCCCCAAGACTGATGCTCAAGGAGAGGGCCGACTGGGCTTTCCTGTTAAAACTGTCACTAGGGGCTGGGGTTACCCTAGTGAGTCAGGAGTTGAGACAGACCATTACCCTAGCTTCAGCGGACTTTCTTTCAAACACATATGGCTTCTTTACGTTACTCATTTTCAGATCGAAACATATTTCTTTAAACATTTGTTCTCAAAAAGAACAAAACAAGTGTTGGTGGGCGCAGTGGCTCAAACCTGTAATCCCAACACTTTAGGAGGACAAGATGGGTGGATCGCTTGAGCCCAGGAGTTCAAGATCAGCCTGGGCAACATGGCGAGACGCCGTCTCTACAAAACATTAAAAATTTAGCTGGGTGTGGTGGCTCATGAATCCCAGCTACTCAGGAGGCTAGGGTGGGAGGATAGCTTGAGCCCGGGCGTTCGAGGCTGCAGTGAGCTGAGATTGTGCCACTGCACTCCAGCCTGGGCGACAGAGTGATACCCTGTCTGAAAACAAAAACAAAAACAAGTGTTACCCAAACAAGTCCATGACATTACTTGAGAATAACACATTTGCAATCTGACAAGGTGATATGAAAACATTCTCAAAACTTTTGTGTGTATGTGTAGGGGACAGGAGCTGAAGCATCCTTTACAAATACATGAATCCTACTCCTCAATTCAGCACACCACATCTCACCCACAAATAAGTGTGAAATGCTGTTGTTGGACAAGACCTGGGCAGAACTTTTTCTGACCTATCCTGACATTATCTATAATGGAATACTCCGGGTTAGAGAGCTAGACAGCCAAGCTGAAGCCATTGTGACGGCTTTGAGGGTCCCTCATGCAGAGTTACTAAGCAGCTCTTGTCCACAAAGCTCTTGTTCCCATGGGACCACGTGGTGGCACTTGATGGCTGTTCCCAGCCCACCCATCTCCAATCACCGTGTTTGTCCTTGGCGTGGGGCCCCTGCAGCCATCTTCTACGATAGGGCTCTGTCCCTTTCACCAGAGCTCATCGGATCATGGGGGAACCAGTCTCTTTAGTGGGGGTGGGGAAGGAGGGCCGTGGATTCCCTTGCCTATGAGGTCCTGTAGGGCTGGCTAGCATCTTCCATCTGCAGGCAGGGAGAGGCAGAGAAGGCTGATGATTAGCACAGACAGAAATGAAGAAAGGTGACACAGGGGGACACAGATGACAAGAGGTGGAGAGAGGGAAGTTTTCTGCTTCCTGTTTCCAACTTTTCCCTGTCCTCCCTTAGTTTCTACCTTTTTTCCTTCCAACATCACATTTTGCTTAAGCAACTAAAGATCCCTAAGACACGAACTTCTGTTTAGTTTGCATTTAATACACAGCAGAAGAATTCCGAAAAGTTTTACTTGAGAGCTGAGAATTTGAATTCTCTTTATTCCAACTACCAAGAACCCTCAGAATATTGTATGGCCTCTGTTCATCATATTTTCTGGTTAAATAAGAGTTAAGCAGAAAACTTTTTTCTCTTTGTTTATAGCTCTATTATAAAAATATGTCTAAAATGTAAACACAAAAGCAAAAGATTGGAAACAAATGCCAGCCAATTATTAGATGATGGGTTAAAAATTCATACAATGTCCCATGATTTGAGGGAGCCTAAACAAATTCGTACAATGGAATACTATGCAGTCACTAAAAGAATAAGACAGATCCATATGTCCCAGCATAGAAGGTTTTCCATTATCTATTGTTAAATAAATGAAATAAGGTAGAGTGGCATGTGTAGTGTGCTCTCATTTATATACAACAAGAAAAAGGAAAAAATTTGTGAGTTTAAATGCGCACACACACACACACACACATATATATATGCGCTTAGATATGCACGGGATATCTATGGAAGGACACCCAAGATCTGGTAACAGTATATACTTTTAGGGAGAAACCTGGGGGCAGAGAGGGAGGGAGACCCATTTTTCTCTGTGTACCCTTGTGCAGTATTTGAAAATTATTTTTTCTGTTTACATGTATTAGCTTTTAAAATACATACATAATACATAAGTACACACAAATGCATTATCCCTCTTTCTACTATAATTACAGAGTAGTCATTTCTCTTAATCATATGAGTTCCTGGAACTTGGGGTAGGCAGATCTTCATACATGTCCACACTGGTTGGGTCACCTATTCTTTTTTTTTTTTTTTTTTTTTTTTTGAGACGGAGTCTCGCTCTGTTGCCCAGGCTGGAGTGCAGTGGCCGGATCTCGGCTCACTGTAAGCTCCGCCTCCCGGGTTTACGCCAGTCTCCTGCCTCAGCCTCCAGAGTAGCTGGGACTACAGGCGCCCGCCACCTCGCCTGGCTAGTTTTTTGTATTTTTTTTTAGTAGAGACGGGGTTTCGTCTGCTTTCATGCATAAAAGCCATTGGGTGGCCAGGTAAAGGCAGGAAGAAGTGAAGTCTGGTGTTCCAGGAACCACACAAGGTGAGGGCAGAAGGGAAACGTGGAGGGTGTAGTCTGAGCACCAGTAGGTTGATGTCTGAGGTTGAGGAACTGCCAGTCAGTAAACTGGGGCTATCATTCCTGTGTGGATTGTCATCACTCAGAGCAGTGGAGTCCTTGGACTTGGGCCTTCACTTGCTGCATTGATTAAATGGTGAAAACAAGACCTTCTTTCCAGGTTCTTCTGAATAAAGCTGAAAGTATGTGCCTGGCTCAGTTAGTCTTAGCTGGATGCAGAGTGTTTTGTGGTCATTTTGATAAATTTTTCTTTAATGTGTCCTGAAAGGAGGCGCGTACCCTATATTGGTAGAGTTTCTGAGTGTCAGCTCTGATGTTAGATGTCCCGGATGTGGATTCAGACTCTGCTCTTGAGAGGTTATTATTAGCAATATCGCTGCTCTCTTTCGAGACTTTTTTTTTTTTTTTTTTTTTTTTTTTTTTTTTTTTTAAGAGTGCGCTTTCACCGTTTTGGAGAACTCCATCCCCTCAGCCTGGATATCTCTGTCTTGCAACTGGGGAGAACTAGTCTGAGACTGAAGCTAATGCAGAGGAAAGTAAGAGAGAAAAGGGACAGAGAGTGAGGGTTGAGAGAGATCTCATTTTGCTAGAGCCCTTGAATTCAGCTTTGCTTAAAGTCAGCTACATCCTCCCCATATCATGAACAACTGGGTTTCTATCTCTGGCAGTGGAAAAGGTCCTGACTCAGTTTCCTCATTCTTGTGTTGAGATGTAAAAAAACTCGTGCTAGAAACCAGCTTATATACCTCCCTCCCAGTCCCATCAGGTGGCCACTGATCACCTGATCCTGATTGCAGATATGGTCTGAAGGTGGAGTTGATGAATAAGAGGGTGAGGGGTTGCTTCTAAAGGAAATTCAGGTGCCTTCACCCATAAATGCAGAAAAGGACTCAGCAGGAAAACCCATAGCTTTCCTCCACACTGGGCAGGGTGTAGTGGAAGACTTGTACTCACTGTTTTTTAGGGTGGACGCTATCAAAAATTCTGAGAGGCAAATGCTTGTGTGGGCAGCTGGAAGCGATATGGTGAGCTCGGTTTCCCAGGAGGTTTTTCAGAGAAATGAGAGAAGTAGGAGTGTCTGGGAAATCACTGAAGGATTTTAGTAGGGCTCTGGAGATTGGGGCCCAAGGTTCTTCGCTCCATTTTCTCAGGCCAGACTTGCACAGCCTGGCCAGATTTCCGTGTGGCCTAGGTGTTTCCTCACCGCTCAGGAAAGACAACGTCCTCTTAGTTGTTTGAAACTGAAATTGGCCAACGAGTTCCACTTCTACCATGACTGCTGATGCTCCCTCCCTTTCTAAAGAGGCTCTTCCCTGTTAGGGTGACCCATCGTCCTCATTTGCCTGGGACTGTCTCAGTTTTAGCACTGAATGTTTTGCATCTTGGAGAGTCTTCAGTGCGAGGCGCACCAAGACAGTTGGTCATCTGGGGTGGCGAATTGGCAGACTTCATAGATGACTTGCATTTGACGGCAGCATGCTGATGCTGGGAACATCCCGGAGGAGCTCGCTGGCTGACAGCAGAGGCAGAATTGAAAACGGCTGAACCCAGAGAGCTATGGTGGGGCTTGAGGTCAAGGCAAGCAGAGGTCTGAGGCTGTCTCATACAACACTGCAAGGAAGAGGCTTTTGATGGGGCCTTTGAATTAGGTACTGAGAAATGATCACATTGGTGCATGGGGCTGGGGTAGGGATGGGAATGAACATGTCAGCATGGTCAGGAGCTTGTACACACAGACAGCGCGATGAGAAGCCAGGCATTTTGGAGAGTGGTGACAGCCGCCCCCTCAACACTCGCAAGGCGGGGAGCAAGTGTGCAGATGGAGGCGTGTATATCATGTGTCTAAATATTTAAAAGTTATAAACCAGGCTAGCAAGTTCTTAATTAAATACATTCTATTCTCCTCCCTTGACAAATATACCTTCACAGCAATCTGGAAGACCGTGTTGGAGTGCAGAATTCCTAGTTTCTGGCACTTCCTGCTGGAATGAGACAGCAGGGGAAGAGGTGGTCAGATCTTCTCCCATCCCCTCCTCCCCTCACCCTGCCCCCGCCCCCCCGCAGGCTGCTAGGGGCCTCAGGCACACATGTGGACCCTGAAACTCCATCACAAACTAGGTCCACAACCCCTGCAAACAGCTGCCCTTTGGCTGTCCCAGGGGTGTGGCACTGGCAAGGAAGCGGCCAGAGCAGGCCTTGAAAGTCTGCAGGGAATTCTCAGGTTCTGGGTACCAGAGTGCGGTCTCTGGCGATGGCGTGGACACTGGGTGGGCACATCCCTGTTGGCCCTGCAGACTCTTTGCCCCGTGCGGCTGGGCACCTCTGGAGGAGGGCCAGCACGGAACCCTGCTGCCTAGGTCTGAGAATGATACTGAGTCCTGAGCAGTTCCCCGTGGCTGGAATGTCGTCGTGTTCAGCGGGAGCAGCCGCAGAGGACGCTGATTCCTATCGTGATAAGAGACGATGAAAACGGCGGCCCTGAATTCCTACCTCTGGTCTTTAGGAAGAGGAATGTCAGAAATAACGGAGTCTGATTTGGAAAGACCTGGGACATGGCCTGATGCTCTTCCACTCACCACACTCACGCAGATGTCGAACAGGTCCAAATCAGTGTGTGGAACCTGCCTTTCTGGCCCAGAAGTTCTGAGAAGCTACACATTGAAAAGGGCCTAAGTTACCCACTGTCTCAGGTTGCTAGAATTCCAGAGAGAAACCAACCACTCCAAAGGTCAGTGGGCTTACTTCTGGCAACATCCACTACTCCTGAGATGTGACTAACCTTTTTGAAGTAGATATGTCATTTCCTTGTCCTTCCATTAGAGGGAGCAAATGTGCATAAGGTCATCGATGACCCAGACGTTTAGCAGACGAAGCTGATCTGCACTGCAGATTTTAACTCCCTGGTCCAAGCCTTAGTTTCTCCCATATATGACCCCTTTGAGTAACTGACTAAAGGTTCCAGATTTTAATTATTTATAAGGAAAAGTAACGCACACATGCCCCACCCACCCCCGCCCACCAACACTCTTATATTTTCATTCTTTCCTGATTGGAAAGATAAATGAAAGTATGAAGGCTTCCACTTGCCTTGGGTCACATGAGACCATATTTTCACCCCCAACATAATAACAGCCTTGTTTAGACAGTCCTTGACGTTTCCTAGTATTTTTAGAATTTCTTCCTTTTCACCGATCCCTGATAGATGACTCCAGGACTCTCCAGCTCTGCTATGAATAAGGCTGTGCTCGTCACACCCTGACTCTGCTGTGAGTCTGGGCTGTGCTATTGGGGCCCCAATCCCTTTTGCCTCTCCCAGCAGGCTCTGGAACTCAACTGCCTGGGATTAACTCTGTTTATCCCCATACCAGCTTGGGTAAGTAATTTAACTTCTCTGTGCTTGGTTTTCTCATTGGGAATGACCCGTCATTGTAGCTTACCTCTGAAGATGGCTGCCATCAATTCCTTCCCTCCGTATAAGTGTCTGTGACTCTCCCACTGAGGACTAGAGTACACTCCTTCACCCCCTTGAAACTGGGTGAACTGTGGCTGCTTTAATGCCAGCCTGGTTATGCCTTTAGATGACTCCAGCCTCATCACCATCTAACTGTAACTGCATGAGAGGCTCTGCCCAGCTGATCCCAGTCAAACCACAGAACCATGTGAAATAATAACAAATGGTTGTTTTAAGCCACTGTTTTGTGACACTGTGCAGCAAAAAGATAACCACACTAAACATTAATGGCAATGATGATAATGTTTCCCTCATGGGGTGATATGAGGATTCAATTAATCTTCATTAGATGCTTAGAACAGCAGCTGGCAGTACTAAGTGCCATATAGAATATGTTGACTAAAAAAAGGAATGACCTAGGTCTCTGAAAGTATTACAGTCTCAGGCTAATAAACACTCATTTTCAGGAAAGGACAGTATTTTTTATTGTTTTAGCTCTAGGTTCTTCCAAAAAATACCTTAGTCAATGTGGAATCAGTAGGATGAAAACAGTGTCTTGGAGACCAAAAGGCTCAGAGTTGGTCCTGTCTGGCCTGGGCAAACCCTTCACCCCGCTGTGCCTCAGTGTCCACAGCTTCCAAATGAAGACAGTCATCACGCCACCACAACAGGACTGCTGCGAGGGAGGAAGCAGACAGTAGTTGTGCAGAGCTTCAAAGATCATAGACTCTAACCTTATTGAGACACCTTGTTTCTGGACCCTCCATTTGTGTCATTCTATCAGACATTGAGGTCTGTACTTCTCTGGCCTCTTCCCTGCCTTAGTTTGTGATATGGACTATTATTTGACTCATCTTTCACATA
This sequence comes from Chlorocebus sabaeus, assembly GCF_047675955.1. Lineage (NCBI taxonomy): Eukaryota > Metazoa > Chordata > Mammalia > Primates > Cercopithecidae > Chlorocebus > Chlorocebus sabaeus. The sequence goes on from NC_132918.1 coordinate 49,587,061, forward strand.
CAGATGCTCCCTGACTTATGATCAAGTTATGTCCCAATCAACCCACTGTAAGTAGAAAATATAATAGCAGAGGCCAGATGCAGTGGCTCACGCCTGTAATTCCGGCACTTTGGGAGGCTGAGGAGGGTGGATCACCCAAGGTCAGGGGTTCATAACCAGCCTGGCCAACATGGTGAAACCTATCTCTACTAAAAATACAAAAATTACTGGGCATGGTAGCATGTGCCTGTAATCCCAGCTACTCGGGAGGCTGAGGCAGGAGAATTGCTTGAACCTGGGAGGCGGAAGTTGCAGTGAGCCAAGATCGCATCATTGCACTCCAGCCTGGACAATAGAGTGAGACTCTATCTAAAAAAAAAAAAAAAAAAATCTACCAAATAGCTTAGCCTAGTCTACCTTAACTGTGGGTCAAGCACTTACTTTAGCCTGTAGTTGGGCAAACTCATCCAATGCAATGCCTATTTTATGATAAAGTATAGAATAGCTTATGAAATTTGTTGAATACTGTACTGAGTAAAAAATGGAATGCTTGTATGGGTACTCAAAATATGGTTTCTACTGAACCTGTATTGCTTTTGCATAATCATGAAGTCAAAAAATTGTAAGTGGAAACCTCAGAAGTCGGAGGCCATTTGTACTAGTGTTTTCTAGATTCTTCCTTCTCTATACAAGCTTCATGGGGGGGACATGTTGCACTCCTAGCTTCAACAAATCTAAAACCCAAAGACTATCCTTGATCCATCCCTATATTCCATCAGACACCAAGTCCTGCTGTTTCTGTCTCTTAAGTATCTCCCAAATCCTCCCCTTTCTCTCCATCTTCACTGCAATCACATCATCAGTTAAACTAAACTAAATTTGGCCTAAGGATGCCTTCATACTCAAGTCCGAAATGAACTGCAACCTTACTTAGTATGTAAACTAACTAAAAACCTAAACTAACAGCTGAGTCTCAGTCAGTTCAGCAGCTGAGCTTCAGTCAATCTCAGGCAGTTGACTGATTCACATAAGGCAAAACACTGAGCTGTAGCCAATGAAGCTGTCTCTGTACCTTACTTCTTCCATTTTCTTCTTGTAAATGCTGCCTGACTATGTTGTACGCTGGAGTTCTTAAAACCTATTCTGGTTCTTAGGGGTCCCCAATTCACAAATGGTTGTTTGCTCAATTAAACTCTGTTAAATTTAACTTCTTTAAAGTTTTTCCAGTTAACAAATCCAAGCCACTGTAATCTCCAGCCTGGACAACTGCAGTGGCTTCCTAACTGCTCTACTTCTGGCTGCTACTGTCTTCCAAGCCATTGTCTATATTTCAGCCACAGTGACTTTTTTGTAATACAAAACTGATTAAATATACCTCTTCTTGTCCCAACCTGCTTTAAATAATTCAATGGCTTTCTGATGCTCTTAGTATAAGATCCAAATTCTTAGCATGACCTTGAAGGCTCCACATGGTATGGCTCCTGTTCTCTAGTCTGATTTTAAATCAATTTCTCACGTACTCTGGACACCACTGGCCTCCAAAGAACTGTGTTCCCTCCACAGGCTGCCCTTGATAGCTGTTAGCTCCCAACCTAGAAACTCTCTCTCCTTTCAACTATTATTTATCTCTTAGGCCTCAGCTCAAAAGTTACTTCTTCAGGTCTAGGTCTGAAAAAAAAAAAGTTACTTCCTCAAAGACAGCCTCCCTTGAACCTCCCAACTAGGTTACGTTCCCCCATTAGATGTCCTCAGAGCACCATGCAGCTCTTCTTCATAGCATTTACTATGGTTGTAATTAATCAGCTTTTTAGCCTTTCGTGTTCCCCTCTATGCCACAGGCTCCAGGGACTATTTGTTTTGTCCATTCTTGTACTATACTCCCACCTCAAATATATTTTGAATGAATGAAATACAACTTTCAAATCCGTATCTCAAGTCAGTCTCCTCTTCTGAACTTCCAACCCAGGTATCTAGTTTGTTGGCAACACCATCCTTCTAATTGCTCAGGCCTAAACCTTGGTGTCATTTTTCATTCCTCTGTTTTTCAACCCCTGGTTGAAAAATCTATACCATTAGCAAATCTATCATATCTGTCTTCAAAATACATCCAATATCTCAGCCACACAGAGTGTACCTCAAATACATCCAATATCTCAGCCACACAGAGTGTACCTCCTAACGGAAGAACCCCCCCGCCCCGCCACCTAGGAAGTTGTCTTGTTTCTTCCTAGACTATGATCACAGAATTTCTTTTTTTTTTTTTTTTTTTGGAGACGGAGTCTTGCTCTGTCGCCCGGGCTGGAGTGCAGTGGCCGGATCTCAGCTCACTGCAAGCTCCGCCTCCCGGGTTTACGCCATTCTCCTGCCTCAGCCTCCCGAGTAGCTGGGACTACAGGCGCCCGCCACTTCGCCCGGCTAGTTTTTTTGTGTGTGTGTTTTTAGTAGAGACGGGGTTTCACCGTGTTAGCCAGGATGGTCTCGATCTCCTGACCTCGTGATCCGCCCATCTCGGCCTCCCAAAGTGCTGGGATTACAGGCTTGAGCCACCGCGCCCGGCCCACAGAATTTCTTCAGAACGAAATTGCAAAGGGAAAAAATAGAAAATCTGTAGATTAAAAGACAGGTATACCAACTAATTGTAGTATGGGACTTTAGTTGGATTCTGTTTCCAGTTGTAAAAAAAAATTATAATGATGGGACAACCAGAAATTTTAACGAATGGAACTTGATGATATTAAGGAAATGTTAATTTTTAAGGAATGGTAATGATATGGTTATATTAAAAATGTTGTTTACCTTTTCAGAGATGCGTTCTGACATATTTACAGATGAAATGGTATGATGTCTAGGATCTGCTTCAAAATAATACAGTGGAGAAGGAAAGTAGATGAGGGTTTTGATGAAACAACATTGGCTATGAATTGTTGATTGTTGAATGATGGATACACTGGGTTTTACCAAACTATTCTACCTCTGCATAGGCTTTAACATTTCCATATTACAAAATTTAAAAAGCTATCTCCAGAATGTGACCCATTTCTTACTATCTCCACTACTTCCACCCTCTTCCAAGCCACTGTCTTCTCCCACCTGTACTGCCACAGCCTCCTATCTCATCTCCCTGCCTCCACCCTTGCCCCGGCTTGTGGTCTATTCACTACAGTGCAGTAAGAGTGATCCTTGTAAGCACATCAGATCCTTCCACTCTCTGCTGAAGTCCTCCAAAGGCTTCCCATCTTGCTTGGATATTGTGTTACCTCTCTCTGAGTTCACCTCCTACTACCCAGCCCCTCCTTTGCTTGCCCACTGCCTTATGCTTTCAGGATAGAGGTTCAACTCTGGCAAAGCCAAGGCCCTGACGATGTGTCCCACGTGCCTCTCCAGGTTCATCATCCCAAACCCCAGGCTTTTGGAACAACCTACATTCCTCCGTGGCTCCTTTGTTTTAGTCGCTCCTCTCTGGACCTGACCCCTCTGGTGAAGCCCAGCTCCAGCAGTCTCTGCTCAGTATCACTTCTCTCTGCTTTGGTTCTAGGCCTCTTAAGAGCTCAGAGTTTTGTTTTATAATCATCTATTGTCTCATCAATCTCCTTCACCAGACTTAAGTTCCTCAAAGGCACAAGCTACCTCACATCTCTATAGTCCTAGTTCAGCAGTAAAAATTAAGTATATTTTGAATAAATGAATTACAATTTTACATAAGTTAGCATTATTATTTTTTGAGATGGAGTCTTGCTCTGTTGCACAGGCAGAGTGCAATGGCATGATCTCGGCTCTCTACAACCTCCACCTCCCAGGTTCAAGTGATTCTCCTGCTTCAGTCTCCCCACTCCTACCATTATAGGTACCTGCCACTACGCCCAGCTGGTTTTGTATTTTTAGTAGAGACGGGGTTTCACCACGTTGGCCAGCCCATTCTCCAACTCCCGCCTCGGCCTCCCAAAGTGCTGGGATTACAGTTGTGAGCCACCACGCCTGGCTGCATTATTACATCTTTAAAATGTCTGTTTACCAGTTTCTCTAACTGGAATAAAATACTTTTGCCTATAATTACATACAAGTCATATATTTTAAAATTATTGCAAAAGTGTTTGATTTTCCAGAAAAACATTCTAAATAGAATGTTTTAGATGTTACTAATGAAATAAAAACATAATATTTCTAACTAGTTCGTCCATTCGTTGTCTAAATTTAGAATGAATAGTTCTAAATTGCACACCCAGCCAACTTTCTTGCTCACTGACCATCTTGCTTCAAGAATTGGGTTAGGAGGTACAAACTAGGGAGGGAGCAAAGGGGGCTTCTCTCTCCAGAAGAGAAATCAATAGCTGGTCAGGATTTGGGGAGGGGGAATGGCATGGGGATGAGTTCTTGGATATGGAGGAAACCTAAGTGGAAGAGCTGTTGCTTCTCTAAAAAGAAACTCATACAGACAGATGGAAGTGGAACCAAATCAATCAGTAGGTGATGAGATAAGATGAAGAGCAGTAGGAATGAAAATATCCGAAGTGATGGAAAAGAATGTACTAACATTTTTTGTTTTATGATTTTACTTTCTCAATTGTTACAAATTCTTTCAATATTAAATGTTTTCTTTTAGATAATGAAATTAGTTTTAGCAGATAAGTTATCAAATTTTTGGTGAATCTGGTTTGGATTGCCCTTCCAATACAAAATTGATGCTACTGGCCAGTCATTGGTAGGCCTGGCAGTAATTTTCTCTGTATTGGTGATGGACTGTGCTGCCTGAGCCACCGACGTCCCCTCTCACATGGCCCACTGGGACAAACTGCAGGCATTTGCAAGATAGTTAGCTAAGTTTAGGAGTAGAGTCTATGACAATGGAACGTATTTTTTTCTTTGTGTGAAAATTACTAGCTCATAATGCCATTACAATTTTACTCCATATCCTTAAAAAAGTGCACAAATTTTACTGATTTTATAGGGCAATCTCCTGAGATATAAGGGAAGCCCAATTCAGGGGAAGCTGAACCCGACACAGCCTCCTTTAATCCCGTTCCAGGGCAGTCACTAACTGCCATCCTAAAGCTGCATTACTTTATCATGTCTCCTTTCCTCATACTCTGTTCAGTTTCTATAAATCACTTTTCTCTACAGTGTTGAGAAGGAACAAAAACATGGGCTTTGGAGTCAGGCAGACCTAGGTTAGCATCCTGGCTTTGTCTGGTTGTGAGACCTTCTCAAAGTCACTATAAAATGAGGATAATGAGGTTGAATTCTGGTGTGTGTGTGTTAATGAAATAGCCTATGTAAAGACATTGCCTAGTGCCTGGTACTCAATAAATGTAATTTGTTTCCCGCGGATGAGTGGAGCAGAATGCTTCCTGGAGAGCATTTCATTCTCTGATTTATCATTATAAGATCAGGCCTATCCAAAACACTCAATCATCAGAAGACTTCAATCTCTTTTATTCTGCTTTTTTCCTAATGTCATAATCCATTTGACTCCTAAGCATGTAAGTAGGTACCACGGAATGTAAACAAGTAAGGAAACAGAAATATACCGAATGAATAATACGTGGAAACAAAGCTGTGACTCAGATGAAATAGCTGCACGAAAGAAATAACATTAAAACATTTAAAAAGAGACTTAATATAGGAATAAGCTATTTTAATCAAGCAAAAACAAATTTATATCCATTATTTCTAAAAATAAAATTAGACTTTTCCAATCCTTAACATCTGCATTTAATAATATCTTCTAACCAAAATACAGATGCTAAAACAGCAAGTTACATTATATCTTGTACAGCATACAGTATGTTCACTGTTTACACTTACTTTAATTCTAGTTGGTCATGTACTCAATGCATACTTAAACATCACTCAATAAAATTTTCACAATTAACAAAAAAAGTGACCAGGCTGTCTTAAAACGGCTCTGCTATAAATTGTATAGAATATACAGAATTACAAAGTCAAGTATTTTTTTTATCAAAATATACACCCCTCCCTGAAACTAACACAAGCTATCAACATTTTAAATGAATACAATTATAGAAAATATTTGCAAAATTATTTTTTCATGTATAAATATTCTGCCATATTTACTTTGGTCTAGAATTATCAGCATACAAGTCCCACTTAAAAAATATCCACATGTAAGGGCTGGGAGAGAGACATCACTACAGGTAATTTTATATTTGGGGTTAACTGAAATCAAAATGACTAGAGTACACACTAATTATCTTTGATTCATATTATTAACTGATAAAACAAATTAGTGGATCATAGGATTGCTTATTCAATGTTCTAATTATCAATTCAAAAATGATTTTCATAAGCCCTTTGTGACTATCTAACAAAACCCAAATGAATAGTGTAGGGTATACATATATACAATGTATAAAATAAAGTTGAATTTGCTTGCATTTTCCCATTTTTCTCTACTTATATAATACTGTATGTAAGTGAAAGTAGATGAACAAAAGATAAATGCAGATACAATAGTGGGGTTACTTAACAGCAAGGTACTACAGTATTAAAAGGTCAACTTTAATCATGTCCTTTCCTGGGTGTTTAAATGCTTTCTTACCCACCCAAATCCATACTAAATCTTCTTCATGGAGACATCACACTTGTAGAGGGAAACCGGAGTCCTTTAAGCTACTTCTGCACAATGATAACCTTCCAATCTTTGATAACCATCCGTCAAATCCAATGAACATGAATGACTGCAGGTCAGGCTGAAACTGCATTCCGGATTCTGTTCACACCGGTGATCAAAGGGTAGAAATGTTTTCTCTCCCTCCTATTCTGGCAGTTTAAAAAAGAATCATGCATTCCAGCTTTCCAGGAACCTGGTCCACATGATAGAATATGATGTAGGGCAATTAGATTTGAGGGTAATGTTGATGGTGTGGGTCAGTGTAAAAGAACATTAAAAAAACTTCAGTGGGTTTTTAGCAAGGGGTGTAGATGTCTGCAAATATGACGACAGAGCATCTGGCTTTGTAGATATATTTCTGAGTCTCATAAGTAAACGATAGAACCATGTCACTCCACATTCTACCTTTCCATCCCCTAAAAACAAGGCTATTGTTTTAGGCAAGGAAGGCCATCACTTCTTCTTGCCCACTCAAGTCATTAATGGGTGGGGTGGAGGGTGGGGGTTCCTTTGCCCTTTTGCTTTATTATACTAGTCTGTACTTGTGGGCTGCATAATCTCCAAGAAGGCTAGTAATTACAATTACTAGGGATTAGGCAGTCACTTTCAAGTGCCTGGGAATTCACTACTGCAGTGTACCTTGCACTAAATCCCTTCAGTGGAATGGGAGATGGCAGCTTCCACTTGAACCCTTAAGTCTGTCTGGAATAGACCCCCCACATCCATGGCCTTGTGGTGGTTGGAAGACTGCAGAGAGTTTCAGAAGAATGTGACCCTCTTTCATTCTCTGAGATGAGGCCATTGCAAAGTAATATGTAGCACAGGCAATCACAGGTAAATTCTGGGAGGGTGTTCCCCCATAGATAAGGCATGACCTATGTTTTCTGTGAATTGAGTAGACCAGTTCTAAGAACAGCTCAGCCATAACTTCAAGGGAACAGCATTCCATCTAAAAGCATTCACATGCTCTGAAATCATATTCAAAATGCTTTCTACTGATTTTTACATCAGTCCTCATTATTTGCAGATCTATTGCTCCTCATAATTCTCTACAGGGGATATGGACAGTTAAAAGTTATAGTGATTTATATATGTATTTTACAAGGTTTGTGTTGCAGAAAAGTAGTTCTACATAATGTATGAATGTCCTACTTTAGGTTACTCATTATGCACATAATTTCAGTTATATTGTTTAAGTATTTCATGTGTATCCATTAATTTAAACAAATTTTAATAGTGCAGAAGCCAGATGGGAATAAAGACCGTCACACAGCTCATTACCACATAACATATTTACGAAGATGCCATCTTCATTTTCTCCAGTGACTAAAGACAGTTCAGCAGCCAGTTCATATTAGCAATTATTAGAAAGTTTCAAACTAGGCTAAAATTAAACTCCTTTTTTCACTGGTAGAAATACCACAGCTAAGAACTTCATTAACTTTCACAAGAAACTTGGGATGCTGGAGGAGTCAGCTATTATGTTTTTGTGCACTTTGCATAAAGTTAATGCTAAAACCCAAAGTAGATATTAGGATCCTTTTTCTGGAATTTTCACAAATGAGTGTTTTTTTGTTTTGTTTTTAAATTTCACTCCTTCATGACTGTTATGTGAATAAAATTAAACTAAACTTAAATCATAACAAAAAAAAACCCACCAACTATATTTTTGAAGATTTTTCTAACTCTTGCCACTCAAAGGACAACATTTTCCACACCGGTTTGTATGTTATCCTTTTGGTCATTGTCTTCTGAATCAATGAAATGTTGATTCTCCAAGGGATTTGAGTTTTCGTGGCACATGTCACCTATTTTCTCCTGCTGACTTGGGCTTTTGAATAAGTGTTTCTTTTGGTGCATTCCAAGGGCAGCAGCTGTTTTGCAAATTTTGGGGCACTGGAAGCAGGCATAGCCCTTCCCATTATGCTCCCGAATATGCCTCTGCTCATGATTCCTTTTGGTGGAGAGATACAAAAATCTCTGAAAGCAGAACTGACAGTGGTAACGCTTTTCTCCAGTATGGATTCTTTCATGGATTTTGAGGGTCTCATTCAAGGTGAACGCCTTGTTGCAATACTGACAGACAAACTCCTTCAAGCCCAGGTGGATGCGTTCGTGTTTCTGTAAGTTTCCTTGCACCGAAAAGCACCGTCCGCAGGTCTTGCACTGGTATGGCTTCTCCCCGGTGTGACATCTCATGTGCATTTTGAGTGTGGAAGGGCTCTGGAACTGCTTGGCGCAGAGCTCGCAGGTGTATGGCCGAGAAGTAAGATGTCGGTGGGGCCTTCCTTGGTTTCCAGCCCCCGCTGCTTTGTCTCCGTCACAGAGTTCACACTGCAGCTTGGGCATCTCTTTAGTTTCTTCTTCCTCAAAGGGTTTATCCTGAGGAGGCTTCCCCACAGCGCAATCCAGTTCTGCTGGGTATTTACATTTATGGCTCGGGCTCCTGTTTCCGTGCTCCTTCCTCCAGTTGACTTTCCTCATTTTTCTCAACTGTCTGGATTTCTTTTTGGGTTTGTAGTTGTAGTAAGGGCGCCACGGTTTGTCAGTGGAATCCTGGTCACTTGCGTCATCGAACACTTCACTCATCTCCATGCACTCGGATTGGCAAAGCCCGAGTGGGCTGTCTCCACTGGGTTCCGGGTCATTCCCCTGTGGCAAAGGCTCCTCCTGCATCTGATACTTGGGTCTTCTCCCTCTTTTATAAAACAATTTAGATCCTAGGATGTGCCTTTTCACAATGGCTTCGTTTCCAATTTTCACTGTTATTTGGCAAAGGGGTGCAACATTACTATTTGTGGAGGTTCCCGGCAGAGCAGGTTTTGCAATGTAGGTTTCAATTTTACTGGTTTCTTCAGTAATATTTGTGGTTTTGCTCAATGATCCTCCAGGATCGGCAACGTACTTTGACTCCTCCGGTATTTCTCCCCTGGTATGTGATGTCGTTTTCTTTTTCTCCTTAATGCTTTTGGGTCTGCTTGCAAACTTACCCACTTTATCTGGCTCAGGCTTACTGTCATCTTTCAGGGACTGACTGACAGCTGGGTCTGAAAAGGCTCTGTGGTTGCTGCTGGTCATGGCAGCAATGGCATTGCTGTGCATGATCACCGATGAAAACTGGCTGCTGTGTACAATGACCGAGGGTGCAGAGCCACTGTAGCTGATCACAGAGGCGGCATTCTCACTTTGACTATTACTCAAAGATAAAACAGGTACATCCCCTGCCCGGAGGTCAGAACTGACAGCATTTTCAGTGGAAGAAACTGACACCTCAGCTGAATAAAAGTTATTGTCAAGATCAATTTTCAATGCCTCCTCTCCCCATTTGGTGCCCTCTGCATTTTGTACATTGGCAGAAGTGGGTATGTCCTGACATGCAGATGTTTCCAATGGGATGGCTGGACTGTTGGTCAGGGTGTTTACAGTATCTTGGAAATTCAGCGTAGGTAATTCAGAGCTGTGTGGATTCTGAACAACATAGGTACCAGGTGCAGACTCATTCATTTGACTGTTTTCTCGTGCATTTTCATAGGAAGAATTTCGGTAGCTCTTATAAGGGGCTCTTTTGCATTTCATAGGCAGTAGCCTATAAAGTTTATATGGATAGACACTAGGCTTCAAGCCTCCATTTGCTGTTTTTTTACTGATGGAAAGTCTATGATCGATGGCATGGAAAGACTTCTGATGATTTTTGAGTATATAGTAGGTCATGAAAGTTTCAAGACAGAAAATGCACTGATATCGTCTTTCTCCCGTATGCCAAATTTCATGCCTTGTCCTGTACTCAGCCAATGCAAATACTTTGTTGCAGTAATGGCAAGGATATGTTCTTCTCCAGGAGTGAACATTTGCATGTCTTCGGAGGCTAGATAAGGTCACATAACTACGTTTGCACACAACACAACTATAGAGCATTTGCCCATTAACAAATTTAACCATGTGGTCCGTGTCTGGCAAAGTACTTCCGGTACTGGAAAATTCACCAATCCTATTTTCAGATAATAAAGGTTCTGGACCTGTGAATGAACCTCCATTTTGTCCAATGGTAGGATAGTTTTCTAAAAAGCCTTGGTTTCCTCCAGGAATGGGCATGTGGCTTGACCTCATGCAGATCTGTTCATGCCGATCCAACCTGTTCAGGGTGGTGAACTGTTTGTTGCAATACTTGCACACTAAAGGCTCCTGGGTCGGCTTGTGAAGCTGCATGTGGGCACTGAGCAGAGTGCTGCTGTCAAAGGCTTTGGAACAGCAGCTACAGTTGTACACCAGAGGTGGAACCTCTGCTGCCGGCGGCCCGGGAACATCAGAAGATTGATTTTCATCTTCCCTGGAAAAATGGACATCTCCTTCATTGTTTGGAGATTTTGAACGAGCGAGAACGGCAGCTGGCTGTGGACTTCTTTCTTGATTAACCTCTAAGTTGGATACTGGAGGGGGTGGTATATTTTCTGTGGCTGAATCAGAATCCTGTGGTATGGAGAATGTCTTTGGCTTCCGACATGTTTTCGGTTTTGCTGCAAGGGCTTCGCAATTTTCTTTCCCTGTGTTACCAGGTGAACTGCCATCATGTTCACGTACAGGCTGACTTCTGTAAGCCTCAGCTACGGAAGAAACAGCGTATGAGTGCTCAGCGAGTGTGCGGACAGGCTCTGCCTCGTGGCAGACGTCCGTCCTCTCCAGGCAAAGGCTAGCTGTTCTCATGGAGTCAGAGACCTTTTTGAAACTTGCCCTCAAGTCCAGCGGGGAAAACATGTTATTACTATTTTCTGTTTCGATGATGGAAAATGCATTTGTGATCCTTGGCCCATTAGTGATGGCTGGTTCTTCATGCCTTTTTTCATGTTTTTCTTCTTTAACCACTCCCTTTTCAGTAATACAGAATACATAGGGACCCGGGGAATTTGAGAAGTTGCGATCGGTAAGGTCTTCCAAGAATGATATTCCCAGCTTTTTTCCTGCAGCTGCAAGATCAGTGACTGTTTCCTGTCTCTTGACGACGACTGTGGAACTGTAGATATAATTAAGTATTTCGGTAAACACTTCAGCTTTGAGATCGTCCAGCTCCAGGACGTGGCTGGAAATACAGATTGTATGGCTCCAAAAGATATTTTTAAAATACAGGCTTGAAGCTGCCAGAACATTGCTGTGGGCTTTAAATTTGGTATCTTCCACAATGATAGTGACATCGCATAAAATGCCCCGAATGCGCTGCTCATTTAAGATGGAGAGCACCGTGTCACTGTGAAAGTCGTCCTTGAGGTCCCTGGAAAGGGACATGACTGTCATCTGAAACAAGAGGAGAGAAATGGTCAGAGACTCTTCCACAGGTGGCTTCTTTATCTCTAGACTATTTTCCACTTCTGTGAAAAACTGTTCTTTTGTATGAAACTTCAGGTTTTTATCTCTCTGTTGATGCTCCCAAGGCTCAAGAGTCAACATTAGAAGCTAAATCTTTTTCTTGCCCCAGCCTGTTTCTCATACCATTGCTAATAGTTGTTATCATTGGAAATCCTCCCAGAACTCCTTCCCCTTTACTCCAAAGTTGGAGCTATATATACATGTCCAAATTTGGGAGGGGAGGAGGTTTTATTTTACTTTATTTTTTCTGAAATGTTAAGGGTCTCATCATCACTCAAGGCTGCTGCTTTGAACTACTAGAGCTGGGCAATTCCATGGTCCTGCCACAAGCTTCCTGCCTATTTTCAAAGTGGACTCTGATGATCCAGTCATAACCATGAAGCAGGAAAATGATTTTTTTTTTTTTGAGACAAAGTCTCACTCTGTCGCCCAGGCTGGAGTGCAGTGTCACAGTCTCTGCTCACTGTAACCTCCACTTCCCAGACTCAAGCTATTCTCTCACCTCAGCTTCCTGAGTAGCTGGGACCACAGATGCAAGCCACCACGCCTGGCTAATTTTTGTATTGTTGGTAGAGACGGGGTTTTGCCATGTTGCCCAGGCTATTTTTTAAAATGAATTTTCCTTAAGTGGTACCTATATGCAAAGCTATTGCCCACTCAGAGAAGCAGCAAGAACTGAAGGAGCCCTTCCTGATTTGTGGCTCAGAAGGGTCTCTCTCTCTCGAGTTGCAGGGTGTGTAATCGAGTCTGACCACCAGGGGCACCCTGCCTTTCTGCGCTATTGGCCCTGCGGGGACTCATCAGGTTCCTTTTCTAGTTTCCCCTTTAGTAGAGACAAAGTAGACTAGGGCTTTCAAAAAGAACTGTCAGGTATTGAAGGCAAATACAAAGGAGATAAAACGTAAAACCAGGAAAGGACATTTCTAAATCCTTTGACAAGAATGGACAAGAATGAATCTAGTCATAGGTTCCTGAATTAGCACAACTTCAAGGCACAGTGGCTCTTGTTCTGGTCTGAGGATCCCATCTCTATTCTTCTCTGTATTTGCTATATTCTCTATATAAATCCTACTCCATGAGCTTGGGGTGCTAGAGTTTACTAACTGATATTTTAGTGAGGGGCAGTGAAAAGCAGCAGCTTTCATACTTCCCACAGTAAGAGACAGTGACCTATCTCTTACGATCTCTGTCACAGTACATAGTGACCTAAGACACAAATGAAATTAACACTCACCCTTACTAGGTGTGATGCATTCTGTTCTGCTCTAGTACTTTTCTTTTTGAGATGGAGTCTCGCTCTGTCGCCAGGCTGGAGTGCAGTAGCATGATCTCAGATCACTGCAGCCTCCGGCTCCAGAGTTCAAGTGATTCTCCTGCCTCGGCCTCCCAAGTAACTGGGACTACAGGTGCATGCCACCATGCCCAGCTAATTTTTGTATTTTTAGTAGAGATGGGGTTTCACCATGTTGGCCAAGATGGTCTCGATCTCTTGACCTTGTGATCTGCCCGCCTCGGCCTCCCAAAGTGCTGGGATTACAGGCGTGAGCCACCACACCCAGCCTTTTCTTTTAAAGAATGCTTACAGCAACTCACTAATTTCACTACCCGCTAATAGATCACCACATGCAGTTAAAAGTAAAGCAAAACAAACAAACAAACAAAACACACACCAAAAAAACCCCTCTGGTCTACAGAACATACTAACCAGCTATTCATCCAGTCTCTCTATGCTATTCTGTATTAAGTGATGTCTCCAGAAAGCCTTACAGTTTGATGATACAACTTTAACTCTCAGTGGCAGTGTTTTCCTAGCACTAAAGTATAACATTTAGCTCATGGCATTTATTTAGTTGGATGGACCAGATAGCCACACAAAGAACCTCTCTTTACCTTTTTGTAAAGCTGCTATTGTAAGCTGTGACTATTATGTTATTTAATGTCCTTTATACAAGGACCCATCTGATAAATTCTTTTACAGTATCCAGTCATAGGAAAAAAGTACCTTTCTATTAACAAATTCTTCAATTCAGATAATGAGAACACTATATTCACCATGTTTCTGTTTTAATTCTCAAGACAAAGAAGCTCAGAACTAACTTTTATCATCAATTGTTGTAGCTATTCTTGGCCTGGGTTTCTGGTGTGCCTATTGTTTCATTTTCTTTAACATTAGTTCTTCTGCTCTTGTCTACCCTGCCTTTAACTGTAATCTTCCATGAATCTTTTCCAGAAGTATGGGGGATTATTTCTACAAATAAAACTAGAATGAAATGAAATGGAATCTTATGGCTTCCTCTTTGCCCCTGAAGGGGAGAAAGGGTCACTCCGGAGTGAAGGAGTCTGTCCTTCACTGGGTCACAGATCGATAGCATACTATGCTGATATTTCTTTTGCCTTCTTTGAAGTCTCTCTGCTCTGGGCCCCTGTAGGATCTCCTTTCTCCCCTGGCACATATATTTTTATCATGTTTGGCTTCTCAGAAGCCCACACATTATTTTAATACTTTATCAGCCTGACTAGATAGCTTCAGATCTGAAAAAACACATGCTCTATGATTCAGAAAGGCGGCTTAGGTCTATGCTGACATCATCTATTTTGTCCTTCCAATTCAAAACTACTGCTTCTTCCAAAACATTCTGCTTCACAGCATCCTGAATCTCCCTTTAGGCTCTGCTTCCATTTGGGGAATACGGCATTTCACGTTGGGCTAATGAACACTCTAGGGTGTCCTGACTCAGATTTATAATATACAAAGCCCCAACCACTTCTGTAGGATTCTGATTCTTCTCTCAGATTGTTCAGCTAGGATGGTCAGCAAAAGGCCGTGTTACTCTTAACACAGAATAATACCATAGTCATACTTAACAGAACAACATATACAATAAGTATCATTATATATGTCATTAAAATATTGTCATAACTTTGCAAAATCAAAGCATGACATTTTTCAGGGGGGATATCTACCTTTGTGTGGCAGAAATCCTTTAAAAATCATAGTTACTAAGTAGCACCTTGATTTGCCTTCTTGATACACCTTCTAACAACTTTATCCAGCAAATATGTTAATATGGTCAGACACAGTACTTGGGTGCTAGAGATATACTGGAGATACGAACAGGAGGAAGGCAAGTCTCTGATCTCAAGGAGCCCAGAGTCTAGGGGAAGAAAGAGAACTGTCAACTAATCACTGGAATCCATGATGGCAGGCCATATACTGGAGATAAGTATAAAATGTTAGAAGAGTAAGTAAAATTATTTACAGAGGCCCTGGATTACTTCCATAAATAAGTAAAACAGGGGTATAGGAAGGATTCTGTAAGCAGAAGGAACACTATAGGCAAAATAAATTAAAAATGATCAAAGCGGGTACTGTTCTCAGGGGCTGATGAGGGAGCCTGAGTGGTGGCAGGAGTGGTGTGTGCAGCCCAGTTGACAGTGTCTATATGGGGTCAGGCACACGGCAGGCCTCAGCATGTATCTGTTGAATGAGACGGCTTGGGAAAGAAGGGTCAGACTAGATCATAAAGGGCCCTAAAGGACTCCCTACAGTTAAATTTTATATAGAAGTGAATAGGGAACCATTGAGAGTCATAATGAGATTTGAGCTAAGAAAGTGGGATGAGGTGGGCGAGGCGCGGTGGCTCATGCCTGTAATCCTAGCACTATGGTAGGCCAAGACGGGTGGGTCGCTTGAGGTCAGGAGTTCATGATCAGCCTCACCAACATGGTGAAAACCCGTCTCTACTAAAAATACAAAATTAGCCAGGCGTGGTGGCACATGCCTGTAATCCCAGCTACTTGGGAGGCTGAGACAGGAGAACTACTTGAACCGGGGAGGCAGAGGTTGTGGTGAGCCAAGATTGCACCATTGCACTCCAGCCTGGGCAACAAGAGTGAAACTCCGTCTCAAAAAAAAAAAAAAAAAAAAAAAAAAGAGACAGAGAGAGAAAGTGGGATGGGGTGTTGGAGGTGGTGATGGCATCTGAATTCAAAATTCACTTTAATTCTCTTAACAAATATTTACTGAACAATTGCTAGGCAGAAGGCATAAGCTAAGTGCTATAGAAACACAAGCAATCAATCAGCTGGGCATGGTGGCATGCACCTGTAGTCCCAGCTACTCGGGAGGCTGAGGCAGAAGAATTGCTTGAACCCAGGAGGCAGAGGTTGCAGTGAGCCAAGATTGCACCACTGCACTCCAGCCTGGGCAATAGAGCAAGACTCCATCTCAAAAAAAAAAAAAAAAAAAAGAAGGACAAGTGTTCATTCCTCCTTTGAACGAATGCTTACTGAATACCTATTATGTGCTTTGAGGCAGTGGTTCCTAAACCTGGCTAGGCATCAAAATCACCTGAGAGGTATTCAGATAGTACAGCTTTACAGATTCCATCTCCCCTGCTCCTACAGAGATTCTGGTTTAGAACAGCTGGGGTGAGACCCTGGAATTCGTATGTATTTTTATACCTTAATTTCTTTTGTGAATAAGTAATAAATTCATATGACATCAAATTGAAGAAGCATACAGAGTAAACATTGGAAAGTCTCCTTCCCACCTTGTTCCAGAGGAGCACCTTATTTCAGGTAGTTTTTAATCAACTAGCCAGAACCATTTCTAAGCGCTGATATCAAAACTCGGTGCCGTAAGAGAAACAAAAATTCTACCCTCAAAGGTTTGCAGGGTGGCAGGGGAACTAAGATATGCTCATGAAACACTGCAAAAAAACCAGAAATTCAGGGAACATCCAGGATCAGGCATGCAGGGAAAAGGTATGGGAGTCAACAGAGAGTAAGGGAGGCAGAAGGGGGAGGCTGAGAAACTCCCTGCAGGAGGAAGTGGCATGTACTGGATTCTGCTGCTGGAATTAAGCACTGCAGATATGGACAAGAGGAGAAAAGGCAACTTCAGGCAGAAAGAGACAGAGTCAGAATTTCATGCCCTCAAGAAGTTTATAATCCAGGAGTCAATGCACCTGCTTAAAACAGAGTCTGAATCTGCAAATGGAACTTGAAAAAAAGCAGTGAAACTTGTTGGAGAAGCAATTTAAAGTTAAGACTCTATATCCACCTCTCCAATCTTAACAGTGACCACTCCCCAAACCACCAAGTGTTGTCAAAACTGTCTTCACAGCACATTTATCCAGCTCATTGGATGATCTCAGAAAGTGCTACGGCTAAAAGCCATATTCCACAGGTCCAAAGTGCAACAAGGAAATCAGTTCTACATCTGCAGACCAGAGGAGGCCCACTGTAAGCCATACAGCAAATCTGGTCCCCACAGGTTTTGTTTGACCCGTGTGATTTTTAAAACCATATTTTTGAAAATCTTACTTAACCACGTTGAAAAACTCTAACATAAAAATCAATGTAGCCGGCTGGGCGCGGTGGCTCACACCTGTAATCCCAGCACTTTGGGAGGCCGAGGCAGGCGGATCGCTTGAGATCAGGAGTTCAAGACTAGCCTGGCCAACATGGTGAAACCCCAACTCTATTAAAAATACAAAACTTAGCCAGGCGTGGTGGTGGGTGCCTGTAGTCCCAGCTACTCAGGAGGCTGAGGAGGAGAATCGTTTGAACCCAGGAGGCAGAGGTTGCAGTGAGCCAAAATCACACCACTGCACTCCAGCCTGGGTGACAGAGCAAGACTCTGTCTCAAAAAAAAAAAAAAAAAAAAAAATTCAATATAGTTTTTTTTGAAAAACAGGAAGACCAGGCCACACTGGGGTTGTAGCTTGCCTGGCAAAAAGGACTGGTGCCAAGTGGCTGTGTCCCCAACACACACGCTGCCTGCCCAAGGATTTATCACCAGGCAGCTTCTCTCAGTAATGTGGCCGCCTGGCCTCTTCGGCAGGTTAGGTTTGTGTGACTGATAAGAACAGTAAGTAAAATAACATTGGACCCACTTAGACATACTTACTTGAAGGATATCCCCAGGATGAAAATTTAGACTTTAAAAGAGCTCATGTGGGAGGGGGAAAGTCATTTTCACCAAAAACAGTATTCTTTGACTTTACTTTAAAGCAACCTCCTCCACTACATTTCTTCACGAAGAGTAACTTAAAACAGAAGTCTTAGGAGCTCCTGCCAATGGAAAGCCCCAACAGATTTCAGAAAAAGAAATGTAAGTTAGAAAGAAGATGAGGTTTAATTTACATGTAACTTTCTAAAATATTTTCTAAAAAGCAAGTTTTGTGCAATAAATTCACCGAGATGGAATAGATAAGCATAAAAAGGCTAACAAAAATATTCTAGATATAAAAATTTGGGTAAGTCAATATTTTTAAAAACATAAAGTAATTTGTAATTGGATAACTGGCCACCTGACTTTAATGTCACTATTTTCCTGAGTTTGCATTTTAGCTGGAATAGCTTTTAAAATATAATTTTATGTTAGTTTTTTTTTCTTTTTTTTTTTTTTGAGACGGAGTCTCACTCTGTTGCCCAGGCTGGAGTGCAGTGGTGCGATCTTGGCTCACTGCAACCTCTGCCTCCAGGGTTCCAGCTTTTCTTCTGCCACAGCCTCCCAAGTAGCTGGGATTACAGGTGTGTGCCACCACGCCTGGCTAATTTTTGTATTTTTAGTAGAGACAGCGTTTCACCATGTTGGCCAGGCTGGTCTTGAACTCCTGACCTTGTAATCTGCCCACTTTGGTCTCCCCAGGTGCTGGGATTACAGGCGTGAGCCACTGTGCCTGGCCTAAAATATATTTTTAAAATGTATAGTACACATATGTATACAGGCACATGTGTGTGCAAATACAAGCATGCATATATAAATGCATGGACATATATTTAAATACATTTTATAAGCACAGATATAGAAATAGGATGAACATATAATTCAGCATCCAAAACAGAACACTTGAGAGAGAAAGGAGGTACAACGAATGCCAGGAAAACAGGGATACATTGGGACTGTACCTCAAAAAATCAGGATGAATGGTCATCCAGTATTTTATATATAAAGAAAATATAAATCTCTATATACATGATTTTACTTTTATTATCTTTTTTCTTTTTTAAGACAGGGTCTTGCTCTGCCAGGCAGGCTGGAGTGCCATCAGACGGCAGTGGTGCTGTCATGGCTCATTATAGCCTTGAACTCCTGGGTTTGAGTGATCCTTCCACCTCAGCTTTCCCCCATCCCCCAACAGTAGCGGGGACTACAGGTGTGTGCCACCATCCTTGGATAGTTTCTAAATTTTTTGTTAGAGATGGGGTCCCACTATGTTGCCCAAGCTGGTCTCAAATCCTGGGCTCAAGTGATCCTCCCACCTTGGCCTCCCAAAATGCTTGGATTACAGGCCTGAGCCACCACAGCCAGCCTGTATAAATTAAATATAAAATTATATATCATACTTATAAGGACATTTGTGTATATGTATATAAAGTATATTGTACAAATATGTAAAGTACTTTTAAGAATTATATAAATATATGATAAACATATTTTATAATTAGACTTTATAGAAATGCCACTGGGAAATTCTAGTAAATTAGCATATTTGGAATTTTCAGTTTTTATCTCCTGCTATGCTTCAGCCTTATATAATTAAAAATATATACACATAATGTAAACAAGAGACACTTAAGATACTTTTGATGACTGAAATGAACTTTCTTCACTTGCTTTTTAGAATTTCCTAGCTTTAGAAAAAGAAAATGAATCTATGTTCATGGTCAAAGACTGAAACAGCACAGATGTGCATTAAGGTAAAAAGCAGAAGCCCTCTTCTCCATCCTAGCCTCCCCACTCCCTACATCCATACTCCCCACCTCCCCCCAACACACACACAGCACACACTCTCCCTTGTCATGGGTCCCTTTTCTTATAACTTTGGACGACTTCTACATTCTGCCTGAATAAAGCCTTAGGAGAGAAACTGTATTTCCTCTTAAGATTATCCTTCTCAGGCCGGGTGTGGTGGCTCATGCCTGTAATCCCAGCACTTTGGGAGGCCGAGGTGGGTGGATCACGAGGTCAGGAGATCGAGACCATCCTGGCTAATACGGTGAAACCCTGTCTCTACTAAAAATACAAAAAATTAGCCGGGGGCGGTGGCACACGCCTGTAGTTCCAGCTACTCAGGAGGCTGAGGCAGGAGAACGGCGTGAACCCGGGAGGTGGAGCTTGCAGTGAGCCGAGATCGCGCCACTGCACTCCAGTCTGGGAGACACAGCGAGACTCCTTCTCAAAAAAAATAAATAAATAAAAAATAAAAAGATTATCCTTCTCTCCCAGTCCCTAGTTCCCCTGCCTGGCAATCCTCGCTTGTTCATGTCTCAGTTGATGTCTTATCTGGATAGCCTTGCTCCTCCAGAATTTCTAGTTTTTGGTTTCCCATCATTACAATGTATGGTATCATGCATTTGTTCACATTTATATCTTCCCTATGAGCTCCTTGAGAACAGGGACAATCTGATTCATCTTTGTACTCTCTGCACCTGTAGGCATGACAAGCCGTTGTTGGTGATGTTGAGAGTGAGCAGAGGGGAACTTGCCCTAGAGGGCGGCCTCGAGAAAGTGCCTTCGAGTTCTAAGAATGTAGGATTGCTTCACTCTTCTCTCTGCAATCTCTTAAAGATTTACTAATAAAAACACATTTTTAGGAAATTATCACTTGTCAAGTTTTGGTGTAGTATCAAAGAATATCCATAATTAGCTGAAAAGGCTATTAAAAAATTCCTTCCCTTTCCAACTACCTATTTGTGAGAAGCTGGATTTCCTTTACATACTTCCACTAAAACAGCGTGCCACAGCTGAAGGCAGGAGCACAGATGAAAATCTAGCTCTCTTTCCGTTAAGCCAGACTTCAAAATATTTGTAAACATGTAAAACAGTACTAGTCCTCTTACTATTTTTTTTTTTGTTTTAGAAAATAGTTACTTTTAATAAAATGTTATTTTATCATTCTGTTGGATTTATCACAGTCATTTTCCATCAGTTAATAAATACTAGGTAGGTGCAATTAAAAACAGTGGCAAAAACTGCAATTCCCTTTGCATCAATCTAATAGTTCTTTCAATTCTTATTTAAAATGTTGAATATGGTAAATATTGATAGAAAGAACTCAAATAAGAAAAGCTCTTTGCATACCCAATGACTGTAAGAGTGTAAGGGAGTCTAGGGACCAAAAAATTTGAGAACTGCTGTGCTAACCAAAGCCAAAACCAAAACCAAAACAAAAAAAAGTCAAAACAAATTTAATTAAAAATCTTAAATAATTTTCTAAGAAATTATTTAAAAATTATTTTACTCAAAAAAAATAAATCTATATAAGCCTAAAAGGACTAAAGAGACAGTGAATAAAATGTGGTGAAACACAAAGCAGAAATCCTCAGGAGACAGATGGAGACCAAGGGATACAGAAACACAGACACACCCACAGTCACGCAGATATACACACTCTCCATACCTGTCCTTAATTTTCCAAGTTTGAGGCGATGACTATTTCTTGAGTTTGAACATGGCTGAAAAACCAGGTGGAGCAACAGTCCACTCCACACTAGACACAGGTAAAAATTGTTCTTTGAGGCTGCTGCCTACAATCTGTTTATACAATCAATCTATCACTGCTTGCATCCTGGCCTTCCAAGTCTCAAAGGTTAGCTTGGTCACAGTAATCTATCCTGGATATTGCTTTTTAAGTATTGGTTCACTCATTCTGGGAATGAATTTGAAAATAAGGGAAATAATTCTTGGCAATAATCTGACTTTAACGACTTCCCAGTATTTCCAGCTTAATTAAATTTTCTCTCCTTTCAATTAGTTAAGGCGATCTTACTGAAATGCACAGAAAACTTAAAATGATAGTTTCCATATAAACCCTAATTCTTACAATGCAAAAAAAAAAAAAAAAAAAAAAAAAAAAAAACTTGAAAAATCTCTTTAAATTGTTAACTAATGCATTTATTATGCAGATCTTTATAGGGCTTGTTAGTAAAATCCGGTGTATTTTTATTAGTAAAGCTCTAAGACATTACAGAGAGAAGAGTGAAGTAAACCTTTTCAGTCTACATTCTTAGAACTACAAGTCACTTACTCAAAGCCACTCTCCAGGGCCAGATTAAACTCCATTTTTAAAAATCTTCTAATCAGAGGAAAAGGCCAAGAGCCCTCTTGCCAGCCCTTGGCCACGCAGCTCCTAACGTACATAATAACAACTGAATCGACAGAGCAACTTTCTCCTCCCTCTATGGCAAGTTGTCTTCTATAAAAAGAAACTTAGAAATAAAACCTAACTAAAAAAAGAACGCACTGTATTAGGATACTGACCTGGAATCCTGCAAAAGTCAAACCTGCAGTCCATACTGGGCCAGCGCAGGGGCCATATCAAAGTGAAATCTACTGCACGGGTCTGTTATTCCCTGCGGAAAGTTTTCCGACAAAGGACATTTTGCTTCAGGGAGCTGGCTGCACCATCCCACACACATCTTTGCAGTATATTTTCTCATAGTCATGTTGGGTGACTACGTCAGACCTCCTCACGTGACGGGGTGTTAGAAACACACGCATCAGATCTCGAAAACAGATTACAAAACAGAAGTCCTTTATGGAGTTGAGCTGTGTCTAGGAAAAGGAAAATCCTGTTGATGTTGCCTTTAAATGCGGCCTGAAACGGGCACAGAAAAGCTACATTTATCAGATTTTACTGCACTTAAGCTATCAGATTCAAGAAGGCATAGTGTGACAGGGGAAGCTTATTTTTTAACTGAAATTCAGGCTGTTCTGAAGGCCAACATCGGGAAGCTGCTGGAGTGCTCTCAGCAGAGAGGGAGGCCAGCTTGGACAACCTCACCTATTATCTGGAAAAGGTAAACATTAGGGCCCTGGACTTGTAGTTGCGTGCACATAGGATTGTGAGAACGAGTACTGTCAGATTCATGAATGATGCAATGGGCCCAGTTAAATATTTTAGGTTGCTTGTTTGGAAAGATGAAAGGGGGAAAAGGTCCTAGGTTTCTTTTTTCTTTTTGAAATGCAGCAGTGTTTCAGGGTAGCTCGTGCATCTTGAGTTCATCTCAGGATCAAGCTTGCCTGGGCACCTGCTTGCTTAAGAAGTCTGGCAAACAGGCTTAGAGAATCTCTCTGAAGCCTTTTGAGTGCTGTCTCTATTTCTTGTTTTACCCAAATTCCACTGACACTCAGAATCCCCCCAAAAAATATATATATACACACACACACATATACACATATACATACATATATACGTGTGTGTGTGTGTGTGTATATATATATATATATTTTTTTTTTGACACTAAGTCTCACTCTTGTTCCTCAGGCTGGGTGCAATGGCATGATCTCGGCTCACTACAACCTCCACATCCTGGGTTCAAGCGATACTCCTGCCTCAGCCTCCTGAGTAGCTGGGATTACAGGTGCCTGCCACCATGCCCAGTTAATTTTTGTATTTTTAGTAGAGACGGGGTTTCACCATGTTGGCCAGGCTGGTCTTGAACTCCTGACCTCAGGTGATCCGCCTGCCTCAGCCTCCCAAAGTGTTAGGATTATACGTGTGAGCCACCGTGCCCGGCCCCAAAATGTGTTAATAGAAGGCATTTTTAATCTGAATGCTGTGGGGAATGATGTGTCCCAGAGTTCCCCAGGACAGGGTTCCTGTCCCCTGAAAATTTTCATTTTAGGAGTCAGCTTATCAAGAATTGATTTCAAAAGCCAACCATCATTTCCTTGTGAACCCAAAGGGCTGGCTGATTGAATGGAAGGTGGCTCTGTACCTCTCAGTTGATTGCTACCTCTGGGGGAAGGCAGAGGGAAGAGCCGTTTACATTCTGGCTTCCGAACAAGAGTGAACCTCCAGCTAATCACAAGAATGAGTTGTCCTAAAATGGACGAAGCACCAGCTGCTGCTCTGGTGTTAAATCTAAATCCGCCTCCCCCACTGCACTGCCGCTCCCCACTCCCTGCCCCTCTGCACGCTGGGTTTCTCGGGACTCTTGCAAGACAGTGAATCACAGCTTACAATGGTACTTCCTGGATAAACCAGAAACTGGGCAGTGAGGAGTGAATGAGATGATGCGCCTGAAAAGCACCAAGTGTGGTCCCTGGCACCTAGCAGGGGGTTCAAGAACTGTCAGCTGGAGTTAGCTTGAGAACTGACTGCATTCTGCCTAGTTGGTGGTTATGGAGAGAACTGCTCATGCGGCTTACCTTTCATGCAGTATGTAGGGTGATCTTTAAAAACTACAAATGAGGCCGGGCGCAGTGGCTCACGCCTGTAATCCCAGCACTTTGTGGGGCTGGGGCAGGTGGATCACCTGAGGTCAGGAGTTGGAGAGCAGCCTGACCAACATGGCAAAACCCTGTCGCTACTAAATACAAAAAAAA
Source organism: Chlorocebus sabaeus (assembly GCF_047675955.1). Classification (NCBI taxonomy): domain Eukaryota; kingdom Metazoa; phylum Chordata; class Mammalia; order Primates; family Cercopithecidae; genus Chlorocebus; species Chlorocebus sabaeus. The sequence goes on from NC_132918.1 coordinate 49,611,369, forward strand.
ATGAGCTGGGTGTGGTAGCACATGCCTGTAATCCCAGCTACTCGGGAGGCTGAGGCAGGAGAATCACTTGAACCCAGGAGGCAGAGGTTGCAGTGAGCCAAGATCGCGCCATGGCACTCCAGCCTGGGTGACAAGAGCGAAACTGTGTCTCAAAAACCAAAACAAAACAAAAACCAGAAAAACAAACCTACAAATGAGATCAAGTCAAGCCCTGCTCAAAGCCCTTCAGTGGCCTTCCCCTGATCTTAGGATAAAATCAGACCCTTCCCAGTGGCCAGCAAGGCCCTGTGCTGTCCACTCTCCAGACTCACTCGTTCCCTCCTACTGCACTCCTTGCACTGCCTTCCCTCAGGCACACAGGCTCCCCGGGCTGACTCCACCTGCCCAGTCTCTTCTGGCCCTGTGGCCTTTGACACACACGGTTCCGGCACTGCCCATGGCTGGCTCAGGCTTGTGCTTCAGGCCCAGCTCAAATGTCTCCTCGGAGGGGCCACCCCATCTCTCTATCTGCTGCCCCTTTGGTTTGCCCTCAAATCACCTTGTTTATTTCTTCATACTGCTTACCTCAACCTGCAATTATCACCTGTCCTTGCCTGCTTGTTTACTGTCCACTCTGCCCGCCAGAAAGTAAGCTCCAGGAGGAGCTGCTTATCTAGGCTGCTCACTGTTCACTGTTGTATCTCCAGGCCGCAGCACATGGTGGGGGCACGCAGTAAATGTCTGGCACGTTAAGAGATGTGACCACGCATATGAAACACAAACCAGGCTCACCCCGACTAAAAAAAGCAACCTGCTGCCGTCCCCTACGCTCACGATCCCCCCAAAAGCAAGCTGCCACCGTTCCCTGCACTCACGATCCCCCAAAAGCAACCTGCCGCCTTCCCCTGCATTCACGATCCCCCAAAAGGCAACCTGCCGCTGTTCCCTGCACTCACGCTCCACAAAAAAGCAACCTGCCTCTGTCCCCTGCACTCACGATCCCCCTCGCCCTGCTCTGCTTTTTGACTTTTCCATGGCACTCGACATTCCAATATACTACATACAAAATGGACTTATTTATTGTCTGTCTGCTTGCAAAAATGTAAGCCCCACAAGAGTATCAATCTTTGATTTTCTTCACTGACATACGTTAAGCACCTGACACAGAGTAGGCCCTCAGTATTCATTTACAAAATGAACAATCTGTACTATAAAAAGATACATGTTTATAAACCAACATTACATGAGCATGGTCACCATAAATAATGCCAATTACAATTTTCATCTCTCTGAATTCTCCAATATTGAATAAAATTGCTTTTATCAGATGTATTTCACGTTATAAAGCACTTTGCATATTAATTCATTTAATCACCTCCACAACCTCCTGTGGAGGTTGGCACATAAAAAATGGAAATACTGGTTGGGTGCCTTGGCTCACACCTGTAATCCCAGCACTTTGGGAGGCTGAGGCAGGAGGATCATCTGAGGTCAGGAGTTTTAGACCAGCCTGGCCAACATGGTGAAACCCTGTCTCTACTAAAAATACAAAATATTAGCCGGGTGTGGTGGTGGGCACCTGTAATCCCAGCTACTCGGGAGGCTGAGACAGGAGAATTGCTTGAACCCAGGAGGTGGAGGTTGCAGTGAGCTGAGATTGCGCCACTGCACTCTAGCCTGGGCGACAGAGCAAAACTGCATCTAAAAAAAAAAAAACACCGCAAATACTAGTATGTACTCATAGGATTCAATGAATTAACAGTTAGTGCTCAATATGGAAGCTAGTATTATTAACATGCTCATAGTACAGATGTGGTAACTGAGCCTGGAGAAGTGATTTGCCTCACATGTATGTGCGCACATACAGCAGTAATTAAGTCAGAGCAGGTGACTTGTTCTATATGGCACAAAAGGGCCCAGCAGTGAGTCTAAACCGCAGGCTTGTTATACAAGATCCCCACGGAAGAAGCTGGCAGCTGGAAAAGACCCAGAATGGGATTCAAGAGGTTGGGCAGTTGGGGGCAACCAGCCTGAGTCATATGCCAAGAAATCTGAGAGATCTAGGAATGTGCCAGAGAGGTCTCCAAGCAGGGCAGCCGAGGATGGCAGTGCAGCCCCTTGATCCTGGGTGGCAGTTGCCAGGATGATCTGAGCATTGCTGGGTGGTGGGCCTTGGGCCTGGGATCCTTCATGGCTGGCCAGGTGTACAACAGCTGTCCAGCAGGCATTTTCCAGGTGCCGCCTGATATGTAATCAATCTGTGTCTGCCCCCACAGCCCAGAAAACACTGGCACAGCCAGGATTTGCTAATCTAAAGTAAATGCCTCAGGAAGATGGGTTTTCATTCACCTCCCCTCCCCTACCACAAGTATGCAGGTTTACCCTCTTATTACAGGTCTGTGATAATGCAGTCCCTACGGATTATGGGGCTCACGCTGGGGACCTGCCGGTCAGGGTGCAGCATGAGACTGGTGAGTGTGAAGCCTCAGGGGAGCACTGGGGGAAGACAACCTCCAAAGGCAGAGCTGGCTTCTGGCGTGAGCCTCCTCCATGATGGAGGGAAGAGTCTCCTGGCCAATACAGAGTGGAGACTGGTCAGCAGGGCTTGTCAAAACCCTGAATCCAAATCTCAGCTGCCTTACCAAGGCCTCTAAGGTCCCCTGTCATCTGACCTCCTTTCCTGCCATTCTAACCCACATTAGCCGCCCTTCTGTTCCTTGAGTGTGCCCGCGGCCTTCCCAGCCCAGGGTGTTTGAGTGTGCTGCTTCTGCAGCCTGGAATGTCCTTCTAGCCTGGGCAGCCGCCCACCCTCACCTCCATCCACCACCCACTTCTCTCCTCCCATCTGGTGCCTCTGTTCTATATTTTTTTAGCATACTTTTCTTTCATAGTACTCATTATGATTGTAATTAAAAGTTACTTGACAAGTCTGTGCCTTTACTACAGAGTAAAAATTATATGAGGGCTGAGACTGTTGACCAGTTTTCCGAGCACTCAGCCCTGCAACTGCCACATAATAATGAATAAACCTTTACTTAATGAATACAAAAACAGAAAGCACCCAAAACTAAGCTTTATAGAGCCCACCATACCTGGCACTGTCACCGAGCTTTCCAGACCCAGTGTCAGGTCAACCTGAACTGCCCCTGCTATTTCCCACCTATGCTAATGGGTGGTCATAAAAAAAAAAAAAAAAAAAAAAAAGCCAAGAAGGTTGTTCTGACATGAAAAAGGAAAAAGAACCCACCCCACACACAAATCAACATTGCTGGCCTAAAGCTGAGCTGCGTAAGATAAAACAGAGCTATCTGCTGCCCACAAAGCTATTACAGCCCAAACAAGTTAAAACACTGAACCACACTCTGAAACACTGAAAACTGCTTACTATCACCATTTTGACCCAAAGGAAGAAAAAGAGCAATCTTTCAAGCACTACGGATATGCTTTGTTCAAAGTCCAGGAATTTGGCCTTTGTCTTGAGTACCTGGGCTGAATTGGCAACAAACTCTTTACAATTTAATACTTAAAAAGTCGTAAAGGTGGCAACATGGCGGTGTCGTGTAAGGCCCTGGTGCTGGGTGTTTGTGAAGGACTTAGCTTCCACGTGACATCTTCCCTTCCCACACTCTGGCAGCTTTCCACCCTGCAGTCACTGGTCGCTTCCTTCTGGTGTCTGCTCCCTCCCCCAGCCTCCTCTCCTCCTCTCATAAGAAGCTAATCTGGAGACGGTGCTGGGTCTGTGGCCTCCTGCTGGGTCATGGAACTGCAGATGCTTTGCATCCCAGCACACCAATCTATAAGCCCTTGCCCCCCATCAGGCAATGAACAGTAGATGGAAGAGGCACGATCGTGTGTACTTATAACGGTGGTTCTCAGCACAACTATGCATATCAGACTAACTTGTGGAACTACAAAAAGAATTTGAGATCAGTGATATCACTGACACTGAGCCAGGGTTTGGGAGACAGGGTCTGGGCAGGTGTGCTTTTGCATCCTGCTGAAAATTACCAAGATATATAGTCCGCACGACCTGGCCTGTGACTTCTGACTACACTATGAAGGAACAGCTTACCATGTCTCCTGCTTATGCTGGAGACCCTCTGGGCAGCTGAGAACTGCTTTGAAGTGACATCCCCATACTCCTAACAAATGCAACAATGTCCCCATTGTGACTTATCATTTGACAAGAGGAAGTCACCTACATATGTCATCCAAGCTGTGTCCCAACACCTAACAAGCACATATGTGCTGTGTGCTCAGCACCGTTCTACATACTGCATGTATATCATTCCATTTAGGCCTCACAGCAACCTTTCTCATTTTACAAATGAGAAAAGTGAGGTTCAGAGAGGCTGTGGAACTCAGCCAAGATTGTTTAGCTATTGGTGGCAGAGCTGGGATTCAAACCCAGGCAGCATGACTCAAAAACCACACTTTCCACTTCAGGTACAGGAGCATAAAGAACTTAGCTTGTCCATGTTTTTCTTGGTTTCATTTAGCGACCCAACTATTGAAGGCTCATAGGGCATCACACCAGCCTACTGACCAGTTTACATCTGGCAAAATGTAAGTGGGCCTGGAGCAGGGCTGCCACGTGTGGGGTACAGGCTATGCCCTGTGGTAGGCTGAGAGGCAGCCCAGGCTCTGCTTGGTTGGGCATGTCCCTCGGTGCAGGGCTGCAGTCCCTGCCAGGAGGAGGCCACTTCTTACTGTGCACAAAGATGCCATATGGGACCACCAATAGCTCTGGGGTGAATATTTAAGGGAAATTCAGTATTTTCCATAAATTCTACTTTTAATTCATTTTCTTAAAAAATGTATACTTCAAAGTAATATATGACACTTATGAATATGACTTATTTTGATTTTTATCCCCTTCCATTTCAAGATAATATTGAGTGTATATGTAGGGTTACCGTAAGATGGGGACATAGAAAAGGAATGGCGAAGAGATTAAAGTTGCTGAACTAAAGGAACTGAGACACTCCCAAAGCACTGTTATGTCCATTCCTAAAACAGGGCTCTACAATACTTTAGGATAAGGCACACCATGTCCAGTCTGGTACAGTGGCTAAAAGTCTGAACTCTGGCATCTGGGGGACCTGGTTCTGTCATACTCTGGCTGTGATCTTGTGCAAATTTTAAAAACTTGCCCTTCAGTTTCTTCCTCTGCAAAATGGGAGCTAATACTAGAAGATACTCGGGTTAACATGAGGACTAAGTGATACCTTTAAAGTGCTTGGCATAGTGTCTGGCATAAAAATCAAGCTTCATAAACATTAGCTATTATTATTATTACTATTACCAATTAATTCTTAGTCAAAAATGTCAGCAGAAGCAAGTATTAGCTAAGCCTTGGCCCCAGGCCCCAAATTAGGGAAAGTGAAATTCCTTAATGGCAGGGACAAATGTCCTGTTTCACTGTGTGCCCAGAGTTCCCCAGACCCCATCACAGTGCTTGATACCCCATAGGGGTTCATTAACTAATTATTCTTTCTTAATTCAGACAGCAGTTACACCTGAGCTTTGGCCAACACACACACACACGCATGCACACACATACAGGCATTTAATTACAACTATCATTTAAATAATTTTCTTTCTTTAGTTGCATTGTTAGCATCTCTTCTAAGCAAATGGAAAAAGGAATTATTATTATTATTTTTTTTATTTTTTACTGACAGGGTCTCACTCTGCCACCCAGCCTGGAGTGCAGTAGCTTGATCATTGCTCACTGTGGCCTCGAACTCCTGGGCTCAAGTGATCCTCCCACCTCAGCTCCTGAGTAGTTAGGACCACAGGTGCCCGCTAACATGTCCAGCTAATTTTTTTATTTCTTTGTAGAGACAGGGTCTTGCCATGTTGCCTAGACTGGTCTTGAACTCCTAGGCATAAGTGATCCTCCCGCTTTGGCCTCCCAAAGTGCTGGGATTACAGGTGTGAGCCACCACACCAAGCTGGCAGTAACCATTTAAATAAAAAATATTCAAGTTCACTGTTTATTACCTGTCCCAGTAAAAAGCTTGGTAGAAAGGAGGGTGTTTAAGATAAATACTTGAATCATCAATACATTTCCATTATATGTACGTATCCTCTTAAATCAGAAGGTCACTCAAATTTGTGTATAAATTGATGAATAAAAACAAAGCTAGGGTCTTATCTGTGTATTGAGTTATATGTCTGTTTTAGATAGTGAAATTCTTTCACCTTCCTAAAGAAGCCTCTCGTGCACTGTTTACAGACTTGACAAATTACATCTGCTCCTTTCTCTTCATCCAAAGGGGGTTTTTAATAACATATCAATTTGGTTACAATTTATTTTAGAGAATATTTTGGTGTTTTGGGTTTTTGATTTTAGAACCTTTTTTGTTTAATTCTCAGTTTAATGAATTCATTAGTTTGTATTTTGTTCAGTAAAAAATAATTTAAAATTTGGGTTCACTTTGGGATTTGGCATGTTTGTTGTGCTTTATTTTAGATTTTGGTTCAAGCTTCCCTTGAAGTCCTTGATTAAATTACCAGGAACTGTCAGATGTAGTCGACAGTTCCAAGCTTTCCCTTCGTGTTCTGTGGGGCATCCTTTTTCTTCCTGGATAGTGAGTTATCTTTATCTTCAGAGGTAGAGCACTGCTTACCCACTCCTGGGTTTAAATTACTGTTCCACTAACTTGCTAGCTGTATGCACATGTACAAATTAATTAGCATCTCTAGACTTGGTTTTTAAAAAAATCTATAAAGTGGACACAGCAGTGTGACCTTGTTCTTATGAGGATTAAACAATACAGATAAAATGTAGTATCTCATTCTATAGATCCTTTTTGCTCTCGTAATTTTCTATGAAAATTCCAGAAAACAAACAAAAACCTATAACCACAGCTTTTTCTCCAGCTCATCTCATTATGATACTAGCAACCAATTAAATGCTCGGTGGTTGAAAGGCATTGGAAGCAGGGTCAGTTTGTAAGTGGGGATTTCCCTAGCGCTGAAGTGCAAAGTTGAGTGGCCTGGAGAGATTCAGGCTTTAAGAGCTTCCTCTAAGTCCTGGCAAGATCAGCTCTGCAGGCCGTATGGTCAGGAGCTGAGGGGCTCAGGCCAGGCTGACCCTAAAAGAAGGGAAGCCAGGGAAAAAGCGCTTGCGGAAGGCACATGCAAAACCAAATTTTTAACAAAATAGGGGGCTATAGGTAATACAGTATGAGTTCATATATTAAGGCCTTGGGAGAATATGTTAATTTTTTGGTACAGTGAAAAAAACCTATTTTTTGGTATTTTCATCGTATAAAAAAGTATTTTTATAATACTTTCAAATAATAGATACATGCATCATGATGTAATATTGGGATAAATACAGTCAATAACTGTGTGTTAACAGACAAAAAATTAAGTGACTATATTGTTTTGGGGAGCCCTGCATGCCCACTAAGGATAAGGCACCCACACAGCCCCACTGTGAAGAACAAACAGAGAAGAGGTTAGGGGTTCAACCAACCAGAGGGGAGCTTCTACCCCTTGAGTGGCTTTTATAGGCCCACACGTTGCCCCTTCCCATTCAGGGAAAGAGATTGAGCAAATCCACCCTCAGAGCATCACTTTACCCTGAATTAGATGATTATTCAGTTTCTTCACACATAGAAACATCAGGGCAGCCAGCTTAGGAGTGTTAGGAGACTGGGCTAAGAAGGCCAAAGAATTTCAGTACAGAAACACTCTGTTCCCTTCACAGCCTCATCCTGCTCCATCCTCGCCTTGGTAGTGAGGGGCCTTTTAAACACAGTAAGGTGACTTATGCTCTGAGAGGCAATGAGTACCAGGCCAAGAAGAGGAGGCAGGGCAGAGGAGTGTCCTGGCCCAAGAGGTGGGGCAGGATGCAGGATGAGAAAGGCCAGAGAGAAAGCGATATGGGGCTCCCCCTACCCGGAAAGCCTCTGCTGTCCTCCTGAGTGAACAGTAGGTAGCCCAGTGCTGCAGCATGCTCCTGGAAAGGCCTGGCTCTTTCTGCATTGCTGAACCTGCCCATTCTGCTCTTTCAGGTGTCACGGGCTTAATAACGAGGTTAGAGTCATAAAAGTGAATGCCCCAAGGCAGTTCCTAGCTCTGAGGGCAGGCAGTCCCTCTTAAAAATAGGATTCCTTGGGCAGAGCCCTTCCCCAGTGGCAGCTTTTTCAGGGGTTTGCTTTTGGGTTCCTTTAGATTTGATGACCACAGCCCATCCCCAGTTCACAGTGCTGTGTCCACAAGATGGTGCTGAGACCACACAAAGAAATGCTCCTAGGTCCCAGGTAGCCAGTCATTCAGCCCCAAGACCTTTCTCAAAATGGGCAGATGAGTAAGCATCACTTCACTAGGACCAGAGCTTGAGGTGTTTTAGATAACAAAAAGCACAGAGGTCATGATGCTTAGTGGAACACGCACTCTGACTCATTCTTATTTGCCACAAATGGATTTTAGAGATTCTTCAGATGGGGAGTGGGGTGGGGGGCTGAGGATGGCTCCAGCCAGTGTGTGAATCTCCTAGTTAGAGATGTCCCCACCAAGGAGGGAGCAACTGAGGGGCCCTCAACTGTAGCCTTTGCCATACGACAGCCCTTTGAATGTTTACCCTTTCCTGGGCTATATATCTCCAATTTCTTCAGCTACTCCCTTGTAACAACAAAAACAATACAAAACAAAAAAACCAAAAACTTTACAGAAAAGCCTAAGATCGCATAGTGTGACCAAAAGACGTTTCTAGACTCCTTGATGGGTGTGGTAGCTCACACCTGTAATCCTGGCACTTTGGAAGGCTGAGGCAGGACGACTGCTTACAGCCAAGAGTTCAAGACCAACCTGGCCAACATAGCAAGACCCAGTCTTAGTTAAAAACAGAAAAAAAAAAAAAAGAAGTTTCTAGACTCCTGGTTCCACATGGCTTATTATGCCATACTCCTCGAATGGCAGATGCTGGGACCCCACGTATTAAAGTGGTTGACCTCACTGTAAGCCTCAGTTTCCTCATCTATAAAATGGAGTGACTACTATACATATCATGCAGTTTGGGAAGGATTGAGAGTGTATGAGCACTCAGCAAGTACACAGCAAGTAGTAAGTGCTCAATAATTGATTTTATTTATAATATACAGACTTTTTTTTTTTTTTTTTTTTTTGCCCGAACTTCTCCTTTCTTCCCTTGTTTTATTCTTCTCCTTTGGCTTCCAAACCTCCAGGACTGGATTTTTTTTTTTTTTAACTGAAACTCAAAATTTCCCTTGTTTATTCTGGTTAAACTTAATTGTGTATGCTTTATCCATCCTTTCTCTGCCTGTTGAGGTATTTTAGAATGTCAATTCTATCTTAAAATACATCTACTGATCACTCAAACATGCTCTACTGATTCCTGCTCCAGAAGCTTTCAATAAGTTCAGGACAGTGATGACTGTGATAAAAAGACATGACTGTATTCTAGCTCACCTCCACAGAGCAGCAGAATGGGATCATTCTTCTTCCCCAAAAATCATATTTTGAGATCAGTACTGTTATACTTAGAAAATATTTTAAAATCTATTAGAATAAGAAAAGAGAAAGCCTTGGCTTCATCTTTAAAGAAGGAAACTGAGCACACATCATCAGGATGTGACCCTGTACGAAGCAGTTCTGAACAGCTTAATCCATCAGTATGTTTGGACTCAAGATACTGAGGCCACAAGGCAAGTAAGCTCTTGAACTCAGATCCAGAAAGTTTCAGAGCTCCTGGGAACAGAATTGCTGGGAATAACCTAAGAATAAAAGATCAAGATATCAAGCTCCCTGGAGCTGATCTGTAGTCTCTGGGCTGGTCTTTGGTTACAGGTGACCCAGTGCAAAACTCCAACCAATTACATTCTCTCAGCTCCACGGTTTCAAAAACACAGCAAGACTCTAATTTTCAACTGTTCTTCTCTATTCCCTCATTCTCCCTAAGTAGCTCATTCCAATTGTTTTTCTTGGGCTCACATCCCAGCATCCTTGTGCCCCACCCTGCCTGGAATTCAGGCAGCCTGCGATTGTTTCAGCGCCCATATCCGCTTACCCAGCAGAACACCACCTTCCTTATCATGACTCCTCCCAAAGGCCAACCTTGTCAACCCAAACACAGAACAAAGACAAAAACACCCAGCCATATTCCTGTGTAGCCTTGTACCATTTGCAAATCATTTTTTTTTTTTTTTAGATGGAGTTGTACTCTTGTCACCCATGCTGGAGTGCAATGGCACAATCTTGGCTCACCGCAACCTCCGCCTCCTGGATTCAAGCGATTCTCCTGCTTCAGCCTTCCCGAGTAGCTGGGATTATAGGCATGCGCCACCACACCTGGCTAATTTTGTATTTTTAGTAGAGATGGGGTTTCTCCATGTTGGTCAGGCTGGTTTCGAACTCCTGACCTCAGATGATCTGCCTGCCTCGGCCTCCCAAAGTGCTGGGATTACAGGCGTGAGCCACTGTGCCTGGTCTACAAATCACTTTCATACATGCCACCTTATTTTCCTTCTCACAATGCTACTGCAGGCAGGGAAATTGTATTTCCATTTCAAAGATGGAACACCAAGGCTCAGAAAAATGAAGACAAAGTCCCAGCATCCCATCACTTGTCACTGGAAAGGCTGGGTTTTCAGCCCTGATCTTGTGACTCTGAGCTTCAAACTAACTTCTAACATACTTAAATGGAAGACTAGATTTGTGTGATTCTAAACATTAGCAAATATAAACCACCATCTCATCTTTTGATTGGTATGCTTGACAGCTGTGCTTGTTTTATGCCAAATTCAGTGTCAAACATGTATCTGCCACTCAAAAGAACTACATATGTGATATGGTTTGAGTTTGTGTCCCTGCCCAAATCTCATGTTGAACTGGAGGAGGGGCCTGGTGGGAGGTGACTGGATCATGGGGGCGGATTTCCTCTTTGCTGTTCTCCTGATAGTGAGTTTTTACAAGATGTGATGGTTTAAAAGTGTGTGGCACTTTCCCCTTTGCTGTCTCTCTCCTGACGCCATGTGAAGAAGACGCCTGGTTCCCCTTTACCTTCTGCCACGATTAAGTTTCCTGAGGCCTCCCAGTCATGCTTCCCGTTAAGCCTGCAAAACTGTGAGTCAATTAAAATTCTTTTTTTCATAAATTACCCAGTCTCAGGTAGCTCTTTACAGCAGTGTGAAAACAGACTAATACAATATGGTTAGCTATTTTTACCAACAAAACCAGTTTTTCCTGATCAGCCTATAGCATGCCATTAACACACTGCTGGCCAGGTGATCATGTAAATATTCTACTTTGTATTTTCTACCATCTTGCATTACTTGATCACACAGCATTTTGTTTAACTTGTTCTATAAAATGAGAATAACTCCTGAGAAGATTATTGTGATAGCTGAAGAAGGCAGTGAATATAGAGACCTTAGCTAGCAAATATTCAATTAACAGTACACCATATTACTACCACTAACAAATTTTCAATGCTTTCATTAAAATCAAGCAGAGTTTTGTTTTCTTAACAAGTATCTGATGAGGTATAAAGCAGCATCAGTACAATAATTCAAAGAAACAGAATGATTTCCCCTCCTTGGCCTTTTTGAATCCTTTATTTCTTCCCTCATTCAGCAACCTCCTGGAGCCCACTCTCCAACGGAGGAGAGGGACGTGCAGACAGTTCCTATGATGATGAGAGTGCTCCACCGATGGGGCAGCCAGGGCTCGGGAGGAAGCAGCCTTAAACTGTGGAAGAGGAGTCACAGCAAGGGAGGCTGGGCTCGCTCTTGAAGGATAGCGAGAATTTCCTTGGAATCCAAGAGGGAAAAAGGCATTCTTTTGTAGGAAGAGGTCTAAGCAAAGGCAAGAATGATGCACTTGGGGACGGGCAAACAGGTGGGATGGCTGCCCCACAGCCATGTGCAGGGGCATGTTAGGAGATGGGGAGGAACCCTGGTGGGGCCTAGTCATGAAAAGTTTCCAATATTGGATGCGTTTGGACCTTATCCTCTAGTCCCATAGTTCTCACCCCCTAACACATACTGAAATCGCCTTTGGAAACTTGAGAAGACACCAATACACAGGCCCCAATTCAAGATTCTGAGTTGTTTAGTCCTGGGTGGGGCCTGAGTATTGGGCTTTTTATTTATTTATTTATTTATTGAGATGGAGTCTCGCTCTGTCACCAGGCCGGAGTGCAATGGCGTGATCTCAGCTCACTGTAACCTCTGCCTCCTGGGTTCAAGCGATTCTCCTGCCTCAGCCTCCTGAGTAGCTGAGACTATAGGCATGCACCACTACACCAGTACATACTACATTAATTTTTGTATTTTAGTAAAGATGGGGTTTCACTATGTTGGCCAGGGTGGCCTCCATCTCGACCTCATGATCCGCCTGCCTCAGCCTCCCAAAGTGCTGGGATTACAGGCGTGAGCCACTGCACCCAGCCTGGGCTTTTAAAATAAGCTCTCTACGTACAACTTGAGTAACGGCAAACCATTTAAAAGATTTAATACGGGAATGATTTGACAAATTTGCAGACAGGTCACTCTGAAAGCAGTTTATGAGAAGGGTGTCTGGAGAAAGTCTGAAAAGAAGGCAAAGAGACACGTGGGGATGAAAGAGGGGGGAAAATTTGAAAGCTATTTGAAAGGAAGAATCGACTAATTGGGAATTAGGGGCAAGGCAGTGGGGCAAGAATGATTGACGTGTCAGTTCTACTGCATCTAGATGTGCCACTAACAGGTCGGGAGCCCAGATCAAAGAGCTGGTTTGGGAGGAGGATAATGAAGTTTGTGAATTCTGAGCCCCCTCTGAGAAGCCTGAGAAAATGCAGGTGGCTCCCTCAATCAACAGACATCCAAAATGGACTTCAGTGCTGAAAGGGAGCTGGAGTGAAGATTCAGATGTGCAGTGCAATGACGTATGGGAGGTGGTTGCAAACATGAGCATGAATTTTGCCCAAGTTGAAGTAAACTGGATGAAAAGAAAATAGGGGTAAAGGGGGAGCATGAACAATGGATGCTGGTGCATCAGAACCACGTGCAGACCCTTACTACAATTTCATTTCTTCATGCCACTCCAGACTGAATCTGGTAAGCCCCAGAATCTCATTTCTAACAAGCTCTCTTGTGCTGCAGGATCAAGGCTAGGTTTGGACACTGTACTTGTTTCCTGGGGCCGCTGTAACAAATTACCTCAAACTTGGTGACTTAAAACAACAGAAATTCATTATCTCACAATTCTGGAAGACAGATGTCCAAAATCAAGGAGTCAGCAGGGCCGTGCTCTCTGTGAGGGCTGCAGGGAGAGAATCCTTCCTTGCCCCTTCTAGTTTCTGGTGGCTCCAGTCTCTCCTTGGCCTGTGGCTGCGTAATGCTCATCTCTGCCTTCATCTGCACATGGCCTTCTCCTTTCCACAAGTGTCTCTTATAAGGACACTTGTCATTGGCTTTAGAGTCCACCTCTCATCTCAGAATCCTTAATTACATCTGTGAAGACCCTTTTCCCAAATGAGGTCACACTCACGGGTTCTGGAACATGGACACATCTTTTGGGGGGCAGCCATTCAACCCACAACTGACACCATGACAGTAGCTCACATGAATGAATGTGAGAGGGAGCTGGAATCCGGAACTCCATGCTAAGCTTCCTGACAGTGGTAGGAAGAGGAAGAAGAGAGGAAGGGTGAGCAAGCCAGCTCAGAGACTCCTAAGATATCCAGTTGCACTCCCAAGTTGTGTTCTGCTCAAGCGACCACAGGCCACTGTGAGTTCAGGGCAAAAGACCACCTTAGAGTACTCCACAGCATGGAAAAAAAATCACAACAATCATAAATTCACAAAAAGCCAGGCCATGCTACCCTCAAAATGTAGGCAAGAACTTGGAAGAGCTGAAAAGGTTTTTAATTCATTTTTAAACTAGATTAATGCAATATGAAGCTGGAATTTCCTCTCTAAGATTCTGCAGCCCTTTTCTCACCACCCTAGTAGTTTCCAGTCCAGACAGGTCACCATGGCAGCATGGGATTAATTATTTCTGTCTTTCCCATTGTTTTCTTAGGAGCAGGCAATGCCCTCGGCCATGAACATTAAAGAAGTTCAGTTACACTTCCCTTTTCACCACCTACAAGAGTCCCATAAATATTCACTGAGAGCAGATCACCCCTCATTTTTATACTGATACATGTTCCACCATTAAAATCCTACATTATTTGTGTCAGTTGCCTGATACACAAAGGTTTTCTGTCCCCTAAAACAGGACTTTCCCTGCTTGGCTATAGGGTTTCCAAGGCCAGAAGGTCAGTGGGGCTGGAGATGGTAGAAAGGAATGAGGCACTATAAGATTAAACTCACAACCAGGGGACAACAAGAGTCTTCAGAATCAGATTCTTAATGTGGTCAATATCACCCCATCATACATTTCTACAGCAGGGCTTAAAAGGCACAACCCTCAACCCCACCCCCTAAGACCAAAGCATCCAATCCACCTCCTAGTTAGCAAGTCCACAATCTTACATAGGTCAATCTCTATGTCAGTCTGTCTCTGTGCTTCGCCGGAGTGTCTAGAGCAGCACTCCTCAAATGTCAATGTGTGTAAGTCAGCTGAGGATCTTGTTAAGTGCATTTTCTGACACAGTGGGTCTGGGGTAGGGCTCGAGGCTCTGTATTTCTAATGGACTCCCAGAGGATGTCCATGCTGCCAGTCTGAGGACCACACTTGGGGTAGCAAATGTCAGGTCTCCACTGCAGCAGCATCTGATGGCTTTTCTTTGGTCAAGTCATCCTGGAACAAGTTTCTAGAATGATTCCACCCTGGTCCCCCTAGAGTCCAGTCCACATAGCATAAGCCCTACAACTTCACTTACAATGGCAGACACTTGTATTTCTAATAAAAGCCCAACTCCTACAACGGAAATGGGTGACATAAACAGGATGAATTCCAGAAAAGCGTCTTGTATGTCTGGTCCATATTCATCTATGTCAGGGTAGAGATGACTGAGGTACCCTTGAAGATGTGGTTTAAATGGAGTGTAGGGAAACCAAGTTCCCTGACCTCTGGTGAAATAATAGCTAGAATGGAAATGATGATGATGATGCCAGTAACAAGAAAAGCTAACACTGACTGGGCACCTTTTACATCCCAGGCTCTGTGCTGTGTGCGTCAAAGACATTATGACTCAGCACCAAGAAAGAAAGGGCAGGGTTAAAAGATGTGTAGAAAAGAGGGAAAGCATTGTAAATTCCAGGGTTTGTGGAAGGTCAATAAAGGGTCAACAGAGGGAGACTGTCAATAAATTGTCAACAGACAATTCTCAGATTGTCCCAGTCTAGGACTAGTTAGGAAGTCACTGTTGAGATATTTCAGAAAACATCCTTGGACCAAACATACCAAAGACCAATTATATCAGGACATATCTGCTGTCCCTTGCTGTCATCCATCACCTGATGCCATCCAGGTTAGCCTCTGCAGGCTTGGTTCCATTTGGCTGCCTTAAGAGGGACATGCCTGGACACGGAGGGGCTTCCTCTGATGTTCTTCCTGTCTCACCCTGGGATCAGTACACTGAGCACTGGGCAACTTAGTCAGGGCTGCTCTGTCTGAAGCCTTCCAGATGTGCCTGGACACAAATACTATGCTCTGCTAGTGACCCCACTGACATAATACTTTGCCTGTATGAAATGGACATAGTTATATCCAAAGCGACTGACTTATTTGTGGTGAGATGGAGAAGGTTCAATGGCCTTTATTTTTCCCTGGGCTGGGCCTTAGACAGCTTCAAGCCCAACACTCTGCAGGAGAAGACTGGGCAGGTTGCCACTGAGGGAATTCAGATCAGTGGACTGAGTCAAATTGCATGCAACTGCCATGCAAGAAGCAGCCCATAGGCTCCATTCGGCCTGCAGATGCTCTCATTAGGCCCCGATCTATGTGAAAAAGTCTCAAACCTCCAGTTTGCCACAATCTAACCACTTGCTTACCTTCTCATACCAAGCCCACATTTAACATTCAGATTACCTTCCTGTTCCTGTATGTGAGTTTTAGATCTTAGTCTATAAAAATGTAAGTATAAATCACATGTAGGTTTTGTTCTGCCTGTGAAATTTTAATCTCTGCACGGTGATTCATTGTCCTAAAATTTAAATGCTGAGATGTCAGTATTCAAGTTTTCAAAACTCTCAGAGTGCTTCGTCCTAATGAAGGACAGGTGTTGAGAAGCCTTACCACAGAATATATTTGGGTGATATACTATTTCTTAAGGATTCCTTTAGTTTGTCCATTCCTATGGGAAAAATTTCCCTACATAAATCCTCAGAGGCAGAGTGGCAAATATCAAACTCTTCACTTTGCTGCAGTCAGTCACATTAATGATAGTCTGTTCAAGCTTCAAGAAAAAGGGGTACCTGACTCTTAATAAGCATTTCATGAAATCAGATTTTCTATCAGAGGCACTCAGCTCTCCTTCTTTAAAACAAGCGTCCCACAAGTCATCATGAGCAGGTGTGTAACGGGAAGCAACACTCACTGAGTTTTATCAGTTCCAGTATCCTGAGCTGACATCATGCTCCCTCCTGGGTTACAGTAGGTGGGAGTTGACATCATGCTGCATCACTGTGTCACACAAATACAACAGTTCCAAAAAACAGATCATAGAAATAGGGCCTGGACCATCCAGCTGTCAGGTGTTCCAAACAATAGGGTCAACACCATGAAGCATCTCCACCAAGATCACAAGTACCCTCAAGGAATCCTCAGAACTGCTCAATGAAAATGGTGGCTAAACCCACGAAGCAGATTTCAGCTTTAGTGACATCAAGGGGGATGTGCAGCTGATCCCTCAGTCCGGGGAGCATTCTGACTGTCTGGGGTGTGAGGACCTCCTGCTGGAAGGCGGCTGAGGCTCTGGGCCGGGTCTTCCCCACCTCCTCCCCACTGTCAACAGACACCTGGCTCCAGGAGCAAAATGCCAGCGTACAGAGATTATCTGTATGGGCCTGGGCCCTCAGATATTTATTTAAGTCCACGTACACACTTTCCCTGCACAAACATTTTCTTCTTCCCCATTTCCCACAATTCCTCCTCCCATGTTTCCAGTTTGAAGCCACTGCTGGCAACACTACGACCTCTGGAGGGAGGCCAGGCCTGGCAGCACAGAGCGCGAATGCAGCACAGGATTGTGAAAGTTGCCTCTTCATAGGCTCTGGAGACGCAGGCGCTTGGCAGAGCTGTCAAGCAAGCCCACCAGCAGGTCTGAGGTACAAGGAGAGGCACAGAAGCTTTCCTACTATGGAAAAGTGACCAAAACTCTGGCCAGTCTTTCGAATGGATGAACAATGGTTCAGACAAAAAAAAAAAAAAAACAAAAACCGAGTGGAAAAAATTGTGGGAGGGGGGAAGAATATTAAGGGAGCTACGTTCCAGTCAGCTGTTGCCAATTTCACCCCAAAAGAAATTTAATAGAAACAGAAGGAAAGTTTCTGGCAATAGTCAGGTACCTACATAGTTCCCCTATTCACCTAGTTTAGGGTAGAATTATCTGAGCAGAAGGAGCAATGACGTTGGTAAATAAGTTGTGTACATTAAAAAATAAATAAAACTCCCCACGCAAACTCCAAACCACTGCAGGTAAACACTCGCAATATGTTGTTTAGAAAAATTATGCTTTAAATATACTGATCTAAAAAAAAAATCAAAAGAACAGACTGTTCTGTAGAATAGCTTGAGTTTCTGCCTGTGCTTTCATTTTAGAAAACAAATGCTCATAGACCTCACAGCGGGAGGAGTTTCACACAGGGATTCAGCTCACAGAAAATGGCCACCGGCTTTGACAGACCTTAACACAACAAACAGGGCACCCAAGAGACCTTTTGGGAATATGAGGCACTTGCCTTTCACAAGGGTAATCGTCTAGAGATACACAAAAACCCCTTCTTTTTTTTCTTCCCGACCAGTAATATAAATCATGGCCTCCCAAGTACTTGTTTACAGAATACCACAATGACTAATTACCAGAACTTTTCTTATTCTCTCTGAGCAAAGGAACCTCATGGGAGAAAAAAAAAATAGGTCATTTTTAATGTAAGGGAGTTGCTAGGATTGGAGGTAAGACAACTATTTAAACTTCATAAAAGGAAAAAAAAAAAAACCTCAAAAAGTATTTTCTAAAATAGAGAAAGGCGCAAATCTTCTTATCAGAAACGCATTATAAATAGAAAAGAAACTCTTAAAAGAGATTGTTCAAATGTGACAAAAAGCTCTCAGTTTCCTGAAAATGTCAAAAACAAAAACAAATATTGACAATACTCTAAATATCCAACAGACAGGGTAAGAACTTCACTTAGAAGCAAATTTCCATTTAGGTAATTTACGGTGCTTCTGTGCACAAAGTTGCTTTACACTGTGTAGTCACTGAAGACACTCCAGAATTGCTAGACCTTCACAGGAAAAATTTTAAAGGTCAGGGTTTTTTTTTTTCTTTCTCTAGTTAGCACAGCACTCCGGGGCAGCCAGTTCTCTAACGTCTGAGTAAAACCCTACACAGGGCTTCATTTCAGTGCCACGTCATGGCTTTTGCAGACTATCTTCTTGCCTCTGCTTCCTCAAAGTGGTCCTTCTGTCCCCTCCCATTAAAGCAAAGGTGGAACTTGCATTAATCCAAGAGAAGTGCTGAACACACCACAGAAGGCATGGTTCAGCCACAGGCACCGGTTATGGCTACATTGTAAATCTCTTCCACCAAAAAACATCAAAGACCCGCACGGAGACCTCGAGAAACCTTGCTCTTTGAGCTCAAGTCAGGGACTAGAAGACCAGACTAAATAGGTTTAAGCAGGGACAGACCAGAATGCCGAGTAGGTTTTTCAAAAAGGGAATCCTCATTTTGGTGTCTGGGAGCCAATCACTGTGCTATTAGAACTAATCGGAAATCTCCGTGCTTACACGAAACGCACAAAAGTATGGGGAGACTGATCTGAATATGCGGGTCTCCCTCCCCTGGCAAGATAATAAATTTATCTTTGTTCGGACTGAATTGGTGGTCTTATTATCTAATTGTAATCAACTCTACAAATAGTCAAAGTTGTTCTAACACACGAACAGGAAAAATAACATAAATAAAACAGGGCCTAGAAACAATATCCAACTCACAAAGCAGGAAGTGACAGCTCATATCTGTCTCACCTTGCACAAAGCCTGCCTTCATGGGTTGCTGAAATAATCCCAGGATACCCTTCCAGGACTTAAATAGCCACTGGATTTCTCACGAAAATGCATCCTGGTATGAACACTCACAGTAGTGGCCAGAAAAACTGGGGTGCGCAAGCTGGGTCTTCCTCCCTCCTCGGGAAAATGTTTAATTTCTTTCAATATTAAGTTATAATATACCTTAGGAATTTTCATTTACATAAGAGAGGAGAAATGCTTTTGTAAGATGGAAAACAGCCTTCTGCCTCTCCCAGGTCAAAAAGAAATTTGCTTGACTATCTTAATTGGCAAAAACCCAAGGGCTCCAACTGGACCGGAAGCTTTGCATCACAGTGTCCTACTGCGTGTGTCTGCTGGAAGTCCAGCAGATGTCATGGTCAGCTCGCTCGCATGGGACAGTGCCAGTCCTTCTTTAAGCTTTGCTGCTGACTGCCATCTCCTGCTTTTCTGATAACCTGCCTGTTTCTGGCAGACTGGGCCTAGGACAGTGGGTTCTGTTCCCACTTTGCCACTAATGATGTGGCCTTGAGCAAGTCCTAAGACTTCTCTGGACATTTCTTTCCTTATCTGGAATGCAAAGAGGTTGGGCTAGTTTATTTCCCAGGTTCCCCATAAGCATTATATTTGAAAACCACGATTCCCAGCCAGTCCCAATCCTTCTGTAAGAGTCTTCATTCCTTCAAAAGTGGACAATCTCCCACCCTTAAATTCATGCACTTTCCTCAAAAGTGTAGAAGGTAAAGGCAGAACCCAAAGTCTGGCTAATATCGGCATATCTATGAGGACAGGAGGGAGCTGCTACATTGAGACCCCTGGGAGACCTCAGACTGAGTCCCTGCCCCTGCTTGTCCCAGCTCCTCTGCTTTTCTTTCTCGAAAGAAAATAAACTACTACACCTTAGAGCTGGAGGAAACAGCCATCATTGAGCGAAACCTTCTCTGGTTACAGGTGAGGAAACCAAACAAGCGACAATTCCTAGGCATCTCCTCTGGATTCTCACGGATGTCTTTCTTCTCACTCCACCCCAGCCCTGCAGGAGCTCTGGGCAATTTTCCTAGCCCCCTGTAGAGTTCCTCAGGGCCTCAGAGGGTAATCAACAAACATTTACTTAGCCCTCAGGGCAATCCCCCAAGGAGCAGTTTTAATCTTTCAACTGGTACAGGCTCTGGGAACATTTAGCCCAGCATAGTGACAGTGACAGCTATAGCAAGACACAAATTAATTGATCTTATCAGTGTGGAACTCCACTGGTATTGTACTCTAAAAGAAAAGCTTGCAGCAGCACAGACAGTAGATAAGGATAGGTTAGGGAGATAGGGAGGCTCCATGAGGCTGGGGTTCTGATCTCCTACCTGGCGCGTAGTTGATACTAAGTAAATATTTGCTGAACAAATTCAAATTTGCACATTATCTCTGCTCCATTTACTTCTTGTCAAAAAGTCTGAGGTTACAATAATATTAAGGATGAGGATCTCTGCTCAGAGAAAATCACGAACAGGCCAGGCGTGGTGGCTCAAGCCTGTAATCCCAGCACTTTGGGTGGCCGAGACGGGTGGATCACGAGGTCAGGAGATCGAGACCATCCTGGCTAACACTGTGAAACCCCGTCTCCACTAAAAAAATACAAAAAACTAGCTGGGCGAAGTGGCGGGTACCAGTAGTCCCAGCTACTTGGGAGGCTGAGGCAGGAGAATGGCGTAAACCAGGGAGGCGGAACTTGCAGTGAGCTGAGATCCGGCCACTGCACTCCAGCCTGGGCGACAGAGGGAGACTCCGTCTCAAAAAAAAAAAAAAAAAAAAAATCAGGAACAAACACTGGTTTCATACTCTCACTATGTGGCTGGGGAGGCAGCCCAGAGTGTGGAGAGAAGAGGCTGGCCTTGTGAGTCAGACAGACCCCAGGGTGTAAAAATCTCATCTCAGGATGGGCACAGTGGCTCACGTCTGTAATCTCAGCACTTTGGGAGGCTGAAGCTGGTGGATCACCTGAGGTCAGGAGTTCAAGACCAGCCTGGCCAACGTGGTGAAATCCCATCTCTACTAAAAATACAGAAATTAGCTGGGCATAGTGGCAGTCACATGTAATGCCAACTACTTAGGAGGCTGAGACAGGAGAATCACTTGAACCTGGGAGGCAAAGGTTGCAGTGAGCTGAGACAGCGCCACTGCACTCCAGCCTGGGCAACAAGAGTGAAACTCCATCTTAAAAAATAAAAAATAAAATAAAAAAAAACCTCTCATCTCTACAACCTTGGCTATAGTTGTTGAGTTTCTTTTTGCTTCACTTGCCACACCATGTTGTCTGAGGTTCTAAAAGATGGCAGAGATAATGCATACAAAGTATAGACCTAACTCCATGAATGTCAGTTCCATCCTCTTTCCTTGGAGCTGTGGGTATAGAGAGAGAAACTCTGTTTCTAGGAATGGCTCCAGGCCATCAGCATCCTCCTCCAAAGAGGCAAACCAGCAAAAGGATGCTGACATCATTTTAAAATGACTCAATATAGTTTTCATAAATATATTCCCACTAAGTCATCTTATTTCTAAATTATGTATGGAGAACATAAAGAGCAATTCAATATACATGTCAAATGTTTTATACTTTCCATATCTAAGTTAAACACCAAACATGTCTATATACCTCAATCCTTTGTTGTGAATAAACAAAGAGGGGAGCTAGAACTAGGAAGAAAAAAAGGATACATTCTTTCTCTCTCTCTCTCTCTCTTTTTTTTTTTTTTCTTGAGATGGAGTGTTGCTCTGTCACCCAGGCTGGAATGCAGTGGTGCGATCTCAGCTCACTGCAACCTCTGCCTCCCAGGTTCAAGTGATTCTCCTGCCTCAGCCTCCCCAGTAGCTGGGGCTACAGGTGTGTGCCACCATGCCTGGCTAATTTTTGTATTTTTAGTAGAGACGGGGTTTTGCCACGTTGGCCAGGCTGGTCTCGAACTCTTGAACTCAGGTCATTCATCAGCCTTGGCCTCCCACAGTGCTGGGATTACAGGCATGAGCCACTGTGCTCAGCCAAATGATTTTTTCATCTATAAAATGGAGTTGGGATAGATGAAGAATATGAACTTTAGCCTAAAAATTAAGTGACTTTAAGATGCAGAGATTGAGGGAAATAATATAATGACAGAGATGTTTATCTACCAGAAGACAGAGTCATGTAGAATAATTTAATGGCATGACTGTGTAGTGTTGTCACTATATATATTGCTAACAAACAAGTTACAGTGGTTTTGCAAACTCTGGCCATGGGACAAGGTGTCATCACTTATTCCACAGAAAAGAAACTGGTTTGCAGGCAGTATGTTCCCCAGTACTGTGATCACACAGCAGAGAGCCATGAGATGATGCGGGGCGGGAGGTGCAATAATACCACCATTCCCTGACTCTCTGGAAAGTATTTGCTTTTATCTGATTATGCATATAATCCATTAACATTCATGATATAAACATTTTGAGCATAGACATATCTCTGGTAGAAACAGGATTTGAAACTAGCATCTCAAATCTCAGGTTTATACCTTCCTCTGCTTCACAGAAGTTGGCAATTGTTAATCTTCGTCACCAGCCATGACAGTGCTTTTAAAATGCAGATTCCCTTGCCCCACCTGGGAATCCACATTTTGACAAGTTCCCCAGGTAGATTCTTGTCCATACTAAATTGATGGTCACTGGGACTAACCCAGAATAAATCAGTGGTAATAGGAGGTGTGTGCTTTCCATGATAAAATTAACAAATTAAAATGAGTCTTAAAGATAAGGCTTTATGTGTAGATGCACATTATATAAATTTATATATCTATACAAGGTTGTGAGGGGAAGGGAACCAATATTAATTAATTGCCTGCTACGGTATATAGAGATCCTGACCAAATTATATATTAGTTGGTTTTCCAAATAATCCTATATGAGTTACGGATGGAAAAAGTCAGGCTTAGAGAGAAACTCTTCTAAAGTCACAAGTCTGGAAAGTGGCCCAGCTAGGTTGTGAAACTAGATTTATCTGACCCCAGTCTCCTCATTCCATTGTACTAAGCTCATATGCACGTGAAAACACGCAGACACGCATATGTCATACAATAGCCATATGGTAAAAGGCAATGGAATGACATTATTGTTAGAAACTTTTTGCATCAACAGAAATGTAGTTTTTAAAGGAGTCATTCTATTAAGGGATATTCTTTAATTTGTATGCTGACAACAGAATACAGTGTATGACTACTATTAAAACCACATTTGACAGCTTGAATTTTCATAATCAGAAATGTGTTCTGGGACTTGCCAGGGACAAATTTAAGAGTGATTCTTGATTTGTGTAAGCTACACACTTATGTAAATTAAACCACTTAATATTCATCATATACGTCATATTACCTTAAAAAGGAAAACACCAACAATGTAACTTCGCACTTGTCAATCCAAGAGTCTTCCTAAGCTCATCCCTCACCTTCCAGGGTCTGACGTACCTGGTTCCCTCCATTGGGAACCTCCTTCCGCTGGCTTCTGGAGTTGCGTTCCTCCATGGTTTTTCCTTACTATCCTGCCAGACTTCTATCTGCCTCCCTGGATCTTCCATTCTTTTCGCAAAAGGCTCCATCCTCAACCATTTTCCCCCTATATTCTCTCTCAAAAATCTCTTTTCCCGTCTCTTGATATTCTCTCTCAACAATCTCTTTTCCTGTCTCTTGACTTTTTTGTTATAAACCAAAGACTCCCAAAGGAGCCCTGGCCTTCCTGTGGAGCACAAAGCCCCCTTCTGCCTGGGAGACAGCATGCTTCAACACTGCAAACACAGCACCTCTAAAATGCAGCTCCTTACCTCCTTCTGAGTTTCTTCCATGGGTACTACTGCTCTGGAAACTGCAGTGTCAGCTTTAGCTGTTCCTTCTCCACTGACACATCAGATTCTGTCAGTTCTTCCCTCTGCATCTGTTCCTTTCCCATTTCATTGTTATCAACCATTTCAGGCCTTTCCTGCCCCTCTTTTTCCTTGGTGGGTCATAGCAGCTTAACTGGCCTTCTGGCCTCTAGTTTCTGCCCTGCCTCTCCTCCTGATCTCCCCCAAGCTACTCACAAGAGCCTGGTCCTGAAGCACAGCCACAACACTCCCCTGTTCAAGTATCCTTAATGACACCTATTGGTTAATGCATTCACATTTCCCAATTGGCATTCAAGACTGTATCATTTGGCACCGAATGTTCTACAGTTTTGATGCCTGTATATAGACCAGTTCTAACTCAATTGGACTTGACTCTTTTCCCTGAATATGCTCCACATTTCTTCATCTCCTACTAGTCCTCCTATCTCAAATGCCTCTTCCCCGTTCTTTTATTGAAATGCCACATCATTCAAGGACTTGCTTAGATGCTTTTTCTCAAGAGCCTCTCGACTGCTAGGGATAAAAGGGACCCCTTCCTCCTCAAATTACCAAAATATCTTCTTTTTGCATTTATCAGATGGTTATTTCTGCATATCTTCTTTCCTCAACAGAGTCTGAGAACGAAGAGACCAGATTTTTGTGGCAGCTGAATTCTCCATTCTCTCTAGCACAGTCATACTTGTAGTGGATTGCTGTACAGCATTCATAGAACACCTTAAAGTTTACAAAGCATGTTCACATTCAACATCTCATTTGTTTTATTTGGGGATTAAGTTATCACAGGTAGCATTCAAGTCTTGCAGTTTGATTTCTGTGGCTTATTGCAATTCTTAGAGCTATCTCTAATCTTCTACCTTATAAATTAAACAAACATATTTCTTAAATTACTTTACTTTTGAATACCCACAGTCTTCTGTGGCCTACAAAGCTAAGAGAAGAGAACGTTTCAAATCAAACAAAACCCGCTTGCCAAACTGCTTTTTCTTGGATTCTGAGTTAAATGTACAAATAAAAAGGCCTCTATAAGCAGGTAACAAGAATGACAAAATCAAAATTTTAAAGAGAAGTGTGAAATTCCTTTCTAAAGATATTAAGATTTTTAAAATGGCTTTCCTATATATCCATTTGGAATTCTACATATGGGTCAATCTCCAACATCCATGAGCTGATGTTCCAGCATATTAACAATAGAAAATTGCTAACAGTTGAACAACAAATTCTTTGCTAAGAGACTGGAAATGACTAATATGATTGTAAAAACAAATCTGCCTGGTCTTGAGTACCCAAGTGCCTTGTAGAAGCTCAATAAACATTTGTTGATGAAAAATAAATCAGTGAATTCAGAGAAGGTCTTACTATCATTTATAAATTGAGGGCATAAGTTTTAATAGATGGGCGGAAGTATAGATTTAAGTGGAGAAAAAAGAAAAATTGAATTTAGAGGTAGAAATTTTGGTATGTCTATGACTCTGGTCTGTCCCTGTGATGGACCCCACTCTGCAACTGCTGGAGAAGCAGGGAAGGAGGTGGGGGTGAATGGCAAGCACCATCCATCCTACCGTGCCTCTCTGGAATCAGGCTGCAAGCTCCTCCAGGATGGTCACTTTGCAGTCCTGGCACAGTGCTGTGCCCACAGAAGGGACTTCATACATGTAGTATGAGATGCAAAGCCCTCCATGACCTGTCTCTATTTTCACATTTCAATCCTTTACGCCTATTCTTCCTCACCTCATAGGGCTATCGTGAGGGGTAAATAAACAATACTGTGCTTAAAGCCCTTCACACGCTGCCTAGCATACACATGCATACAAATGCTTGATAAATGGTAGTTGTTATTGTCACCATCTGGGACTTCGTATATGGCTCCAAGGTAGAGCTTAGTGTGTTGGGCCGTCAATACTTGGCTGTGACAGCTGCAAGGGTCCTGGGGATGGTCTCTTCACGTTTGTATACTCTGTGCCTAGCAGAGCGCTCACCTCACAGAGGGCCCTGAAGCTGGCTACGTGACTGAGCAATGAAGATCCAAGGTCCAGTCCTGCCTTGACCCCAACTCACTGGGTAACCCTGAAGCGTCATCTAAACTCTCTGGGCCTCAGCAATGTCAGTGCATCTTTCCAGCCTAGGGAAACTAGAGATCTGTGAAGAGACATGTAGAAGACTCCAGAACAATTGCTGACAGAACTGGAATGAGAAACCAGCTGTCCTAAGGCCTTGATCTCCTAGTTCCCCTTCATCACGGGGGCTTTACACATCCGGTCTCCCAGTAACACATCACTTGAGTGTCATGGTCACTTTGTAACCCCAAAACTTGATGGATTGCTGTCTTGAATCATATACCCTTTGGGAGTCCCTCAGAAAGACCATTTCCTGTCTCATGTAGACTAAGGAGAGACGCGAATTTAGTTACCTCAGTTAGAACGGACCAGCTTTAACAGAGTTAGATTCCTGTGCTTTGGAAGAAATCACTTGGAAATCCTTGGTTCTGAGTCCTCCATTTCTTCCACATCAAGATCTAAAAAGAAAAAGAAAAGTGCAGTGTCCCATGACTAGCTGCTAGGATTTGATGTTTTAACAACAATAACTGCAATTAGCACATACTGAACACATAAGTCAAGCACCCACAAAGTGGTTGACATATGTGGTTTCGTGTTGTCTTCATAACAACCTTCAGATGTAGGGAACATTCCCCCATTTTACAGCTATAGAAACGGAGACTCTAATGGGCCACAGAACTTGTTCGAGGTCACACAGCTGGTTTATGTGACAACTAGGACTCAAATCCAGATTCAATTGATTCCAAAGCCTGGGCCATTAACCAGTAAGTCAGGGTTTTAAAAACTTTTCAGCCAGTGACCCACTGTTTTAAAAATTTATGTTATATAAACTGAAAACCAAAAGTCTCATAAGACAATGCTTATCTTCACTATGTGCAATGCATGTTATTTTCTATTCTATGTTTCTCTGTATTGTACTGTATATTCTATATCGTTAAGATTTCCAGTAGCAACCCACTAAACTGATCCCACAGTCTTCTAATGGGTCCCCCACTCTTGAAAAACACTACACTTAGATATAGCGCCTCACTAGCTGCTTCTCTGAAACCAGGACAAAACTGTTCCACATTTTTTTAACCATGAGAATCTGACCAAGTAGTTGAGCTTCACAGAAGAAAAGTCTTTAACCTTTAAAATGTGTATAAGGCACTATAACACATATCACCTATAATCGATCCTTAGAAGGGATATTCAATTAGGGCCAACGTCCTGAATGGAATTAGGCACTTACCTACCGCAGTGCAGGAGTTATAAAGCGGAACCGCGGACAGACTAAAATCTCAGGTGATTTATGATGTACCCTACAAAAAAGTGGCTAACGGCAGGCGGTTGTGTTGTATGTTGTACCAACAGTTCAGACCTAACTACTGCAGAAGTAGGCGGCTGAGACTGCAAACCCCTGGGGGCAGGGCTCTCTGCCTTTGCACGTCCCGTTCAATTCCAGAGTCTTGGTGTTGCATCAAGGAAATTATCAAGTTCCCGTAGGGTCAGGACTAGGGTCCGATTCTCAATCCAGGAGACAG
The DNA here is from genome assembly GCF_047675955.1 of Chlorocebus sabaeus. Lineage (NCBI taxonomy): Eukaryota > Metazoa > Chordata > Mammalia > Primates > Cercopithecidae > Chlorocebus > Chlorocebus sabaeus. The sequence continues at coordinate 49,638,995 of NC_132918.1, forward strand.
GAGGTGTGACTGTCAACGCAGTGCCCGAGCCCGCTGGACTCGAGCCCACCACGTCCCCAGTCCCGGGAGCGCATTCCTCCTCGGCCCCCGCCCTCTAGCACAGCCGCGCAGTTGGGCCACGAGATGCGGCGCAACCTGCCCGCACTCTCCAGCCGAACCCAACCCGCCCCGCCCCGCTCCGCTCCGGGCGCGGGCCCCGGAGTCCGGGCACCTGCGGGCGCTTCCTCCCCGCGGGCAGCTCGGCTCTGCTGCGTTTTCGAAGCTCAACCCTTACGAGGGTTTCCCCAGCTCGGCTTCCCGGCTCCCTCCAGAAGCGAGGTGCAGTCGGGCTGGCGGCGCCCCGGGCCTCATGCCCGCAGGCCGCGCCTCGCCCCGCCCCCGGCCCCGTGAAGACCCTGCAAGGGGCACTTACGGGGCTCGGCTCCTCAGCCGCCGGCGCGTTTCCCCGGGGGTCCATGGTGCTTCCGGACCCGTGAGTCCGGCCGCGGCGCTGCACAGCACCGCCCAGAAAATGGACGCCGGCGGCTCGGCTCTGCCGGCCCGGCCCGCCCCCGGCGCGGGGCAGAGGACGCAGCCCGTCCGGGAGGAGGTCGGCCCGACCCGCAGCCCTGCGGGCCCGGGGCTGGGGGAACCGCGGCGCCAAGGATCAGGCCTCAGGAGGGCGGCGGCGGGACCTACGAGGGCCCCGCAAGGCCCCATGCCTGACCCAGGGGCCAGCCGGGGCCCCCCACCAAGTAGGCAGCGGCCTCAGCCTCCTCTGGGAGGACACAATTCGGAACCTGCCGAAGGTCAACGCAGTTAGGACTCTGGGCCACACAACCTGGTGACTGTCAGAACAAGGCCCCGGGCCGCAGAAGTGTCCGTGAGCTCCTGTTCCAGACTCTGCACACAGGATTCGCAGAGTCCGGTGCTGTTTCAATTGCATCAAATGCTCAGGAATAAGGAGTCACCTGTGTTTTTCCATGGCCGTCAAGAGAGGCCTAGATTGATTTTTCCCAACGTGGCACAGAAACTATTTCACGCGAAAGACCCAGTCCTCTTCTTTAAATGAAGGGCCCTGGCCGCTGGCATCTTTCTTCCAAGATCCAGGGACTGCTCATTGAAAAAGTATTCAGAGAGGGCCTGCCACAAGCTGGCCATGTGGAGCTAATGCACGAATAATGGACAGGTGTTTGTTTTTTAAAAAATCGTCCATGTTCCCTTGTTTTGATAGTAGAGTCTTATTCTTAAATTTTCTTTTAAAAAAATTCAAGGGCACAGCTTAAAAAGATTAAAGTCAATTCTTTGCATAACTTACGTTTTTAGCCAGGAATCTACAGTACTTGCAATTCTGCATCCCAGTTCCTGACCATGTTTTAAGAATGTGATCACTTGATGAATGATCCAATATTAAAATGATCACTCCAATATTAAACATAAAGCCAACAAAACATTTTAAATAATGAGGGAAAAATATATTGACTCCAAGTCAGATTAAAGAATCGTGCTATTTAAAAATAAAAGGAAGAGTTTTGAAGGCCGACAGTTTGGGCAACATGCATACACATGTATATTAGCATTGCCCAACCTCCTCAAAGCCAAGCACCCTTTATTCTTCCTCCATATGCCACATGTTCAGAAAGATCTACTCCACTAAATTGCATTTATTAAGTAATGATTCATCTGCCCACTTAAACGAAAACAAAAACCTGCTATGTTTTTGTATATGCAATTGCCAATCAGAGCTTCCTCAAAACCTGAGCTAAGCTGTTGTTAATAGTGGATTCCAACCTAAAAAACTTGTGGTCTATTAATAATTGCATGTTTGTATGTTTCCACTGAAGCTTTTGGAAACTCTGAAAATTATTCCAAGACCTCCAAGAAAACTGAGGCACACGGTTTAGGAACCAGGGTTGGGAAGTGCTAGTATTTGGTATTGCTGTCTGTGTTTCCCTGTGACTGGAAGGTGGGAGGTGGTAGGGCAAGGCAATTCCACTTTGGATTCAGCCTGCCTGGGTTTAAAGCCCAGCTTTGTTGCTTACAAGGCCACTTTAGGCAAGTTAGCTAAACTCCCTTCGCTTCTTCATCTATAAAATGGGACTAATTTTAATATCAGTGCCTACCTTGTAGGACTTTTTAAGAATTAAATGAAATAATACATGTGAAGCATTTGCAGGAGTACCTGGTATTATGTAAGTGTGCTATGATTGTAGGCTGTTGTGGCTGCCATTAGTACTGGAAGTATTCAGAGTTCTGAGTTCCTACCATCCAAGCAGTGAGAATCATAGCTACTGTGTGTAAAACAACCTTTACACCCTAGAAATTTTCCATGGGTAATCTGCCAGGGTCACATGGTGAGTGACATAAAGGGATTGAAAGTCTGACTCCACATCCACTTTTTTGTATTGTTAACATGTTCCAGGTGGTACCTTGATCAGACTCTGTCAACAGCTTGTTAAGGGTAAAACCGGCTCTGGGTTTCCTAAGAGGCTTAGCAAGTGAATGGGTCTTTACATCCACTTGGGAATTCACCAACAGTGGCATTTCTTTCTTATTAGCGCCAAATGTTTCTCCAGAACTGACTAGATTTCCCCAAATTGTTATTAATAACTAAAATATCACAGCAACAGTTTTAAACAACACAGTCTAAAAATTACATAATCAACTCGTCCTTCAAAATTTTCCATCCTTCCTCATAACCAGTCACAGATTCTCTCTCTTAATCATTCTTCTGAGTGTGGGGAACTATCTGGAAATTTCCAGAAAGGGCCCAAGTTGTCATAATTATTTTCTTTTCTGCAAAAGTTTATCATTTTCAAGACCACTAAACATGATGTGTTTCCTCTATCTTTATACTACTACTCATTTCAATACAATTGCAAAAAAAAAAAAAAAAACCCCCCCAAAAAAACACCCAAGACTTTCAAGATTATCTCTTCTCTTAAATTTCCATGAATTCTTCACCATTCCCACAGTATGGTTCCTGATTCTTTTCCACGGGCCTTTTCTAGAAGGTTTTCCTACCTCATTCATTTAATCGCCACACTGATTTTTGTTATCCTACAACTGCCTGCTTGCACTTTCTGACTAGGACTCTTGGCCAATTTAACACTTACTAATCTCTTCTCTTTAAGGTTTCAATATTATAATATATTAAAAGACTAAAGTATCTTTTTTAAGCCAACTTGCTGTCTTTGTTTCCTACTATTGGTTAGGAATCTGTTAACACATTCCAACTCTCATACTAGCAGCACTCTGTTAATTTAATTCATGGTTTTACTTTTTTTTCCTCTTTCCCTCAACCTGTGTTCTCACCAAATTCTGTAACTCGGCCTCCCCCAGTTTGGCTGCTTATCACTTTCCCTTCAAGCACTTTAAGGAAGTCTCTTTCCAAATCATTTTTTCTCATCTCTACTATGTTCTTGAAAGGCCACTTGTTGTGTGTGATGTGTGTGTTTGGTAGGAAATCTACCAAAGCCCCTGAAGAGGCAATGTTTAGAATAGGGGTGTCAACTTCCCATGCCTGTGGGAGCCAGGCAGATAAATGTGTGAAACTGCTTATGGGAAGTGGCATGAACTTTGGCCTGCAGGAGAATTCAAGTCCCACCTAAATGGGGTTGGGAGGTGGGGAATGGGGATGGTGGCTACTCAACCCTGGACCAATTGTTGCCAGGTGGCAGCACTTCCTAAGGGAGCCTGAATCAGGATTTTTACATAAAATCTATGAAATGTTGACTACTTAAAAAAAAAAAAAAAGGAATATAAATCTGATCAAGTCTGTAGATGTAAACTCCCAATTTACAGGAACTCTCTGAGATAGAGAAACACATAAAACAGCACCAAGGGAGGTAATCACCGATTTTAGATAGGAGGAAACTCTACAAACAGTTTCTTCAAAAAAATTTTTACAGCAATAGCAAGGAAAAAAAGAGAGGAGGGAAACCTATAAATTAAATAAAATTTAATCGTGTCAGTTGCACTGTATGGACTTTATTTGGATTTGAGCCTTGAACAAATAAATTGGTTTTTTAAAAGATGACCTTTCATTTTTGAATGCTATGATGTTCTGCTGTTATTAAAGAATGATTGTTCTTTGTTGGTGTGGTCTAGTACTGTGGTTATTTTTCTTTTTTAGTAATCCACATTTTAAAAGTATATTTTAAAAGTAATATACATTTGTAAAACTTTTTATTTCAAAATACTTCAAACTTATAGAAGTGTTGCAAGAACAGTGCAAAAAAAAAAAAAAAAAGATTCCTGTATACTCTTTACCCAGACCTTCCTGAACCATATGAAAGTTACAGACAACATTCTCTTTTACCCCTAAATAGTTTAGTGTTTCTTTTCGGAGAGAAAACCCTTTTTCTTAGAATATTTAGCTTTTAGAGAATCATACTAAATCATACTAAAATATTTAGAAATTATACGATGTCTGAGATTTGCTTCAAAATAATACAGAAGGAGATTTACATGAAACAAGATTGGCTAGCAGTTGACAACTGTCAAAGAACTAACAAGGAGTTCATTAAACTAGCCTCTACTACATATGTTTAAAGATTTTCATAAAGTTTTAAAAGGTTATGTTAATAAAAGTATTTATTTAAAATGATATAAAATGCTTCTGCTAGGATGTTAAGTAGACAAGCAGATACATAGTTTGTCTACAAATTACTATCTCAACTATTAAAAAATACACCATGCATAGATAAAAGGCTGAAGGGATCCATGCCAAAATGTTCAACACTCCAAATTACCTCATAGTAGGGATATACTACTTTTATAATTTGAAAAAAAAAAAGTAATATCATTTTAAAACCAAGAAACAAAAATACTGGCAACTCATTCAACTAAAAACATTGTTAGAAGTGAAACAAACACACAGGTGGACTGAATCTGGCCAATAGGGCCCCAGTTTACAGGTTTCCAATTAGAAAATGGGCCTGCAAAACCCATTAGGTCCCTCGGGCCACATCTGGCCTGATACCTGTTTTTGTGTAGCCTATAAGCTAAGAATAGTTTATACGTTTTTTACTTATTGGGAAAAAATCAAAAGGAGAATATAAACATAGCTCGTTTTATTGCACTCCACTTTATTGGGTTTGTAGATACTGTGGTGTTTTTTTTTACAGGTTGAAGGTTTCTGGCAACCCTGCGTCAAGCAGGTCTGACTGGTGCCATTTTCCTAATAGCATGTGCTCACTTTGTGTCTCAGTGTCACATTTTAGTAATTCTCACAATATTTCAAACTTTTCCATTATCATTATATGTATTATAGTGATCTGATGTTACTATTGTAATTGCTTTGGGGTGCCATGAACCACGCCTATATAAGATGGTGAACTTTATTGATAAATGTTTATGTTCTGACTGTTCCACTGACTGGCCATTCCCTACCTCTCTTCCTCTCCTTGGGCCTCCATATTTCCTCATCTACAAAAATACTGAAATTAGGCTAATTAACCCTACAATGGCCTCTAAATGTCCAAGTGAAAGGAAGAATTGCACATTTCTCACTTTAAATCAAAAGCCTGAAACAATTAAACTTCATGAGGAAGGTATATTGAAAGTCAAGACAGGTCAAAAGCTAGCCCTCTTGTGCTAAGCATTTAGCCAAGTTGTAAGGAAAAGTTCTTGAAGGAAATTAAAAGTGATACTCCAGTGAACACGGAAATGATAAGAAAGCCTTATTGCTGACATGGAGAAAATTTGAGTGGTCAGGATAGAGGATCAAATGAGCCACAACATTCCCTTTAGCCTAAGCCTAATCCAGAGTGAGGCCCTAACTCTCCTCAATTCTAGGAAGGCTAGGAGAGGTAAGGAAGCTGCAGAAGAAAAATGTGAAGCAAGCAAAGGTTGGTTCATGAAGTTTAAAAAAGAAGCTGTCTCCATAACATAAAAGTGCAAAGTGAAGTAAGTGCTGATGTGGAAGCTACAGCAAGTTATCCAGAAGATCTAGCTAAGACAATTGATGAAGGTGGCTACATTAAACAACAGATTTCCAATGTAGACAAAACAGCCTTCCACTGGAAGAAGATGTCACCTAGGACTTTCATAAATAGAGAGGAGAAATCAGTGCCTGGCTTCAAAACTTCAAAGGACAGGCTGACTCTCTTGTTATGGGCTAATGCAGCTGGTGACTTTAAGTTGAAGCCAGTGCTCATTGACCATTATGAAAATCTTAGGGCCTTTAAGAATGATGCTAAATCTACTCTGCCTGTACTCTATTAATGGAACAACAATGACTAGATAACAGCAGATCTAGTTTAGTGAATATTTTAAGCCCACTGTTGAGACCTACTGCTCAGAAAAAAGATTTCTTTCAAAATATTACTGCTCATTGACAATACACCTGGTCATCCAAGAACTGTGACGGACATGTACAAGGAAATGAAGGTTGTTTTCATGCCTGCTAACACAACATCCATTCTGTAGTCCTGATCAAAGAATAATTTTGACTTTCAAGTCTTATTAAAAATATATTTCATAAGGCTGTAGCTGCAATAGACAGTGATTGCTCTGATGGATCTGGGCAAAGCAAATTGAAAACCTTTGGGAAAGGATTCACCATTCTAGATGCCATTAAGAACATTCATGATTAATGGAAGGAGGTCAAAATATCAACATCACCAGGAGCTTGGAAGAAGTTGGTTCCAACCCTCATGGATGACTTTGAGAGATTCAAGACTTCAGTGGAGGAAGTAACTGCAGATGTGGTGGAAACAGCAAGAGAACTAGAAGTGGAGCCTAAAGATGCGACTGAATTTCTGCAATCTTATTATAAAACTTGATCAGATGAGGAGTTGCTTCTTATGGATGAGCAAAGAAAGTGGTTTCTTGAGGTGGAATCTATTCCAGGTGAAGACACTGTGAACCTTGTTGAAATGACAACAAAGGAGATATAATACTACATAAATTTAGTTGATGAAGCAAGGACAAAGTCTGAGAAGACTGACTCTACTTTTGAAAGAAATTTCTATTGTGGGTCAAATGCTATCAAACAGTGCCACATACTAAAGAGAAATATTTTGTGAGAGTCAATAAATGCAGCACACTTCACTGTTGTTTTATTTTAAGAAATTGCCACCCCAACCTTCAGCAACACAACACTGTTTAGTCAGCAGCCTTCAACATCCAGGCAAGACCCTCCACCTGCAGAAAGATTATGACTTGCTGAAGGCTCAGACATCGGTAGCAAATTTTAGCAACAAACTATTTTTAAACTAAGGTATAAACATTTTTGTAGACATAATGGTATTATACACTTAAAAGACTACAGTATAATGCAAACACAACTTTTACATGCACCGGGAAACTAAAAAGTTTGTGCACCTTGCTTTATTGCAACATTTGCTTTATTGAAGTAGCCTGGAACCGAACCTGTGATATCTGAGGTATGCCTGTATTTCATGATGTGAAAATTATATGAAATGCAGATTTCAGAGTTTATAAGTGAAGTTTTTTTTTTTTTTTTTTTTTTTTTTTTTGAGACGGAGTCTCGCTCTGTCCCCCATGCTGGAGTGCAGTGGCCGGATCTCAGCTCACTGCAAGCTCCGCCTCTCGGGTTTACGCCATTCTCCTGCCTCAGCCTCCCGAGTAGCTGGGACTACAGGCGCCCACCACCTCGCCCGGCTAGTTTTTTGTATTTTTTAGTAGAGACGGGGTTTCACCGTGTTAGCCAAGATGGTCTCGATCTCCTGACCTCGCGATCCGCCCGTCTCGGCCTCCCAAAGTGCTGGGATTACAGGGTTGAGCCACCGCGCCCGGCCAAAGTTTTGAGACACAGTCACAGTCATTCATTTCTGTATCTATGAATGATAGTATATCTATCATTATTACTATACTTAATAGTACATATTGTTGTACTTTGAATTTCATCAATACAAAATTTATGAAAATTTGCTTTGTCAATTGTTATATAAATACCTATGAATTATCTTCAGTTTTGCCTTGACTCACTGTTAAATTAAATGTATAGGAGGCCATTGATTTAGACTGGCTCCTGCACTAAGCCCCAAGAGACCAAACCAAAATGGAGTCACTCACGCTAAAGTTCCACATCACCAAACTGAAATGAAGTTGTTTATCTGACTTGAGAAATTAGGAGAGAGATAATAGGCCAATTTTAGTCAGAATAATAAAGAAGTCCCCTCTGCTTTAATCTTTATAAGGAAAACTACCTGCAGTAACCTGATGTTAACCAATCTGCTTTTTGTATTATGTTATTTCCTTATAACTGCCTAAGCTACCTTATGAAAACCAACTGTTCTGCCATGCCCAACAGAGTACCTTCCTATTTCTTATAGATAGCATGTTGCCTGATTCACGAATTGCTAATAAAAACCAAGTAGATCTTTAAACTCAATTTGTTGAAAATTTGTTTTTTTCATGCCATAAAGCCAAAGTATTTGTTGTCTGACTCTTTACAGAAAAAGTTTGTCAGCCCCTGGTTTAGAACTGGCCTTTCCCTGTGACCTCAAGGCAGCTTTAGTAGAAAGAGCACTGGTCTAGGAGTCACGCATGGTTTCATTCCACCACTTAACTCTCCGAGAGACCTTGAGAAGTCCCATCTTCTCTGGGCCACGGTTACCTCAAAGATAGAGTAAAAAGAGTAAAATCAACAAGGCAACTGAAACTTGTAGTTCAGATTCCCATAAGAGCTTAGCAGGAAGTACAGGGATGACACAGTGCTAAATGCTGGTATGCCAGCCAGGTGTGGTCTCCTGGAGACCAAGCGATTTAAACAATGAGAATATCCTTTGAGGATGGCTCCACAGGCACTCAGACCCGGGGCTGGATAGGCTGGTGAAGGAAGGAAGAGGAAGGCTCTGGGGGTTCCCAAAGCAAAGTAGCATGCCTGCAGTGGGCAACCTGACTTTGGGGAAAATAATTTCCAAAATCTGCAGTGTACAGCAGGTATTTTGGGTAGGTTGTCGGTCTGTGCTTTGTAGAAGACCAAAAGCACCTGATCACACAACATGAATAAAAAGTCTGCTTATTTCATTTAATGTTTAATTCAGACCTAGTACAGGAACAGGGAGGAGGGTGGTAGGGGGTGGTGGGGAGTTGTGGTAAGGGGGCCCTCTGGCATCCTCAGCATGTAGAACAGGAGACTTGGGATAGAAATGGAAAGTTCAGGCTGGGTGCGGTGGCTCACGCCTGTAATCCCAGCACTTTGGGAGGCCGAAGCGTGCAGATCACGAGGTCAAGAGATGGAGATCATCCTGGCCAACACGGTGAAACCCCGTCTCTACTTAAAAAAATACAAAAATTAGCCGGGCGTGGTGGTGCTTGCCTATAGTCCCAGCTACTCAGGAGGCTGAGGCAGGAGAATCGCTTGAACCCAGGAGGCGGAGGTTGCAGTGAGCCGAGATTGTGTCACTGCACTCTAGCCTGGGCGACAAAGCGAGACTCCATTTCAAAAAAAAAAAAAAAAAAAAAGAAAAAAAAAGGAAAGTTTATATGACTCTGCAGTAAATCACCTTTAAGGACATCAATCTCTAAGCACTTCACAATAGGCAACATGGGGCAATTAAGTAGCAAGGCCAACATTATGAGTGAAGCCAGAGAGTACATCATAGCACCCAGTCTATATGCAGTAGGCCTACAACCTGCATTGAGGGTCTCTCCTGAGCCTTCTTTTTCTAGTTGCAATCCCTTCCCACTTTCTCCCTGGTACCTTGCTCCCCCGGCTCCATGGCGCAGCAGAGCGGCATCTCCTTTTGTCCCCCAGCTGCCTCCTGACTGCTTCCTTTGTTCCCTCTTTCTTACCTTCTGCATCCTCACCCTGCCCCGTGCTGCCCTCTCTATCTACAGCCAGCTCCCCATTTTGCTTCCCAGATGACCACCCCATTCTCTTCAGCATTGTTTCCCCAGTACCCTGAGTACTTCAGAGAATCTTTCCATGGTGTAGTTCCTTCCTTTCCCTGCTCCAGGTTCCTCTCTTCCCTTCCTCAGTTCAAGAAGCAAGAGAAAAGGAAAAATAAATAAATTAATTTAAAAAAAAATGACAAGGGCACTGCCCTTCTGGGATTTAACCACACACTCAGCTGGTGGCTTTTGTTTTCTGGCTTCACTGGCTTGTAAGGCCCTCGGGGCAGGGACTCTACGTCATGCTCAGCGCTGGGGAAGGTCGGCAGGATTGTTAGGCCTTAATTAGAGCAAGGCCTCAGACAGGGTGGGAGATTTTAGCAAGCAAGAGGAAAAGAAATTTCAAAATATCCATTTGGCAGCAATGACCACAGAGTAAGGAAGAGGATTGTTTGATTGTAGAAAGCATGTAATAAAAGCCTCCACTGCTTTTCATGAGCACAGAAAGAATATTTACACTGGCATTTTTCAAACCAAACAGCACCAGAAAACAAACTCCCTCCACAGGCCAAACAGAGAGAGTGTAGACACAAGTGCTAGTCTTGAACCCTGAGCAGGAATTGCTGCAGAAGCAAGGAGGACATTAAGGGGGAAAAAAATGCAAAATGAGTTATGAGATCAAAAGAACAATTTTCTGGTCAATGAGACATTTAGGCTAAGGCAGTGGCATGCTGGGATCACCTAACAAAGACAATTGATTTTGCAACTGGTCTCTGATTTACCTGCTGTCCAGAAAACCTTCTGCAGAACAGCCAGCATGGAGACCCCCCACTGTCAGCCAGGGAAGGTAAAAAAGCAAAAGCATCTTGCCTGCATCACAAATTCAAATTTTTGCATTCGAGGGCTTCTCAACTTAACATCTGCTCATGAATGCAAAAGTGGCAGCCGTTATTGAGGTCACCTGGCAATGCAGGCAGACCAGCTTGGAGAAGGGCAGCCAGACATACGGTGGCTTATTAGGAGCCAAGACATCTTGGAAAGGTGGTGAGGTCAAGACACAAAGTCCGAGTGAAGAACTGTCCTTGTCATCAGCTGAAATGCCCCAAACTGAGTGATGGCCTCCAGCGAACAGCATAAAAGGCCATTAAGAGAACAGCACGCCATTTATTTCTTCCTGGAACAGGGAGGATACACAATTGTGCTTGTCCATACAATGCTCTACCCTTGTGTGGGAACCTGGACTGCAGTTTCATAGGGGACCATGTCGTATTTCATTCTGCTTGGCTTATAGCAGTGTCTGGCACATAGCAGATGCTCAAAAAATGCTCCAAGAAGTAAACTGAATTGTTGCAGTCTCCTTCCCCACTAATGGGCAGAGAGCCCCTTTACACCAGTCCCTTTCCCCCACTCTACTGCAAAGTAACTGAACAAGCTTGTCTTCATGTAGTGGAATGTTTCAGGACCTCTCAAAACCAAATGAAGTATAACATGCCAGCCAGGCCACCTCTCCTGCGATAAGCAAAGTCTGCTAAGTAATGAATCAATCTTAGAAGGTGCTTCTGAAATGTTTAGAAGACTCAAAAGAGCCTTACAGTTTCTAACTCGCATAGCAAACTTCTCCCTTTGTTCCCTGACCTTTGTCAACAGACTAACCTGAAAAGCATGAAAGAGTTCTGGTTCTTAAGAAGATTTTTTTAAAGAATGACTTGCTCTAATAGAGAAAAAAAATCTCACTAGTTCTTTAGAAAGCCACCAACAGGCAAAGATGTGTGCAGAGCTGAAGCATTTTAGCAAAACCTGAAAAAAACTTCACTCTGGTGGGAGGCATTTTAGGACTAAGACAATCTACTGGCCAGATGAGATGAGACAGACCCTTCCACCATTTTGCCTTTGAAAAAAATTCAATGACTATCTCAATGTTTGCCATTGGTTTAAATTCTGGAATTCTTATGAAAAATAAAGCAAGAGGCTTCTCAGAAATTTCTTTACTCTGAGAGGTCTTTCTTCTGTGGATTTCTTGGGTTGACACCGAATCTGTGCCAGAATTTCATCACCACCTAGCACTGCAATAGACTGTACCTTCTGAAGCAGTTTCAGCATCGTGATTGGGTCAAAGGCAATGACCCCATGAGTACCAGACTCTGGGAGTTTGAATGGCCAACACCAGTCACAGGGACCCGGGCCATCCTTTTACTGTAGGGGAAGCTTACCTAAATAAGCCTCAGCCCTTGAAGCTGTCAGACCTGGCTCTGAGACAGCAACATTTACACAAAGAAAGGTAAGTTTGAAGGCTGAGCATGAGCGCTCCTCTGCCTGGTAATGCCCCACGTCAGATCTTCACCTGACTAGATTCTTCTCAGCACACAGATCTCCACTTAAATGCCACATCCTCAGAACATTCTGATCAACCATTCTAAAGTGGCTCTCCTCCCTAGAACCACATAACCCTCACTTTTTATTTTTTTTAATTAAAAAATTTTTTTTTTTAGAGAAAAAGTCTTGCTTTTTTGCCCAGGCTGGAGTGCAGTAGTATGATTCTAGCTCACTGCAACCTCGAACTCCTGAGCTCAAGTAATACTCCTACCTCAGCCTCCTGAATAGCTAGGACTACAGGTACACACCAGCCACTATGTCCAGTTAATTTTAAAAATTTTTTGTGGAGATGGGGTCTTGCTATGTTACCCAGGCTGGTCTCAAACTCCTGGTCTCAAGCAATTCTTCTGTCTTGGCTTCCCAAAGTGTTGGGGTTACAGGCATGAGCCACCATGCCTGGACCACTTTCATTTTAAAATTTTTAATTTTCCTCTGTGCACTTGCCTTCTTTATTTACATCTATATTTTTGCTTATTCCCCTCCCCACAAGCACCCTCCCGGCCTCTGGAATATGCCTGGCATATAATAGATGCTTAATAAATGTGTGGACTGTTTATTTACCAAGAGAGCTGTTAAGAACAGCATTTCCTCTAGAACGGAGCTATTAGAATGAACCACATGGTACCAGGAACTCAAAGACTTAGCATGACTTAGTACTAAAAAGAAAGTGCTAGATCTCTTTCTAGATTCTTCTCACATAACAGTGAAGAGGCTCTAAGTCATAGTCTGATTACCAGTCCATCTCTGGGGGATCCATGGAAATGGATGAGGTAGATCAATACCACTCTAGTATTATGGCAAGAGATGCAATCTTGGTATTACAGGATTATAAATATTATAGTATTTTATATTATAAATCATTCCAACAGAAAACCACATATTTGCCCATTTTGTTTTGGTGAGAACAGTGCAATTGTTTGCACAGTCTTCTTGTCGCACCTGCTCTGGCCTGTCCAGTAAAAATACTGGAGCCAAAAAGTGTAAATGGGTTCAGGATAGCTTCTCAAACAATGAGATGGGGTAAATGCCATCCTCTACAGTCATCAAGAAGCATTTTCAGCTACTCTTGGAAATTCAATAATAATTGTAAATGGGTAAGTTTAGGAAAGCTTGGTGCCTTATCAAGATTGCTATGAAATATGAAGGCAAAGTATTCAGGTGAAACACAACGAAGTAATATATAGTAATTATTATTCTATTCACTGATTTATTTATTAGAATGACGATGATACGATACACTTCCCAACAATCTTATTTGGCTTTCTAGATCCTTGAATTGGGTTTAAAATTCTTTTAGGCAAGACTAAGAGCAACATAAGTGAATAATGCCACAAAAAAACCCCATTAAGTATGAAAATCTACAAGATGACGCAACCATGCTTGAGTTACAAACAAAAGAATCGACATTCTACAAAGAAGAAATACACTGTTAAATCTATCATGCATTCATTTTAATGGTAAAACAATTGCATTGCATCCATCTAATCTTGTAATTAAGATTCAAATAGGTGCAAAATGATTACTTTGTACTGGCCTATCAAAACAGAAGACATTGTAGTTATAAGCTTTCTGACTAGCAGTAGTGTTTTAATTATAAATGCCTGGCTCATTATTTGCTCAAGAGTGAATGACAATTAGCTTGATCCTATTGCAACTGTTAATGCTGTTGGTACGAAAAAAATGGGCAATATTGAATCAGGTTTCTGATATTTCCCTTCAGTTTACAATCTTCTGATTGATACTATATTCAAAATATACTTAGTCATTTAAAGTCACAGGCAAGAAGGAAAATGGCTCCCAACAGCCAAAAAAAAAAAAAAAAAGGTGTTGCAGGAAGGGTATTTCATGGCAAGCCTGGAGAACAAAATCAGTATGAGATGAATCACGTTCTAAAATAATTGAACCAGAGAAAGACTCCAAGCAAAATATTTTAGTTGGCCACAAAACAACATGACAACAACCACCACCACCCTTCAGCCCATTAGAAAGGTTCAATTCTACGATAGTGCTATGGAATAGAATATTAGATAAACTGCTAGAATAAAGCAACCATTTACACAGATGGTTTTGAATCTCAATGTTCATCACATCGAAGCAAACCTCGGGGAGGTTTCAGGTTTAGCACCATCTTCCTAACACATCTATAGAGATATTTCCACAAAGGTTCAGGGTGCACTTGTCATTGGAAGCGTAGGCTTGGATTTGGGTCCTTTTCTACCGAGAGCACTGAGGTCACCAATGGAGGGATCAGGGAAGGCAAGAGCACAAGCATTTTCTGATTCTCAGAATTTCTGAAATACCTTTTGTTTCAGTGGCGCTGGTGAACTTGTGATAATGAAACTACACCTCTGTACACAAACCTTGACCTGCATTCTGGAGCATATTGCAAAGAAAACCTTAATTTTGAAAGTGCTGAGCACAAAGGAGGGAGAGAAAAGCTGTCACTGTGCAAGCTTTCTCTATATGTTTAGAAACATGGCTTAATTTTTAAGGCTTGAAGACCGCATTAAAACCATCTGAAACCAGTTCAGATTCTATATGAGAGGAAAAAGAACTGTAAATTTTTCATTAAACATTTGTTTCCTTTTTAAAGACATTCTTTTGCATATCTGTTATTGCATGTTGAAATACGATTTGGTTACCAAGGAAACAGGTTCTGGCCCAGTGTTAAATTTGAAACTAAAATATATTTGAGAAGTTAAGCTCAAAAGAAAGAGCTCATGAAATTATTTTGAAAAGTGCCAGAACCACAGCTATATGGTCTGCAATGAACCATTCTGGGGGCTCGGTTTCATTCAGTGAAGCTCTATTTCTGTTAAGAGGGCCATCTATATTTAATATTTCCCTCTTTGAAAATTGTAACTCCTCATCTCCCCAAATTATATACATAATATAATATATTCTTGTATATTACCTAAAATTAATTTTGGAAGCATATTAGTTTTTATTTTCATCTTTCATATAACACGTTTAAAGACCGCTTCTTAAAATTTAAATATTTTTAATGTTTCTTATTAAGCTTGTTTACGCTCTTTGAAATCATCTCCAGAAACCCATTTATTTTTAGTTTCAAGCTGAAATGGAGCTGAATCATCACTCTTTTCAAAAAATTCTTTTGTTGTCTAATGGCACCACACCTATCATATATATGATTTTTTAAAAAAATAATCTCCCTTTTATGGCAGAATCATTTAGTAAGTTTGTAAAAGCTATACATTTATATACTATCTGAAGAGCAGAGGCTATCCAATTAAAAACCCTCCCCCAAAAGATTACAACTGTCTTATTTAATTTTTGTTTTTTTAAAAGTCATATTCTAATGCATCTAATGTTCTTGCTGCATGGCTAAAAAAAAACTATAAAAACATGCAAATTTCAACCTACCTGTATGCATCACTTAATGCAGTGCTAGCATGACAAGACACTCAGCCATTTTTATGTAAAGCGATGGAGACCAACTGATTTCTCTGTCTTCTTGCTCACAAGTTTTAGATGCAATTGTCACATACACACAAAAATCATACGCAGAACAGCTTGAATGAACTGTGATCACAGAACTGAATTTATCAACAGGAAAACAGGATTGAAAAAAGAAGTTTCTCATCCAAGGTTTCTCTGAGACTGCAACCAAGGAGGTGGTGTGTTGAATTTTTTTCCCCTTCCTCCTCTGAGAGTTCAAAGCTCGGAGATGACCACTGCAAAGGCCACTGTCACATTTGCTGAAAATCAAACCACTGATACCAGCATTGAAAATACAAATTTGAGAACCCAAGTTGCTTGCACATGATGGAGTGCATAAGAGTTAAAAATAGAATCCACCTTGCCTCCTACCTGCATAATAAACATGTAAGTTTCAAGTGTTTAATTTGATATTCACATTAATTAACAATACAACATACATTATTTAAAAGACAGCAAATGCACGAAGAAAGGAGAGACACCATCTGGTAGCAGAGTTTTGTTGTTGTTTTTGTTTTTAGGGTTTGTGGGGGGTTTTGGTTTTGTTAAAAAAAAAAAGGTAAAATCATATTTTGAATGTGATGTAAAGCAAACATCCAGAAGCAAATGAATCGGAAATGAAAGGTGATGTTGAAATATCTAAGGCTGTAATGAGGCAAAAACAAGTCTTCGCTACCAGATGATATGGCATACAGAGCATTTACATACTCACATCTGAAATACTAGGCAACGTGTAATGAATTCTAGACACAGCATGCACACACAGCACAAGCACGACTAATCCTGCCTGCCATCTTAGGCTCGCAGAAGCAAGATACGTACTGCATGCAGCACACGAGCACTGGGGAAGGAGGAGGCAAGGGACAGCTCACCTTAAATGCAGTATCTGATTAATGTTGTAAGTGACATTGCATATCAGCCTCAGAGTCTTGGTTCAACTGGGTAGGAGGGAACAAAGAAAAATGTCATCAACTGGTGATGCAAGATGAGCCCAATCACTAAACACTGTTTAGCAAACTCCAAATTCTGCAACCAGACAGAAGGCATTTCATACACTTAAGCAGAGCTGCTCCACAATGAGTGTGTCCTTCTGCTTCTGAGAATCAAACAATCCTTTTGCTAAGGAAGAAAATAAGCTGGAAAGAACACTCTCATATTCTCTTCTTGAAGAAAGCTCTCAATACAGTATGTATCTGGTCCGGGATGCATTTTATAGATTGTTAATTTTATAGAATTGCTAAGAAAAAACCAAAACTGTTAAGCTTTTGCAAAGTAAAGAATAATTTTGATAAAGGGTATAGCATTTCTAGATTATTTTTCAAAACCCTAAATGGTGCCGGCAGGCTTGTAGAAGAATGCATGATCAGCTGTCTGTATCCGTGCTATAACCTTTAACCACGAGCAGTGTAAATGTATCCTGCTAAATGGATCTGCAGTACAGAGCGGCAGATACCGCCTCAGAATTTTATTAAAATATGAATGGATTTTTTAAAACTTGGAAGCAGAATAAAATCAGAACAGAAAAATAAATTGATGCTGAATTCTTCTGGCTGTATAGCTGACCATCATGAACGATAAAAGCTATCCTTAGGATACTGACCTAAATAATACGAAGACTTACAGCAGCATACTGTATGCGTTCAGAACATAGAAAATGCAAAATGATTTTTCTCCTCCCTCCCCCTCCAAAAGCTAAATTTTAAAGTAACAAGCCATTAATAGGAATACCAAAAGGCTATAGATAGTACATACTGTAAGAGAAGAAATCGTATTGTGCTGAGATGCAATGTTTCTTTGTTTTACTTTGAGGCTTATTTTAGCTACGCTTGCATGATGACATTGACATCAGGAGGTCAGTGCTGACACCGGGTTGATATCCGTTTTATGAGTGAAATGTTTTCCGAAAATTAAATCTCATCTACTCAAACACCAAATTTCATGTCGTCTTCAATACCACCTCCCTACCCCCACTGCTCAAGATTGATGGGATCTAGTTTGGCGGTTTGTAACAAATTGGAATCACCTTCTGCAGATACTCCACTACGTAATGGTGAGGAATTAATTTTTTAAATAAAAAACCTTCAAGAATTCTTATGCACCCCCTTTCATTCCTTCCTATCAACACACACACACACACACACACACACACACTCGAAGCTCGAATTGCAATGAAATGTTTAACATGTGGAACAAAAACTGTTGAAAGAGCTGCTTATTCAGGATTTTAAAGAAATGCCTAATAAGCAAATACGGTTTTGCTACAAAACCAGTGTCACCAGGTCCCCAAAGAGGAAAACAGCATAGCTTGCTAGCAAAATTTCCTCCAGATCCTGCCGGTAGGTAAAAAAACAAAAAAGCATTTTATTTGCCATGCTGTATAAAACAAGAAGTCTTTTATTTTTAAGGAAATAGAACAGATTCTTTTCCACTCTATTTCTTTAGCTACAAAGAAACCATACCCACCCCCACCCGTAGATCCTGGACATAAGCCAACATTTTTATAAAATGCTGAGACTGATTTTGAATATGTAATATTTATAGTTTTCTTCTTCTTATCTCTCCAAAAGTCTTTAATTGCCTATTGCCTCACTGAATATGCTGTTGTTAATTTTAACATGTGCAAAAATGAGTTGATATTTTCTGGGGTTGCTAGTTTTCCAGCACCTCAATCTTCTGTAAGGACTGGCTGAAAATAATCAGGTTAGCAACATATGGAAGTTCCCCAGAATTTTTTTAAAAGAGAAAATATGTTCAAACACCTCAGCTGAGGTACTAGGTTTCACAACTGGATCTTTTGTTTCTAGCTCTCATTCTATCTCCTGCCCCAGAGCATAACTGATTTTTAGCTTAGTGTGTGGAATGTACCCTGCCTTCCTATATCCTATATACTTTAAAGTCTCTGAGTTGAGTTCTCCAGATGGTCGGTCATACCTGAACCATAGCGAGAGTCCTCTTCTCTTTGGAGTACATCTCTCTCTCACAACTACTCCAGAAATAAATGTGGCTCTAACGAAAACAGTAGCTCCTGGTCTCATACCAATAGTGGAACCATCTTCCCCACCCCCACATCACTGCTCTATGAGTTCTGGTTAGCATTGACAGCGTCAGAAAATTAGAATGGAGTGTCCTTAGGCCAATTCCTCCTTTACCATGGGGGTCGAGAATTAGAGGGATGATCACGGTGAGTTATAAGGCACCAATTCAATATACGGTCATCTATGAAGCAGAGTCCTTAGAGTGGGGTGGGAGGAGGTTGACGCAAACACCTAGGCATTGAATGCTCTTCATGTCTGTTGAGATATTCCCCATTAATGACGTTTGAAAGCTAGACATTCATTTAAAAATACTCACAAATTATTATCATGTAGGCTAAATATACACGTTATGGAATCAACTCTGACCACATAGAACTAAGTCGTCTGCCTCCTCTGTCGGGAATAATAAATGACAGTGACAACGACAGTAATCCATATTAGGCTCCCAGGAGATGAGTAAATAGTATTCTATTCCCTTTACAGGGAAAGGTGGTGAATGTGGTCAGGTCCCCTACTGGTACTTGTAAGCCAGATGCCAGGGCAGTTTCCAAACCCCCTATGGGGTTCTCTGTCCACCCTCAGCCTAAAAGCTACGTATTGGTTTATTTTGTGATGTTCCAAGACACTCAATCAGTAAATGTGGTACATTTACCAGACCTGCTCGGGTTAAACAAATACGAACTATAGTTGAAAATATTCAAAGCAATGAGCTTGTTTAGGCAGACATTATCAACTAGTAAATCCTGTTTTATACTTTCAGAAAACCATGATCATGCCTGAATTACTTAAGCTTTGTCATGATTACTAGTGGCAAGGGTATGCATTCACTTATGATTTTAAAAAATTGCGTGCTTCTCATCAGCCTCCTCGGGGCATGTGCACAAACATTAATTTAAAAGGCAAATCCCTTTTCCACAGTGAACATTTTAGCCTGTTTCTGCCACTTTGACGAGTCAAATACGAGGAACCCGAAATAATCTGGCAGGCACAGGCTGGAAAAGGACAGAGCTAGAAGTGAAGGGTGAGCCTTTCACTTTGATTAACGTGCTTACTTGCTCGCGGTCTCGTTGTTCCGCAGGCTGAGCTAATTTTCTTTGCAGTCCTGTGGGTTAAAGTTAAATTGCACGGCTAATGCAATGTACATAATTCAAGTATGAACAAAGCTTGACTCTCTATGTTTTTAAAAAAACATAAAGTCAGGGCACTGAGTCCCAGAGGAATACTTGGTTTATAAACATTTGGATCAGTTTGCATGCTCCTTTATGCTGTTCACCACATTAAACATTACAGCTGGGTTCTTTTTACACCTAATAGAGATAGTCAACATTTGTGGGTACATTGTTGTCAGGTTAGGTTATTCTAATTGAAATAAAAAATAAAAGTGTTTACCAATTACACTTTTGCTTAAATTCTTAGTATTTAAAAAGTTTAAGTTTTTTAATGAGGTTGGTTATTAAATCTGTCTATAGTGTATTTAGTCCTGGAAACAACATGGTGACTTAATTTACCAATGACCAAAAATGCCTTTGGATTTTTGAGAAAGTTCAATGCTACTTTGAACATCTACATCTTGCCTAGAGACCTGGGCAGGAACTTCTGCCTTCCGCATTGATCAGAGCTAAAATGTCTATACTAGCTACCCTTATGGAGAACCTACTACATACTCAATATTTTAGCTACATGTCCAATGTTTATTTCATTCTAACCCAATAATTCTGCAAGCTGAGTATCATCAATTTTAGGTGAGGAACTAATAGAGATTATACACAGTAAATAGCAGACTTAGCGTCCAAACCTAAGTTTGATTGATGGCAAAGTCTACGTCTTTCCACCAATCCTAAGAGGATAAAACTTCCTCCTACGTCCACACTCCATCCCTGATGTCAGTAATCTTCTTATTGTGCAGACACCTGGTAGAGGACCCTATCTCCCTGGAGCCCTGACTACCTCTGTTTATATAAATCAGCCTCTACCCTCCAGGCCCTAGGAATTGTGGGAACCTAGGATGCCACCAGCTGGAGACAGGCTGGGCCCAGCAGGTGGAAAAGACACAATGAAAGAGAAGGAATCAGCCGGACCATATTGGAAAGTTAAATGTACAAAGCAGGGTAAATATTTTAGTGGGAGATTTGCCATAATTAAAAAAATATTTTATGAGGTAAAATAAATGAAAATAAATGACACAAATATATTTCAGATGGAATGTTTATTTTTAATAAATACATTTTCAAATGGAAATGTATTTATTAAAAACCTAGTGGAGTCTAGTTTTTTCCCTCTCACAGGTGACCAAACAGGCTGAGAGAGATCCAGTGATTTGCCCAAGATCACACACTTCATGAGTTTATTATTAATGCAGTCTTTCACTATATTAAAAATTACAGCTAGTTTCCTTTTACACCCAATGTATTCAGCATTTGTGAATAACTTTTTTATCAGGTTGTTAGACTATTCTGCTCTAAATGATCAGTTGAAGAAAAATCAATGTAACAATCAGACTAGCCTGTTCTCTTTTGTTTGTTTGGTTTTGGGTTTTCTTGAGACAGAGTCTTACAATGTTGCCCAGGTGGGACTTGAACTCTCAGTTGATTCTCCTGCCTCAGCCTCCTGAGTAGCTAGGATTATAGGCTCATAACACTGTGTCCAGCTGAAACTGACCTATTTTCAACTCACAAATAGTATTTTTCTCCTGAACAGATAACCTAAGTAGCTATTATGATTTTTTTCCAACATATTTTTAAATGGACTTTTAAAAAGCCTAATTTTGAAGAGATTTTCCTCAACCAAATTTACTGTTTTATTTTATCATTAAAATGATTTAAACACTAAAACCATTTTAATGACCCTGTTTGTTAACATCTGTTCATTTTGCCTCTGTCTCGGGTCCCTTCCAGTTCTGAAAGTTTGTGATTCTAAAAAAATCAAGCCCAGCTTGTTTTCTAGGTCAAGTAGGCCAAGAGCTGGACTCCAACTCTCCTGCCTTCTGGTGTACGTGGCCAGCTGACTATCCTGTTTCATTTGCAGTAATTGTATATGCCAACAAGATGGCTCTCAAAGGGGGCTTTCTAATCCACCAGCTCCACCCCACCTGGGAATAGGAGAAGAAGACTATCTTGCTCAATGCTCATAGGCAGTAGAATGAAGGGTTGGGTGAATGACATGCTTGAGGATTCTGAACTCCAGGAAACATTCTCCAGTTCTTAGACACGAGCGTCCTCACGTCCATCCATTAGCATCTGCATAGGATGTGAGAAAGGAGTACACACCTGTTGGCAAGGATTGAGCAGCAAACCTTGTGGACCAAACTGGGGTTACCCTCCAGGAAAGAGCTGGAAGGAAAAGGGAACTGTAAACCATGTGTTTTTTAATAAAGGAAAAGTGGCAAATGACATAGACTGTAAGGCAGACTGTGGCGGACAACATCTCAACCCATCCTAACCCAACTCAAATCCTCCTGTGGGAGCATCCTCAACAGGTGTCACCACCATTATGGAAATCACTACCTCAGCTTTAGCAACAGAATAGTTGCTGCTTTCATTTCTCAGTGCATTTGAAACATGGCATGAATAATGACCTTGAGTGCCCATTCCTACTACCCAATCACATGTTCATTTTCTGCCATGACTGCTTGTCACGCACCAGATGGAGAGCAAGTGAAACAATAAGGCCTTCTAGCTTCTGAATTGGTAAAACACATTCAGCAAGGAAGTAGAGTTTCATATTTTTGGGGAGACTGGCAACTAGGCTGAAAAGGGAAGGTGGGGACACAAATGAAGGTAAAAAAGTAAGAATTCTTACAGATCCATAAAAATCCACCTCATGTGAGAGCATAATCTTCTCTTTGTATCTTTCTTCACACCCTGGGCAACAAATATTTCAAAACTTAAACCTGGGAATAAATTTACTTGCTTGCTCTTCTCTCAGATAAATGATGTTGCAGCTCAGAAAGGGCCACAACAATGCACCTCTTCTCAGTCAGAGCAGCTTAACAAGCCTCAGTGAGTCTTCAACTCCTTTCGACTAAAGAGAAAAGCACAATACATTTGGGTTGTATTGAATTATCTACCTAGGCCCATGTCTCTGGCTTGCTTCCTGCAAGATCTTTGTATCTTCCAGGGCACTAGAGCATTTCCTAACACAACGGAGAGGCTCACTGAGGATGTTTTGGACTCACCAACACCAAACTCCAGAGTCCTTTCTCTACCACTACAGTAGGATCCTCAGCTTTGTATCATGAAGCCACTTCCTAAAGTTCAAGTACTTGCTTCAGGAGTTAAGGAATGGGCTTGGGGGCTGAACATCTTTCAAGTACTTAATCACTTGTTTACCAAGGGCAGCCACAAGTTGTCTGGCAAGCAGACCACAGTGCTTTGTGTAAACCTCTCTCTCCTAGAACAGGGAAAGAGGAGACAGGAATAAGAGTGGCCTGACAACACTGCCACAGCCTCCAAAGAATACCTCAACATTTTCTCAGGCCCTCAGTGGCACAGCATGTTTCACAGAATTAAAGGACAAGGAAGACTCTAGAAAATTTCTTTCAGGGAGAAGAAAATTGGGTTCAAAGAGAGTGTCATATTTAAATAAAGGCCTCAGCAATGAGCATAGAAGCCATATTCCTTAATTTCTAGCATTCTGCTCTTTGTAATTCAACACACTGGCTCAATTTAAAAAATTCTAGGCTTTCAGATACTTAAAAATAGCTATAGGTTAATTGAAATAATGACTAGATGACAGAATGGAGAGTTTATGACATGTTTTCCAATCCCTCTCATGAAAATATCATACTACATTTGTTCAACTAAAAACAAAATTCAACTAAATATAATTTTAAGCAAAATAGTCAATGTTGGCCAAAATATCACCTGGAACTTCTCAAGTTCACTTGAGACTTGTCAGAGAACCAGACTTGATTGCTATATTAAGTCAATTGACTAAGTTTAACCTGCTGAAGTAGCCTTTATCCTCTTTGGTTGCAAAGAAAAATCTCATGATTTAGCATGAACGGCTAAAAATAAGCTGCAGGTTTCATTTTCCGTTGTTCAGTATGGTTTTGAAACTAAAAGGTGCAAAACTACGAGATTCACCAACGACTACGGAAAGTCAACGATTAAAATTGTCACCTTTCTAGCATACGATCCTGGTTGCCAACTCAGCCAGGCCTGAGAAATGTGCACCGCTGTCCCTCTCATCACGGTCTCTTGAGATGAGTCCCTCTAATAACTAAGGCACAGTTGGAAGCTGGGGGCTGAGGCCAGTCCTGGGGTAGCAGTGGCTTGTGAGTGTATTGTCACATCCGGACAGGATGCCGCACAGACTTCAGCCCATATGCTCAGCCTCCATCTTAGGTGATGCTGGGGACTCCTCTGCAGAACCTGGGAGTAAATACAGCTCGAGTTTCATTAAGACAGGACTCCGAAGGTGGTGAGTGCAGCGAGTCCCTCTTGACCTAAATGCCCATGACCTTGTGCAATTCCATACTGCCAACCCAGGGAGCTCACAATAAATTTAGTTTCAAAACTGTCTTTCCAGGGCCAAGTCTGGCAAAAAGGTGTTTGACAGAGACGTAAATGCTTCAAGGAGAAGGCAGCCATCTCACTCTGTAGCATTCAGCTGTGGCACAAGGCCTGGAGACAGCAACGCTGTTAAAAGAAAGCCCTCGGCTGAATGAGATTGAAAGGGGGCAAAGAAGGGTTAATCTTCTTCCATTAAAGGAGGGCCCATTTAGTGAAGGTGAAGAGTATAATCTGTATGAAGAGCAGAGCAAAGAGCCATTCCAGAAAAGAAATTATGGCACAGGGGCGAGAAGGATGATTTGTCCTCGATTTTCACCATGAGACCATTGCTTAGATCTGAATCTACCTAGCTTTGAAGTTACAGTCTCAGGGAGGGGCAAATGGGGCACATTCACATTCAGTGCTGGCATACTTGAGCTTTGATTCCATCCAAAATGGGCTATCAGTCTCTGAGAAGCAGAGGGTGTGGCCAAAGCCAGCAGGACATTGTAGACTTCAAACCACAAGTTAGAAGGCGGCAAAACAAACAGCAGGAGTTGCTCATAAGGGAGAAGCTGGGGATAAATCCCCCTCCTCAGGGTGGGAAAACCCCGTTTTAAACATAGTTTTAAAAACTTTTTAAAAGTTTTAATACCTTTTTTTGTGAAATAGCATAAGATGTACAACAAGTTATACAGTGTCTACTTTCTCCACCTTCCCCCAGTGATGTCTTACATAGCTGTAGTACTTGGTCTAAACCAAGAAACAGACTGGTATAGTTCAAATAAACACAGATACAGTCTTATGTGATTTTGCCAGTTTTTACATGCACTCTGTGTGTGTGCGTACCTGTATGTCTACAGTTCTATGCAATGCATCACACGTGCAGGCTGGAGTAATGACCATCACCATCAGAACAGAGAATAGTCACCACCACAGTTCCCTGAGCTCCTCTAACAATCACACCCATCCTCCAACCTAACTCCTGACAATCACTGATCTGTTCTCTATCACTGTTTTGTTTTGTTTTGTTTTGTTTTTGTTTTTGTTTTTTTGCTTGTTGAGACAGGGTCTTGCTCTGTCACCCAGGTTGGGGTGCAATGGCACCATCATGGCTCACTGAAGCCTCAAACTCCTGTACTCAAGCAATGCTCCCATCTCAGCCTCTCAAGTAGCTGAGACCACTGGTGTACAACACCATATCCAGCTAGCTTTTTAAATTTTTGCAGAGGTGGGGTCTCCCTGTGTTGCCCTGGCTGGTCTCAAACTCCTGGGCACTCCTGCCTCGGCCTCCCAAAGTGCTGGGATTACAAGCATAAGCCACCGTGCCTGGCCTATCACTATAATTTTGTCAGTCCAAGAACGTTCTCTAAATGGAATCATGTAGCATATAACTCTTTGAGATTGGCTTTCAGCATAATGCCCTTGTAATCCATTTGAATTGTATGTAAAGAGCACGTGCATGTTTATTGCTGACTAGTATTTCAAGGTGTGGATGTACCAGCGTGTTACCCACTAACTTGCTGAAAAACATCTGGCTATTTTCCAGTTTTTAGGTATTACAAATAAAGCTGCTATAAATGTTCATGTAAAGTTAATTGCGTGATCATAAGTTTTCATTTCTCTTATGTAAATACCCATGAGTAGGATTGCTGGATCATGTGGTAAGTGTATGTTTAACTTTTATAAGAAACTGCCAAACTGTTTCCTAGAGTGGCTGTACCATTTTACATTCCTACAGGCAATGTAGGAGAGATCCAGTGTCCTTACATGTTTGCCAGCATTTGGTAACCTCAGTATTTTTTATTTTAGCCATCTACTAGATGTGTAAGGGCTCCTTTTGATGGGCCACAGTCAAGAAGGCAGTTAAACTCTGTGGCCTTCCAAGCTTAGCTGGGGTGACCTCAGATGTCTCTCATTGCTCCAGTTTTCCTGGTAGTAGCTGTCTACACACCAGTTTGGGCTGTCTAGCACTTACATGATGGAAAATGGGGTGGTCTCTCTGGATGTGGGGGTGAGTCTTCCGGTTTGCCCAGTTGCTCTTGACTGCAGTGGTGGGACATTGCTATCTGGGGATGCTGAGACTCTTTGAGGCAGTGCCTCTTGGACCAGCAGGAAGACTTGATACCAGTGGCACATGCTCCCATGGGGTGGGGCAGGTGAAATAACAGCTGTGGGGCAGGAACAGAGTTTGCCTGGGCCAGGGTCTTCCTGTAGCTTTGGACAGAGGCTGTGTGAATACTTTTAATTTCTCAGGTTAGATCGTTATTAGCATAGTGTGAGAGGAAGTGGGACATGGAATCAATGTAGAGAGGCAAGGGTGGGACCACCAGTGGCACTTGTCAAATCTTGGGACCCACTGAACAATCTTTGCCCTTGAACTTTGTACTCTGTAACCACCCAAGACTCTCCAGCAGCATGTGGACATGTTGTCTGGATGCCATGGAACTCCTATTTTTGTCTCCTGTGGGTGAGATTTGGAAGCACTGCTGTCACCACCACATGGGCTTTCCTGGCCCAGGGGTCCAGGTCTCGTGAGCAATTAGAATGTCATCTGAGTGTCAGAAGGTGCCTCATTCAAGAAAGTTGTGCAGGACAAGGTGATGGGTCTTACATAGGGCAAACATTATAGTGAGGACTTGAACTGGCCCAGCCATTCTTGGAAAGTCACCCTCCATCTGATTCAAGGTACCTCTGGTTCAAGGGAGGTTGTAGAGTTTGCCAGAACTCTTACTCATCATGACCCTGGAGCCATGAGTTTGGACCAGGAGGCCAAGAATCAGGAGAGTAGCGATCCTGAACAGGGACACCCTTGAGATAATGGAGACGTGCATGGGGCAGTGAAGCTTGGGGATCATCCTCAAAATTCCCTGGTGGCTAAGCCCTGGGAGGGTCCTGTGGAGGAGCTCCTGTGGGTTCTGGCTCTTGTGTGTCACCAGGTGCCTTTGCAGGGGATCGACATAGACGTAGGCATGGAGGAACCTAAAGTTGATTTCTAGAACCTGAACACGAACTGGGGATGGTAGGGAGCTGAGCAATCTGTCCAGGCAAAACTTAAAAGTCAAGTGATGCCATGGTGGGCTCTGGAAGTTGAGGTGGTGGAATGAGAGGAAGCCGGGCAGATACCGTCAGGCAATCAGTGGGTGTCGGTTGATGGGTTTCAGCAGGGTTATGCAGTCAGGATGAATAGTCAGACTTCCTCTTAGAAGGTGGTGAGAGTTTAAAGAAATTGGTTTTTTGTTCATTATGGTCTCTGCTATAATTGTTTTTTGCATTGTCTCCTAATTTCCATTTTCAGGTTCCTCCTGCTCCGGCCTGCCTCCTCTCAGGCTGTGCTTCTACTCACCTGCTGTCAGAAGGCAGCCCAGCACACAGCACCTTTCAGATTTAAAAAGGCAGGCACAGCTTGGGGTAGGTACTGTGAGGTCACACAGTGGGACTCCATCCTTGAGGCTAATTCCTCTGCAGCTGCCCTTGAGCTCTTGCTTGTCTTCCTTTCAATTCATCCCTGCCTTGACCTCAAATTTGCCCACACATTTTAGTCTAGCACTTGCCCTGACCCTGCTCCGCTGTCTTGGTTTCTGACCCCAGATCCCACTTCCTACTCTGCTTTTGTGACGCTGATCACATGGATGCTGCCGGCACGGCTGCCCTCTGTTCTCCTGGGTCCAGCTTCTTCAGTGCTACCACCTCAGGGATCAGGGCACACCATGGTCTGGCCCCACTAGGTGACCAAGATGGGCACTTGGGTCCCTCGCTAGGTCTAGGCTGCCCAAGAGTGTCTTGAAGTATGGGCATGCCTATCTGAGGGCAGGTAAAAGCTCCTTGGCTGAGACAGGAGGTTGCCTCAGGGGTCAATCTTCTCACTGGTGCCTTTTGTCTCTTACCCAAAGGTTGGGTGACTCTGGGCCCTTTGTCTAGTTCAATCTTTGCCACTAAATCTCTGAGTGACCACCAGGAAGTAAATGAACCATTATGGGACTCAGTGATTTCATGTGTACAATACGGTTTCTTGCCTAGCTAATAATCTTTTCACTACATCATATCACAGTTAAAGGAAACTCTAAAAATCAGAAGCCAAAAAAAGTCTTTAAGTTAAATTCTGGTATAGATGTACTAGCTTAGAGTTTCCTAATTTTTTTTGTCTAATAAATGTTTGCCAACTGAATATTTGTTGAACTGAATGCAGCATGTCAATAGTTCTTAGGCATTAATGCAGAAGAATTGGGAGGGCAGATTAAAATGCATATCCCCAGGCTCCTCCTCAGAGCTTCCAATACCACTGGGGCCTAGCAGCATGCATTTTAATAAGAGAAATGAAAAAAGACCAAGGTTTTGAAATAGACACTGGTACCTTTCTAGAGGCCCACTCACCAATATGCATTAGAAAC
Organism: Chlorocebus sabaeus; assembly: GCF_047675955.1. Classification (NCBI taxonomy): domain Eukaryota; kingdom Metazoa; phylum Chordata; class Mammalia; order Primates; family Cercopithecidae; genus Chlorocebus; species Chlorocebus sabaeus. Next base: position 49,667,531 of record NC_132918.1, read on the forward strand.
TTTAAAAATAGTAGAACACTAAAGTCTATCAAAATGTCCAACAACAAAAATGGATACATTAAAATGTATCAGTGCAATGGAAACACAGCCATTAACAATCATGTTTTCAAAGACCATTTAGTGATTTGGTAAAACGTTTACAACATAATGTTAAATGGGGGCAAAACACCACATAAAATACCATCTCAACAATTTTTAATATTTTGATGTATTTTTTCCAATTTTTTCTTGTATATATTCTTCTCTCCTTTTAAAAAGGAGAGAATGGGGTGGGGTTGGAGTGAGGGGTTATACTAATGCTCTTTTGGACAAAGATGAGGGCTCCACTCTCTCCACTCTGGCTTGGGAGGCACTACCCAAGGTCAATGCCTCCATGGAGTAATTTCCAAGCCTCCTTGTCCCAATGCACTAAGAGCCCCATAGAATGCCAGGAATCATCTTCTTTTGGCAGAGAGATGACTCATCCATCTTTCCTCAAAGGTTTCAGTGAACCCCAGGTTAAATGTCCCTGTGAATAAGATCAGAAGCCTCTCAGTGGGGTGACCTAGAATCAAATATGCTTTGGCTAGTTAGAAGTTGTGCTAAGGCTCCCAGATGAAAGTCAATTTAGAAAGACAAAAAAATATTCAAAATAACAAAAATAACAATATCAAAAGTCAAAGCACCAATACTGACCATAATTATGACGATTTTTTTTTTATCAACACTTTTTTTTTTGCTCTGTTGCCTAGGCTGGAGTACAGTGGCCCAATCTTGGCTCACCATAACCTCCGCCTCCTGGGTTCAAGCAATTCTCATACCTCAGTCTCCCAAGAAGCTGGGATTACAGGCATGTGTCACCAAGCCTGGCTAATTTTTGTATTTTTAGTAGAGACAGGGCTTCACGATGTTGGCTGGTCTGGTCTTGAACTCCTGGTCTCAAGCAATCTGCCCACCTCGGCCTCCCAAAGTGCTGGGATGACAGGCGTGAGCCACCGCGCCCGGCCTTTATCAACACTTTACCTTGATGTGCACTTTTCTAAGCTGCCCAAATCATTTTGCATATATCACCTACTTATTCTGACAGAGTCTCAGCATTACATTTTCTAACGATACTATTTTGGAGGTAGGAGGGAGCTTGAAAGTTCTGATGAAAACCAGAAACTTCTTGAGTTAAAAACAAAACCCTGAAGTGTGGTATTTTCCAACTTGGTTCTTGACAAGAAATTAGGGGATTTCAGTGTGAGAAATTATAAAGCCCTATTACTATGAATGCTTAGTTTTGGTGAATATGATGTGGTATTTCTGCCAAACTCTCTAAGGAGAGTGACAGAACATTCATGATGCTGACCCATGGGGAGAAAGGAGCTTGCACATCTGTGCTATGACAATTCTAAAACCTCAGGGATTAAAATACCCAACTAGTGTAAGAGCTGCCTGTGTGAGACTGTGTGCTCAGTCCACTTCTGCTCATCATGGCTCAACAAGGCCAGGCGCAGATCTTTAGATGACTTAAGCTCTGAAAAGACTACAGTGCCTCAAATTTGAATTATTACTCCTATGTGAAATTAAAATAGAAAAAAATAACAAAATGCAAAATTAAGGTTAAGAAAGCTCAACAACGTCTAACTTTTCCCAGACTGTCTACTTTGATGCTTTTTTTGAAATGTCAAATATCAAAATATTTACAAAATGTGTGTTTGTACACAATCCTGCTTTGCTGGTGTTGTCTGTGAGGTCACTCAGCATCCAGTGGTCACAGGGATCTATGGCTTTCTTTCAAACACCAAGTGTTGAACAGTAATGAAATTCTGGTACCTGATGTGGTGGTCTCAATATGCAGCTAGAAATTAGAAATCAGGAGGCTGGCCCCCTCCCCCAACCCTAACACCATTCATATGTCAACTCCTGCTTACTTAGTGCTTTGAGGAGTCATAACAGATGGTAGTTGAAATTAGCAAGCTGTGATTAGCCATTCTCCCACATGAATGGACGCTGACGTTGACTGAGACCTTTGGCTCTGCCCTTCTTGAAAGACTCTGTTAGGCTAGGACTTCCAGCAACACATCATCCCCATTTGGCTCCAGTTTTTGAAATCTGGCACATATTCTTTTTTTTTTTTTTTTTTTTTTTGAGACAGAGTCTCGCTTTGTCGCCCAGGCTGGAGTGCCCTGGCGCGATCTCGGCTCACTGCAAGCTCCGCCTCCCGGGTTCACGCCATTCTCCTGCCTCAGCCTCCCAGTAGCTGGGACTACAGGCGCCCGCCACCATGCCCGGCTAATTTTTTTAATATATTTTTAGTAGAGACAGGGTTTCACCGTGTTAGCCAGGATGGTCTCGATCTCCTGACCTCGTGATCCGCTCGCCTCGGCCTCCCAAAGTGCTGGGATTACAGGCGTGAGCCACTGCGCCCGGCCAGAATCAGGCACATATTCTTTTTTTTTTTTTTTTTTTTTTGAGACGGAGTCTCGCTCTGTCTCCCAGGCTGGACCAGTGCAGTGGCCGGATCTCAGCTCACTGCATATTCTTGCATATTCTTACATATTCTTAACTTACTCCTTCAACTGCGCCCTTCTAGCCGGCACTGTATTCCTCATTCACCTGGTCTTTTTTTTCTGAGATGGAGTTTCTCTCATGCTGCCCACGCTGGAGCGCAATGGTGAGATCTCAGCTCACTGCAACTTCTGCCTCCTGGGTTCAGGCAATTCTCCTGCCTCAGCCTCCCAAGTAGCTGGGATTACAGGCGTGCGCCACAGTGCCTGGCTAATTTTGTATTTTTTTTTTTTTTTTTTTTTTTAAGTAGAGATGGGGTTTCACCGTGTTGGTCAGGCTGGTCTCAAACTCCTGATCTCAAGTGATCCACTCGCCTAAGCCTCCAAAAATGCTGGGATTATAGGCGTGAGCCACTGCGCCCAGCCCAACCTGGTCTTATCATTAGCTTACACCACTAGCCCAGCCAGCAACCCTATCAATAGATACTTTTAGTTCCTAACAACTTGGAAAGACAGACTTTCAGAGGCTGAAGTATTTTTGCAGCAACTCATCTTGTTAGTCTATTCTACTCCTCCTCAGCTCCATCCTGATGTGAGGGGACTGGGCAGAGGCTAGGCAGCCGTAACAGGAGAGTAGGCCAGGCATCAGCCTCTGTCAGATACCTGAGAAACTGTGGCAAATTGGCCAGTAACAGGCATCCCCACACAACAGACAATATGTGCTCTTCAGGGTGTGGATGTGGGTGCCAGAAAGGTCAAGTCCAGGGGCAAAAGTCAATCAGAAACCAGAATGTTTAGTCAGATATTGACAAAACTAGAGAACTAGGTACCAGGCACCTCAGACTTGAGTTCATTTTTATCTCACACCTTTAAGTCTGGGGCATCACAAGGCACCCATCATATGGTTTCTATTTACCAATGAGGGGAATACTTCACCAACATCAACAATGGTTAGAAGGTTACATAAAATGTTAAACTTATTAAAAGTTCTCCAAATAGAGCTTACAACTTTACCACTTGTTATTTCAGTAAATGTTTTGAAACTTTTCCTGAAAATGAAAAGCTAGACGTATATATCACATCCTTTGGGCCAGCATTAATAGCCCCAGCCTGAGACTTTTTAGTCTACTTTTAAATGTTTCTCGGCTGGGCCCGGTGGCTCACACCTGTTATCCTAGCACTTTGGGAGGCCAAGGTGGGTGGATTGCTTGTGCCCAGGAGTTCAGGACCAGCCTGGGCAACATGGTGAAACCTTGTTTCTACAAAAAATACAAAAATTAGCCAGGCATGGTGACGCATTCCTGTAGTCTCAGCTACTTGGGAGGATCGTTTGAACCTGAGAAGTTGAGGCTGCAGTGAGCCATGATCGCGCCACTGCACTCCGGCCTGGGTGACAGAGTGAAACCCTGTCTCAAAGAAAAAAAAAAGTTTCTTGGCTGGGCGCGGTGGCTCATGTCTGTAATCTTGGCACTTTGGGAGACCAAGGCCGGCAGATCACGAGGTCAAGAGATCGAGACCATCCTGGCCAACATGGTGAAACCCAAACTCTACTAAAAATACAAAAATTAGCTGGGTGTGGTGGTGCACGCCTGTAGTCCCAGCTACTTGGGTGGCTGAGGCAGTAAAATCACTTGAACCTGGGAGGCAGAGGTTGCAGTGAACTGAGATCGTGCTGATGTACTCCAGCCTGGCAATAGAGTGAGACTGTCTAAAAAAAAAAAAAAAAAGAAAAGAAAAGGAAAAAACAGTTTCTCTAATAATTTGGTTTAAAGGTCTCACCTTAGGGAATTTTTCCCCGATCAAGTATCTCAAGACCTGGAGCAGATTAGGTAGGATACATTTCCAAAGCCTCCAGAAGCAGAGAAAACTACAAGCTAAGGAAGTCAAGAGCTTTCCTACAAACTACTGGGGCTCCTAGTTGGGGAAGCAGAATTCTGTCACAATTCCAACTAATATGACTAGATCCAGGAAGGAGACAAAGCCGGTATAGTCCTAGACCAAGAGGATACTGAGGGGAAAAATAAGGAGAAGGAAATAAGGAAAATATCCTTTGTGGTTCACTGGCCATGGGCAACATGATGGTGCTCACTCAGGGTCATAATGGACAGAGGTGTTGAGAAATCTCATCCATTGCATCTTGCCCTCATGGCCAGATGTTACCTAAGAGTGTCAGTCAGGAAAATCTAAATGTGGATAATTTTTTACTTATCCCACTGTTTCTATGCAACTTTATCCTTGAGAGTCTCCAAGTTTCTTTTGTGTGCTGTGCCAGAGGGAACTACTTCTTCTTCAGAAAACCTCCAGAGCTGTCACTGCTAAGTGGCTGCCCCATCAGGGACTACATTTCCCAGACTCCTCTGTGGTTAGCTGTGGTCATGTGATGGAGTTTTAGCCAATGGAATGTGAGTAGAAGTAACACGCACCACTTCTAGGCAGGGCCCATAAAAAACTCCCATGTGCACCTTTTCACGCTCTTTTCTTACTTCACTGAGGAGTGGAGACACCCCCAGGCGACCTTGAAAACTACATGCTGCAGAAGGCAAAGCCCCTTTCTACCTGTGTCTCTGAATGAATGCATGAAAAACAGTTGCCCCACTGACCTGTACTGTTACATAAGCAAGAAATAAACTATTGTGTTTGAGCCACTATAGATTTGGGGTTCTATTCTAACAATTAGCTTATCCTAATATTGTTTTTGATACAGCTGTTATCATTGTGTACAGAAATCTCTGTGCCCTTTCCCCCTTGCTTTAAATCTTACCGCAAACTGAAAAAGGAGAATTGGGAGACTTAAATTTAAGTAGCTGTTGTGGACAAATGACACTTACCAAATTAGTGGTCACAACATTCAGATCTCAGAGCCACAAGAACAGGAGTACAGCAGAGCCTCACTTCAAGACCACCTAATATTTTAAAGTAAAACAAAAAGTAAAACATAAGGCCTATAAAACAGATATTTTAGTGTGTGATAGTTAATTTCCCAAGGGAGTTGTCGTTTACAAAGGAATATGTCACTGTTTTCCAGTAAATGACAAGCTTCCTTACTGCCTTTAAAATGAGACTTACACCTCCCCGCTCCCAATAATTTTAACATAGAATTTCTGAAGAACACATCTCCTCCGATACGTCAGCTGTACGAAGACTAGATGCTGACTCAGGGGATGACTTTAGAAGCCAGGAAAATCAGGGTATGATTTCTATGCCTGTGTGCCGTTCTCATGTACATGTCAAAACTTTTCTCTTGGGAACTTAACTTTCTTGGGTAGGAACTTCCAGAGGCTGTGAAATTACAGGCTTTGTAAAGAACTATGAGTTTGTGTAGTCAAAGTTAAAACAGACACATTGTGTCTTTGTGTTTAATGTCATCTGAGATACGATGGCACAAGTAGGAATGAAAATAAGTCCTCTGTAAACAGGGCAATAAGATAATGTAGGTTCATACACAGAACAATCAGAAACGTGCGAAGTAAAGGCAGCACAGTTGTGTACATCTTTTTACCAGGGCTGTCATCTTTTTCCAGGTTAAGTGTGAAAATACCGTTTGATGGCACAGGACACGTATTTGCCTAGAACAGGGTTTATTTTTATGTCTGATCGCTCAGTATAAGATCTAGGAAGCAAACAATCCAGAACTCTGAACAAACATTCTGACAGTCTGAAACAGAGTACTCAGGTGAGGGGAGGAAGAGGAGGCAAAACAAGAGGGTTGATAGGGAAAGGCATCAGTTGGGCCATTCTCCCCTGGGTTTCCGTCTTAGTATTTTTTTTTTTTTTTTTTTTTTTTTTTTTTTTTTTTTTTTTTGCATTCTTTTCTGATCCTGTGGAGAAGAGAGAGATCAGATCCCTTTGGGGCCGTATTTAGAGGGTCTCCCAAATGCAGTCCCTACTCCCAACTCTGGGCTGGGGTTTGGCAAGCTGTAGGCGTCAGGGAACAAGATGGCGCCCTACAGTGAAGGGCACTGAGTGAGGGGGTGCCAAAAGTGGGCCTTCACTTACTCGGAGGCGCTGGCTCCTCTGAAGCCCAGACGCTGCCAACTCCCTGGGCCTAGGAGTCACAACCGCTTTCGTGCCCTGGGTTCTTCACTTCTTGTGGCGATCAGCTCCACATATTTTTCTGATGATGTCACCCATTCTGACTTCCTACATTTTGAAAGTTGATCTACAAGTAAAATCTTTCGTGAGGCTTAAAAAAAAGAAGAAAAGAAATAAAAGGTGTGCTGTAGGGAGATGGAGAGGAGGAGAAAGGCCGTTGCCTCTTTATTTTGAGATTTGCTGCAGCTGCGAGTGCCACTCCCCAGCTAGTTTCCTGGCTTCAGAGGGAGGCCAGTGGCCGGGCGTGGGTGACGTCAGGGCCAGGCCTGAGTCATCGCCAGCAGCCCGGCCGGGCTGCCCTGCCACTCGGAAGGGGACAAAAGGAACCTTTGATGTCCAGAGGCCCTCCTCTCAGCATACTGGCCGGCACAGACCAGCAGGCCAGGAGAACATTCCTGCCGTCTCCCCACCCCCAGCCGCCCTTCCTACTTCCGGAACAGCCCCAGACAGATTCAACAAGGCCTCCCCAAAGGACATCACCCTCCTGCATGGCAGAGGCATGGCCGTGCTCTGTCAGAGAAGCAGGGAAGAAGAGGCTGTTTCCCTGGGGACCTCTCACTGCCCCTCTGCCATTCCCCTTCTTCTGTGTGGTGCCCACCTACTCAAGGAGTTGCAGTGGTATTGAAAGAGATGCGGAAAGGTGGAAGGCACTTTTGTCACCATCCCCGGGCAGCTCCTGGTGGTCAGTGTCTATTCTCCTCTGCCTCTGTACTGTGGCCCTGGGCTTAGCTGCCTGCCCTAGGTGCCAACATTAACTAGCTCTTCCTGGATTTAAGACATGACTGCTCTTTAAAGGGGATATTTATATCTCAGTGCCTGGCATGAGGCTTGAATTAAGGAATGATCATTGTAAAATAGTAGAGGACACATATTAAATACTTAGAGTGAACATTCAAGCCTCTGTGCTTTATGAAGATTATTTCATTTATTGGTATTATCACAACAAAACAGCTGTGAGGTAGGTACCATTAATAGTCTTAATGCTATAGAGGAGGAAATGGATGCTCAGAGAGGTTAAGACACTTTTCTGAAGCCTCACAGCTAGTTAGTTCGTGGCAGAGTCTGGATCATCTAATCTCACATCCTGTTTTCTTAATCACGGTGCTGAGTGGCTGGAGTGAATGAAGGAATATTGACCAAGGGCACCCTGGCCAGGAGAAAGGAGACAAGGATAAAGATGGGACTTGAAACCAAATCCTACAAGGAAACAGTGAAACAATTAGGAATGTTCTGGCAACATGGGCCTCAGGCCTTCTTACTGCGTCAACACCAGGTCTGAGGTTTGGCAACTGGGCGGGTTACTCAGCGTGGCCAGGAGGGCGAGTCAGTCATCAGGTTCAAGCGGGGATGAGAAACAAGGGAGGTCGGATGGACGCAGGCCTGTGGCATGTGGTAGATGCAAAATCCGAGAGCCACGGGGGACAGAGTACCTCGGCGGGAGCCAGACTCCACGCTTGTCTTTTTGTTGCCTTCTGGCCTCATGGATATGGGTGGGAAGGTCAGTGAAATTAAAGGGGTACATCTGGGGTAGACAAGAAGGCTACAGGAAGAAGGACATGACGGCACTCTCAAAGACTCTGGACTCAGAAAAAGAGTTGGAACTGTGGTGTGGTTTTAGAGTGCAGGGGCAACGGGAAGGGACAGGGAACAGATCTGGACCTGACAATGGTAGTTACTTTCTACTCTTAGCGCCCTCCTACCAGGAATCGGCTGCCTTTCTGGGCCTGAGGGAGAGTCCTGGCAATGACTGTGGGCAAGCAAAGGCGAGGAGGGGTGGCGAGAAGAGAACATCTGCTTTCGGGGTATCTGGGCCCAGTATAAGAATGACTACGAGGTAGCCTCTCCCCGTGTGGTTTATGATTCTGTGGTTTGTACTTTTCCATGATTCTTTTAGAGTAAATGTCTCATTCCAAGAGGAAGACAAAACCAGGGATTTCCAGCCCCTTGTGGAGGCCTCCTTGATAACACACCCACAGCTTTCCTTCCCACTGTGGGTGGGGTGTCAGGTCACAGAGACCACTGTCCCTGGCTCAGGCAATCTGTGCCTCTGATGCCTGGGACATTGTGTAGTTCTACCTTGTTCCTGGGAGCTCTGCCAGTTGCCACTCTGAGGAATTGCACTTGTTCCTTGTAGTTTGAATCCCTAGGCAGGTGGAATTTATAGAGGTGAATTTCACAAGAGAGAAAGCCACATGCTTTTAATCAAGGGAGCAGCAGCAACTGATCAGGTTCACTGTCAGTGTCTGCACACAGCCTGATCTTGGGCTGAGGAAATCACTTTAAGTTCCAGGCATTTTTGGCAGAAGACTTGTTTATTCTTTTCTTCCTTCTCTGCAGAAAATGCCTCTGGGCACCTCCCTGCTCTGTTTCCCCAAAGACTCAGTGGCCTTGCTTGCTTCATACACACAGGTATTTATTTCTCTAATAAGATGAACAAAGGCTGATCATTTCTTCACCCTGCATCCTATCAGGATAATGTGAAGAGAAAAATAAAGAAAAGAAGCAGAAATGATCAGTAAGCTTAAGTGAGACACAGATTCTTGGGTTATATGCTCTGGGGTTGATACTAACAGTGAACACAAAATCAGAGAACTGGGAAAAATATCCATTTGAAGATACAGAGAAGTAAGTACAATATCACTTTCCTAGCTTCTACCTGAAGTGGAGCAGCCTCCTCCTTTGCTACAACAAAAGCAGTTAAATGCTGGTAATTAAAACCAAACCTTTATTAATGCAAGGAATTCCTTGGAAGACTTGTCTATACTTGTTGCCTTAGATTTCTCTCATTTCATTCCCTCTCTTTAAAAAAAAATATTAAGGTATAATTTATATACCATAAAGTTCACCCACTTAAAGTGTACAATTCAATGGGTTTTAGTGTATTTACAGAATTATGTAATTTGTAATCTATGTTTTTAACATTTTTTGTCATCCCCCCAAAAAACACCATGCCTATTAGGTATCATTCTTCATTTGTCCCCACCTACCAGCCCTAGACGACCACTCATCTAGTTTCTGTCTCTATAGATTTTCCTCTTCTGGATATTTTCTACAAATGGAATCATACAATATATGGTTCAAATATCTGTCCTCTCCAAAACTCATGTTGAAATTTAATCTACAATATGGCAGTATTGAGAGGTGGGGTCTTTCAGAGGTGGTTAATCCACTCATGGATTAATGATTAATTGGTTAATGGATTAATGGGTTATCACAAGGAGAGACTTGTGGCTTTATAAGAAGAGGAAGAGGGACCTGAGCTAGCACTTTCAGCCCCCTCGCCATGTAATGTCCTGTGTCACCTTGGGACTTGCCAGAGAGTCCCCACCAGTAAGAAGGTCCTCACCAGATGTGATCCCTAGACTTTGGACTTCTCAGCCTTCATAACTGTAAGAAGTGAATTTCTTTTCTTTATAAATTACCCAGTTTCAAGTGTTCTGTTTAAGCAACAGCAAATGAACTAAGGCATAGAATAGTTTAGTACTTCATTACTTTTTATGCCCAAATAATATTCCACTGTGTGAGTATACAACATTTTGTTTATCCAAATCTCAGTTGACGAACACTTGAGTTGTTTTCACTTTCTGGCTGTTATGAATAATGTTGCTATGAACATTCATGTGCAAGTTTTTTTTTTTTTGTGGACATGCATTCATGTCTCTTGGGTAGACACAAAAGAGTGGGATTGCTGGGTGATATCATACTATGTTTAACATTTTGAGAAACTGTCCAACTGTTTTCCAAAGTGCTGCATCATTTTACATTCTCACTAGCAATTTATGAGGGTTCTGATTTCCCCACATCCTCACCAACGCTGTTATTGTCTGTCTTTTTTATTATAGCCATCCTAGTGGGTACAATGTGATATCTCATTGTGGTTTTGAATTGCATTTAACAAATGACTAATGATGTTGAGTATGTTTTCAGGAGCTTATTGGTCACTTGTATATCGTCGTTGGAGAACTGTCTATTCAAATCCTTTACCTTTCAAATTGGGCTTTTTTTTTTTTTTTTTTTAATGGAGTTTCCCTCTTATTGCCTAGGCTGGAGTGCAATGGCACGATCTCAGCTCATTACAACCTCCACCTCCCGGGTTCAAGCAATTCTCCTGCCTCAGCCTCCCAAGTGCTGGGATTACAGGCATGCGCTACCATGCCTGGCTAATTTTGTATTTTTAGTAGAGACAGAGTTTCTCTATGTTGGTCAGGCTGGTCTTGAACTCCTGACCTCAGGTGATCTGCCTGCCTCGGCCTCCTAAAGTGCTGGGATTACAGTTGTGAGCCACCCGGACTAAATTTTTTTTTTAAATTTTTCAGTTTTAGGGATTCTTTATATATCCCAGACACAAGTCCCTTATCAGATATATTTTATAATAGTATCTCCCTGTCCATGATTGTCATTTCATTTCTGGTTGGTGCTATTTGAAGCATAAAAGTTTTTAATTTTGATGAAGTCCAACTGGTGTCAAACTCCCAACCTCAGGTGATCCGCCTGCCTTGGCCTCCCAAGGTGCTGGGATTACAGGTGTGAGCCACCGCGCTCAGCCTATTTTTTTATTTTTTTAATTTTTGAGTTTTAGGGATTCTTTATATATCCCAGACATAAGTCCCTTATCAGATATATATTTTACAATATTATCCCCCTGTCTATGGTTGTCATTTCATTTCTGGTTGGTGTTATTTGAAGCATAAAAGTTTTTAATTTTGATGAAGTCCAACTTATCAATCTTCTCTCTCATCACTTGTACTTTTGGCATCATATTTGAGAAAACATTATCTAACCCAAGGTCATGGAGATTTACACCTGAGTTTTCTTCTAAGAGTTTTATAGTTTTAGTTCTTTGTTTTTTTTTTTTTTTTTTTGAGACGGAGTCTCACTCTGTCGCCCAGGCTGGAGTGCAGTGACTGGATCTCAGCTCACTGCAAGCTCCGCCTCCCAGGTTTACGCCATTCTCCTTCCTCAGCCTCCTGAGTAGCTGGGACTACAGGCGCCTGCCACCTCGCCTGGCTAATTTTTTGTATTTTTTTTTAGTAGATACGGGGTTTCACCGTGTTAGCCAGGATGGTCTCGATCTCCTGACCTCGTGATCCACCCGTCTCGGCCTCCCAAAGTGCTGGGATTACAGGCTTGAGCCACCGCGCCCGGCCTAGTTTTAGTTCTTACATTTAGATCTATGATAATTTAATTTAAGTTAATTTTAAGTTAATTTTGCTTATGGTGTGAGGTAGGGATCCACATTCATTCTTTTCATGTGGCTATCTGGTTGTCCTATAACTATTTGTTGAAAAGATTATTTTTACAACAATTCTGTACATATAAAACTATTCTAAAATAAAGAGTTTATTTTTAAAATAGTTTATTCTTTCCTCTATTGAATCGTCTTGGCCCCTTTGTCAAAAATCAACTGACCATAAATATTAATATTTATTCCTGGAGTCTTAATTCTATTCCATTGATTTAGATATCTATTATTATGTCAGTACAACACTGTTTTGATTACTATAGCTTTATATTATGTTTGGAAATTAGGAAGTGTGAATCTACCAACTTTGTTCTTTTTCAAGATTGTTTGGCTATTCTGAATCCCTTGAATTGCTGTATGATTTTTAGAATCAGCTTCTCAATTTCTGCAAAAAAATACACCTGGGGTTTTGATAGATGTTAAATTGTACCTGCAGATCAATTTTGGGAGTAATCCCATATTAGCAATATTAAGTCATCTGATTCATAAACCTAGGAAGCCTTCTCATTTATTTAGATCTTTGATTTATTTCAGTAATGTTTTGTTGTTTTCAGTGTACAAGTCTTGCAATTATTTTGTTAAATTTATTCTCGAGTATTTTATTAACTGATATTGTTTATACTGGGAATCATCTATGCTCATGGACTTAAGAGTTTGTGCTTTCATGATCAAAAGTCTTAAGTCCCAGTCCTGGTTTCACTATTTATTACCTGCATGTAATGTAAGGTTACTTCGACTGTATCAAGTTCTTTTTCTTCATGTGAGAAAAAGGAAATACTAATACCACCTTATGGGTTTGTTATGCAGATTAAATAAGATAATGCATATGTAACCCTCTTCAGACCATGACCCACAGGGTGCAGTCTTGGGGAGGGGGCAGGGTTGCAGCCCAAGAAACCCCGTCTAGTTGCCAAAAGTAACTTCTAATTAACTCATATTAATACTTGCATTTCTCAAACATCACAAAGAGCCCCTTCAATTCCCCTTAGCATCCTTTCCCCCTCCTATCCAAGCCCCTTACACTCCATAGCTTCTGCCTCCCTTTCTTTCTCCCAAACTCCATAAAAGCTTTCTCTCCAGTCCTAATCAGCATTCCTCTGGTCCTTCTGCTTCTGTCCAGTTCTTCTTCTGATGGGGCAGAAAAAGAAATTGGACAGACAAATCCAGAAATCTTGTTAGTGGGCAGGAAGAGAAGAAAATCAGGGAACACTTAAACTTAAAGTATGTCCTATCACTCATGTAAAGTGCTTAGTGCAATGTCTGATATATAATAATGGCTCAATAGATGTTGGATTAAAAATGTTTTTTTTTTGTGCTGGTTATTTTATGCTATCCATATTTTATGTTAATGATGTGGGGTTTAGATCATAACCTCTGAGAATCCAGCCTAGAGATTGCTACCCAATGGCCCATGTCACTCATTCGGGTGAATTTTGGGAATTCGAATTTGGAATTATTGTTCTATTTTCTTCCTCCTGAATCATGCCTCAGAGAATGAGCCCTTGGCAAACTGTAAAAAGTTCATCTTTAGGGCTCCTTGAGTATTGTTTAGAGGCCACATCTGTTTCCTCCCTAGACTAGCCCCAGGACCCTATACTCTTTCCCCTCCACAAAACCTTCTAGTATAACACCTTCAAGCGCAGGTCAGGACTCATTATTTAGTGGGTCAGCATTGGTTTCAAGTGATAGAATAAAATAAAACAATAGAAAAGATCCAAGTACATTATAACAAACACTTTCAATTTTATAATATGTATGTGAGCTAGGTCTCTCTGTGAAACATATTTTCTATTGTGGTTCAGGGTTTTAAACAAATGTTTAAAAACCAGTGTCAATATAGATCCCTCACTTTCACTAAGGTGTTTAAACAACTCATGAGAGCATAAACTCCTCTTAGTGATGTGTCCACTTATATAGGGTTGGAGACCTTAAGTTCTAGGGATGAAGCTCCATCAGTAGTGAAGTATTTGGGGGCACTGAGGCTCTTTCCTGTAATATACAACACTTGGAGAAGGAGTAACTTCTATTTGCTGTGTGCAAACACAGCAAAACTTCTGTTCCTGCTCCCTCATGCCACCCCATAGCCATCCCCTTCTCTCATTCCCACATATCTACACATCCACACCTTAAACTTGTGTGGTTTTCTATTTTTCAAAACTCTTTCACGTACTCCATCTCATTTGGTTTTCACAACTATTCTATGAAGTTGATGGGTCAGATGCAAGTCTTTGCTTGGCCACTTAACATACTGTGTGACCTTAACTTCTCAGCCTCAGCGTCTTCAGTTCTGTTATTTATATAAAACCAGAGAAGTCAAGAAATTTGGCCAACATCACACAGCCCAGAAGTGGCAGGACCAGGAAGAGAACTAGATTTTCCACCTCCCAGCCTGGTTGTCCTGCAGGCTCCGCTTATGGAAATGCATATCTTTTTTTAGAGGCATGATTCATCTGACTACCTTACAAAGAATGTCTAAAAAGCAGAGAACATTTTGCTCTCCCCTCCCCGCCATATCTAAAAACACTGACTTTTATGGCACCAGGCACAAGACAAACAACTCTTCATGCTTCATGGTGAGAGGTTATCACACTCAACATCAAGACTATTTATTTAAGGCTGGTGCTGTCAGAAACAGAAACAAAGTCAAGAGGAGAGGAAAACAAAGTTCCCCGAGTGCTCTGTTTTTGTCCTTTGTGTAGCAGAGTGTCCCCTCTAGTGGTTCTGGAGGAAAATAGCTTCTGGAAAACACATTTACAGATTTGACATTGATGGAGTCAGAGAATTTGGTGCTTCAGGGGAGCTTAAAGCACTCGGTTCTGTGCTTCCTTTTATTGATGAGAAATTGAGGACAAGAGCAGTGATTCTCAACCAGGGGTGTGTTTGCCCCCTGGAAAACGTTTGGCAACATCTGGAGACATTTTTTATTGTCATTTTGGGGAGTAATACTGTCAACAGTGGGTAGAAGCCAGGGATGCTGCCAAACATCCTACAATACACAGGACAGCCCCCCACCCCAACACAACTATCTGGTCCAGTAAGTCAACAGTACTGAGGTGAAGAAATCCTAGATTAGAAAAATAATGGGACCTGCCCAGGGACTTACAGCTTACTCACAGCTTTTGACAGCTCAGACTAAGCATTCTCTTTTTGTTCCTTAATTTTTTAAAATTTGAATTGTTAAAAATTCAAAAATAATACATGCTCATAAGAGTAATATAATAAAATATAATTAAAAGATTTTCCATCCCCTCATGCCTCCCCAGAATCAATGTTAACATCCTTGGTGGTTGATTAGGCTGAACTGTATTAGAAATGACAATTGCAGACCCTTTTTGATGTAAAAAATGGCAATTTCTGATGGTGAAGCTTAAGACATTCATCCCTCTCTCCAGGCACACACCGAAACAAGCATGAAGGCACACAGGGGATTCTTTTGACTTTGCTTGTCATACAGGAGTTAGAGTCAACAGCACAAATTATAATTTTTCATATTTAATAAACAGAGTACCTCTTCAGATCAAAGATAAGGATCTACTGCATGTTCCCAGAAGCTTAGCACTGTGGGGTCCCAGAGCTAAGATGGTCTATGACAGACATTAGAGGACACTGAATCGTGTGGTGCATGTCTTTAATGCCTCTTTGACACTTGGGATCTCACCCTTTTGTACAGAGCTTGGCTCAGGATTAGAATCTTCTGTAGGCTATGCTGTCTAACTAGAAATTAGTAAGATTCTTTTGTTGTTTTTGTATTTATTATTATGGACATTTTATAGGAAGCACGTTTGGTCTTCTACTGAATATGAGGTTTTAAAACTTCATTTTATGACAAGTTTATAAGGAAAACTGAGACAACTCAAAAAAAATTTGTTGTTTTTGTTTATGAGACAGGGTCTTGCTCTGTTGCCCAGACTGGAGTGCAGTGGTGTGATCATGGCTCACTCCAACCTCAACCTTCTGGGCGCAAGCAATCCTCCCACCTCAGCCCCCTGAGTAGCTGGAACCACAGGCATGCACCACCATGCCTGGTTAATTTTTTAACTTTTTGTAGAGATGAGGTCTTGCTGTGTTGCCCAGGCTGGTCTTGAACTCCTGGGCTCAAGCGATCCTCCTGCATTGGCCTCCCAAAGTGCTGGGATTACAGGCATGAGCCACTGTGCCTGGTCCCCGTTATCTTTTTATTGATTACTATTTTTCTTATCTTCACTGTTCCAGTTGACCACATTCTTATCTTCAAAAAATACTGTCCTTTGCTGGACTAAGAATGCTCTGCTATCCTGGATCTTCTTTGTCTCTTGTGGCAAACACTGTTGTTAGCCTACACAATTGCCAACACCTCTCCTTTCCTTCTTGCTGGGCAGAGCTCACCACCCACCATAGGGGTTGACAATGGCAGACAGGGACATGCTCAGCCTACCTCACAACTAAGGCATGGATGTGTGGCATGATTCTGGCCAATGGCACATGAGGGGAAGTTTCTTGAGTAGAGCACTGGGAGAAAGTTTCCTTCCTTAAAATCCAGAGTTTCAGGTTTCTGTAAGCGATTGTATGAAGAGGTGATTCCTTGAAGAGCCGCAGCATCTTCCAACCATGAGGGGGAAGGTCAGAGTGTAAAAACCAGTACCTTAAGATGATGGAGAGAAAGGTGGAAGAGCTGGGTCCTTGGCAACACTGGTAAGTCATGGGTCAACTCAAGAACCACCTATTTCCAGGTTTCCTGTTAGTAAGATAGTATGTCTTTGTCATTTATGCTATTTGTACTTCAGTGTTCCTTACTTGCAGCCAAAAGCTTCCTTACTGACCACTCATATGACTACATAACAGCTACTCACTGGCCTCCTAATGGCTCTCCTTGATCTCCCAGCCCCCATCCACCATCCTGAATGCAGTTCCTTCTCTCTAAAGAGCCAGTTTGGTTAGAGAATTCTGTAGTTCAAGCCTTTAGTGGTAGTACTGTGCCAAATCAGATAAGCCACTGACAAAAGACCACAAATTCTATGTTTTCATAAATATAAAACATCCAGATCAGAGAAATCTATACGGGCAGAAAATAGATTAGTGGTTGCTTAGGGATGGGATGGAGATGGGGGCTTAGGGAGATGACAGTCAAAGGGTATAAGGTTTCTTTCTGAGGTGATGAAAATTTTCTAAAAGTGACTGTGTTGATGGTTGCATTTGTCTGTGACTATACTAAAAACTTTTGAATTATACACTTTAAAAGGTTGAATTTTACACTTTAAATAGGTGAATTGAATGACATGTGAATCATATCTTAATAAAGCCATTTTTAAAAGAATATTTTGTGGTGATCTATTATCTAGAAAATAAAGCACAAATTCATTTCCTTGATTTTCAAAGTTTTCCACCCTCTGGCCTCAAACTACCATATAATTTAATTCCTCATGACTTTCCTATTGGCAGACAATTGGACAGATTGCAAGGGTTCCAGACATACAACCTGTGCTTCCCTGCTTCTCTGCCTTTGCTCCTTGTTTCCTGGGCCTGGCAAGAACAAGGTGGGCCTCCCACCATCTTGGTCTATCAAAATTTAACTTGCCTTTGAGGCTCAATTCAAATGTTCTCCCTAATATTTCTGTCTGGAAAGCCAGGCAGAAATGCCCCTTGCACCTCTGAATTAGTAGAATCCAATAGACTTCCTGTGGTGCTTACCTTGTCCTCTTTCACAGGCTGATTGGCTATATGACCACAGTTTCTGAATCAGAAGTTGGTGCTAATGCTGTGTCAGTAAGAAAGACTATTACAAACCAGGATTACTTTAGAAAATTTGGATTATGTGGCTACCATAATAGCCTTCCCACTAGAGTGTATGATCTTTATTGGGTAACATCTTTTCCTCTCTCACAGAGTTCTCACCACGTCTCTCACGTGAATAAAGAGCTTAGGTTCCTTTTTCTCTACAATGCATATGAAATGTGATTAGGTGGTGTTAATTAAGGGTCTTACCTCTGCATTATACAACAAATAAATAAAAGCTAAGTTCATGATACAAACTTCTTTAAAGACCACAGAAATGGCCAGGTGCAGTGGTTCATGCTGTAATCCTAGCACTTTGGGAGGCTGAGGTGGGCAGGTCACCTGAGCTTAGGAGTTCAAGACAAAAGTTAGCTGGGCATGGTGGGGGGTGCCTGTAATCCCAGCTACTCAGGAGGCCGAGGCAGGAGAATTGCTTGAACCTGGGAGGCGGTGGTTGCAGTGAGCCGAGATTGTGCCCCTGCACTCCAGCCTGGGCAGCAGAGTGAGACTCCATCTCAAAACAAACGAACAAAAAAAACAAAACAAAACAAAACAGAAAAGATGACAAAAATACCAAATGGAAAAACAAAAGAGAATATTTCTATAATGGAGGGTGCCTTCCTAAATAAGTCACAAAACCCCAAATACCATAAAGTAAGTCATTGATAGGTTTCTTTGCATAAAAACCCTCTGTTTGGCTAAAGACACCATAAACACTGTTGAAGGACAAATGACATACTTTGAGAAAATATTTTCAGGAGAATAATAAAGGATTAATATCAGCGCTAATTGAACAAACAACACACAAGAACGAGGGCAAAAAAAAAAAGTAAGTCATAGTAAAAGTACGAATGACAAATAGTATATAAAACATGTTCAGTATCACTAGCATCAGGGAAATGGAGACCAATACAAGTAGGGTCATTTGCCTATCACATTGGCAAACATGGAAAAGATTAAGAATATGCCTAATGGTCAAATGTATGGAGAAAAAATCAAACACAAATAGTAGTAATGAGAAAACAAATTGGTTCTATAACATTTATAACATATATTATACATAATTTTGAAGAGAGCAATTTGGTAGTGATCTACCTATTTTCTGCAATTAACAGATATTACATTTATAGTTCCCAAGTGAACTTTTAAAAAAAGTCATTCTTGATGGTTAATGAAGGAAATCTCAAATCTTTTTTTTCCCAATTTCTCCATTCTAAGACACTTACATAGAATACACTTATTAAGTTGTTTACAATATCAAATAAGGAAGCCTAGCAGGAACAATCATCTTTAAAAGCTCTCCTCTAACACTTTAAGTGAGAATTTAAGAATTCTCCATATTTGCCTGGACTGATACAGCCAGAGCACTTGACCAATTGACCAACTAGATGAGGAGAGGAGGAAGGGAGACAAGATGCCGCTCTGCCTTGGTTTCCCCATCCCTGGCTTCCCTTGATTGGTATTTGGTTGTGTCAATGCTTTTTGTTTCCCTGATGCTTGGTGAGGCTTTCATGTAAGGTTAGATGTAGTACAGAATTGTGTCAGTCTTTGTGGTCGACCAAATACCGAGGCTTCCCTTGAACCTGGCATATTTTCTTATCCCACTGTCTTTCCTAAACAGAGCTGCAGCAGCCCTTAACACTTTTGTATGAGTGAGAAAAAGGCATCCCTTGAAGTGTAGCCCCGTGCCAGGATGTAGGGCCGGGCAAGGGAAGAGCCGTCTGTCTTCTCGCCCCTGGGCCACTGTATGAGTAGTCCTATTCCTTACACCAGCCCTAGTCCAACTGCTGCCCAGGAAATCCTTGCAAATTGCCATTTCCTCATTTCCCATGGTCCCAGGGCACGGCAACGCCTGCTACAGTTAATGCTTTCTTCTCATGGCTCCTCTTTCAGAGCTGCCCTTTGAGATTTCATCAGTCTCCACATCACCTTTGTTAATGCACTTGGCCACACAACCCCCGCTCCACCACAAACACATACCTATAGGTTGAGTGTTCACCTATGAAACAGAGAGTGGCAGAGAAGTTAATAGGTGTCCTTTTTACTGCTGTGGTCTTACCAGCAAAAAAGCATGATAAGGGAATTTCTTCTTAGCTTTGAGTTTTGTGTCTTGGGCTGGCTCTCTTTCCTCATGGAGAAAGAAATAGCCCTTTGTGCTTTGGAGCCTAAAACAGAGAAGTTTTTGGGCTCCCAGGATAAAGCCCCTCCACTCAGATCTTTGTTTGAAATTCAGACTGATTAAGAAGAATTATTCAGGATGGTGGAGACAGTTGCTATGGCTAAAGGAGGAGAGGGTGGTTCAGCCCTACTGGTGACTCCTCTAACATGGGAAGTCTGTGTGAGAGGTGGGATTTTGGGTTAGAGATTTCCAGGGTGGCAGGGATCTATATCCCACCCCTGCTGTGTGAACTCAGGTGGGAGCTACTGGAAAGCCTGTGGAGGCTGCACACTGTACGCTCCAACTTTGAGAGCCGGGGTAGGGCTCTCCATGGATAACCTGTGGCCAGGGAAGACAAGCACAGCACCAAGACATCTTTCCATGGCCCCCCAGAAGGCCCAACTAGCAGAAAAGGCTAGAACATGGAGTAGCAGGAGTAGCGGTTACCATGACAACCACCATGGTCTGTGAATCAGGATATCCCCATTTCTCTAAGCACGTGAAAGCCTGGGGCTCCTGTACATGCCTATGGAGGTGTCAGGAAGACCCAGTAATCAGGATATTAGGCTATTTCCCAGCCTTGGAGAGTAAGGACTTTGTAGCCAAGTTTAATGTGATTTGAGAGAAATACAGAAATGTGACATTCTTTGCATCTGGGTATTGTTGTTATACTGCATTCTTACCTGTTACCCACATTTATCTTTATAATGTAATCTATGAGATTCCTCCTTGGAAAGAGAGGAGTGCTTGTATTTTGAGCAGAGCTTCCTCAACTCTCCTTCCTTTCATTGTAATCTTCACCTCTTAGAAATTCTCTCTAAGAGAATATAAACTAAGCATGTATAGCTTAGTTTATAACAATGTGTGCATATATTAATTGAGTGGAAACATGACTTCTTAGGATCTTACCATGTACTCCACTACCCACCGTAAAAATAAGATGAAAACAGGATCTTCAAGAAGAATCGTGAGAAAGAGGCCTGGAATTAGGCCTAGACCCTCCGTCTTGGTTATGCCTATCATTCTCCCAGTGCCCATCATCTGAACTGGGGTGAACTGCAAGTCCTTAGACAAATGGATTTAGTTCCTTTGACTCAATCAGAGTTTTGCAATAACAGTCATTATGCAAAAAGCAATGTGTTCAGCATTCTGAGAGACAGAGAGAAGTAAAAGATATGGGTACTTCCAGGAGGAGAGTACTTCCAGGAGGAAGGTACTGCCTGCCTGGAGAGAGATGCCGATGAATCCTGAAGTGCACTGTGGGGTTGTGCTGACCATGAGCAAGGCGGGGACATGGGGAACCCAGAAAGCTACAAGGACTGGACCAGTCAGGAAGGCTCCCTGAAGGAGAAATTGCCCATACAATTTCTCGATTTCAGTCAGCTGGGAGAGAGAGGAGGGGAAAGAGAGAAACTCCAGGGAAGAAGAAGCTGGCTGGACAAAGGGACAGAGATGAGAATGGCCACCACCTGATTGTGAGGCAGCATGTTGGAAGCAATGCGGAATGCATGGAGTATGGCCTGGAAAGTGGGACCAGCATTGGCTTTCAGTGCTGCATAGAGTTTTTCAGACACTGGGCAGCTGGGTTTTCAGCACAGGAATTCCATGCTGAAAGCAGGGTTTAAAGAGGATTAGCAGGCAGCTCACGTGGGATATACTGAGTGTTAAGGGTTTTGTAGGTTAGTAATGATTTCCTTGTAATAACATTTATGGTGTTTTTAAAAAGTTAACTTTGAGATACAAGCATTGTGTGTATTGTGCATAGAACTTTGAAAGAGATTTATGCCTTGATACCACTTAATCCACACTATTTGTAAGAGAGTGAAGGGATTATTGACTTATGAAATCAACAAGTCCAACCAAGAGGGCCTGAGTTGAAGAAATTTGGGATAAGACCAGATACCCAAGTGTTGACTTCATTGGGTGGTTATGAATTCCCGCAGCAGTTAGCTAACAATCGTGTTGTTCTGCAAGACCACACTTGCCGGAGGAACAACTGGAGCGTTCCTGGAGATAACTGGTGGAGTCCAGCATAGCTTCCAAGAAGCCGTCTCCATCTACAGTGAGTAACAGTGAACCAGGACTGTCATCAGACAGCTAGGAGCAATCTCACCGCACTCAATGCCTCATTTGCTATGCTCATGTGTCCATTTATTCATTCACTCATTCATTCAAGTATTTCTACCTGCTAAGGTGCTGTGGAAGATACAGGCTTCAGCAATGTGTGGCATGGTCCATAATACATGGGAGAAACACACATGCATACAAATGATAGTAGGGCCATTGTCCTCTCTTTCCTTCCCCCTTCTCCCCTTCCCAATACCCTTTCCCTCTGGAAAACTGAAATATCTATTGTATTGGTAGGTAATTGACTCTCAGTTTTCTTCCATGAGTTCTAATGTCAACTTTTGCTTTTTGGTTAGTAACAAGAGTGAAGATATTCAATGAGAAATTTCTAGAATTCTTTTCTTTTCTCTATTTTCTAAGAAGAGTGGATTGGAGGAAGGTTGTGGGGTAAGTGATGCAAAAGGGGAAAGATGAAAAATGGGCATCACCCTCAGCGGGGAAGGACCAGAACTCCTGGAAAGAAGAGAGGGTTGGGTTGAGGTCTGAGGGCTCGGTTTGGAAAAAAAGAAAGAGGGGGAGGTAAAAGAGTGGAAGAGAAATGGTGAAGGTGACAGAGACAGAGAGACTGATGGGGAGAAGAAAAGCAAGAGCCTCTGGGCCTAAACACCCCTAGTGAACTGAGGGATTTGGGACAAAGGGACTCTTGTCTGTCTGGTGGAAGTTTTGCTGTGCATTATGCCCCGAAACTCCCTCATCATGGTCTGCACGTGCTCTGCTACTTTTCAAGGTTTGGGGGTCGGGGGAGGGGAGGTCAGGGTTTGTTCATTTGTTTGTTTGGCATGCAAACTAGTACTACTAAGACCGAAGGCAGCTTAGTCTTATTTGGGGGTTCTTATGTTACCTTCAATTTTTCAGTCGGGTGTCTTCAGAATTCCTCTGTCTGTGCATGTTTGATATCTGAGCTCACTGGCCTGTGAGTTTGTCATGATCAGAGATATGGCTTTTATGGCTGCAGCCTGTAGTGGCCCAGCTCAGTAGTGCCACTCCTCCATCTGGGGAAAATACAGGCTTCACTCTCTACTCCACCTAGTGAGCTGCTTTGTGGCAAAGATCATCCACCCTCTCGTCCACTCTCTGGCTTACTCCATTTGTCATGTATTATGCCTATAATTCATTTTGCTTTAAGTTCTCCCCCAGTTCCCTTCACCCATGTATACCATCATCACCCTATTTTCCTAGCTATTCCTTGAGCCCACCCTAGCTGGCTTTGCCTTTATGAAATGCTTCTTCCGTTCTTGCCTGCTTACTCATCTCTCAAACCTGAAGCCCTCCCATTCACCTTCCCTTCATCATCTGTATATCTTCAGTCTAAACATACTGTGAATCTAACCCCTTCTACAACATCTGATTCTGAGAGTTCAGATTATCATGGGTTCTTTCATAGTCTATACATACCTTGAGGACAGAGACACTATTTATTTGTGTAACCCCAGAAGGAGGCAGGTGCTGGGATTATACATCCCAGATAGCTACACATCTCCCTCTCTCATTTTCATTCGGGTTTCTGCATGAAATAGCAGCCTCCTCTCTCCTCTCTAGCTTCTTTTTCTGCTCTATTTTTCTTTATCACTTGGTATATAAAAAATTATTTATTGAATTGCTGACTATCTGTCGCCCCTGCTCCCCTAGAGTGTAAGCTTGATGAGAGCAAGGACTTTGTCTGCAGCTTTAGGCCAAAACCATGCCTGGCATATTTATCGGGTAAATGAATTCTTGGTAGGTCTCAAGTACTCAGTCAATGTGGAACTGAGTTAAATTATCAGCAGTAAACCTCTAGAAACATAACCTTACAAAAACAAGACTTTATCTTTGTACTGAAATCTCCAGCAACCTGAGGTTCAAATAGTATCTTCCTCTCCCATGGAATTTAAAAAACCCTCAAAATACAAGCTTAACTCATCTATAAAGAAATTGTTAGATAACAATTGCACTTAATACTTAACATTTTCAACCTATAATACTGAATCTGAGAAAAACGAAAAGGGAAAAATAATGATAATACTTTTTTTTTTTTTAAGAGATAGAGTCTTTTTTTTTTTTTTAAGAGACAGACTGGAGTGCAGTGGAATGATTACAGCTAACTCCCAGGCTCAAGTAATCCTCCTGCCTCAGTCTCCCAAGTAACTAGGACTACAGGCATGTGCCACTGTGCCTGGCTTCTAAAATTTTTTTTGTAGCGACAGGGTCACTATGTTGCTCAGACAGGCATGAACCCCTGGCCTCAAGCAATCTTCCTGCCTCGGCCTCCCAAAGTCCTAGGGAGGGAACTTTCTCTTCACCATGCCTGGTCTGATATATGTTTTTGTACTATTAAAGAAAATTATTGATAATATTATCTTTGCAAGACAATTTTTATTTTGCTAAGCTGACTTGGACCAGACATTTATATTGGCATTTGGAATGAATGTATGTCATATGCCTCTTTTTAAAAATTGTGAATTGCGTATTAGGAGAATTCACAAAACGTGGTTGTACCATTTAAAGGATAAGTATGAAGCAAGCAACTGGTCAATTACTTCTCAAGTCAAATAACAGTAACGTCAGTTCTCTAGGAGCCCCTAGCATTCCTTTCTGAGTTCTGAGCACAACCACCTCCCTACCCTAGAGATAACACAACCCTGCCATGTGTGATAATCTTTCACTGGCTTTTCTTTATGGTTTAGCAACCCACATTTTATAATATAATTTTTTTTTCAAAATAATAATGCACATTGTTAAGAAAAAATAAATAAAAGCAATGGTGAACTGTCTTCCCCAGTACTACTGTACAAAGGCAATCGTTTCTTACTTTTTTAGACATTTCTTCTGCTAGATATCTCCATACCTTTAAGCAATAGGCTTATATTACTAGTGAATGCTGTATCCATTTTAAGATAGTGAGAGTAGAGGAAAGGAATGTTCTTACCAAAAGAATGAAAATTTGAATTTTATCAGAACTGTTCTTAGCAACACTTGATGCTAGAAGGCATTGGAACAATTTTTCCACGTTTCAAGAAAAAAACAATTTTCAAGCTAAAAATACACTTTTGACCAATGTATCAATTAAAGGTGCTAATTAAATATGATGTCAAAGAAAATTAATCACCTACACATCCTTTCTAAAGAAGTTACCTGAGGATCTGTTTCAGCAAACCAAGGAAGTAAGATCAAAAGAACAAAATGTAGACTCCAAGCAATTTAATCCAGTGAAGACCCTAGGTGATTCCTGTGCAGGAACCCAGAGAGCAAGATGTCCAAATTGAAGTAGGTGAGGTCTCAGGAGCAAAGAAAAGATTTGATAGAATAAATGATTACATAAGGAGATTGAATAAACTTGAGGGATAAAATGATGACAAAGATGCTCAGAAAGGCAAATACAAACTCCAGTGAAAAAAACCAAAAGACTATACAAGAAAAGAAATGTAATCAGAGTGGTTACTAACCCTACAATATTTTTCACGGTCACCATAATGTAAGCCCTGTTACTCATATTCAACTCCTAGACTAAACCTATAAAGAGAGCACAAAAGACTTCATTTTAGTCACAACACAGATTACGAATGTCATACAGGATCATTTCCTTATCCCCGATGTGTAAATGCAATGATTCTATGTCTAATGAACTCATGTCCTTCAGCTCTAGGAAATGTCTTCTATTTCTCAATATCCATTTTCTCTTACTGTCACTACTATTAGTCAACTGTGGATTAGCCCTCTAAGACTCCTTTCTCTTCTTTTATGATTTCCATCTTTTTGTCCTCTTTGGGAGATTTCTTTGAATTTATATTCTAATGCTTTTGTTTAAAAATATATAGAGGTTTTTTTTTGTAAATGTTTTGAATATCCAAGGGCTCCTAACAATGCTCTGATTTTTCTTTTTTCATTGCATCCTGTTCTTTTATGATGCAATATCTCATCAAATTTCTCAACGGTGCCAACTGGGAGTTTCTTTCTTCCCTTCTGTTTCTCATGTTTACTCTTTCCTTGGGCCATTCTTGTTTTTATTTTTATCTGTCTTTCATGATGTATTTTTATTTATTTATTTATTTTTTTGAGACAGAGTCTCACTCTATTGCCCCGGCTGGAGTGCGGTGGCACCATCTCAGCTCACTTCAACCTCCGCCTCCCAGGTTCAAGTGATTCTTGTGCCTCAGCCTCTCAAGTTGCTGGGATTACAGATATGCACCACCATGCCCAGCTAATTTTTGTATCATGTTGTATTCTTTCTTCAAGTATCTGATCATCCTCAGTTGTCTTTACTTTAAAATGAGACAATAAGGTACTAATTAGCTTTGGGGTTTTTTTTGTTTATTTGTTTTTTGCACCTGGAATGAGCTTACTAGTGGTGATTTAACCTTGTGGTGATTTAGCATTGTCAATTAACTGCTGCATGATCTCAAACAGCACTCTGTGCTTTAGTTTCTTCCTGGAGTTGTGAATATTAAATGAATTAATATGTAATGTACTCATTGCAGTGTTTTATAACTATTTGCTGCTTCTATTACATGCATTATAATTACTTGGTAGGGACTCAGCTATTTAGCTAGCGAATTCCTAAATGTCAGGATATCAGTAGTTTCATTTTGGGGGCCACCTCATTTTGTAGAGAGAACAAGGCTGTCAGACTTTTAGTGGGGTGAGGGAGTAAAGGTAAAGATAGAGGAGGGCTTGCCTGGCTGCCAAGTGGGGTGAGAGGCTAACTGCTCCTTTGGGGTATTTCATGAATCATGGTGATTTCAACCCCATCACTCTCTCAGCTGATGTTTATGAGTTGCCTAGTCTCCTAGATTTTGCGTTGCAAAAACTTCCTCCTCAGTTCTAGCCTCCTCCACCCTTACTCTTGTAATTTAGGTTTGGCTTCCTTTATCTTTCTTCTACCTCCACTTCTCCATTCACTGTTTACCCTCTAGAAATTCTGTAAAATTGCTTATCTGCCGAGAGTCCCTTTACCATTACTATGGTGATTATCACTTTTTAAATGCTGTTACTATCGCTTTAGTGGGGTCTTGGTGAGGATAAATCAAGTGTGCTCATCTGCCATCTTTAATCAGACACTCATGGGCTCTTGACAGACACAACGCCTGGTTCCACGTTTGAAATCCTAGCTCGTTTATGTGCTTTACTTACACTTGTAGGATCCTTTAAGCTTGAGTAAGATGAGAAAAGGAGGGAAGAAAGGAAATGGTAGCCAAATTGACTTGCTTTAGTTGAGGGCCCTTTGACGACATTCTACTAATGCATTCCCCTCCTGGAAGGATCTAAATTTGCAGTCAGCAGGAGAGAGGATTTTAGGCTAAGGTTCAGGAAAGACACTGCAAGTAATGATAAAAATAAATCACTTGAAGAGGAAGATATAATTACTTCCAACTTCCAAGGCTATTATGAGCATTTCTTTTACTGTAACTATTACTGGATCATTCCTCCATGGCACTATTGCTGGAAGTCAGTATGTGTATTAGCTCAAGAATAGATGCGGGCTATTTCTACAAAATACAGTAGTAGTCCCATTATGAATAACAATTATTCACTGGCTTATGATTTATATTTCCATTACATTTACCATGTGAACATATGTAGTAAAATTAGGCCACTCCTTTGAAGCTCAAGATGGTGGAATTCACAAGCATTTATGATATTTAAGCATTTTAAAATGTTATGGGCAAATATAAATAACTTCAATAGATTAAGAACTACCCTTCAAACAGATAATTACAAATAATAATAGATTGACAACCACGACTATAATTAAAGAATCTAATAATAGGTAATCTATGTTAAAGGAAAATGTGTTTTTAACCATGACATATGTATCAGTCGGGGTCTAATCAGAACAAGAGAAACCATTACATGTATTTATAACAGAGGGAATTTAATATAGAGACTTGGTTACACAGGTGACAGAGAACCTGAGAAGCTTAGAATAGTGACAGCAGGAAGTCACTCCCAATCCTGGACTGAAGGAACCATTGGAGGAGACGGTGTTACCAACGCCCAGGGACTAGGGTCACTGAGAACAGCCACAGCCATGGCAGCCTTTCTGGCAGTAACTGGAGCCAGACCTCTGCTACTGTCAGAGGCACCATCCACATCTGAGAGGCTTAGGGAGAGAAACCCTGGCTTTTTCCTTCCTCCCGCCTTCCAGTGTTTCTCATTGGCTGAGCTCAGCTGGAGCCTAGGTGACCTGGGAGCCAGAGAAATCTGTTTGCAAAAGTGGGCACTGGTAAGACAAAGAGCAGAGGAGGTGAAGGGTGAGGAAGGAGTCTGAAAGCAAACAGGCCCGTGTATAATGTTAAACATATGCTAAGAGACTATGTATTATAGAAATATATGTGTACATGCCTCTACAGCTCTATATATACTCAGATCAAATTACGTCTTGTCCAGTCAAGACTGTCTTAATGAATTCAGATCTGGTTCAAATAAGCCATAAACTATTGCTCCTCTAGCTACAAATTAAATGATACTTTTAATTTTTTAAACCGAGAAACATATCACCCCACCACCTTTGGAAGTGGAAATGATCTCCCTCCTCACATTTTGTCTCTAATCCTGACACTAGGAGCATACAGTCTAAGATGCACAACTAAAATTCCCATGACTGCAGAAATGCCATGCAGCCTACCCATATGTAACTCATCAACTGTGTGGCTTTTGAAACCAGTGACAACTAGCTTGAATATTCTTTGGTAATTTTCATGAGAATATAAAAGCAGTACATTCTGAAACCTAGGCTTCACAAATAATGAGGAACAGTTCTTTGGTTCTTCCTTTATAAAAGCTAGTGGTGGGAGTGCTGAACTAGCTGTTTTTCCCTCACTAATTTCTGCCTGGCAGATGGCAGAATAAAACATTCGTAGTAGACAGTGCTTTCTTTCAGAGACTGAAATGTACAGCTACGTGAAAAAAGCTTGAGGTTTGGCCTTCTTCAGATATGAGCATTACACCACCAAAAAACAAACAAACAAACAAAAAAACCAAAACCAAAAACAAACTAAAAAACCTCAGAGAGTTCGAGAGGCAGCAGGGGTGCCTTCAGCCTGTGCTTTCTAGAACGTCTGATGGCTGGCAATGTGGAGTGGACCAGGCTAAGCCCAGCTGGTCATTCGCTCATTTCCTTTTTACCCATCGTCCGAGTGTCTCACTGTAACACTCCCTTTATTCAGTAAAACTTTACACCAAGAGGAAGTCAAAACATGGAGTTGCCAACTGCACTGCCCTTTTCATCCCGACCTTTGTTGCAACAGAGTAATAGCTTGGATGAACGAAAGGGAACTGTATGATTAATTCTAAATAATTTATAACAAAAATGGGTAGAAGGGAGAAAAGGAGAAAGAGTGGAATAAATTAAAGGGGGAGTGGCTCACGAGGAAATTTTTCCAGCCAATGGGAAGCGTTTATTTCAACGCTGCTAAGCCCTCCCTCACTCCAGCGTCAAGGTTATTCACGGAGAAAATCCCCTAATAACAGGTTATCAGCTCTGGCTAATCACCAGGAGTGTTAAAATAGCTAGAGGACCAGGCCTGTTTAATCAGACTCTCTAGGGTGACACCTGGGTATCAGTATTTTTTAAAGATACCCTGTGATTTCAACGTGCAGCCAGGGTGGACACTCTCCAAGATAAGCCCCACCTTGGGTATATCATGGCCAAAGGTTGAACAACAGGAGCTTCAGAGAGAGGTGATTGTTTTAACTGGTAAGAAATCACAGTCACTATTTAGAGCAGTGGAGCCCAGTAGGTATTGTTCCAGGAAATTTATTCAGCCTCTATAAGCCGGAAACTGCCCCCGCAGCCCTGCCAGACATTGCCTTCCACTCACCTCCCTCTGAGCAGAAGTTCTCAGTGGGGGTGGCCTTGTCCCCTGGGAGGTCTTTGGGAAATCCATGGGGGTGTTTTCAGTTGTCACAATGATTTGGTGGGTGAGGGCCTGGGGCAAAACTAAGCTGTTAGAATGGGCAAGGGAGGGATGGGAAGGAAACCAGCATTGGAAGTTATTGTAGGTTAACTACTGCCAGTCTCCCACCTCCCACCCTAAGACACACCCACACACACCCATGCACAACAATTGTAGGCAGCCTTTCTGAGCTTAGGGAGAAGTAATGTGCCAATGCAGGGAAGCTAAGAGATGGAATCCAGGAAAGAGATGGGAGAATACTCTCCTTGCATAGTAAGGCCAGGAAAATTAGTTTACATAAAATAGGGTCCAAGTTGAATTAGCAGAAGCACTATGAATCTCACATGCAAACAGATGGGTTGAGAAAAGAAAAGTCCAGGAGAGAATGAGCTGCAGGCCGAGCAGAAGCCCTCATTTCTTCATGCCCACATGCATACACCATCATGGGCCAGAGCTCACCTCTTCCCAGCATAGGTAGTCCAACATTGGCTGTCCAGGCCCTTGCAGCCATAGCCAAAGGTAGCCCTGTGGTTGCTCCTCCATATCTGTGTCACAGGACTGACCTTTACCAACTCTCCCAAAGCCATTAAAGAGGAAAAAAAAAAAAAGTTCTGCCATCCAGGAACACTATGCCTCCCTTTCCCACAGAAACCACTAGAGCTTCTTCCTAAGCCATATGTCTATCTAGAGTGGGTACCCCATTTTTCCAACTTACCCCAACACAAAGTCTTCTCGCGCTTCTTTTGCAAAAGTTCTCGGTAGCTCATGTGAGAGAGGTTGATGACTCTTAGCAATATATAGTTAAGCTTAGATCTCTAGATGACAAGAAGTGTCTGGAAATACCATAGGCCTGCCTCCCCTCTCAGGAAGATGAGAATATCCTTAATTTCTTCCCTAGGATTAACAGCAGGGCTTCTTGCAATAGCAGCTGTGATAGACAGAATAATGGGCCCCCAAAGATGTCCAGGTCCTAATTCCAAGAACATGTGAATATGTTACTTTACATGGCAAGAGAGGCTTTGCAGATGTGATTAAGATTATGGACCTTGAGATAGGGAAATTATCCCGCATGATCTGAATAAGCACAATATAATCTTGAGTCCTTAAAAGCAGAGGACCTTTCCCAACTGTAGTTAGTGAGAGAGAGACATGACTATGAAGAAAGGTCAGAGAAATGCACAATGCTGGCTTTGAAGATGGAAGAGCTGGGTGCAGTGACTTAAGTCTGTAATCTCGGCACTTTGGAGACCAAGGCAGGAGGATCACGTGAGTCCAGGAGTTTGAGATCAGCCTGGGAAACACAGTGAGACCCCATCTCTACAAAAAATAAAAACAAAAAATTAGCCAGGTGTGGTGGCATGTGCCTGTGGTCCCAGTTATTCAGGAGGCTGAGGCAAGAGGATCACTTGAGCCTTGGAGGTTGAGGCTGTAGTGAGCTATGATTATTCCAGTGCACTCCAACCTGGGTGACAGAGCAAGACCACATCCCAAAAAAAAAAGATAGAGGAACATGGAGGAAGGAAGCCATGAGCCAAGGAATGGGGACAGTCTCTAGAAGCTGGGAAGGGCAGGGAAAGGGATTCTCCCCTAAGCATCCAGAAGGAAACACAGACCTGTAGACACCTTGATTTTAGCCCAGTGGGACCCATGATGGACTTCTGACCTACGGAACTGTAAGATAGCTGTGTGTGTTAAGCCACCAAGTTTTCAGTGACTTACTACAGCAGCAAGAGAAAACAGCAGCTGGCTAAAACACAGCCAAAGTGGACTACAGTTGGAGGTCTCTTGTCCTGCTATTACTAGAATACAAAGTACACCTGGGTTCCTAAGGTAACTGGGAGACATAGAATTGATTTTGTGCTCTGGACATATTGATTAGATGCAAGTCCCTCAAAATTTCCAGCATCAACATTTTCTCTCTTCTACCATTAGAGGCCCTTGGGTGAAAAAGTTTGAGAATCACTGACAAGAGAATGTTGTCCTGATTCGTGTCATTTACACAATGGAACTCATCTCTGGGGCATAAAGACAAAAGGAGACCACAACACAAATCTGAGCCATGGAACTATCTCAAGATGATATGATGTTCGAAGCAGATTTTTGTGGATATTTCTTTATCCAGAAGGAGAGTTGTACTTTGATCCATGCCTGGTCCTGGCTCTGTTGAGATTGCTCAAGATATTGATCCATTTTCTGTGTTGTTCCCAGCTTGCCTGGTATCTTCAACCAACAGGGGCTGAGGATAATTATCCTGATTGATCTGTACCTCTGCTGGTCTAGATCAGGAAACAAAGCTCCTATGTGGACGGGAAGACTATGTATGCTGTGATAGCCTTAGTCACCATCTTCGAGAATCTATGGGATCCCATTTGCTCAGAGTCCTTCTCCTCCCCCAACCTCCAAGGGTCCTTGTATCTGCTTGTTGACAATCTCCGCCTCCCTGGCTCTCATGACCTAACACCATTCTTGGAAGTCCCCAAATGATACTACTGTCCTGCTCCCTTGGATGGAAACCCCATGGGATTCTGAGGTAGTTCATAAGAGTAAACTGGAGTTTTGGTTTAACCAATACTCCTGTGGTCTTCGTTGCTGTGAATCACCCATCTTTTCCCTGAGTGGGGAAGGATTACCATTTTTACCCCGGATGGCTTTTCTGTTGCCAGTCGTTCACTTCCTTGCCCTAAACTTCCATCAATCCAGCAAGCCACATGGCTGCTGTTCTCTTAGATCAATCCTGACAATACAGTATGCAATGCCCAACATGTACAAAACGGATGGGAAATAATTTGCAGCCTTGTTTCTGATTATATATTCAGTGTCATAAACATACAGACTTGCAGACATTTGATCTCAATGGAGATGGAATGCAGCTCCATATATTGACATTGCAGGTTTGTTCATGCTTATTCAATTTTCTTCACATCAAATAATTCCCTTCCACCCCTAGCTTAAAAGACCTGTCCTCTCCCCTTCCTGAGCTCTTGTTCATATTTTTTCTTCTCTCCCTCCCTAAATCATTATTTCTCTCAGTAACACCTTCCATCTTTAGCTTCTTAGTAGTTCTTCCCACTGCCTGTACAGAAAACCCAGATCTGTGGGGAAAAAAAAAAAAAAAAAGTTCATAGGACCTTATTGCCCTCTCTAGTTTTTTTATTTTGGGCTAAACTTCTTCATGAGGGTTTGTGCCCACTCCCCAGCCTCACCTCAAATCCCCTACAATCTGGGTGTAACACCTGCTTCTCAACCACAGCTATGTTCTCAGGTGTCACCAGGATTCTCCTAACTACCTAATCCAGTGGCTTCTTTTCAGGTTTTGTTTGTGTGGTTGATTGCTTTAGATTTTCCAAAGTTTTCAAATGGACAAAAAACTAGAGAGAATAGTATAGTTAATAAATGTATATACTTGTTACTTAGATTTAACCATTGTTACTATTTTTTTTTTTTTTTTTGAGACAGAGTCTTGCACTGTTGCCAGACTGGAGTGCAGTGCGTGATCTTGGCTCACTGCAACCTCCGCCTCCTGGGTTCAAGTGATTCTCCTGCCTCAGCTTCCTGAGTAGCTGGGACTACAGGTGCACGCCACCATGCCTGGCCAATTTTTGTATTTTTAGTAGAGACAGGGTTTCACCATGTTGGCCAGGACAGTCTCGATCTCCTGACCTCGTGATGCACCTGCCTCGGCCTCTCAAAGTGCTGGGATTATAGGCGTGAGACACTGCACCCAACCTCATTGTCACTATTTTGCCTTGTTTCATCCATTTTATCTGCTAAATTATTGTTCATTACAGACATTCTAACGTTCCACCCTGAAATAATTCAGTATGCTTTTATAAAAAAAAAAAAAAAGAACATCTTCCTACACACCCACAGTATCATATCACGCCTAAGAAAATTAACAACAAATCTGTAATATCATCTTATACACACTTTCCACATTCCTATTTCCTCAATTATTCTGGAAAAGTCTTCACAGCTGGTGTATTCAAATTGCAGTCATGGACGTCCACTGCGTTTGGTGGTTGTATCTTGGTTTTCACTGGTGACCTCACTCTAGCATTTGCCTCTGTTACGCAGTTCCTTCTTGGAAGACTTTCCCTTGGTTTCCATAATATCGATTCTTCTTTCTCTTAGTATTCTACTCCTGACCATCTGTTTTCTTCACAGATCTTCCTTTGCTACTTGTCTTTTCAGTACTGGTGCTTCACAAGATTCTCCATTCTCACCTTGAACATGCTTCCAAGGCAATTCTCCTGAATAATATTCCATTGTATATATGGATACCATCTATGGTGTGGCTACACCACATTTTGTTTACGCATTTATCAGTTGACGGACATTCGGGCTGTTTCTATTTTTTTGGCTATTATGAATAATACTGCTATGTACAGCATTTGTATACAGTCATGTGTATTGTGTGCAAGTTTTTGTGTAGACATATGTTTTAATTTCTCTTGGGTATATACCTAGGAGTGGAATTGCTGAGTCATATGATAACTTTATGTTTGACATTCTAGGAAACTGCCAAACTGTTTCCCAAGCAGCTGTACTGTTTTACAGTCCCACCAGCAATGTAGAAGGGCTCTGATTTCTCCACATCTTCACCAGCACTTGCTACTGTCTGTCTTTTTATTATAGCCATCATAGAGGATGTGAAGTGGTACCTTATTGTGGTTTTAATTTGTATTTCTACACTTGAGATTTGGCACGGCCCACTCTATTGCTTCATTCATGTCTCTGCTCGAATGTCGCAACTCCAGGGAGGGCTTATCCAACACCCTTTCTAAAAAAGCCCTTCTGAAACTCACTGTCCCTTTATTCTGCTTTACATTCATTCATAGCATTTAATGTTCCCTAGAAGATGTGTGTTTGTTTACCTCTTCTGTTCCCCACTAGAATGTCAGCTCTAGAATCTAGAAGGGCAAAGATCCCATCTTTGTTTTATTTTCTTTTTCTTCCAACTTTCCAACTTTCTTTTTTGGTTCAGGGGGTACAATGTGCGGATTTGTTACATAGGTAAATTGCATGTCACAGGGGTTTGGTGTGTAGATTATTTCATCACCCAAGTAACAAGCATAGTACCTGACAGGAAGTTTTTTAATCCTCACCCTTCTCCTACCCTCCACTGTCAAGTAGGCCCTGGTGTCTATTGTTCCCCTCTTTGTGTCCATGTGTATTCAATGTTTAGCTCTCACTTCTAAGTGAGAAAATGCAGCATTTGTTTTTCTGTTCCTGCATGGATTTGCTTAGGATAATGGCCTCCAGCTCCATCCATGTTACTGCAGAGGGCATGATCTCATTCTTTTTATGGCTGCATAGTATTCCATGGTGTCTACATACCACACTTTCTTTATCCCATCCACCACTGATGGGCATTTAGGTTGATTTCGTGTCTTTGCTATTGTGAATAGTGCTGCGATAAACATATGCATTCATATGTCTTTACAGCAGAATGATTTATATTCCTTTGGGTATATTTTTTTGAGTATAGTAATAGGATTGCTGGGTGGAGTGGCAGTTCTGTTTTAAATTCTTTGGAAAATCACCAAACTGCTTTCCACAGTAGATGAACTAGTTTACACTCCCACCAGCAGTGTATAAGTGTTCCCTTTGCTCTGCAACCTCACCAGCATCTGTTATTTTTTTGACTTTTTAATAATAGCCAGTCTGATTGGTGCAAGATGATATCTAACTGTGGTTATTTGCATTTATCTAATGATTGGTGATATTGAACATTTTTTCACATGCTTGTTGGCTTTGTTTACTGCCTTGTTTACTGATGTATTCCTAGTGCTGGGTACCATTTCCAGCACATGACAGACATTCAATGAATATTGTTGAATAAATACATAAATGATATAATTATTATCTGAGAGTAAGCTCTGGGTTTGTGTCACTTACTAACTGACTTGCCTTAGACAAATTTTGTAATCTCCGCAAGTCTCAGTTTTCTTCCCTGTAAAAATGAGCTAGTAATACCTCCTGCGAAGGACTGTCATGAGGATTCGAGATAAGCAATGAAGATGCCTCATATTAAGTGCTCAATTCATAGACCTGTAATTACCCATAAAAGTAAATATCCTCCTTTACGCATTTGGTTGAAGGACAAAGGGGATCATCAAACCTGCTTCCTTAGAACCACAATTTATCAACTAAAAATGCCATGCTAGAAGCTAAAAAAGGAAATGAATCCATTTCAGTGCAGTAGGCTCAGAGAGCTGTGTTTACACAATGCCAGAATACCCAGGCTTAGAGATACTATGTTCAAATTCAAGTCAAGCCACCACTTTGTTCTGTAAACTGCGGCAGGGTTGGAGGGGATGATTCAAAATGACCTCAGCTTTTGTCTAATTTGGTCCTGTGACCAGACCACAGGCAACGCCTCATCCAGGGAACTGATTTCTTTTGTAGCTCTCTGCTAGGAGGCCCATTGACATGATAAAATGCTGTGCAGCCTTTATGTATTACTCAGCCATAGGATGAAGCATTTCTCCGTGTTTGGACATGGAAAGACCTTCAACAAGTATTGTGGAGTAAAAAATTCAAGTTGCAGATGAAATACACAGCACAAACACACACCAACAACACTCCATTATACTTGTATGCAGGTTCCTACATCTACATATAAACATAAAGCAAGGGGTCTTGAAGGTAGAAACCATGTCAGTTACTCTCACCTCCTCAGAGAAGCAGGGAGTGACTAGAACTGGAAGTGGGCATCAAAGGAGACTTCAGCTCCATCTATAGGATTTGTTTACAAAGAGAATGTGTTATTTATGTAATTAGAAGTTAATTTTTTAAAGTTGCTCAAGCAAGATGATGCTAACACACCCCATTTGAAGTAAAATGAAGGAATTTACTTTTCCCTAACTAGTGGTTCTCAAATGGGTAGTCTCATCCATCAGAAGGTGTTTGGAAATGCCTAGGGGCATTTTCTGGATGTCATAAATTCTCCTGAGGGCTACTGCCATTTAGTTCCCCAGGGACGGGGGATGCTAAATGTCCTATCGTGGGAAAATCCCACACCACATAGTAGTATCTCTGCCCAGAGGCCAACAGTGGCCCTAGTGAGAAACTGCACAAAAATTTGGGTTGGTTGTACTAGTAAATTCATCTATTACTGCCAGGTGTGGTAGCTTACACCTGTAATCCCAGCACTTTGGAAGGCTGAGGTGGAAGGATTGCTCAAGACCACCCTGGCCAACACAGTGAGACCCTATCTCTATAATTAATTAATTAATTAATTTAAAAAAGGCAAACTATATATTAAAAATATCTTACATACAATTAAGAGGTGTTTTTCTGTCTTTGGTTTGAACTACTGAGATGCCCAACACATGTTCTCTCTATATAAAATAGTAAATTTTATCACTGATGATCAAGAGAAGCAAATAGAAAACCATGCCAGTTGCTCTTGGTGGGAAGCCTGGGTTTTAATGGAGCTATTGGCATGGGTTTGACACCTCCCATTTAGAGTATGTGAATATTTCTGAGAATAAAGGTCGTCCAGGCACCAGCCAGTGCCTTTGTACTTTGCTGATACTTTAAGACAAATGTCCCATTGGCCAGGCAAGACTGAGAGCCTTCCAAGGAAAGTTGGGAGGGTCCCTTCTCCCGTGGGTAGCAATTCCAGCACAGGACTGTCTGCTTTCAGACTACTAGCTCTTAGAAAGCAGCTTTCAACTCACAGGAGTAACAGAGAAAGGTGATAAGAAATATGGAAAGAATATATGATAGTTTCCCCTTCAATTTCATACCCTTTGACACTACTATGGTTCATATATTCAACACATATTTATTGAGCATCTACTATGTGTCAGCTAGGTGCTGGGGCGTAGTAGAGAACAAGACATAAATGCTTGCATTCTAGTGGAGAAGGCATAATAAACAGATACACATCAATCAGGTCATTTTAAGTAGTGGTTACTGTTGTGATGAAACAGCATGCTGATGTGATTGATAAAGACTAGTGGGATCAACATATCATGCAGAGTTCAGCAGAGACGCCTCTGGGAGGTGATCTGAGGCCAGCTGGGCCCTGTTGTGGGGAATAATAATTGTGCCGTCAGTGGCCAAGGTGGCAGCCATGGAAGGCCTGTGCCTGTTCCTGTCTCTTCCAGCCCAGCCCAGGGCATCATGCTGTCTGGAACAGCAGATGCAGTCCAGATCTTGTAGGTTATCTGTGCTCCAGGGCCAGGAAAAATTATGAGGAACATTCACACTTCTTATTTTGTTTTTCAGTCATCTAAGCCCAGGCTTTCAGCTGCATCTGAGGCCAGGATTTCAGCTGTATCTAAGGAAGTTGATTTCATTTGTTCTAGAGGTATAGGACTAGAGTTTACCTGTGGACAATCGGCATGGGACTTTAAAAATTACTGTTACTTAAAACACTTGTATGGCCATCACTTTGTATCAGACACAGTTCTAAACACTACAAATATTAAGTCATTTAGTGCTCACAACAAATCTACATAACATGAGCAGACAACTATTATCCTCAGTTTATGCATGAGGGACACTGAGGCTGTTTCTCTAACAAAGGCCTTCCAATAAAGCACCCTTTCTAGGGATACGCAGTGTGGTTCTGGCTGACAGGTAGTGCCAGCATTGGGTGGGGCAGACCTGGCAGTGGTGGCAGCAGCAGAGGCGGTAGTGTCAGACATGCAGATTCTTGACCTGCCCCAGAGCTACTAAACCAGAATCTGTGCTCTGCAGGTGATTCTGATGGATGGCCAAGTTTAAGGCCAAGTTAAGGCCAAGTTAAGAGATATAGTCCACTTTTTCATTCTTAGAAAGATGATCTGAAAGATTAGCCTTCCATAGGTAGCTAATTGTTCAAAATCAGGTATTTTAATTTTATGCAGCCTTTCCCCTTTTTTGTTAAAGTTCACTTCTCAGGTAGAGGAACTGGGCACAGCAGGGTTAGAATCAACTCGTTAATCAGGGGTCATTATAGCAGGATGTAGTACATGCAGGGGACTGGGATATGTGGTGACGGGGGCTGGGGAAGGTACAGGGAGAGGCACCACAGACCACAGGACAGTGTCCCTGCCTGACAGAGTACCTCACCCCCATGTGCAAGAAGGGGAGAGGGACAGACGGAGCACTGTCCTCTTATAGTGACATCCCATGTACAGCTAGCCTAAGGCAATTTAACAATATATCCTTGTTAGGGAGAAAGGAAGAAAGAAGAGAAGGAAGGAAAGGAAGGAAAGGAAGGAAGGAAGGAAGGAAGGAAGGAAGGAAGGAAGGAAAAAGGGAGGGAGGAAGGAAGGCAGGGAGATGATTTAATGTTGAAGGCATCCCCCCTCACATTCCCATGAGAAGATAGCTCAGAGAGAACCTGCATTTCCCTGAGGTTCTAGGTTACCATGGGCCTTTTTAGCACATAGCTTTTTTTATATGTATATATACCTGAGAAGGGATCTAAAGATTTTTCATTAAACATGACCCTGAATGCAAACCAACCATTTGCATTGGTCATCAGCCAAAAAACATGGTCTGTCTAGTGCTAGAAGAAAATGGCTATATTAGGGCTCCTGAGAGATGTATGCGTTCCATTCTTTATGGGTGATTTAAAGGATTCTCAGGAGACATTTTGATTCCATGTATTTCCCTGTGTGTGCTGACTTTAGACACTACCTTTTATGTAAGAGGCAACCACACTGTTTATGAAAGCCTATTTTCTGACTTTACATGTTGTCAAAGCTGAAAAATTGGCTAACCAGATTCTACCCTAAGCTGTAAGATCCACACTGTGAGGGAGAAACTAGACTGCAGCTCTAGAAGGAAGCAAGAACTTACAATCATTAGTGGAAGCTGGCTGTAAAAATATCCACTGCAATATTTCTGTGCTTACACAGTGAGTGTGTGCTCCAAAACCCTACAAATTGCAGGGCCAGGTGTCTCTGGGTCTGTGAGGGTGCTAGGCAAGGGGTCAGTGCACTCTTTCCCCACCCACACTGCCCTTGTCTTGGCAGCTTGGGCTCTACTTGTCCACCTTCTGCAGCCAGCCCTGTTGGTGCTTCTTGATCCCGTGGTGACCCCTTCCTCTCACTGATTAGGCATGGAGTGGACCCAGCAGGGGCTGTGCCCGGTCAACCTGAGCCTCCCTCTCACAAATGTGATCTGAGTGGCAGGCCATCTGTGGCTGGCCATCCAGATGGCAGCAGGCTTTGGAGCCATGAGGTCCTGTGGACTCTGGGCTGGTAGATGCCAAGCAGAGACAAGCAGACAGAAGCAGGGATGAAGTGGGCCTGGAGTGAGCAACCAACCATGTAAGCGACTCTCCCGCACTGGTTTCCTGGGCCTCACTGAGCCTGACTTGCTGTCCTAGGTCTCCTTTACCTATAATCTCACACCAACCCCAGTCCCCTATTAATTGAGCCAGTTGGCATTGGCTTCTGTCTCCTGCATCGGAACAAGGCTTTACTGGAGGAAACAATGAGGCTGAGCTTTACACTGTCCCCTGGGGCCCTCAAAGGCCTGCTAAGGATTTTACACAGGAGCCAAATCTCTAACCCCTCGTAGAACTCACTGTGGCACTTCAATCACTTGTGACCTCTTACGACCCAAAATGCAAACTTTTACATGGTCTTGGCAAGTTCGTTAAGAAACCCCTTTCTACAGGACAGGTATTTTTTCCTGGCGCCATGTAAAATGCCCACACTTGTTCTGTATCCCTCCTTTTCTGATGAGTTCTCTGTGCCACTGAATGTCGGGTATGAATTTCCCCTAGCTTATCAATTAGGTGTAGAAACAATAACAGTAGTTTCCAGTAGTTTTCAAATTTTCAGCACAGAAACTTTTTTCTTAAGCTAATGTTACTTGAAACCTCAGTACAGAAGAGATATAAGCAGAGCTGCCCTCTGGTTTCTTCTTTCGGCATCTCTCCCCCACTCCATCTGCAGGCTCTTCTAGAAGCCAAGGATGCCAGGGCATTGCTCAGGGCGGCAGATCGTTTCATCCTTATCTAGAGCAAATATCATGGAGCACCCGTTACATATTATAGCCCCTGCCAAGCCCTGGAAATACAGCAAAGTACAAGACACATCCCCAACATAAAGGAGAGGCGGCTGGGCGAGAGCCTATGCCAAGTTTGGAGGTGCAGCTAGGGCTGTGGGGCTCAGAGCTGAGAGGAGTTGCCAGGGGCTAGAGTAGTAGGGGAAGGCGCCACTGCCAACCAGCATTGTGGGACTGGAGCAGAATTTCCTTAGGTTTACATAAAAAGAGAAGGGGTGCATACAGACAAGACACAGACAAGAGGAGAAATGTGAGCAAGGGTGGAACTGTCTGGGCACACTCAGGGAATGGCCAGCTGATGATTTTGGTTGGAGTAGCAGGGCATTCTCAATGGGAAATAGGAAGGGGCCAGAATTTGAATGACAGGCTAGGAAAATTCAACTCATTTCAGAGGCCATCAAGAGCCCTGAATGATTCAACTTAGGAAAAAAAGCATTAGGAAGAAAAAGAAAAACAAGATAAGCACAAAAATGAGACATCAAGCTGCTCAGCTGTGGTGTTTGATGTGGATCTGCAGGAAAGGCGAACGGTCAGAAAAGGAAACATTGGTGACACAATTCCCCACTGCTGACCCTCTTCCCCAAAGGGTCACACATCTTCCAGACTGAAGACAAGCGCATTATCTTCCACTTATTTGTCAGGCATCAGAAAGCACAGTGACTCATTTGAAGTCCCCAGCCGAGGACTCCCAGGGGCCCTGACTCACAGGCCTTCCCAGAAGAATCCTGTCCAAGCACATACGCGTGATCACCAGACACTTGTTCATTGGCTGGTGAAAGCAGCCTCCTGGCCAGGTCAGTGCTTCTCAGCTCTTTCCTCTTCTGCTCAAACCCATGAACAGGAAACACCTAAACTCTCTCCCAGCCTCAGGCTCAGCCTCAGCTTACTATGACACACTTGCAGCCAAAGGAATCCAGAGAAGAATGGCCCCATGTTGAAGCCTCTCCTAAAACCAGCAAAGTGAACACAAACACCTACACAAAAAGACAGTAATTCCTTCTCACTTGTGTGTGAGCAATAGCAAAAAAACAAAAACAAAACCCAAACACAGTCATTCTTGAAGCAGGCATGAGCATCAGTGTTATACAGGTGAAAGCTGTACTCAGGCTACAAACTTCCATGGGGACAACAGTGTAAGACATTCCCTCATTGGACACAATTTGATGGTGACACATTAGGGCTAGCCAGCTCTGTCTCTGTCTCTCTCTCCTACATAATCAGTAGCCTGAATCTGTCCAGCAGTAGACTAGAGTGAAATAGATTCCCCAGGTGGGAACATAACAAGGGACTTTACCCAACCACCCCAGAGCTCTTAGGCATGTTATTCCATAAGGCACATGTTCACCTGTGTCACCCATTGTGTGATGCATGCTCCAACAGAAGAGTAAATGAGATATTTAGAGTTGATGTCATGACTCATGAGATGGAGATGGAATTGAAGATCTTATAAGCAAAAGTTTAAAGAGATGCGGCTAGTAATAAATAATATTTGAGCTGACAGGGGAACTCTACATATATCTTCTCTTTGATCCTTATAAGGATCTGGAGACATGGGGAAAGTGCATGTCCCTTTTCTGTTGCTTATAACAGAATACTTAAAACTCGGTATTTTATAAGGAAAGAAATGTATTTCTTATAGTTATGGAGGCTAGGAAATTCCAGGTTGAGAGGCCATATCTGGTGAGAGCCTTCTTGCTGGTGGGGACTCTCTGCAGAGTCCTGGGGTCCTCACACGGTGAGATTCTCTTCCTCTTCTTGTAAAGCTACCAGTTCCCCTCCTGTGATAACCCATTAACCATTAATCCATGAATGGATTAATCCACTTATGAGGGCAGAGTCCTCATGATTCAATCACCTCTTAAAGGCCTCACCTCTCAATACTGCCTCATTGGGGATTAAGTTTCCATGTGAATTTTGAGGGGAGCATTCAAACCACAGCAGTGCATTTGGGCAGGGCGGCAAGAACAGAAGCATAAAGAGTCTGAGTGTCTGACACAAGGTCCCTGAACAAGGGAGGGCTTGGACACCCTCTCATCCTGGTCCTCTGGTTTCAGAGGCTGTGTTCTTTCCAATAACTCCACAGGGTGGATGAGAATGACATCATCAGAAAAGGGACACAGAGGGACAAGGACAGCCACCGTACATCCCCCATCAGTGGAGGAAGGCTTTCTGGCAAGTGGTTTGCAATGGACTTCCCAGCACCTTGCTCAGAATTTCCAGGAATCTGTTCCCAAGGCTCTGGGGGGCAAGGGCAGAGGACGTTCCATGGTACCCTTAGTCAGGACGGTGCATCAGCTGCAGCTGCAGCCAGTGACTCAGCACTGATGGGAAAGCTGTCAGCTGGAAGCCAGACCAGACACACTCCCTGAGGCCGCTGGCTATAGTCAACACTGGACACGTACACCTCCCAGTGCCCATCACGACTCCAGAGGAAGGAACTCTTCAAAGAACCTCCTGGTGACTGTGCTGCCTTTCTTCCACAATAAATATGTCATCTCTCCTTCATTATTTTATATATATAATACATACATAAATATATATAAATTATATATCATATTATTATATATAGATATATAAAGTTTTTTATAAAGGCAAGGTCTTACTATTTTGCCCAGGCTGGTCTTGAACTCTTGGGCTCAAGCAATCCACCCACCTTGGCCTCCCAAAGTGTTGGGATTACAGGCGTGAGCCATCGTGCCTGGCCACTCTTCATTATTTTTCTATTCCAACTAGTTTTCTAAAATTTTCTAATTAAAAAAAATTCAAACAGTACCAAAGGCTGTAAAATGAAAAGCAATAGAGGTTGAAATATAGGATTCTAGTTATTGACACACAAATGTAATGCAGTATCTGGAAACTTCCATTTTTACAAGATGAGAAACTTAACCTTCCATTTCTGCTCTCCTCCCCTGTCCCTAACCTCTGGGTCCCTTGATATCACTGCTACATGGCACCACGTTTTATAACTTGTATGTCTTGCCCTAGAAATATAATTCTTTGTGCTTACATACCTTGATTCTTAAAATTAAAAACAAACAAGTAGCATGTGTAATACTCTGCTTGTGGTTATTCTTTCCAGAGGCAGGTGGAGACCCTCAAAGGAGGATGTACAGTCATGAGTCATTAAAGATGTGCTGCTCCGAGGGAAATAAGTTGGGAGAAGGACGTGGGAAGGGATGGAGTGATATACTGAAGTTATTTTTCCTGAGCATGTTGAAGGCATTTCTCTAATTCCTATCATTGAATGGCATGAAGGATGGGAGGAACACAGTCAAGGACCTTCCTTCACATACTTATTTGTATTTTTGAGCACTAGCCATGTGCTGGGCACTATGCTAAGTGCTTAAGAAGCATGTAAAGAATGGTCCCCACCTTCAAGGGGAAGACAGGAAAACCAGTGTGTAGAGAGTAAAAGCTCCAAGGAGGCGGGTTTTTTTTTTCTTTTGTGGCTTGTTCGCTGCTGTATTTGTAGTATTCAGACTAGCCAATTATTAAATGAAAGAATGAGAGCAATGGCAGAGCTATGCATGGCTGGGGGATGGGGAGACAGGTAGGGGAGGAGCACCTATGACAGCACTCAGGAGGAGGTCTGGAGGGCTCAGAGAATGCTCCCAAACAGAGCTTGGGTTTAATTTTGAAGACCAAGGAGGAGTAGGACATGGGAAAAAATTGGGAAGGGGAATCCCCAGTAGTTTGGTGGAAGCAGAAGGTGAGTTTGGGAACGTGAAAGGAGATGAGGAGGAAATGATGAGGGGAAAGAAGGGCCTTGTGTGCCAGGCAGAGAAGCCTAGCTACATTCCAGGGGTAACAGAGCACCTCAGAAGGTTGTTAGCACAGGAGTAGTGTGGTTGGGCTGTGTTTTAGAGACACTCTGTGTGGGTAGTGCGGGGGTTACCTGGGGGCTGGAGGAGTCTAGGTAGGGGCTCTGTGATGAGACATGATAAGAAGCTGGCTAAGGTGCTAAGGTTGGAGGGAAGGGCCTAGACCCAGGAAACATTTAGGAGGTAGAGTGTGCACAGTTTGGTAGCTGAGGGGCTTTCTGGGATCGACAAGAAGTCCAGGTTGAGTTTCTGATCTGAGTAAACAAGGGGATGGTGACATCATTCACAGAAAGAGAGATTAAGAAAAGAGT
Organism: Chlorocebus sabaeus; assembly: GCF_047675955.1. Classification (NCBI taxonomy): domain Eukaryota; kingdom Metazoa; phylum Chordata; class Mammalia; order Primates; family Cercopithecidae; genus Chlorocebus; species Chlorocebus sabaeus. The sequence goes on from NC_132918.1 coordinate 49,712,394, forward strand.
AGTGTCTTCAACAAGTTTTGAGGAGGTGCTCAGTGCCACTGCAGATGTGTTGTGCACGTGGGATATTCAAATGGGGATGACTCTAGACAAGTGGATCTATCTCTAGATCTGAGACTTATTGGCAAGTAAGTGGTAGATGAGGCTGAGGACAGAAAAATGTAGGGTATTATGCACATGTATGAGAAACACCACCTTTAAGCATGGATAGACATAGAAGTCCACGAAGGAGACTGGGAGAAGATGAACTGGAAGAGACGGTGTCACTGTTTCTGTGCAGCGGTGTGTGAACAAATGAATGATGAATATATGTGTATGTGAAACGATGAATTACCTTACCTTTCCTCCTGGGTTTCCCATCTTGAACTTCAAGCATTAGACTATACAACTAGAATCTTTCCCCATTAATCTTGGTGCAGCAGCCACCAGAGGCATGACCTAGTTCTGCATGTGGTTATAAAGTTTCTCAAGGGTTTTCAGGAAAGATTGGAAGACACAGAGTCTCAGTAGTTTTCCAACCAGTAGTTTCCCTGGCAATTAGCTTTATATATTTTTAAAATAAACTTTCTATTTTGCAGTAGTTTTTAGATTTTGAGAAAAGTTGACAAGATAGTACAAAGAATTCCCATATACCCAATACCCAGTTTCCTCCATTATTCGTGTATTACATTACTGTGGTGCATTTCTTATAACTAACGGGGCAGTATGGATATAGTATTATTAACTAAAGTCCAAGCTTTACTCAGTTTCCTTAGTTTTTAACTAGGGTCCTTTTTCTGTTCTAAGGAAGCATCCAGGTGACCACATTCCATGTGGTTGTCACGTCTCCTTAGGCTCCTCTGGGCTTTGACAGTTTCTCATGCTTTCCTTGTTTTCTTGATGACCCAGATAGTTTTGAGAAGTGCTGGTCAAGTATTTATAGAATTTCCTCCCATTTTATTTTGACATTTTTCTCATGGTTGGACTGGGGTCATGGGTTTGGGGGAGGAAGACCACAGAGGTAAGGTGCTATTCCCATCACATCATATCAAGGTACAGACCATCAACATCATCACTGCTGATGTTGACCTTAATCGCCTGGCTAAGATAGTGTTTGTCAGATTTCCCTTTTTCCCCCTTTCCATGTTGTACTCTTTGGAAGGAAGTCTGTGTGTGGCCCACACTTAAGGAATATGGAGTTATGCCCCACTTCCTTGAGGAAAGAGGCAGTTAGCTTTTTAAATCTCATCCTGCCTTTTCATTTGAAGACAACATCTCTTCAGCTTCTTTTCCTTTCTTTCAGACACCCTTTTAAGAACACACCGGCCTGTCAACTATAGAGTCTGACTCTATAGAGACCTTTTATGGGACTTAATATTTCTAAATGTGTCTAAATACACACACCTCAAAAAAACTACATCACAAGATTTTAAAATGCAGGTAAAATGACTTCCCTTCGGGCATGGAGGTCCCCTTCGAAGCAGGCCTAGAAGGATGCCTCCTTGTCCAGGGGTCCATCTGGCAAAGCCTCACCCTTTGTCTGCTCTGCTGGTGCCACAAGTGAGCCTGGCCTAACTGCAAAGTCAGAAATAAGTGACACCACCCTTCTCAAGAAAGAAGAATTAGAAAGGAAGTACTTGAAAAGAATAATGATGCAGAAGATATTTTCATTGTATTATAGATAAATAAAGTCCTACTTTGTTTCAAAAACAACACTTTGTTCCTATAAACCAAGAGTATCATTGTAAAAAACACAACATGATCAGAGATTGGATCACTTCAAAGAGAATTAAGGCACAGAGTTTCACACCGAGACTGTAGAAAAGAGGATTATTATTTAAAGATACTGAAACTCTAACAAGAATAATTGTCATGTGAGTTAGGAAACATAGTACTTGTATCTTAGCACAATAAATTTTTACAATTTAATAAAACATTATTGCACTCTGATAAGATAAAACCTTAATCCCCCTGCTTTGTTTCCTTCCCGTGGCTGTTTCCTGTCCCCCACCCTGCTCCCCTGTAACCCCACTGCCTCTCCATGGGTTGGGAGGAGCAAGGAGGCAAAGCACATTAACTGTTTTCCTCTCATTCTCTTTTCCTCCTTATTGCCTGGACTTTGAAGTTCAATGTCATGTAAACATTAACTTGCTTCTTAAATAAAGCTGCAAAGAGCAAACTGTAATCTGAGCATATGATTTACCTCAACATTTTCCCATGAGCTCTAAGAATTCTGATTTCTTCTCTACCATCATGTCTCTGTCTCATAGAGTTACTTTGAAATAGTCTTAACTTATCATTATTATTGTTATTACTTTGGTATTGACATGTTTTCCAAAGAATGCCTCTTTGAGATGATTTTAGATAGCAATATTCACTGAGTTTTAAAAATGTTGTTACTTTTTTTTAATTAAAGAAAAAACATGTTAAATGGCAGCACATGTGGTAAAAGATGGGGCAAAAATTATACTGGCTGAAGTTTGGGACTCTCTGAACACCTTCATTAGTCAGTTTCACAAGTAAAATTGATTGCACAGGTAAAGCCTTAATCATCTTATTATAATTTTAGGAATAATCCACAGCAGCTAAGATGGTACATTTATTTTTTTGCTAGTCACCAGCCATCGTCTGCTTATATTATCAACAGTGTTTGTTTGTTGGTTTGTCTTTTTTACAGTTGTGCTAATCATGGTAGTCTAAATTAGTATAGCAAACACTTCAACTCACCAAACTCTATGCTTCACAAATGCAGTCTTTGCAAAACTGGTGTTAAAAGGAAGAGTTTTCTGAATTTGCCTTGGAGATGTTTTTATATTTTCTCCTAGGTTACATTTTATTTTCCCCAAATTAAGGAAGTATACAAATATAGTGACTTTTCCTAACCTTGAGAACTTTAATATATGTTGCTACCTGGGTTGTTGAAGAAAGAATCCCTTAGTCTTAACAGCCTGACTCTGTACAAACTATATTTAATTACTCCCCTTCTATCTCCACTGTAGGTGGGTTCTTTTGCAATGAACAGTGTATGTCATTTAAAGTTGGCTTGCTGGACCTGAAGTGTGTCAATGTATGATCTCAAATAAATGAAAGACTGATACTAAAAAAAACGCTAATTTTCTTAATTTTTTTCCCCTGCACCGAGCTGTTTTTCCTTGACACACAATTAAATAGTTTTGAGCCTTTGCTAAATTACTGTGTGGTTAATTTTGCTCAATGGCAGGAAAGTTAGATATTTATAAATTTCCTCAGTGCATCATTCCTGATTAGCTGACCTTTTCTAAATACCAAATGGACCAGTTGCAATCAATTCTATCACCACCATGATCAGCTTGCATTTATCCATAAGACATCTGTTTGTACACCAAAATAAAGTTCTTCACTGTTTCAATTCGCTTTTGAGAACTGGCATAGACACAGAACAAATGGCTGATAATGTTACAGAGTTTTGAATTTATCTTAAAATATGATCACTGCTGTTTACACCTAAGTTTCAAAGAATACCTTTTTTGTTGTTATTCTGCTTGTCTGCTATTATTTTATCTTTATAAATACACTCTTCATTTTACAAAGTAACTTCAATTGCTTTATTGATTCCAGATAGCAGGGATAACATACCCAATTAACTTTGAAAACAAGACTGTTATCATCACATGATTTCTGAATAACATTAACACTTTTTACATTCATACCTACTCTCCAATCCCTTTTTCTTTCTCTTCTGCCATTCTTTCCTCCTGTCTTTCTTTTCTTTCTTCATCAATTATTTATTGAGCATCAACATGTCAGGCACTACGCTAGATGCTGGGGAATCAATAACAGATAAACTCTTGGTCTCCATGAAGCTTATTCTATTGATTTAAAATCTTTCCTATCTGTTTGTTTCAAGGGTCATTGAGAGAAAATACACTAATGGAATTCATGGGAAAGAAAGCAAACATAGAGAGCTTTCACTAAGTTGGAGAAAAAGTATGTCACCAACCTTTAGCTGTTGCAGAGTAATCTTCTTTTTGGGCTCTGGCTATATCAACAGTTCCTCTTTTCCCCAAGAACTGGCTCTGGAAAGGGCATTCTTCTTCCTCTAGCATAAATAACCCTGGGTGGGAATGTTTAGATGGATACCAGTTGGATGAGACCCAGGGCGGAAGAAGAGGCCTCCTAGAAAACTCAGATGCCCATATTCATTTGGTAGGGCTGCCCGAGGCCTTGGCTAGAGGGCTTCTGTAGACAACCACAAATGTACAGGAAAAACTGGAGAAAATCAGATAAAGGCAAACCATTAAATGACACATGTACAGAAGGGAAACAGTTAAGAATTAACTCAAATTAATTTAAGGCTACAAGAGCAAGTGGTGCAATGGCTTAGTTAATAAGAAGCTAGTCTCCAAAGCTACGGCTTTTGAGCCAAATGACTAAGGGCCTTCAGAGCTACCAAGAGGCAGGTGGCTGGACAAAGGGACCTATCACAGAGAGAATCATAAATCATCATGGGGACTAGGAGTATGCACCGTACAATGGATGGAAACAGATTTGTTCACACATCCATCTACCCATATATACATCTACTATTATTGATTCAGCAAACACTTGTTGATTACCACTGTTCTAGGTGATGGTGCTGGGGATACAGCAGTGAACGTGCCCTCATGAAGCTTAAAATTCAGCTTAAACATGCCCTCATGAAGCTTAAAATTCAGCAATACGCAGGGGGCTTGTTGAAAAATCAACTGGAATGTAGATAGGGATTATACAAAGAAAAAGACAATGTTGAAACTTGAATCTGCCAAGTTTGGCTAGTTTCTTTGGAATACCAGGGCCCAAAGAACCTACCCCTTCAACTTTTCACTAGTCTGAAGTTGTGCCCCTTTATTATCTTTCTCTCAGCTCAGCAAAACCATATAAGCATCCACATCTTTAGGCTCAGGCTCATCTATACTGAGGCCTTCAGTCCTGCCCTAATAGGAAACATGAAACCCTTGGATGTCTGCACTTTCCTAGGAATCAAGTTCTTGAATTTCGGATTTCTTTATGATTTTTGACCTCTAAAAATTGAGCTCAAGTTCCTGGCTTTCCCATGCTCAATATTTACCCAATGTCCTTTGCTTAACTGATATCCATCCATCTTCATGACCCCACTCAAATATCTAACCTGAAGAACTGGAGTTGGGGGTGTAACAGCCCATTCAGAATGTGTAGGAAGTGCCGTCAGTGGACAGAGGTGAGCAAACCCAAAACTGAGATGGGTTAAACACCTGGAGGCCAGATCAGGAGGTATAGATCACAGGCATCATAGTTTATGGAGAGCACATTTCTTCTAGAAGACTGTCCCAGAAATTTTTCATGCTGTATTGTGATTTGAAGATAGTTTAGTGGTGAGAGTAAGGGGCTTCTTTGCGAATAAAATCAGGGAAAAGACTATTTGTTAATTCAGACAAAACAGAAGGGTACAGGACAAATAACTACCTGTAGAAGAGTGATTGTCCTTGAAGAGTCTGGAAAAGCTAGGGAGTAAGGATTTATCACCATGTCATCAGCACTGGTGGGATGGATGGACGGATGATTGACTGGTCTTCTTGTCCATTTGGAAGCCATGTCCTATAGACATGGACTATCATAATTTCATTCATTCATTCATTCATTCATTCATCTGTTTATTGATTTTATTTTACTATTTTATTTTTTTGAGACAGAGTCTCACTCTGTTGCCCAGGATGGAGTGCAGTGGCGCCATGCTGGCTCACTGTAACCTCTGCCTCTCAGGTTTAAGTGATTCTCCTGCCTCAGCCTCTCGAGTAGCTGGGACATGCAACACTATGCCTAGCTACTTTTTATAGTTTAGCAGAGATGGGGTTTCCCCATGTTGGCCAGGTTGGTCTTGAACTCCTGACCTCAAGTGATCTGCCCATCTCGGCCTCCCAAGTGCTGGGATTACAGGCGTGAGAGACCATTCCCAGCCTCCTTTTTAAATCTAGATACTATTAATATAACTTGATAGATAACACACAATCCCTTTCCTCTTGGAGCTCACAGTCTAATGGGAAATACAGGCTTATACTCGACTAATTAAAATACTGTGGGTTGAGGTTTCTGACAGAAGGTTCCTTGGGATCTCAGAGCAGAGGCAATCTAATGCTCCCCAGGAAAGTGAGAGGAAGCATTGCTAAGGAAGTGACTTTTCAGTTGGACAAGGGTCACAAGGATATTTCCAAGGTACATTTTTTTTGGTCTTCACTTAGCTCTTCCTAATGGGAAAAGATTTTTTAGGACTAGTCTACCATGAATTGTTCAGTATTCCTGAAAAAATATAGTTCTCACAGTTAATCAGTGAATTCCAATTAATTACTTAGAACTAGTGTGTAAATTACTTACTTAGGCCTGAACTAAATTTTGTTTTGAATCTACAAAGCCCAAGACTAATCCTTTAGCAGGGGTAGAAGATATGACAACTGAAAGACCCAGCCTAATTGGCCAGACATCCCTATTTTTCTTTACCAACTTACTATTGGCAACTGGCTCAACCCAGGAACTTTTAGGGCAGTGTAACAGCAAGCTCTACGCTTCCTAAACAAAAAGTGAAAATGTGTATGGGAGTGTAGCAGGGGCCTCTTCTATACTTAAAGAAGGTATTTTCAAACAGTTCCTGTTCCTAATAACAGTTAACTGGAGGACTTGAATTTCAACTTTTATTTTCCCAGGACCCTAAGCCTTTAGGCTTTCAAGTCTCTGCTAGGACTGTCATAACAAAATACCATAGACTGGGTGGCTTAAACAAAAAAAACTTATTTTCTCACAGTCTGGAAGCCGAAAGTTCAAGATCAAAGTGTTGGCAGGGCGGGCTTCCTCTGAGGCCTCTCTTCTTGGCTTGCACATGGCCACTCTTCTGCTGCCTCTTCACATGGGCTTTTCTCTGTGCCTCCACATCCCTAGCATTTCTCCTTCTTATAAGGAGACCAGTCATATTGGATTAAGGACCACTCTAATGGCTTCATTTTAGCTTAACCACCTCTTTAAAAGCCCCACCTCCAAATACTGTCAAATCTTGAGATATTGGAGACTAGCACTTCAATCTATAAATGTTAAGGAGATACAATTCAGCACATGACATCCCCCCTTTGCAGATTCCTGCTCTCTGATTGTCCTGTGATTCACTGTGTGGACAGTGAATCACATGAACCACTAAGGAAGCCAGTGACCACAGGGTCCTCTACTTCTTAAAAGAATGCCCACTTCAAACTAAGAGAGAAGTGGAGAGTCTTGGGACCTGCATACCATAGGCATACCTGCACTCGACTGCAGAGTGAGCCTCTTTTCATGTCCTCCCATGATTTGGGACAGCTTCCTGAGTTTTACGAGTGACAAAGTGAGTTTCTATTAAAAGCAGCTGAAATGTCCATTTTGTACCTCAGGAGCACATGGGAAAGATGCAGACCATCGGCCACCAGAGGCTTCGGACTAAGGAGTCTTCAAAGAGCTCAGGCTGCTCTGTAGAAGCAAAATACAATGTAATAATAGAGTCAAGATGACACAAAGTAAAAAGAACTCTGCAAAGCATAGTTAGTACCACTCTGAAAATCAGTGTTTCCTGTTTGCTAACAAACCTCATTCTCCCGGGGGGCCCTGGTCAATGTGAACAGGTCCTATTTGCCAGTGGCTGTAGGTCAATTTGTTGAATGCCAGTTGTTTCCATTTTACATGTGTAGTCCCTGCCAGTCCCACCCCTTCTCTTCCTATCCCTCTAAGTTTCTTCAGTTATTTCCAATCCCTCTCATTTGTTTTTATTTCCATCAGTCCCTCTAAATGCCTTTTATCTCCTCTCCCCCTCCCCCAATCAATCCTAGTTCTTCCAAATCTCTCCTGGCCCCACACATCCCCCGCCTTTACATTCCAGTCCTTTAGTACCTCCCATTGTGTCCATTCCCCTAGCCCCTGCCACTCTTCCCCAGCTCCCCACTACCTCAAAGTGTACACATGCATTTTAATGTTGATAAGGGGTCCAACTGCCTACCACAAATGCTGTACCAATTTACATGCACATCAACATTAAACTCAATGAAAAGGCTTGATCTCAGAAATACCTTCAATAACCCTATTACTCTTTAACTATCTGATAATATGCTTTGTGAAAATAAACATCATACTGCTACTTTATTTTGTATTTTTTTGAATACTAGTAATGTTGAAAATGTTGTCATATGTTGGTTGGCCAATTGTGTTTCTGATTCTGTAATTACCTGTGATATGGTTTGGCTGCGTCCCTACCCAAATCTCATCTTGAATTTCCATGTGTTGTGGAAGGGACCTGGTGGGAGGTAATAGGATTATGGGGGCAGGTCTTTCCATGCTGTTCTCATGATAGTGAAAAAAGTCTCATGAGATCTGATGATATTATAAGGGGATATCATCTTGAATTTCCATGTGTTGTGGAAGAGACCCAGTGGGAGGTAATAGGATTATGGGGGCAGGTCTTTCCATGCTGTTCTCATGATAGTGAAAAAAGTCTCATGAGATCTGATGATATTACAAGGGGAGTTTCCCTGCACAAGCTCTTTGCCTGCTGCCATTCATGTAAGATGTGACTTGCTCCTCCTTGCCTTTAGCCATGATTGTGAGGCCTCCCCAGCCATGTGGGGCTGTAAGTCCATTAAACCTCTTTCTTTTGTAAATTGCCCAGTCTCAGGTATGTCTTTATCAGCAGTGTGAAAACGAACTAATACAGTAAACTGGTACCTGTAGAGTGTGGCCATTGCCAAAAAGAAACCTGAAAATGTGGAAGTGACTTTGGAACTGGGTAACACACAGAGATTGGAACAGTTTGGAGGGCTTGGAAGAAGATAGGAAAATGTGGGAAAGTTTGGAACCTCCTACAGACTTGTTGAATGGCTTTGACCAAAATGCTGATAATGATATGGAGAATGAAATCCAGGCTGAGGTGGTCTCTGATGGAGATGTGGAACTTGTTGGGAACTGCAGCAAAAGTGACTCTTATGTTTTAGCAAAGAAACTGGCAGCATTTTGCCCCTGTCCTAGAGATTTGTGGAACTTTGAAATGGAGAGAGATGATTTAGGGTGTCTGTGGAAGAAATTTCTAAGCAGCAAAGCATTCAAGAGGTGACTTGGGCACTGTTAAAGGCATTCAGTTTTATAAGGGAAGCAGTGCACAAAAGTTTGGAAAATTTGCAGCGTGACAATGCATTAGAAAAGAAAATCCCATTTTCTGAGGAGAAATTGAAGCTGGCTTCAGAAATTTACATAATGAGGAGCTGAATGTTAATCCACAAGACAATGGGGAAAATGTCTCCAGGGCATGTCAGAGGTCTTCATGGCAGCCCCTCCTATCACAGGTCTGGAGGCCTAGGAGGAAAAAATGGTTTCATGGGCTGGGCCCAGGGTCCCTATGCTGTGTGCAGCCTAGGGACTTGGTGCCCTGTGTCCCAGCCATTCCAGCTGTGGCTGAAAGGTGCCAATGAAGAGCTCAGGCTGTGGCTTCAGAGGGTGCCAGCCCCAAGTCTTGGCAGTTTCCACATGGTGTTGAGCCTGTGAGTGCACAGAAGCCAAGAACTGGGGTTTGGGAACCTCTGCCTAGATTTCAGAGGCTGTATGGAAACACCTAGATGTCCAGGAAGAAGTTTGCTGCAGGGACAGGGCCCTCATGGAGTACCTGTGCTAGGGCAGTGCAGAAGGGAAATGTGGGGTAGGAACCCCCACACAAAGTCCCTAATGCAGCACCGCCTAGTGGAGCTGTGAGAAGAGGACCACCATCCTCCAAACCCCAGAATAGTGGATCCACCAACAGCTTGCACCATGCACCTGGAAAATCTGCAGATACTCAACGCCAGCCTGTGAAAGCAGTCAGGAAGGAGGCTATACCCTGCAAAGCCACAGGGGCGGAGCTGTCCAAGACCATGGGATCCCACATCTTGCATCAACATGACCCAGATGTGAAACATGGAGTCAAAGGAGATAATTTTAGAGCTTTAAGACTTTACCGCTCTGCTAGATTTCGGACTTGCATGGGGCCTGTAACCCCTTTGTTTTGACCAATTTCTCCCATTTGGAACAGCTGTATTTACCCAATGCCTATACCCCCACTGTATCTAGGAAGTAACTAACTTGCTTTTGATTTTACAGGTTCATAGGTAGAAGGGACTTGCCTTGTCTCAGATGAGACTTTGGACTGTGGACTTTTGAGTTAATGCTGAAATGGGTTAAGACTTTGGGGGACTGTTGGGAAAGGATGATTGCTTTTGAAATATAAAGACATGAGATTTGGGAGAAGACACGAGATTTGGGAGGAGCCAGGGGTGGAATGATATGGTTTGGCTCTGTGTCCCCACCCAAGTCTCATCTTGAATTCCCATGTGTTGTGGGAGAAACCTGGTGGGAGGTAATAGAATCATGGGGGCAGGTCTTTCTCATGCTGTTCTCGTGATAGTGAATAAGTCTCACGAGATCTGATAGTATTATAAGGGGAGTTTCCCTGCACAAGCTCTCTCTTTGCCTGCTGCCATCTATGAAAGATGTGACTTGCTCCTCATTGTCTTCAGCCATGATTGTGAGGCCTCCCCAACCACGTGGAACTATAAGTCCATTAAACCTCTTTCTTTTGTAAATTGGCCAGTCTTGGGTATGTCTTAATCAGCAGTGTGAAAATAGACTAATACAGCCTATTAATATTCTTTGTCCATTTTTCAATTGGGCTGCCTTTTTCTTACTGATTTATTTTTTATTTATCTTGTGAATATTTTTCTCCTACATATACCTTGTCTTCGAACTAGCTGGGCTAAGATAGATTGAATATTCCTTAAAATGCTGTTATACAGACATAAAGGAATACTGGCCAACAAATATTTTGCAGAAATGTTCAAAAACTGTTAAAAGAGTACTATCCAGTATGAATTGCCAAAAACCTTGTAAATAAGTAAAAGGAGCAAGTAAATGTGGTGAATTGGTCAATCATTGAATTGGCTTTTAGCAAATGAGGCTGCTTATTTTACCAGCATATCTCCTCAAATACCTCAAAATATGACAGCATTTCTTAGTTTTATATTTCCATTTTCCCTTCAATTTGATTACCTTTATTTCTTTCCTTCTTTAATCATGTAGGCAATATATTTTATTGTGGAAATAATTTAAATATATATAGGGAATTGTAGCAGGCATTTTTTTGTGTCTAATAGTCATGCCCTATCTTCCGTGTGGGCAAAGCCCAAATTTTGTTCAAGTATCTACCAATCTTGTTAATTGAATTATTTAATTCTCTAATATTATCACAGGAGCTGGGTGTGGTGGCATTCTCCTGTATGCCCAGCCACTTAGAAGGCTGAGGTAGGAGGATCACTTGAGCATAGGAGGTTGAGGCTACAGTGAGCTCTGATTACACCACTGCATTCCAGCCTAGGTGACAGAGTGAGACCCTGTTAATAAAAAAATAAAAATAAAAATAATTTTATTATAGCTCGTGTATCACTTATCCAAAATACTTGGGATCAGGAGTATTTTGGACTTTTTCAGATTTCTAAATATTTGCATTATACCTACCAGTTCAGCATCCTTAACCTGAAAATCCAAAATCCAAAATGTCCAGTGAGCATTTTCTTTGAGCATCATATAGGTACTCAAAAAGTTTCAAATTTTGGAGCATTTTGGGTTTCAGATTTTGGGATCAGGATGTTCAACTGGCACCAGGTTTACGCATTTCTAAGAGTTACATTAAGAGAAGGAAACTTGTCTTTGATTTATGAATTTCTAAGAGTTACATTAAGACAAATTTGCTTTCCTAGCCCCAAGGCCCTTTGGAGAGAGAAAGGGACCCTGGAACCACATTCGGTGATCACACTGGGAGCAGGTCCACTCACTCAACCATGGTGTAGTGAGGCCACCTTTATGCCTCTTGCGGACTTCCATTTAGAAGGTGCTCAGATGAATTCCTAAAGTGGTCTGAAGTGGATTCAGGGTACAGCAGCCACCCCAGTATATATCTATTCATGAGGGCTTTAGGTGAGAGAATCTGGCAGATGCTGTATATGTATGTATGACAAGTGATGACATCTTGCCTGACCCTAGGGGAGAGAGAGACTACACCAGAATCCATTGAAATTGCATATGTGGCTAGACGTCTGGACGCTCTCAGGTTACAAAAACAGGTGTGGTGGTTTGTGCCTGTAATTCCAGCAACTTGGGAAGATCACTTGAGGCCAGAGTTTGAGACCAATATGGTAATGTAGTGAGATCCCATCTCTCAAAAATAGAAAGAATTAGCCAGGCATGGTGGCATGCACCTGTAATCCTAGCTACTCAGTAGGCTGGGGCAAGAGGGTTGCTTGAGCCCAGGAGTTCAAGGCTGTAGTGAGCTATGATTGTGCCACTGCCCCACCACCTGGGTGACAGAGCAAGACCCCATCTGCTGGGGGGGAAAAAAAGTCACAAATATGTTGCAGAGACAGACTCAGGAAGCTGTGAAATGTGCATAAAATTTTTCAGAGCCAAACAATGCACATTCAGGCGCAATATATCAAATTTTTCTTTGGCAAATCTCCTTAATTTTCTGGCTTAATAAATGACAGCTGGGTTCTCAGCTTCCACGTTCCTGTCTATTCTGATGCTTTAGTTAAAGTATATGCAGAAAATCTGGCCTACCAGAGATAAGTAGTTGGAAATGGGGAGATTATTTTAACAGCTTTTCAGGTAACTGTGAATATTATTCTTGGATACTATACCAAAACTCAACAAATACATAGCTTGTTAATGTTTAGAAGCAAAGTGGAATCTACAACTACATCCATGAACTTCTTGAGTTATTATTACCTTAAAAATCCATTGGACTGTCTTGCAATTGAAATAGATTATTTTTCTTACCATCCATCATGGTTTTGTACCATCATGAATAAAAGACTGGTTCACTTAAGTGTTATTAAAATATATCCACATATTCTTTGATACTCCTCACTTTTAAGAGGTGGAGCTTAGGCCTGGCGCAGTGGCTCATGCCTGTAATCCCAGCACTTTGAGAGGCTGAGGTTGGTGGATCACGAGGTCAGGAGTTTGAGACCAGCCTGGCAAACATGGTGAAACCCTGTCACTCCTAATAATACAAAAAATAAGCAGGGTGTGGTGGTGGGCGCCTGTAATCCCAGCTACTCAGGAGGGTGAGGCCTGGGAATTCCTTGAACCTGGGAGGCGGAGGTTGCAGTGAGCTGAGATCATGCCACTGCACTCCAGCCTGGGTGACAGAGCAAGACTCTATCTCAAAAAATAAAATAAAATAAAATAAAATAAAATAATTAAAAAAAAAAAGAGGTGGAGATTAATTCTCCTGTCTTTGATTGTTGGCTGTGCATAGTGGCTTGCTTCTATCAGAGGCATCTGAACCAGAGCAACTCCATCTTAAATAGGGGCTGGGTAAAATAAGGCTTGAGACCTGCTGGCTGCATTCCCAGGAGGTTAGGCATTCTAAGTCACAGGATGAGACAGGAGGTCAGCACAAGATACAGGTCATAAAGACCTTGCTGATGAAACAGATTGCAGTAAAGAAGCTGACTACAACCCACCAAAACAAAAATGGCAATGAGAGTGACCTCTGGTCATCTTCTCTGCTACACTCCCACCAGTGCCATGACAGTTTTTCCATGGCAACATCGGGAAGTTGCCCTACATGGTCTAAAATGGGGAGGCAAGAATAATTCACCCCTTGTTTAGTATATAATCAGGAAATAATTATAAAAAGGAACAATCCCAAGGGAGAAGCCATTCTTCTATTCCTTTACTTAATACTGCCTATGGAGTAGACATTATTCCTTCACTTTTTTCTTTTCTTTTTTTCTTCTTTTTTTGAGGTGGAGTCTCCCTCTATCGCCCAGGCTAGAGTACAGTGGTGCCATCTTGGCTCACTGCAACCTCTGCCTCCTGGGTTCACACAATTCTCATGCTTCAGCCTCCCAAGTAGCTGGGATTATAGGTGTGTGCCACCATGCCCGGCTAAGTTTTGTATTTTTAGTAGAGACAAGGTTTTGCCATGTTGGCCATGCTGGTCTCAAACTCCTGACCTCAAGTGATCCTTCCGACTCTGCCTCCGTAAGTGCTGGGTTTACAGGCGTGAGCCACTAAACCTGGCCTATTCCTTCACTTTCTTAATAAACTTCCTTTCACTTTATACACTCGCCCGAAATTCTTCCTTGCATGAGATCCAAGAACCTCTCTTGGGGTCTGGATTGGAACCTGTTTCTGGTGACACTTCTAATAAATAGAATGTGACAAAGCATGACTTCTAAGGATAGATTATAAAAGACACTGAGGGTTCCATTTTGCGCTCTCTCTCTCTCTCTCTCTCTCTCTCTCGGATCACTTGCTCTGGGGGAAGCTAGCTGTCATGTTATAAAGATACTGAAAGCCCTGTGGAGAGGTCCATGTAGTGAGGAACTGAGGCCTCCTGCCAACAACCAACAAGGAAACGAGGCCTCCTGCTGACAGCCATGTACGTAAGGCATCTTGAAAGCAGATCCTCCATCTCCAGTTAATCCTTTAGATGACAACAGCCAGCAAGCACGTTGACTGCATCTTCAGGAGAAACCTGAAGTCAGAACCATGTGGTCAAATTCTTGACCCACAGAAACTGTATGATAATAGGTGTTTGTTGTTTTAATTCACTATGTTTCGGGATAATTTGTTATGTAACAACAGCTATCTAATACATGGAGTTATGCAGATCTTCCAAATGTTGGCATATTTCTTTATTCAATGTTTTTTAAAATCACATTCGTTAATACTATCACCAAGCTCATCGGAAAAACCTTTTACGTACTGGGATGCTGTTAAGCTCGTGGTGGCAGATATGTTTTCTTTTTCTTTCTTTCTTTTTGGTGATAGGGTCTCACTCTGTTACTCAGGCTGGAGTTCAGTGGCACAAACATGGCTCACTGCAGCCTTGACCTGCCAGGCTCAAGTGATCCTCCTGCCTCAGCCTCACCTGTGACCACAGGCACACACCACCACGCTCAGCTAATTTTTTTTTGTAGAGATGGGGGCGGTTTTCCATGTTGCCCAGGCTAGTCTCGAACTCCTTGCCTCAAGCAATCTGTCCTCCTTGGCCTCCCAAAGTGTTGGGACTACAGGTGTGAGCCACTGTGCCCAGCCTGGATATGTTTTTCAAAATTCTAACCTTTTCCTTGAAAACTCAAATTTTCTCATTGGCATCAAATAAGGTCAGTTGTTTCCCTTGAAGTGGTTAGCTTACTTTGTTTATTTTTTAGAAAATATCTATCAAATACCCAGGTCCAAGTAATCATACTATCAGCTGATCAAGTAAAAGAGGTGTTTTCCACATATATTTATTGCAGCACTATTCACAATAGCAAAGACTTGGAACCAACCCGAATGGCCACCAATGATAGACTGGATAAAGAAAATGTGGCACATACGTACCATGGAATACTATGCAGCCATCAAAAAGAATGAGATCATGTCCTTTGCAGGGACATGGATGAAGTTGGAAGCCATCATTCTCAGCAAACTAACACAGGAACAGAAAACCAAACACTGTTCTCACTTATAAGTGGGAGCTGAACAATGAAAACACATGGACAGAGGGAAGGGAAAGACACACACTGGAGCCTGTCAGGGGTGGGGGGCAAGGGGAGGGAGAGCATTAGGACAAATACCTAACGTATGCATGGCTTAAAACCTCGATGACGAGTTGATAGGTGCAGCAAACCACCATGGCACATGTATACCTATGTAACAAACCTGCACATTCTGTACATGTATCCCAGAACTTAAAGTAAAATAAATAAACAAAAGTTTGCAAAAATACAATGAAAAAAAAAAAAGAGGTGTTTTCCAGAAAAAAAGTCTAGTTCAGCTAGGAACTCAACCAAGCACAGAACTGCTTTTCCTCAGAACATAATACCTTTGTGTGCAGCAGACTTGCTTTATGCACACTTCCCATTTGTCACACAAAATATTTAAATGCCATGTAATCAAGGCTCAAAATGGAGTAAAATGAATACTCTTTATAGCTTCATTAAGGACATTAAGTGGAACTGGCTTTCCCATGCCCTTCCCCTACAAGTATACTGGTGAAAAATACAGTAACTGCCAACATAGTTTGGTGTCACTGCTTTGAATCACACCAAGGTGCCAGCCGTTTCACCTACAATTTTAAACGTAAATATCACAACAGTGAAAAATGCAAATAAAACTTAGTATTACTGTGAAAACAGTTTTGACCTTGCAGATTCCCTAAAAGGATCTCAGGGACCTCCACAGGTCTACTCAGGTAGGAAATGTGTTAACATGGAGCAACATGGGAGAAGGGACAGGCACCTCTGGGAAGCCTGTACTTCATGAAACTGTTAGAAGACACTGAGTTACCAGTGGTGGTAGCTCCCTAGGAGCGGTTGTGATGCAGGACAGGAGAGCCACAAAGTGTGGCTTTTTCCTTGGCTTTGCCCAGGAAAGAATTCAAGGGCTAGCTGGTGGCAGGGTAGCCGAAAACAGCTTGATTGAAGTGGCAGTGTTACAGCTCCATGACTGATCCTGCAGAGCAGGGCTACCCCACAGGCAGAGAGTAGCTGCTCAGGGCAGTTCTATGGTCATATTTATACCTATTTTTAATTGCATGCAGATTAAGGGTTAGCTTACGCAGAGTTTTCTAGGAAAAGGGGAGTAACTTCTGGGTCATTGGGTCATTGCCATTCAAAGAGGCAGGAACTCCCAGGTGTTGCCATGGTTATGGTAAACTGACATGGCACACTGGTGGGTATGTCTTATGGAAAGCTGCTTCTGCCTCATCCTTGTTTTAGCCCATCCAGTTACGCCCATTTCTTGACAGGTCCTCTAAGTGGCTCCAAAGGAGAAAGGTGAAAATATGCCATGGAGCCCATTGCTAGGATCTGAGGGATGAGGCTGGGAGTGGAGGAAGTGAGGAAAGAGGCTGGCCACCTACAGAACTCACGCATTTGAGGATATGAGCTGGATGAGCCCAGGCCACAGGAAAATTATCTTCTTGGGAACAGAGGTGGCAGATCAGGAGCCACAGATCTTCCCGCCACCCCCTAGCTACTGTCCACACCTGTTTCCACCACCTGTAGCCCCTCCTCCGATAGCCACAGCTAGAAGTAGAAGAGCTGCGGAACTCACATGTAGGGCTCTGTGGGTTTGGCTCTTAGAGTCAAGATGGTCACTGCCTCCAAGTGGCAGATAAGCAATGCAGGATTGGAGATAAGGGACAGACCATCTAACCACCAGCCTCTATCCCCTAGAGACACCAAGAGGTGGGCAGAGAGCAAGTACTGGCCACAGGCAAAGCCAGAGCAGGCAGAAGTAGTGTATAGAACACCCTTGACATAAGTAACTCCATCTTAGCAAAAGACTCCAATTTACATTTCAAAAAATTTACTTTCCACTTTACACGCCAACAGAGACCCGATGTTCGCCTAACCAAAAAAGACTGTACCCAACCAAATACGGGCATAAACAGGCACACTCCTTCACTATCAGTCGTCACCAGAAGACCCCCGTGGCCACAAAAAGAGCAGGACTTCTCCAGCTCTAAATGGCCGTCTTAACAGACCCTATCTTGCTGTCGCCCATGATAGACACCCAGCATCTGCTGCCTAAGGCTCTGCCCACATCAAAGACTCTTCCTTGCAAGACACTGAGACCAGGATACTTTGTCTCTCCTGGGACTAGTTTGTTAACCCCTTTTCCTATCTATCTCCTTTGCTCTTGATGTTAAATGTTACCCTGCTTGATGTGGAATGTTTAATCTACAACATTGAACATGTTGACTAAGTATACTATTTTGTATGCTTTGCAATACCGACTTGTGTAGCGGCTGAAGCCTGTGTGCCCATGGCTCTGACTACCGAGTGAGTGGGTAGTATTAGGAGAATTGCCTCCTTGGGAACTCCATGTAGCTCCTGGCTCTTAAGACTGGAATAGCATCAGTAAAAGTCTGACCTTGCGGAAAGACACAAACGACCTGTTTCTGTCCGACCTCCTTGCTCGGCTCACGACAGAGAATGCACTGGGAACCAGGGCAACGCACAGCCGAGAGCGGAAGGGGTGTGGCCAGGCCCCTTCCTTCCTAACTCCGGGTTTCTCTAGCTCACGAACGACCCCTGGAGGTAGACACCCGACGAAACCGCCTACCGGTCTACCTCTTCAGAAACCCTGTGCCCGCCCGGTTGGCCCGCCTTCCGCTTTCGAAAGCAGAGGCAGTTCCGGGGTGGGAACCGCGTGGAGCTTTCTGGAAAATGTAGTCCTTGTCAAGATGCTTCTGGGAGTCGTAGTCCCTACCTGTTCTCTCGGCGCACCGCCTTTCCGTTTTCCTGTTGCGGCTTCTATCGCTCTGCGGCGTGGGAAAGAGGCATGCGCGCCGTTGCGTGGCCCTGCTTCGACCTGTGACCTCTCTGGCTTCGGGTCGGGTGGGGAAGGTTTATGGGTGGAACGTGACAGACAGGCTCGGGCACTTTTGCGTCTGGCAGTTAGGCAGCAGGTGGAAGTTTCCGTGATGGGGACTCAGGGGCAGCGCCAAAGGGCCCCAGAGAACGAGGCATCTAAGGAGGAAGGTGTGTGAGATACGAGCGGACTGAGGGGAGACGCACCCAAAGCCGGGGACCTCACGACCGCAGGGTCGACCTTGAAAGAGCCCTTGACTCATACCGAGGAGATGGGCAGTATCCTCCGACAGTGGAAAGCCGTTGTCCGCTTCAGGGGAGGCGCGCTGCGACCCAAAAGTCATTTTACCATCGTCTCTGTGGCTGCAGTTCAGAAATGTTATGGGGGAGGCCATTGAAGGCTGAGCAGGAGCCCAGGGAGAGGTGATGGGGGCTGATGGTGGGAGTGGCAGCACGGATTCAGTGGATGATGAGGGATCAGGGAGTGGGACGAGTTGAGGATTCCCAGATTTCTGGTGTGGGCTGTAGGCCTGTCTGCAGATACTGTCACCTAGTGGAGTTCTTTTCCGTAACTTGTCTTAACTTAATGAGAGGCTTGAAGGTTAAATGGTTAAGGATGCACGTGCACATCCGTTCACCAAACCATTCAGATGCTCACACTAAACCCAAAGGCCACTCGTTCACATATGCACACAGCTCAGTTATACCTCCCTAGTGAACACACCGGTGTGTAATACACACAGCCACATAACAATTCATGATCACATACTTGTGGCACCAAACAAAGGGTAAATGTATCCATCTCTACTTAAAGGTCCTCTGCTATCTTGGGTGAAGTGTGACCTCCACACAAGAAGGACCCAGGTTGACTTCCTCAGTCCTCTCTGGAAGCTTCAAACAGCTCAGCCTTTTTCCTTTCTCTCGGCTACATCCACCTCCTCTAAGGCCCTCTAACTCTTCCTAGTCATCTTCCTGCCACTCTGGCTTGATGGGAGGGAGATAAAAATGGGCTTGAATTCAGACAAGGGCTTTGCTGATCTGAAATGTGTTTGCTGAGGATCTTATTCCCAGAGCAGTAGCTCTGAACATATTAATATTTTGTGTGTGCTAAACTGTTAAGAATCCAATGAAAGTTGTGAACCCTCTTCCTGGATAAACACACATCTTTACGTCCACACTGTTTTGAAAGCAAAATTGAAACCCATCTGTGGGGTCCTGGTGAAGAACCTCACCGGAAGGAGATCAGAACGTCAGTTTCCTGATTGCCCTGTCTTAGCTCATTCAGGCTGCTATAACAAAATACCTTAGACTAGGTAATGTATAAGTAACAGAAATATATTGTTTATAGTTTTGGAGGCTAGGAAGTCCAAGATCAAGGACTGGACTGGTGAAGGCTTACTCTCTGCTTCAAAGATGGTGCCTTGTAGCTGTGTCCTCACATGGTGGAAAGGCCAAGTTAGCTCCCTTCAACTCCAACTCCTTTTATAAGGCCACTAAGCCCATTCCTGAGGCAGAGCCTTCGTGAATTAATCACTTCCTCAAAGGTCCCATCTCTTAATATTATCGAATTGGGTATTGGGTTCCAATATATGAATTTGGGGAGATCACCAATATTCTGACCATAACACCCTTTCTGCAGTCTTCAAGTAGCTCAAGAGGGGAGAAGAATAGGGTCTCAGTCCCCATGGGGATTGGAGTGTGAGGAAAGGGCAGCCTCTTCTCCCATCCATCTGTAACCCTTAGTTATGGAGCCAGACATCAGGTATTATAGGTCCTCCACTGGGCAGTCAGTCATTCAGCTGGTTAAAGAGTCAGTCATGCAGTCAGTTTAAGCTTGTCAGGTGTTCAGTTACCTACGGTTAGTACATCAGTAAGAAATTCAGTAGGTGGCCAGGCGCGGTGGCTCATGTCTGTAATGCCAGCACTTTGGAGGCCGAGGCGGGCAGATCACGAGCTCAGGAGATCGAGACCAGCCTGGCTAACAAAGTGAAACCCCATCTCTACTAAAAAATACAAAACATTAGCCGGGCGTGGTGGCGGGCTCCTGTAGGCCCAGCTACTCGGGAGGCTGAGGCAGGAGAATGGTGTGAACCTGGGAGGCGGTGCTTGCAGTAAGTCGAGATCGTGCCACTGCACTCCAGCCTGGGCGACAGAGCGAGACTCCATCTCAAAAAACAAGCAAAACCAAAAACAAAAAAAAGAAATCCATTAGGTCAATCAAGTGATTTGTGTGTTTAGATGTTTAATCAGTCAACCAACCAGTCAATTACTTAGGATTAATTTTTAGGATAGACAGTGGTCCATCAGGATCCATCAGTCAGAAAGTCAATTTAATGATCAGTCTGTCAATCGGTGCTAGATGTTTAAAATGCTAAACACCTGGCTCATCAGTGGGACAAACGGGCAGCTGGGGTGAGGCCATCTAGACTCAGAGCGTGTCTCCACTTGCTACAGCTTGAAGATAATGTACACAGGTGGGGAGAAGATTTGACTCCTCCTGGGCCTCCAGAGGGAGCTTCAGTTTGCTGGGAAAGAGGCCTCACCTGGTGTGGTTGACAGGGAAAGAGGAAAAGCCACAAAACATGGGCCAGGCGGAGTTGCCACCAGAGGGTGATGTGGCATTCGTTCACATCCCCACCCTGCACACTCCATGGACTCAACTTTAGGCTTGAAGGAGCCTGTTTCTGGCCGGCTTTTGAGGAAAGGCCCTGGAAGGACTTCCCCTCCTAGGGAGTACCTGAGACATGCTTATCTCTGAGCTGGGAGGAAGCCAGCCAGCTACCCACCAGGAGAAGGACTTGCCCTCCCTGGTTGTCAGGGGCATGCCAGCCAAAGCACCAGGCAATGGGGGAGGAGAGGGAAACTGGGGTGGGGATGCTGGGGTATGGGGAAATGAACACTGTACCTGCCTGCCCAGGAGCAAGGCGGGGAGCAGCTTCCTAAAGCTGAGGCACTGAGGGCAGGATCTCTGGTTTGTGGGGGTCTACACCATATCCAGGGCTACTTCTCGTTCAGCTTCTCCAGGGGCCACACTTCGAGCCTCCAGACTCCCATTCTTTTGCTGAACTCTGTGGTCAGCAGCTTCCTCTCAAATGAACAGCAAGTCCAACTAAAGCAGGAAGGATGGAAATTAGACATAGATAATAAAGAAACAAGGGGAAAGGATGAACCCTCTTGGGGAATAGTGGAGATGTTTATATAAGGTTCCAAATACAGTGTTGGGCACGAAGGCAGGACTCAGTAAATTTGAGTCCCCCTAAGGGAGGTGTGTGTGGCTAAGGCATTGTAGCTCCTACTTATGCATAAAGCACGATTTGATGCCTCCAGGTAGGCTTCTTGGCTTTAAAAAGTGGGCAGAGCAGCGTGGGCAGGGCATTGTGGATGGGAGCTACAGCTGAACGTTATCTGGATTTATCTTTTGCTGCAAGCAGGCTGGTGTTGCCATCGGAAGATTGTGTGAAAACTGTGACAGCAAGCGTGTGATTTGTGACCGCTGTGTGTGTCCCTGCACCCTGGTATGCTTATGTGATGAGTGTAACAATGGCCCTTACCAGGGGCACTGTGAGATCTGTGGAGGCCGTGGGAGTCTCTGATGCCTATTATTGTAAGGAGTGCACCAGCCAGGAGAAGGATAGAGATGGCTGCCCAAAGATTGTCAGCCTAGGGAGCTCTGAGACAGACCTCTTCCGTGAACGTCAAAAATACAGCATCAGGAAGAGGCGATTGGTGGGTAGCCCCTTCCTCCCCTGCATCAAGCTGCAGCAGCTGCCAGAAATGGCGCCTACCACTACCAGCAGAAAGGGAGCAGGGCCTGGGCATTGCCGGAAGTGCCTGCCGGTGTACTGGCACCCTGCCACCTCTCCCTCCCCCTTCGTGCAGACGTGTGATAGGGATGGAAAAGGATTCTTTACAGAACACCCTGGCAGACTGAATCATGGAAGAGTTGATAGATTAGTTACTGTTTTTTCTTGAATTTGAGAAGCAAGGTTCTGTCCTGCATATGGATATGTCCTCCCTACCCGGAAAGCTTCTAAAAAGGAGTCATGGTTCAGTCTTCTGCTTGAGGAGGTGATTGTGAAGCTGCACGCAGTGAAAGACCGTCCTTGAGGAGACTTCGCATGGCAGGAAGTTATCAGAACAAGAAATGCGGGCCTTTCATCTTTCACATTAAAAAAAAATGTGGGCAGGGCTGTCATTCTGGTTCCAACTGGTTTTGGTGTCTCAGAGCAATGGAGAGAGTCAATTGTGAGAAACAATGACTTGTGCCAGGTGGAGATGGTCCATGTGTCTGGAGCTTCACATACACTCTGCGGGAGTCATCATCCCTGGTTTAGGGATTGTTGGAGCCTAGGTACCTTGCCTGAGGCGCCACACCTGCGAAGTGGTAGAGAACTGTATTTGAGCTCAGTCTGTATGGTTCCAAAGCTCTTTTTCTAGGTGATCACACTCAAGACCACAGATGCGGAAGGGGAGGAGAGCGGAGGACTGAGAAATCACTGGCTTCTGAAGTGCTCTGGAAGCGACTGTCCTCTCAGAGATCCTGTCAGTCTCACACCCCATACCATGATGCCAAGACTCTTTTTCTGTCTTCCAGACATGCAGGAAATCCGTCAACAACTGCAGTCCATGTACACACCCTTCATCCTTATACTTACTGCAAGTAATAAAGCTGGAGACTTAGGTGGGAACCAGACCCTAGACGGCCTCATGGGTTACCTTAGGGAGCCTGGATTTTATCTGGAAGGCTGTGGAGGGCCAAGGAAGGGTTTTTAATTTGATTTATGCTGTCATGAATGTACAATCTATACATGCCGGAGCGAAATATTTAGTATGTATTGGTAAGCCATCACACATGCTTTCTGTAGACCCCTGTGAGGAATGTTTAATATAATGATATAATGACTATGAGTAAGGGCTTGAGTCACATTGGTTTGCCTCCCAGTTCTGCCACTTCCTGGCTGAGAGGCCTTGGCAAGTGACCTCTACTCTCAGTTTCTTTCCCTGTCTTAAAAATGGGGATGATAGGCTGGGCAGGGTGGCTAGTGCCTGTAATACCAGCACTGTGGGAGGCCAAGGGAGGCAGATTGCTTGAGCCCAGGAGTTTGAGACCAGCCTGAGCAACACAGCAAGACCCCATCTCATATACACACACACACACACACACACACACACATATATGAAAATTAGCTGAGTGTGGTGGCTCGTGCCTGCAATCCCAGCTACTCGGGAGGCTGAGGTGGGAGGATTGCTTGAGCCCAGGAGCTTGAGGCTGCAGTGAGCTGTTACTGCCACTGTACTCCTGCCTGGATGACAAGGGTGAGACCTTTGTCATCAAAAAAAATGGGGATGATAATCTCTAAGTCACAGGTAACTGTGAGATGAAACAAAGCTCTACATAAAAAGCACACCGCATGTCTTGGGCATTGAAATGCTCAGCAAGTGCTGGCCCATCCTGCACATAAAACGCGTCTCGTGCTCCACTTCCAACCCTCTTAGTCTTTTTCCAGTCACTGATTTCTCTCTCTCTTTTGCCTTAAATAACAGACACTTATTTCTCACAGGTCTGGAAGCTGAGAAGTCCATGGTCAGGGAGACAGCACTTTGAATTGCTAGTGAGGGCTCTCTTCCTGGCTTGCAGATAGCCACCTTCTTACTGTGTCCACACATGGGGGTGGGGAGGGAGGGGGGGCGGGGAGAGAGAGAGAGAGAGAGAGAGAGAGAGAGAGAGAGAGATATTCTCTTGCTTCCTGCCCTGGGGTTTCTCTGATGCTATGGTGTACAGGGCATGTACATGGTGTACAGGGCACCCTCCTGCTGGGCAGTAGTGCGCGTGCAACTCAGCAGAGCAGGGAAGGCAGCTGTAGATGGGAGCCAATGGATAAATGTTTCCCACAAGTGAACACTTCTGAGATGTATTTCCCAAGCCTTCTTAGGAGGTCCTGTGGGATAGAGGACCCGGTTACCTCCTTATGCATCCTTACACTGGCTTTCCCTCCTTCCCCTTCTGTCCCCTCTGTCTTCCACTCCTGCTCCTTTGGGACCACATCCCCTACAAACTTAACAAACTACCTACATTTAAGCTTTTTTTTTTTTTTTTTTTTTTTTTTTTCCCCCCTCACACTCTGCTTCAAGGGAGCCCAGGCTGAGACAATCTATTATAAGAAGATTCTATTTTCTTGGAAAAGCTACATTAGGAAAAAATGGGAAAAGAAACAAAAGGAGCTAGAAATAGAAATATCCATATAGAGATGCGAGAAGGGGATCATCCTCTTGAGCAGAGTAGACTCTTGACTGTAGCCCAAGTGTCAAGTTCACTTATTCTCTTGTGTGGTCATAATGGAATAGGGGGTGCAGGGAGAGGTACCAAGCTAGAGGGACCTGGAAGAGCTTTATAGTCTAGGATAATTCACATTCCAGTCCTGAGTTGGCCACTTACTATTGACTGTACGATCTTACATACATGACTACCTCCGAGCCTCAGAGCTCAGAGCTTTCCTTACTAGTGAAATGGGGATAATAAATGCCTTCTTCAGGTGCTCGCTCATACTGTGAGATGCACAGACTATGTTAGTTGAATGCTCAGCCTAGTGTCCAGCCCATGGTACATGTTTAACAAATGGTAAGTCTTGGTGTCACAGCCCTCTGTAATTAGCTTTGGATTGTCTGAAATCAAATTTTTCCTACTGCTTCATATGTGCATACTTAGCTTCTGTAATAAAATGGTAAGCCTCTCGAAGGAAGTGATAGAAGATCTATTAGTCATCAATAGACACTTATCCCTTTTCTAGAAATAAGTCCAGCTTTCCTGCCCATGCTAGCAGAGACCTTAGCCTCTAGGATTTGCTTGCCTTCCATTCAGGTCAGTTCCCAAGAGGCAGATTCTGAGACAGATGTGGGTGCAGGGGGTTGCTGGGGAGTGCTCTCAACACTGTGAAGGATGCTGGATGAGGCAGAAGTTGGGCTGTGTTGCAGTCACAAGGCCTTGGCTGACCCCAAAGGAGCTCTGAATCTGGGATGGCCCCTCGGGTTGTCCCTGGGCCTTCCAATCCCTATTCTGACCAATCATTGGAAGTGGCTGCCCTGGGAAGGAGCATGTCCTTCAGCAGATGGCTCTCTGCTCCAGAGCAGTGCCCTGAAAGCACTGACAGCGGAGCACCACCAGCAATTGGGGGAAGAAGTCCTGAAGTGGGAGATCTGGGTGGCGCAGCATCCACACTTCGGTGTAAAGGTGGCTTTGGAGAGTGTGGTAGTCACTGCTAGTTCTCTACCCACCACCACTTTCCCTTTTTTCTCAAGTAAAAGGAGGCTGAGCTTGTTTGGGACAGCATTGTGCCCAATAAAGATCCTCACTTCCCTAGACTCCTTTACAGCGGAGGAAGCCAAGAGGCCCCGCTCTGGCCAGTGAGAGGCGAACGGAGTCTGGGTTCCTGATGACATCGTGGTGCCACGGGCGAGAGTGAAAGGCTCTATTGCTTAGGCCACTGTCATCAGGTTTCGGTAGCACGGAACCAAAGGCAGTCCTAAATGGTTCAGGAGGCATTATCATATACCCTGCTTAAGAGCATGGTCCTGCGTGTGAAATGGGCACAGTGGGAGTCCCAGCTCTGCTGCACACCAGCAGCCACGTGGAGCCTCAGACGAACTACTCCTGTGGTTCCCTTTTCTGTAAAAGTGGGAATGACAGTAGTTTCTCACTACCGTCTCAACGTATAACACCAGGGTAACCAACTTGTTCCAGTTTGCCTGGGACTTTCCTGTTTTTTAAGCACTGAAAGCCCCTCATCCTGGGAAACTACTCAGTGTCAGGCAAACCTGGACAACTGCTCAACCTATTAAAACACCCTCAAACTACCCTGCTTCCTTTACAGATGGAAGACTGAAAAATTGTGTTGATGCTGCTCCCTAGTGGTTGAATGTAATGTAATGTAACTGCTGCAAAGATACATTTTACATTGTAAGTTTTCTTAAGAATAGCAAGCCACAGATGGTTGGAGGCAGAGTTGGAATATTCCCCTAACCGTTTAGATTTAAATGTAGAACTACTTTAACCCCATTATATTATTCATCGATATTTGCCAGCAAATATAGTATCTGGTAGGACTACTGTGAAGATTAATGAAATGGTGTAAATGTTCCCATGGTATCTCATATAGTGGTGGTTTTTGTATTTTTTGGTTTTTTTGAGACAGGGTCTTACTCTGTCACCCACGTGGAGTGCAGTGGCACAATCACAGCTCAATGCAGCCTCAACCCCTGTGGGTTTAAACAATCCTTCCATCTCAGCCTCCCAAGGAGCTGGGACCACAGGCATGTGCCACCACTCCCAGCTAATTTTTTAAATTTTTTGTAGAGATAGCATCTCCCTATGTTATCCAGGCTCATCTCAAATTCCTGGGCTCAAGCAGTCCTCCCGCCTCAGCCTGTCAATGTGCTGGGATAACAGGCATGAGCCACCGTGCCCGGCTGTTAAGTGCTCTTCAGTTCACTGGTATCGTGTGAACATGAGTTAGACTCAGCTCTGACTCTTCCTTTGAAAAAGTGACTTCAACCCCTGCCGGCCCCCCGAGTCGCCGCCTGTTTTCCTCATTCACATTAGGGAACTAGGACTTTCCTCAGAATGTTGTGAAGATTGATGAAGAAACACTTGTGGAACCCATGTAGTTGGCACTACATGGCAACTTTACTGCTGACAAAGTTGTCCAGAAGGCAGGTCTCAGGCCGTCCCTCTGCTGAAGGGCTCTGTAGCTCTCAGGAGCTGAGCTGGCCCTCAGGGATGCCTTCTCCTCACCAGGACCAGTCTCCGCTGGCAGTCGGGCTTCGAGAAGGCCTGCCCAGCTGCTCTGATGCGTTCAGCCGCTTCCTCTTCAGCAGAAGCTATTACTCATCTGAGCTGGCTGCTGGGCAGGCACAAATACAGGGGGACAACCCAAACCTTCAGTTCAGTGGCCTTGGGCAATGGGAGTTAACTGGTGTTTAGGCCAGAGCTCTGTGCTGGCTGCTCTTAAAGCCACAACTGCAACATAAACGCCAGCTATTTTCTGCTACTTGTGGTTGTGTTTAAACACACAGGGGCACACCCACCCTTGTCTGGGCTGCTAAATCTGTTCAGAAGGCTTCCCAGAGATTCAGAGAAACGGAAGCATGTATCTCTGCCTCTCTCTAATCAGTCCTTAAGACTTCTGGAAAAAGGAATCACCTAAATCTTCCAGAAAGTCTAATTCTGCTATGGCTATGAAAACCCTCAAATAGGCTTAATAGCAATATTAGATTAAGTTCCTCAATTTCGTTTAAAGTGAAGTTAGAGAAAGAATATACTTACACCAGGCTGGGCACGGTGGCTCATGCATGTAATCCCAGCACTATGGAAGGCAGAGGCGGGTGGGAGTTCAAAACCAGTCTGACCAACATGGAGACACCCTGTCTCTACTAAAAATACAAAATTAGCTGGGCGTGGTGGCGCACACCTGTAATCCCAGCTACTCAGGAGGCTGACACAGGAGAATTGCTTGAACCTGGGAGGCGGAGGTTGCAGTGAGTCGAGATCGCGCCACTGCACTCCAGCCTGGGCAACAAGAGTGAAACTCCGTCTCAAAACAAAAACAAAAACAAAAACTTACATCAATAAATACCTGAAGCCACAATGAAGAAGTCTCTACTTTGTTCTGTGTAAAGCCTTGTAGTCCTGTTTTTAGTACCTTGGTTTTAAGTTTCATGGATTTTTAGTGAGATTTAAAAAATATGTCTAATCTATACCATGAAATATTATTCAGTGGCTATAAAGAGTCATCTACATTTATACACAATCAATCAATCAATCATCTATCATCTTAACATGGATATATCTTTAAGATATACCGTTAAGGGAAGCAAATTAGTGAGAAATACTTCTAAGACATACTATTAAAAGACACAAGTTAATACTTTTTTTTTTTTTGAGACGGAGTCTTGCTCTGTGGCCCAGGCTGGAGTGCAGTGGCGCGATCTCAGCTCACTGCAAGCTCCACCTCCCGGGTTCACGCCATTGTCCTGCCTCAGTCTCCCGAGTAGCTGGGACTACAGGTGCCTGCCACCATGCCTGGCTAATTTTAGTAGCCATGGGGTTTCACCGTGTTAGCCAGGATGGTCTCCATCTCCTGACCTCGTGATCCGCCCACCTTGGCCTCCCAAAGTGCTGGGAATACAGGTGTGAGCCACCGCGCCTGGCCAATAAAAAGTATTTTTAAAGGAAAAATATTTTTAAGGGAAACAAGTCATACACACACATATAT
Source organism: Chlorocebus sabaeus (assembly GCF_047675955.1). Classification (NCBI taxonomy): domain Eukaryota; kingdom Metazoa; phylum Chordata; class Mammalia; order Primates; family Cercopithecidae; genus Chlorocebus; species Chlorocebus sabaeus. The sequence goes on from NC_132918.1 coordinate 49,741,030, forward strand.
TATATTTACATATATAAAAAATGATCTAGTTCCTATTAAAAACTACATATATTTCTGAATCTGCATGGAACTTTTCCAGAAGAATATCTGTCAGACAGCTCACAACGTTACCTCTGGAGGCAGGATTAGATGAGAACATCACTTCTGAAGTTGTTTTTCAGTATTGGTTATTTTCTAGTGGGCATGTATTAATCATAAAAACAAGGAAGCTAAATTATGCATGTATACACCCAGGCCTGTCATGAATTAAGTCATTAGACCACTGCCCAGAAACCAAGGCCTATGACTGTGTCTGCTGATCTCACCTCTGTGCCTAGTGTTTGTAATGGAATGAAGTGTCTCGGAACTTGATAGTGAGGAAGATATTTTAATGCTGTGTGTACCAGTGTCCTAGAAGACAAAACTTTTATCTACACTTCTGATGTTGACTCTTAGCCACAATATTTACTTTTACCAACAGATACTATCTATTGATTTTTAAAAAAATCTTCTGAGTCACTTTTATTTTTAAATCTTCAAGCTGTGTTTAGCAGTTCTAATTCAGATATATTGTGAGTGGGAAGAAAAAAAAACACAGTTAGTCTTTGAATACTTGAGAGAGAACACAACTTTCAGCAATAAGTGAAGCAGTTAAAACAAAATTGTAAAATACTGGTTCTCTGCATGACATTTGAATGAAGGGGGAAAAATAAAATACTGGCTCTCACTTGAAAATAACTTGAGTGACTTACAGGTACAAACCGTGAGTTGTATAGTATAGGTATTCTTCAAAAATTTATTTATAGAAACAGACATATTCAAATGCAACACTTGACAAAAACAAAGAGAAAAAGCTGGAATGCCAATGACGCCAGAGAATCTCACTTGCACTTCCCATATCTCTGAATTAGCACCATTAGTTCAGAAATCACAGATGTAATCATAATTGCTTCTAATATATAAAACACCTTATAAAGATCTGTAAACTATCTAATAGCAAAGTTCTTCCAAAAACGTATTTAAAAATCAATCAGAATTTACCATTTGAAACTGATGAAAATGGTTTAAAAATGAACCCAATTCTACGGCTTGTCAAAGGGAATGAGCCATAATTAACTTTATTGGAAGAAAGTGCCTGAATTCATCTTCTAGCCTCCTTCTAACCACCAAGCAGGTACAGTACACTGAATATTACATCAGGAATAAGAGTCATCTAAAACTGGTCTTAGAAAATATTTTCCTAAACTATAAAAATACTAAATGGCATACAAAAATTTCAGCATATACAGCAAATAGACTACAGCAAATATTTAGAACATACTTAAAACTATCTTGTACCACAATCATCATGAACATCAAGTATTCTTCTAATCAGTTTTCTATGATTCATTCTAATTCAATGTTTATTTGCCCTCAAGTTCTGTTCTAGTGTCAGATACAGACCAAATTCTGTGTTTCTAGCAGAAGTTACTGGAGGAACCATTGAATAATTCTTGGTATTCAACCCGTTCTCAAAGTGCTGGAAGTGCAATTGTAGTATAGCCTATTTTTTAGATCAGGGGTTAGCAAACTACAGCCCAGGAGCCGAATCTGGCCACCATCTGTTTTGTCTGGCCTGGGAACCCAGCTACACATATTCCTTCACATACTGTCTGTGGTTGCTTTCCTGCTTCAGGAACAGAGTTGAGTAGTTATGACAGAGACTGTCTGTGGCTTTTTGGTCCACATAGTCGGAAATATTTGCAATCTGGCCCTTTACAGAAAAAGTTTGCAACCCCTATTTTAGATAAATCACTTTAAGAAATTCTTAGAAAGGGCAAGGTAAAAATGTCTAGGATTAAAAAATTTTTGGCTGAGGTGTGCTGGTTCTATCACATAGTACCATGGGGCAGGCCGGAGGAGTGCAAACCTGGATTGGTGACTTCGGGTCTTGAACTATATTATTCTGGCATTCTAAGCAAAGTCTGGCTGTGACAAAATACCTTCTATTCCTCTACGAACTGGCCATTTTGTACCAAGAAATTCACATACCACATCACAGCAACGTGCTTACTGTTCAACCCCAACCATCTGTGATTCCCACAAACAATATTTAGCCTTTAAAAAGCAATAATCTTCTACCCTTAGCAACAGACAGAACTAGAAGTGGACTTTTCCCAGTGCCCTGTATTGGCACAGATTCTATACTGCTGTACTGCATACCTTTTAGAATCCTTCCCTGTGACATGCATCATAGTAATTTGTACTACTGCCACCCAGGGCTACAAACATGTCCCTTTTGACAAAGCGGACCAAGTTTTCAAGCGGGCACATGGGCTTGGCAGAACGCTTGTGGTGGTCTTGGCAGAAAGAGGTGTGGAATGTGACATCGACGCCATTGTAAAGAATCCGGACGGAATGTTCACTGGGCTTTTCTCTGTCTTGCCAAAGCTCAAAGATCAACCTGGCTGCAAACCTTGGGAATCTGGCTTCTGAAAGGCCCAAGGCACTGAGAACTGGTGACAGAGTGACATCGTGAGCAGAGTAGAGGGCAAAGAGCTCTTCTTTCCTGCCCTCGGTGGCACGCTGCATCCGGCCGATGGTTTGGTTCAGGATGGGGTGGGCACCCAGGAGAGAATACCCAAGGTACAATTTCTTCTCCCGTCTCTCCCTTTCATCCTCGATCTGATGGGTCTTAATTACCTTGAAGTGCTCCATGTCGACACAGCCATTTCTGGTACAGGGAAAGCTGACATTGTGGCAGAGGTGGCAGAGCATGGAGTCTATGGGGTTGGCAGCTCGAAGCTGCTTGGTGGGGACGTCCACGATCTTGGCCATCTCCCCATAGGTCTTCTCCAGCTGGCTGTTTTTCAAACGTAGGAGGTACTGACGACGCTGCTCCTTTTCCAGATACTGGTTTCTTACCGGGCAATAGCAGCTTCCAGAGCAGAACAGCGCACTTGGCTGGTGCCTGAAATAAATCTTCTTCCAGTCAAAATCTGGGAGAAAGCCATAAAGCAGGGCCAGCCCACTTTGTAGGGTCCGACTTTTCCCAGTGGTCTCTAAATACAGCTGGTCTGCAGACCAATCATTGGGCAGGAGTTTGTGTTTCTTTAGATAGATGTCCCTCAGCAGCTGGCCGTTCTGCAAATGCTGCACGACTCCTGAAACACAAGCACACAAAGCTTTCCTTACTTCCAGCTGAGCAAAAGAAACAGCAAGGGGAGGTGGAATCCGTGTCCAGCTCTGGAGTGTTTTAGGGCAGAGTGTAGTGCAAGAGAATGGCATCCAGCTTGTTTCCCCGTGGTGTGGAAGTTACAAGCTCCAGTTCACAACAGCTTGTGAAGGGAGCCTCTTGGGGGTATCCATGAAGGATGAGCAGAGCGGGGCCCTAGCCTTGGGAACCACGGCCTTTGGACCATCTGCCTCGCACCTGTCCTCCAGACCGGCCTCTTCCCTGGGGAGAGTGTTGTGACTGGTGGGTCTCAGGGTTAGGAGTCGCCCAGCCAGGGGATATCTGTAATTGCATGGGCCTAAGGAGAGGTTTTTCCCTCCTGTCCAGCTTTCCTCCGTGTGCAGGGAGTGCTCAGTGAAACGGCTCAGGCGCAGGCTGACCGCAGATTCCCTGCTTGCTGCTGTCTCCTCACTGCTGGGGAGTCCCCTCCATGACCCCATCCTCCCAGCCTGCCAACCGAATGTTCTCTGATAACCTGCTGGGTACGTTCTGCCTGATCCTGAGGGCTTTACAGACCCGTCAACACACATGCACTCTCTGTATAATATGGAAGAATCTCCTGATACCCAGACAGAATACTTGAAAAAAGCCAAGTGTAGAGCAGTATGTTGATTATGCTCCTTTAAAATGAAAAAGAGGGAAAAATAAGAATGTGTATTTGCAGTTGCCTGAGTTTTGCATAAAGAAACTTTGGAATGTGTATAAGAAACTAATCTCAATGGTTCCTTGGGGGTGATGGAGGTACAAAAATGAGGTGGATGGAACATGGGTAGAAGCAAGAATTTAAAGTTTACCTGTTAGTACTGTTTTAGTTTTGAACTATCACAGTATAATAAATTAACTTTTAAAACTGGAAAAAGCCTTATCTTTAAGCAGGAGAAGGCAACCCAAGACAAAAACAAGCTCACTCTCATCCTGTAGGAGGAGGTAACAGGACACAATCTGTCATGGGCATGAGTTCTACACACAGGCCCTGAGACCAGTGACTCCGTTTATCCAGATGTCCAAACAGTATGAAACATCCCACTGCAAAGATGAGACAACTTCAGCTGAAAATTGTGACACAGAGGGAAATACATTCCCCCGGGAAAGGGAACAGCTCAGCAAAACCCACAAAGGATGTCTGGGTCCTACTGTGAATGAAGAGGGCTGAGAGCAGAACTCCCCCAGGAACCCAGGAACTAAAGGCTGGAACAGGCTTTAGCATTTCCAAGACGCTTTGCAAAAAACACGCAAACCGTGAGAGACAAACATTAAGATTCTGTGTCTCGTCCTAGTTCACTGCTGGGCCTATTTTATTTGGTTGGGCCACATAAAGTTAGAGTGCTTACTGCGTGCCAGGGCTCTCTCATTTAATCCTCAGAAAAACAAAAACCCAATGAAGAAGGTATATTATTATTACTATCATCCCCATTTTCCTTATTTTATAGATGAAGAAATGAAGGCCTTGAACCATTCACAGTTAAAAAGTGGCAGAGCTAAAACCCAAGGCCCCATCTGGTCCTAATTTTATGTTCTTAGTCCCTTACATTTTCATGCTGAAATACTAAGTTCTAGCTATTTAGGGCTTCTTATACTTGCCAAACATAGCCTGCATCTTCATGGCTTTGTTCATACTGTTCCCCTTTCTCTCCCTAGAGAAATCCTCCCAGGGCCTGGCTCCAACACCACCTTCTTTGTAGTGCTTTCCTTCGTCTTCTCCCTGGTCAAGTTAATAATTCCTTCCTCTTCCCATATGCTGCTGGGCCATGACGACATCAACTGCATTTATTGGGAGCCTCTCATATGCCAGCACTGCTCTAGGCACTCTACACATGCTACCTCATCGAATTCACCACCAGCCGCTGGGAAGACAGGCTCCTCCCCATGCTACAGGTCTGTCTGACTCCAAGGCCTGTGTTTACTCTCTAAGGCCCTGCAGTATCCGGCATTACAGGCAGTTGTCTCCACATGCATTGTTTGCTGCAGCTGCAGGCTCCTTTAGGACAGGCAGGAGGGTCCTATTCATCCTGCTACCCCTCTCACACTCAGCAGCTGCCAAAGCATCTTCAACAGGGTAGGCACTCGTGAGCAATCTTATCTTACACAGTTACTGTGGGCTGCCATAAGTGCACCAGGGACAAAAGCTGTTTACAACAGCCATGCATTTTTCATGATATTTAAAATAGAAATAAAAGTGACCATTAAAAGAGAATGAGGAAACAGGAGCAGACAGTATTACAAAAATGATTTCTAGAGTAATACTAATTTAGAAACAATGATGATGATAGATGAGTGGAGAAGAAAGATCTGAATGAATGATTAGGTGTGTGAGGACCAACCCCCCAGCCTCTTCTCAGGTAGCAGCTCCTGGATCCAGAGACTGGCACCCTCACCTCCTGTTCTCTGCACAGTCACCCTGACCTGTTAGCCAGGGCTGATGGATGCTAACCCCAGGACCTCAAGGATTCTCTCTCTCTCAAGAATTTGGATTTGCAAATTCATCTGTGTGTGTGTGGCTGGGATTGTAATTCTGTTGATAGACACAGCAAAAAATTAGAGAGAGAAGCAGGGACAAGAGAGCTTTTTTATTCCTGGTTCCAGTCTCTAGAGGTCTGATCAAACTCTTGGTCTTGGAGTCTGTGAGTCATTCCTGAATCCTTATAATGAATTTCCCTTTTTCGCTTGAAGTGGTTTCTGTTATTTTTAACCAGAGAGTCTAACCAGCAGTTCTCAGCAAGAGTGCTACTGCCTTCAGACAGGGCTTGGGGGTGGAGTTATCACAATAATATGGGGAAGGGCATTCTTGGCACCTAGTGGGTGGAGGCTGGGGTCTAGATAGTCTCCAGAAAGGACACATGTCTCTGTCCCACAAAACTTTTGAAGTTTTGAAGACACTCCATCATGTACAAAACATATTTGAGTACTTTAGCCTGTAGAATCTAATTCTGTTTTTTTGTGTCTGGAACACAAAACCATTTTTGAATAATATTAATGCTGGCTGAATTTTCCAGAAATACAATATAAACTAAGGAACATCTACACTTTGTTTTGATCAGAATTTCAGAAAAACCATGTCCTAACGTGGTATTAGAGTCACCAATACAGCATCCATCAATCATCTGTATTTGTAGCTGTCAGAGTCATATTTGTGTACAAGCATTTGAAGATTTCATTCTATTTTCTAGTGTAGCTGTTCTTAAGCATTTATACTGAGACACATATAATTAGGTAATAAATCAGTTTCTTTTTGTTTGTTATAGCTGGGGACCCTCGTATGACTTTTAAATAATTAACTGCATAGAAAGATTACATTCATTCATTTATTGAGACACGCCTCACTCTGTCACTCAGGCTGAAGTGCAGTGGCATGATCATGGTTCACTGCAGCCTTGACCTCCCCTGGGCTCAAGTGGTCCTCCCACCTCAGCACCTGAGTAGCTGGGACTACAGGCACGTGCCACCATACTTGGCTAATTTTAAAAAATTGTCTGTAGAGACGGGGCTCCACTATGTTGCTCAGGCTGCTCTCAAACCCTTGGGATCAAACGATTCTCCTACCTCAGCCTCCCAAAGTGCTGGGATTACAGGCGCGAGGCACCATGCCCGGCTGGTTATATTTAAATTTCACTTCATGATAGTTGAGGGAGATTGCAAAATAGTTAATTGTGTAATCAAAGAGGGTGTTGGATCTGTTAGGATGAAAACCCTTGTTCTAAAGTAATGCATGTGGAACTAATTGCCAAAGGCTTTTGACACAACTCCTTATCCATGGCTAGTCCTCCAGAGGCTTCAGCTTGCTCCACTCTGTCACCCAGTATCATTCCCCCAATAATAATGGCAAAATCTAAGAGGGCCAACTATAGGACATGGACTTTCCCCCCATCCCCGCTGAGGTCTTAAGAAGCTGATGCAACATGAAAACAGAATGTGGCCAATGGGTCTTCCCAATTCACCCATAAAGGCTGGTGACCAAGCGAAGGTTCTCTGAGGTTCCAGACTGAAGAATCAGAAAACTGAAACCTCTTGAAGGACCACCTGTTCCTCTATTCCCAGCAAAGATGACTCCACAGTTAACTCACCAACCTACCCTGACGGTGAACTGACTGCACATGGTCTGACTAGGGCTGCAGAGGGAAAGCTGCGCTTCTGTGAGGACTCAGCTCAGCCAAACAAACTCCACGCACAGGAGAACTGTGCCACGCATTTTCCTCCCTGAGGTCTTGTACATGAAAACCTATTAGACGTTTTGTTAGAAACATCTGAGAACATGAGATTAGTTAAATAAATGATCAATTGCCCATCCAGAGTGAAAGAATATGGAGCTATCACAAATGATGTCGTGGATAAACAGTTATTCATAGGGAAATATTACCAAAATGTGTTGAGTGGAAAAGTGGGTTATGAAACTGTGTTTAGTAAGATGTGTATGCGCATAAGCACAGGAAGAAGGGTTACTCTTAAGGGTCTATTTCTGTGGTGGAATTACAGTTGCTTAAACTTTTTCTTCCTTTTACTTGTCTTTCCTAATTTATCTTCATGAACACGTATTGTTTTTGTAAGAAGGAGAAAGGTTCTATTTAGTTTTGATAACTCTGATGTTTATTTAGAGGCCCTGGTGACCGAGCTCCTCGCAGAGCCAGTCCTTGCTTATCCCTCTGAGCTGCACAGCACCCCGCCCAGGAGAACTGCTCAGAAGGTATGCAAGCAGAAGAGCGGGTGGGGGAGCCCCCGGGCACGTGGCTGTCACACATACCTGTCTGGGTGAGCTCTCCCATCTCACACAGCGGGTGATTTGGGTAAAGAGGCAAGGAGTTCAAGGGGATTTCGAAAGAGGCTCCGGATCCTTTTGACATGTGACTAACGAAAGCTTCCAGTTTTGGGTGATATGGTTTCCTAGAGGGACGGTAGAGAGAGTTAGAGGTCAGAGTGCTACAGAGGAGTCCAAACAGTTTCCAGCTTCAGCGAGCCAAATCCCACCATAACAGGTACCGGCTCAATCACTTTGCAATTCCAATTTCATTATTTCTGGACCACTGACACTGACACATGAAATCCCCTTTGTGAGGTCGGCCGGAGTTCCTAACCTCTGCTGAACTCAGTACTGTGGGATTCAGCTTCGCCCTCTACCTTCCGGCTCCCCAGCCTGCACCATCTTCCAGGCTCGCTCTCTGGGAGGTGCCAACACCCACTCAGCAGTCACGCCTAGACTGGGCGTCGTCCCACTCTCTCCATTCCCTGCCCCTGCACATGTTGTCTGCTCCCCATGTCTTGCAGATTCTGCCTCCTGGTGCTTTTCCATCCCCTTCTCCTTCATACTCACAGCTACTACCTGGGTTCTGGCCTCAGGCAGCTTTTGTCTGGCTGGCGATGGGCTCTTTCTTGGTCTTCTTGCTGATTAAGCATGTCCCTCTAATAATCTTGCCTTTTCCACAGCCAGAAGGATTGATTTAAAAGGTAACTCTGACCAGTCACTACCCTTCTCTATCACCACCTTCTGGAAGGGGCCACACACAACTGTCACTTTGTTCTGGCTCCGCCCTGGTACTCACTGGCCCTCTCTACCCTACTGCTGTGCTCTGGCCACACCAAGCCAAAGGCCTGCTTTCCTCCAACACACAACGCACCTCATTCTTCAACACTTCCACCATTTTCCACAAGCTATCCCTTCCTCCTAGAAAATCTACCCTATCCTTTACCAAGGTCGCCCATAATCCTTAATGTTTCTGACCTCTGAAAAATCTTCCTTTAGGAAAATTGTTAACTGAGTAAAATAACCAGGATCTCTTACAATTCACTCCACATTTTGGACATACAACCTCTCATTTAATATAGGGTAATAATAAAGGTCAAAAAAAGTTTATATATGAGATCTGAGAGTATTTATATTTCTGCCACAAAGTATATGTGGTAAATCTATCTAGTCACTAATATACAATTACCCTGAATCTATGAATATAAACACCTTTTCTTTGAATAATGAAGTATATAAATGAATGTATATACATTTTCCAGCTGAAGAGAAGTGGACAGATAGAGTAGTTCATGACTAAACTCTGTAAGAATCAGCATGAAAAGAAGCAAAGATAAACTGTTCTTATGGCAAACTCCTGCTGTCTGAAGGCCCAATCACCTTTGAAAGTGCTTTAAAAATGGCTGCCAAAATGAGTTTATTATCTATCAACAACACAAAGCTAAAAAAAAAATCCATCTTTTAAAAAATATGTTTTTAAATTAGAGAATGCGAATCCAGACATGTAGTATAGTCTAATAAATCACCCTGGATGGCTAAAAGGAGTTATGCCTTTCCATAAAAACAGGGTATGTTATTTTGCCTGACACTAAAGCACATAAATGTTTGCAAACTGGGAAATAAAATGTCCAGACTGACAATGAGGCTGCCAAGAGTAATCCACATAACAAAGGCTATCCACCAACAGGAGTCAAATGTTCTGCGCCAGGCCATTATTTCAGGTTGGAGATTTTTTTGAGGATCTCAGAAAGCTTTGCTGCCAATTTTAGAAATGGAATTTCACAACTGGAAGTGTTTGCTAAGATGACCCAGGTTTTCAGGGCATCTGACTGCTTAATTATATCTAACTGTATTCATTCCAATGTTTTTTATTTTTGTTTTGTTCTGTTTTTGTTGTTTGTTTTTGTTTTTGGCATGCAAAGATGAAGACTCGTGGAAGAAAAACTTCATTTAAAGAATAGCTAACAGGTCGGGCATAGTGGCTTACGCCTGTAATCCCAGCATTTTGGGAGGCCGAGGTGGGAGGATTGCCTGGGGCCAGGAGTTTGAGACATAGTGAGACCATGTCTCTACAAAAAATACAAAAACTAGCCAGGCATGGTGGCTCAGGCCTATAGTCCCAGCCACTCAGGAGGCTAAAGCAGAAGGATCGCATGAGTCCAGGAGGTAGAGGCTGCAGTGAGCTGTGATCATATCACTGTACTCCAGCCTACGTGACAGAGATATCTTATCTCATTAAAAAAAAAAAAAAGAAAAAGAAAAAAAAGATTTGACAACAAATGGTTCTATCTTTTTAGTGGAAAGCGGACCAGGTAACTCAAGTCCTGGGCCTGGATCTGACCACCCAGGCCCTGTCTGCCTGGTCCACTGCTCCATCCCTGGAGCCCAGAGGGTGCTTAGCACACAGCAGATGTTCCAAAAATATATGTGAGTGAATTCAACTGTGAAGTGTCCCATCCTTGGATGCTTCATGAAAATAGCAAGCCTTCCATAATCTGTAGAAATAAATACGATAAGTTCCCATACTGTTTGTTAAAATATTCAGATTTTTATGAAAATACAGTCAGCCCTCCATCGCCTCAGATTCTGCATTGGAAGATTCGACTGTGGATCCAAAAATATTTGGAAAAAACCCAATAAGAAATAACAATACAACAATAAAAATAATACAAATAAAAAACACAGTATAACAACTATTTACATAGCATTTACTTTGTATTTGGATTTATAAGTAATCTAGAGATGATGTAAAGTACATGGGAGAATGTGCGCAGGTTCTATGTAAATACAACACCGTTTTACATAAGGGACTTGAGCATCTCAGATTCTGGTATCCAAGGAGGATTCTGGAACCAATCCTCTGTGGATACCAAGGGATGACTGTATAAAAACTAAAGGCTACTGTGGATGAGACTAGTGTACTAGTTGCACACTAAAATCTATTCTCTTCTTAAGAACTTGGTTAGATCCTATTTCTGAGGTCCTGAAATGAGGTAAAGCCACATTCGCCAATAGAATGGAAAGATGTATGCCACTTCTGGGTTTAGGCTTTCTGATCATGAGTATGCCCGCTTCACATTCTCTTCCTTCCTTCCAGCCATTATTTAGGCATGGCACAACCAGGGTTCAACCATGTAGCCATCCCCAGGGTATAGTAGAAGCAACAACCTGGAGAAACCTGGGGCCCTGAATGACCAGGTGGAGCTGACTAGCACGATCTGGAACACACATTTCAGACCTTCACATGAGGAAGAGCTAAACTTCCTTGTTATTTAAGGTAATGCATTCATGAGTCCCTGTGCGACAAAATAAGCTTATAAAATAGGTGTACCCTGACTAATGCAGACATAAGTATATCCATGAAAATAACTTTTTCTTGAGTAAAAACTCGTATTATTGTGGGCTCATTGAAAATCTTCTTTCATAATGAAAACTGGAAGAATCAAAAGTGTTACTATCTTAAGTCTTCAAGTCATTCACTTTGGAGTCCTTATTTTCCCTTTTATATGCATTATTCACATCTATATATGCCACAAATTTTGAGGCTGAACCCCAAGGCTAATCTACACACCCATGAGAAAATTGTTTATTTACAACCTCAGCAATGACTGAGTTCTGCACAGAACGTTAAGGCAAGCAGAGGAGGCAGACGACCAGTGACACTGTTACCAGAAAACACAATCCAAAAGAGCATACATAGCTGGAAACTGGAATCACACTAGATTTTTAAAATTCACGCCAATTAAAGAATTTATCATCTTACATATTAATAACATGAGGTTATGGAAAGATAAGCCCAAAGTACTTTTCTTAGTCTTTAGCTTTCTGGACTTTTTGGCCTTACTTGATGTGATGCATTGCCCTGCTTTCCTTAGCCCTCGTAACATTGCTCTCCTGACTTTTCCCTGTTTGCAACATCCCTAGCCTCTCTTGAAATCCTTTTTTCTCTCTAAGTACCACATGCTGGTGTTTCCCAGGACTCTGGTTTTGGCCCATCCCTCACTTCTCAGGTTCTGTTTGTAATATAAGCCCACAGCTTCAAATGCCATCAACGTGCTGAAGATTCTCAGCTAAACCTCTGTCTCCCAGCAAACCATTGCCCCTGAGCTGCAAAATTATATAGGCTAGGCTGGCTCACACCTGTAATCCCAGCACTTTCGAAGGCCAAGGAGGGCGGATCATGAGGTCAAGAGATTGAGACCATCCTGGCCAACATGATGAAACCCCGTCTCTACTTAAAAAAAAAAAACAAAAAACCCCACAAAAATTAGCTGGGCGTGGTGGCATGTGCCTGTAGTCCCAGCTACTCAGGAGGCTGAGGCAGGAGAATCGCTTGAACCTGGGAGGCAGAGGTTGCAGCGAGCCGAGATCACGCCATTGCACTCCAGCCCAGTGACAGAGCAAGACTCTATCTCAAAAAAAAAAAAAAAAAAAAAAAAAAAAAAAATTATACAGCCTACTACTGACCAGAAACTGTCTCTTGAATGTTTCATAACAGCTCAAATGTAGCATCAATGCCTGTACTAACTTCCCCCTACACCTCCCTTCTGTGTTCTCTAACTCCAGGGAGGGGTACCACCACCAGACAGACACCTAGTCAGAAACCTGGGCCCCATCCTGCCTGTCTTTCATACCCATGTTCAACCTGCCACCAAGTCCTATTGATCCCACCTTGTAACCTTCTCTAAGACCCATCCACTCTCTCCATCTCTGCTGCCACTTTCTGAGTTTCAGCTGCCATCATTTATTCATTCAACGAACATTTAATCACACTCCACCACTCATATGCCAGTCACTGTCCTAGGCACTTGGGATGCAGGAGCAGTGAACAAAAACAAATAAAAATATCTGCCCTCAGGGAGGTTATAGTCTAGCCTGGGGAAACAGACAATGCACAATGAACACTGTGTGTGTGTGTGTGTGTGTGTGTGTGTGTGTGTGTGTGTTTGTCTGGGTTAGAAAGTAACAGATGCTGTGGCAAAGAGAAGAGCAGGCTAAGGGGGTTGTGGAGACCAGGGTGGAAGGAGGAGCACCTTGTCATTTTAACTGGAGTGTTCTGAGTAGGTTTTATTGAGAAAGTGACATTTGAGCAAAGACTTAAAGGAGGTAAGAGGACTGGCCATAAAGCTATCTGTGGGAAGAGGCTTCCAGAGACAGAAACCACTCTGTGCAAAGGCCCTGAGGCAGCATATGGTGCCAGAATGTGCAAAGAAGAGCTAGGAGCATCGTGGCTGAAGCAGAGTGAGCGAGCACAAGGAGAGCGGAGGGCAAGGTCAGGCGGGTAAGGGGTGGAGGAAGGGCACTCAAGCCTCATGGGGCATTTTAAGGATGTGGATTTTGACTCCTAGTGAAGTCTCTTCTCTGGATCACTATCCTAATAATACCACCACTAGCTGCCACCAGCTTCAAGTTCATCTTCCATACTATGGCTGTCAGAAACCTTCATCTTTTCATCCCTTTCACTCCCCGGCTCTCTCCCTGCCTTCATGCCTGGACACACTCCCCTGCTGGGTATTCAACGCCTCAGATAACCTCGTTCCCACCCAGTTTTCCACTCCACGCTTGAGCCTGTGAAACTAACTTTGAGGGCCCCAACGTACCAAGCTGTCCACCACCTCACACTGCACGGGTTGGTCTCACCACCCAAGGGGCCATTCAGCACCAGCTGCTGCCTGACTTGCTCCTGCACACCCTTCTGGTCCCTTTCCTCTGTGTGGCCTTCCCTGATCTGCCACCCCGTGTCCCCTCCCTGCCCCAGGTTGGGTCAGGCTGCCCCTCTTCTGGCTCATGCCCCCTAATATGGCACCCAAATTACTTCCATTTCCACTTCTTGCTCTTCTTCCATTTCTTCCTCTTCTTTCTCTAATGCTGCCACCACTGCTGCCACCTGTGCCAGCTATCATTCATGGAGGGCTGCTGTGTCCTGGCACTGGGCCTGTCTCTGCAAAGGTGCTGGGCTCCCTGAGGGCAGGGGCGGCCCCAGGGAGTGGCCTTTCTTCTGCAACCCCTCAGAAGCCCACTCCCTCCCTCACTGCTTCAGCCCAGCCATACCCTGGTCTTATTGTGACTCACATCTGCCCAGTTCTTCCAGCCTCAGGCCCCCTGCACTTGCTGCTTACTCCATCGGGAACGTTCTATTCCCTGGACCATCACAGGGCTGGCCCCCTCACTTCATGTAGGTGCCTGCTTGTGTACTACCTTCTGGTACCTGGCACATGATAGAAGCATAAAACTAAAATTTGTGTAATAAATGCTGATCAAAGTGAATGTTTTCTCTTCCTTGGATGTAGAAACGCATATTTAATTCATATTTATGAATGCAAAAAAGCATTCGCTAAATATGGCATATAAATAACTGATCACCTTAATGCTGGCTAAACGTAATACTATGAGGGTTAAAATAGCATCTTCCTCATAAAGCACATGGCATTCACAAAGAGGCAGCTTCTACTACAAAGGCTTTGAGAGTCACAGGGTGTGTCATCATAGATGGAAACCCTGGGGCAACAAACTTGTGGCCCGCCAGCTAGTGTTTGGCTCAGCTCACTGCACCCCGCCTGCTGGCCCCAGTATTCTGTTTCACTAGACTAGAATAATGGGCATGCTCCAGGGCGCACCACCTTTTAGGGGGTCACAACTTTAGTAATTTTTAAAGCTGAAGTAGCACCTGGGAGGACAGCAGGTATTGCTGGTGACCCAGATCCCACAGTCCTGGGGGAGTCAGCAGCCCAGAGAGGGTCCCCTTCACTGGGGTTCCTGCTCACTCTTCCTCTTAAGTACCTGTTTATAATGATGAGTCAACTATTACTGTTTTTAAAGATTACATTAATTAAATGATATTAAGTAACAAAATATGCATACTCCACCCTCTTTACACAAAGGATTTAAGGTGGCTTCTAAAAATACAGAATGTTCAATAAAATAAAACTAGGCAAAGGAAAATGAGAGCAGAGGCAGCCAGGCCAACTGATCCCTAGGAACTGAACCTCTCAAATGGGAGTGCTAAAAATGGCCCCATTAGAGGGTCCTGGCATCACTGTGACAGGGGCCCTGCAAGATGAGCTGCCAAGTGTCACTTTTAAAGAACAGCCCTGGCTGTAGTGAGGTAATCCATGACTTCACCAGGCTCGCCCTCCCGGGGCAGGCTGGCACCCCAGAAGCATTCCATCAAAATAACGTCTTCCCCACTTCCTTCATCTCCCGACCTCATTCAGTAAACTCTGCTAGAATGTTATGTGCCTCCAGACACATTTGCTGAGGTCTAGCCCAACATTTTATTGCTAACTATGCCTCTAATCTTAGGGCCATGCCATTTCCATACAATTTCCACTCTCTGTTCAAATATTTTTCATCCTAAGGGCTTTCAATCAAGAACAGGCTGCCTCTACTCCTGTGAAAAATTAGAAGGGTAAAATAATTCTTACATTTATATAGCCCGGCAATTGCTAACGTGCATTTGTCTGTGTCATCTCACTTACTCCTTGCCCCAACCTTGCAGGGGGAGCCTTGTGATTCCCCTTTCAGAGGTAGGAGGTTGAGGCTCAGAGGACACTAAGGGGCTTGCCCGCTGCTCTGAATGGAGCAGATGAGCTGGGGCGGAGGACTGTTAACTCAGTGCTCGCTGTATGGTGTCCCAACTGTTTATTGAAGTGAAAAACATCAGGGTGGGAGGGTGAGCCTCAGACTGGCCTGGGCTCAGTATATCTGCTGTGTTGCTTCAAACAGGTGTCCCTGCTTCTGTGGGCCTCCGTCTTTTCAACTGTATAATGGTACTCACATGTAGGACTGCTCTGAGCCCAGGCTCCTGCAAACAGTATGGTTCACCAAGTGTAGGTCACTCATCTGTCCTGTCACTCTCCATCCTACAGGATATAACAGATACTTGAAAATGACTTTTAGAAAAAGAGTGCAATTTACCTGTTAGCCACCAGGGTGCAGTCAATTTCTGGTCGCTTTGTTTTGGGAATGACATACAGTGGGTACCTGTCTCCGTGGCGAATGAACACATGCACTGAGACCAGCTTAAAATGATGCGGGGCATGACCTGCGAGAGAGAAGCACATTGTCTGGTTATCACTCAATAGGTGTCAATCCTTTTAGAAGGGGGCCAAGGGGATGACCTGGCCATGTTCGTGCCGGGAATCTGAGCGGGAGGCAGCAGGGGCCACATATGGTTGCAGAGCCACAGTGAAGGGGCCCTGGCTGCCATGCCGGATGGGGGCCACTGAACAGTCTTACAAGGCGGGACAGAGGAACGTGAGTAGGCTGATTATGTCCCAGACCTCCTGGAAACCACGGGAGGCCGCTGAAATGCGGGCATGACTACTAATGTGGCCTCACTCACAGGCACAGACCAGGGAGAGATCCACGGAAATACTAGAAACAATGATTTCTGCTTTAAATCTTTCATAAGACAAGAGAGGCCATAAAGAGATCAATAAGGATTCAACACTATGCTCTGATACACTTTTAGAAAAGCAAAACTTGTAGAAATTGCCTCACTTCCATGGCAAGACGCCAGCAGGACATCCTGTGGACATCCTAAGTCCCAAGAGGCTACCCTGAAAAGCAGAGTGTCTCAACGTGCTGCGCTAGTGCCTGCCAAGGCCCCCTTTCTACCTTGGTGCTGTCTCACTGAAGATCATGATGATGGCAAACATTTGTGGTGGGTTGATCGTGAGCCACGTGGTATGTTCAGAGCAGTTACTGAAACCTCCCCAGTCCCAGGCATAAGTCCTGCGAGTTACTCCCATTTTATAGAGGAGAATGCAAGGACCCAGGAACTCATTCAAGGGCACAGCCTGGTGGCAACTGCAGCACTTGGGTCCTGGCCATCTTGCTCCTTAACGCTATGCAATGCTGCTGGAATAACTAGTTCCCAAAGGGGTGTCTGTCCTGGCGGCACAGTCAAGCCTACCTTCCATGCTGCGCTCAGCCACGCTGGGGATGTTGCAGTACAAAAGAGCTTCGTAAACAGGGTCTGTCACAGGGGGCTCCGTCACAGGGTCGGGCATGATTCTCTTTCGACTCTTGCTACTCACTCCATTCTTAGCTGTTGACACCGGGATCAGGTGGACTGAAACGAAGCAAGGCAGGTTGTGATGCATAGCTCCTGGGGCGCCAGGCCAGCTGCACGGCCCAGTGCAGGGCTAGATTTCACTTTGAGGAGCTATTCTTGCACTGAGAACCAGGGTACACTTCAGTGGAGCAGAAGTCAGCTTCCCATTCGAGAAAGGCTTCTGAGCCCCAGTGTGTCCTGCCCCTTCCTCACTGCCACTACCCTCTCCTTGCCATCTACTCAACACCAGGGGGGCCTCCCAAGCAAAGGGGCCTCACTCAGGGCAGTTGGAAGAAGAACTCACACACTAACTTCTTAGGACTTGATTACCTCTTCCTAATGCCCTTCAATTCCAGTAACAACAAGGAGGAAAACCATTATCCCTTATTGAAGACCTGCTAGGTGCCAGATGTGGGTGTCTGACATACCCCATTTATCATCATCTGCTTTATGCTTTGTGGGCCTTCAGAATCACTCATTTAACCCCTGAGAGCACTTTACAGAAGAAAGCCAACGACTTTTGAAAGTCACACATGACTTTCAAGGCATGTGTGGTGGGTGAAAGCCTGTCTCATGCTTACTCCTTGACTTCAGGCCAGCTTCCCTGCCACTGTCTTGGGGTAGCATGTGTGGGTCCTGCAGTTTGTGTGCTTGTCCATCTACCACCCTCATTCCATTACTGAGCTGACCCTTCACCACCACGTGTGGTCAGGCTAGACTGTCAGTCACAGTGTCCCTACCCTCTGGCAGGGGTGGACATGTGACCAGAGTCAATAAGGATAGTAATGGGGCAACTGGACTCCCTTTCCTCGAGACGGGTGACATACAGACAATAGAAGAAGTGCTCTTTTTCTTTTGGATGCTAATCTGTAAGAATGGAAATGTGGGGCTGCTCAGCCATCTAACCCTCATGAACAGCTTCTGTCTCAGTGGTCCCGAATCTCTCCATGTCTAGGGAATGTGTTTGCAGCATCATAGATCCTCTACAACTCCCAACACAGTAAAAGTCATACTTTCAGCATCCGCCCATTGAGGGAAATACATGAAAATAAGTGTGCTCATAGATCTATTTAACTTCTAAAAGGTTTATTAATCACCATAATATCTATACATACACACGAACAATAGCTAAAACAGGGACCAACCACCAGCCTAAATCAATGTAAATTCCCTAATTACTTCTACAAATTATTCTGCATAAATATTTAAAACTTCCCTTTGGCAAACAGATGCCATAAACAAAGATAAAAGACACGCAACACACCGAGAGAAAAATATTAGCAACTAACCTAACAAATGATTAATATCCAAAGTCCATAAGAGCCCCTACACCTGAAAAATCATTAAAGGATATGAACAGGCCAATTGCAGAAAAATAAATACTAATGGCCAATAAACACATGAAGAGATGCTTAAGATTAGATAAATATAAAAGGATGTGGTATTATTTTTCATAATTAAGTTTATTCATGATTAAAGAAACAGTAATCAAACAGTAGACTATATTAATAATTTTTCCTCATCAAACTGGCAAATCATGTTTTAATGATAACACTCAATATTGGGAAGGGTGGGAGAACCTGATGCTTCCAAACGTCATAGGGGAGGGTGGAAATTGGCGCCTTTCAGGAGTGTTTGGCAGTAGCCATCAAAATGGAATATGTGTACTATTCCATTTTGTATACTAGTCTGTGCCTTGGAATCCATTCTGTATGTATAAAGATAGCGATGCCCACACACACAAATGTAAATGTATGGCCAAAGAGATTCCCTGCAGTGCTGTTTGTAATAACAAAAAAGGGAAATAACCTAAATACCCATTTCTAGCAGAACAGAATGTTATGTCCCTGCTGTGGAACGTTCTAGCCCAGTTAAAAAGAAGAGAAAAGAATCAAAGATAAATTAAGTGAAGTGAATACACCAAGTCACTGGCTACTGATATAATCTTCTTTGTGTAAAGAAAAAAAAAAACCATAAATGCATAAATATACAGGGATTGGTTTATTACGTAAATGCACAGAAAAAACGTCTAGAAGGTTACCCGCCATAACACAGCAGTGGTTTTCCGCTGGGGAAGGATGGAATGGGGCGTGAGAAAGTATTTTTACTTGTTTCATATATTCGCACACACACATATGTACAGTCAGGAGTTGCGTAACAATGGGGATGCACTGAGAAATGGTCCTTAGGCAATTTTGTCATAGTGTAAACACCATAGAGTGCACTTACGCAAACCTAGCTGGGAGAGCTTTCTACACACCTAGGCTATTTGGAACAGCCTGCTGCTCCTAGGTTACAAACCTGAACAGCCTGTTACCACACTGAATGTTGTAGGCAGTTATAACACAATGGTAAGTACGTGTGTATCTAAACATGTCTCAACATAGAAAGAATACAGTAAAAATATGGTATTATAATATGGCACCACTGTCATATATGTGTTCTGTTGTTGATGGAAGTCATTATGTGGTACATGACTATATATATTTATAGTAAGCACATATTAATGTATTCTATATGTATAGAAATATATATTTCTGTATTTCTATGCTGTCTAAGTATGCTAAGGCAGTCTCTTAGGGACCTGGCCCTTCTGGCTGGCTCAGTCCTTGATTCTGCTCTTTTGTGAAATATACCAAGTCCTGACCCCTTGGCCATGCCTGTGGGCACACCTCCTTATGGCCTGGGCCAGGGAGAGAAGCAGCTAAGGAGACAGGATAATATGAGTGACACAGAAACGGAGGGGCACAGGTGAGGACAGTGGGTGTCCTAGAGTGCTCACAGTTTGCTAGTTCATCTGTAAGCACCTGGGTTGAGGCCTGTTGTGGCTGCCACTTGGGAACCATGGTGGTCGGGTGCAAATGACCCACCCATGACCCAAGGAAGCAGTGGTTTGAAAACCACAGACAAAGATCAGAATGAGACCTTCCATCCAGAAACATTTTATCTGCTGCTTCCTCTGGTATCCAGGCCTGTCAACCTCGTCCACTAGTTCAGAATGTGAGATCACCCTGTACTATCTGTGCCTCCCTGAGTCACCAGGACATGGCATCAGTCCACAAGGGGCTCTCCCAATACCAGGTATTCAAAACAGGTCCTGACCCATAGAAGCTGTGAGGAGAAGTCTCCCCAGCTCCATCTTGACCCCAATCCCAACCTGGTTCTCACTGTTCTGAGTTGCTCTGAGTCGCCCCACCCCACAGGATATTTCTCACCTATGCTCCGCTGTTTGCTGGCAACTCTACCCTCACCCTCTGCTCCTGAAATCTGGCCAACCCTGTAACTGGTCCTAGGGATCACCTCGTCCAGGAAGCCCACCCTGAATCCCCAGACAGTTCCCATATCCCTCTTCTATGAGCCTACCCAGTTCCTGCTGTCGCCATGGCTCACAGCATAGCATGTGCAAGCAGGGGTGTCCCAGTTTGTCACCCTGCCATCAAGGGCTGGGACTGTGCCTCTTTCACATTTATGTCCCCTGCTGATTGACAGAGGATAGGTCTTCCAAAAATACCTGCTGAACTGGGCCAGACGCTGTGCTCCATGTTTTTGAGGAAATATCTCATGGACTCCTCATGGGGAGCACTGAGGGTTGCTGAGCCAGTCTGGGGTGAGGGGCGTCCAAGACAGGCTTCCCAGAAGAGACGCCTAGCTGGGCCTGAAAGGCTGATGAAGCTGGCTGTGTGGAGGGGAAGAGGAGAGGAGCAGAGGGGAGGCTGTGAAGCACAGCCAAACACAGCAGATGAGGGTCAGCAAGCTGGCTCAGGATATGCCTTGGGTCCCGTAAGGCCCGGTCAGGATGGCCTCACCAGGGTCGATGTACAGGCTGGGCTCCAGAAGGAAGGCTGGGAAGAGGCCTGGAGGAGCAGACCCCAGGCTGCAGGCCGCCTCTGCCCTGGTGTGGTGCTACTCACCACATCAGCTCTTGAGGCTTGTCCTGATCATCTAGATAAAGGGAGCTGAGGGACAGACCCAGGGGCTGGGGGTAGACATTGCTCCAGGACACTGCTCCTCCCAGCAGGCTCTGCCCAGGCCCCCCGTGCCTCTAGCTGTCCTGTGGGACAATTAGTAACTCTGCTGACCTCAAGCAGATGACAGCAGCTCAGATGTCACAGGGCAAGAGAAAGAGGCTGTGGGGGCGTCAGAAAGAATAGTGGGCAGATAGAGGGAAGGATAACGAGTTTCTTTATGTAGGTGGGAAAACGCATGAATCTAAATGAGTGCCCTGGGGCTGCTGTGCCACCAGGACCAACATGAATAACATGATATGAGATATCTTTTCCTGATGATTAACTCTGTACCAACAGGCATGCAATTTCTCTGTGGTGTGATTACCAAGTAGGAGGGCACATTTCCATAAACTACCTTTGGAAATGAGCCTCTCTTTTATGGTGGCGTTCTCTGCTCATCTCATCTACGATCACTTTCATCCTGTCCACACATCTATAACCCTCATGTGTAAAGATGTCGATAAGGTCGCAATTTCAAAGAAATGGCAGAGAACATAGAACATGACCTCTAAAGCATCTCCTTGGGACCCTCCCTCTCAAAAGCAACCAACAAATTTCTTAGAATCATGAGTGAAACAACCAGATGCTATCCCATGCAGGCTCCCTTCCCATTACCCTTCCCTACCCCATCTCCCAAACGCACAGTGGATGACTCCGTGTGTATTACTAGTAAACAGTCCCATAGCTATAGCTAGTATGCAAGCCAAACTGATCCTCTCTCTGCTTTTCCCAGCTTCGGATCTCAACCTAGAGTTGTATCCATCAGCCAGATAGTAGACCTCAGGCAGAGGCAGGTCAAGGGAGTTACCCAAAGTCCTGCAGCCTGTAAGCCCAGGCCTGCTCACCCACTAAGCTCGGTATTCATGCATCTGTCCATCCGGCCATCCAACATGCATGCAGCACATGCTGGGGGTTCTTCAGAGAATAAAATGGACAAGGTCTCTGCCCTCACCGGGTTTACAATCCAGTTGTGGGGGACAGTCAGACATTAACTAAGAAAAGCAGGGGAGAAAGCACATGGACCATAAGGAGAAAATAGCCTTCTCAGTCGCGGGGCTCCCTGCACTCCCTGGTTGCTGGTTGGGGCGTGCAGGTATGGAAATGATGCAGTGAAGATATGGATACAAAGGAAATATTGGGAAGTTACCAGAGATGATGGCTAATACTGGGCGTCAACTTGATTGGGTTGAAGAACACAAAGTATTGCTCCTTGGTGTGCCTGTGAGGGTGTTGCCAAAGGAGATTAACATTTGAGTCAGTGGGCTGGGGAAGGCAGACCCACCCTTCATCTGGGTGGGCACAGTCTAACCAGCTGCCAATGCAGCTGGAATATAAGCAGGCAGAAAAATATGAATAGAGAGGCTGGCCTAGCCTCCCACCTACATCTTTCTCCCGTGCTGGATGCATCCTGCCCTTGAACGTCGGACTCCAAGTTCTTCAGTTTTGGAGCTCGGACTGGCTCTCCTTGCTCCCCAGCCTGCAGATGGCCTATTGTGGGACCTTGTGATCATGTGAGTTAATGCTTAATAAACTCCCATATATATATATATATACATATGTATATATATCCCTCTAGAGAGCCCATGAGTTCTGAGCCCATGAGTTCTGTCCCTCTAGAGAGCCCAGGAAGGGTCGATAACAGCTTTAAGCAAAACATGACCTAATCAATTAGACTTTGGTTAGCAGCCAACACTAGAAACTTGTCTAGAGACATGTTTCATCTAACGATGATTTGCTCATTTTGATTTTTGTTTATTCCATTGATGGTCCCCATAGAATAGAAAAAAGGAGGGAAAAGGTCAGGGTCAGAGTCAGATCATAAGAGCACAGGTTGCTAGGCCACAAGCCCCTGTCTGGCCTTTGAACCTCAGGGCACCTTAGTTATCCCTGAAACTCAACAACCCATAGGGGCAGCAGATAAAGTTACAGCCAAGCATCTGCTGCTAGCTCATTATCTGGGAGTTACTTTGACTTGCACAAGGACACACCAGTTTCTTTCCCATAGGGTGCCAAGCCAACCTCCCTGATCTTCAGGTCACCTCCCTATACCAAGGCTCTGGGATAGGGCCAAGGACAGAAATCTACCTGCATACGTGGCCTTCTTCGTGCCTTAGGAAACTGCTGTATGCAAGCTCCTCACAGGTGCCTTGAAACTGACTTTAATGGAGCACAAGGAAGGGCCCCATCCCTAGGTCAGCTCATCTCTTCCCACTTCCTTCTGTGGAGACAGACCCATCCTCCTTTGGGAGCAGCTCCTCTTCTCAGGCCAACCCCATGGCCCGGTGGGGGGTGTCATGCTGCTCCTCCAGGACCATGTCTCCACCGTGCTAACTAGCCCAGGGATGGGGATCTGACTCTAGGCAGCTGTGCCAATAAGGGACTTTTCTGGGAAAGACAGGCTGTCCCATGTGGAAGACACTTCTGCAGTGGCACTCAGATGGCTTCCAAACCCCTCCCTCCTGCCATCCCCATGCTGTGTGACAGCCAAATCACCTGATTACACAGACACCTGGCAGATTACAGCTGGGTATCAGGGACCCAGAGTTTCCCGGGAAATGTGAGCATCATGAGGCTAAAGTGTTGGCTCAGCTCTGTCTCCATTGCTGTGGGCTCACCTGCCACACAAGTCACCCCACTGACGACACCAGCAAAGAACCTCTCGGGGCCAAGGTCCACCTCCACTATCTGTTTTCTACCTTCCTAGCTCCAGGGTCTGCCTTGTCCTTTTTGGGACTTCAGCACTGGGCTAGTCACTTCCTTAGGGGATCATAGTCACTTTTTCCTTGGAACTCCACTGAAGTCCGTCCTCGGTTGCCCCTGCTACCACGGTTCTGAATGCAGGGAGGTAGCCTGGGGCTGGGGGCTGCAAATGAGCTATAGTATTACAAAGATGTGAGTTCATGCCCTGGCTCTGTTACCTCCTAGCTGTGTGACCTGGGGCAAGTATCCCTGCTCTCTGTGCCTCATTTCTTTCTTCTGTCAAATGAAGGTGATGATACCTACAGATCAGGGTGGTAACAATGATGATGAGATACCACCTGTGAATGGATTCTGGTAAGGAATCAATAAATGCTATTTTCAATTTTTAAAAAGGTGAGCGGGACATGGTGGTGCATGCCTAGAGTTCCAGCTACTCGGGGGACTGAGGCAGGAGGATCGCTTGAGCTCAGGAATTTGGGGCTGTAGAGCGCCCTGATCACACTACTGCATTCCAGCCTGGGTGACAGAGTGAGACCCCATCTTATAAATGAATGAATGAATGAATGCTATTTTCTGCATCCATCCCCTGGATGTGATTATTCCTGTTTCTTGCAGGCTCTTAAAAGGCACTCCCTTCAACTTGGGATCTGGAAGGGATATTATTAAACCCCTGTGTCCACCCCTTCACAAAAGCACAACCAGCCAATCTCCCTTCTCCTCTCGGCCACTCCAATTTTAGCAGCTTTTCTGGCTCCCTTAAATACATTCAGCCTATCTGAGATAGTGCCTTCTCATAAGCTAAAACACCCCCAGTCCTGCCACCTAATTTCTCCAATTTTCTCCCTCAAATAAACCGAAAGTCTCTTGAATTCTCTCCCTCCTTCACTGGTCTGCCAAGGAATAATGACTTGCTCTGTCAATTCCCACAATTCCCTTAGTGCTCCTCAACCCACTAAATTATCTTAAATGTCCACCCTGTCTCTAACCTGTACTGAATTTTAAAAGTAACTGTCAAATGAAAACCAGAACCACAATGAAGAGCCCACAGTTGTTATCTGCCTCTCATCATGCTTTTAAAGGCCAGAGTGGGAATCATGTTATACAGGTGAAATGGGGGAAGTCAAGCCCACATTCGTAGACTTTGAGACACTTGGTTTTATATAAATGAGATTGATCAAACAGTTGAATCCGCTTTTCCCATTTTGATCTATCCACTTTGAGCTGCAATACACCAACCTTTCTTGTTTTCCTCATTCTTAATGTTGCCTCATGGTGAACCACATTAGGTAAGAATTTTTTTTTTTTTTTTTTTTTTTTTCTTTTTTGAGACGGAGTCTGGCTCTGTCGCCCAGGCTGGAGTGCAGTGGCCGGATCTCAGCTCACTGCAAGCTCCGCCTCCCGGGTTTACGCCATTCTCCTGCCTCAGCCTCCCGAGTAGCTGGGACTACAGGCACCGCCACCACGCCCGGCTAGTTTTTTGTATTTTTTAGTAGAGACGGGGTTTCACCGTGTTAGCCAGGATGGTCTCGATCTCCTGACCTCGTGATCCGCCCGTCTCGGCCTCCCAAAGTGCTGGGATTACAGGCTTGAGCCACCGCGCCCGGCCAAGGTAAGAATTTATTATGTGCTTCTGATACGCCTGGTAGCATTTAGGGAGCCAGAGAACTCCAGCAGAATTCAGGGCTGGGCATATCCTATCAGCCTGGAGCTCTGCTCCCTGGGCTATTTGCAAGCTCTATCTCCTCCCTCCCTGACCCTTTCCTCTGACATTTGCCTCCGGGACCTAAGTCCACCCATTGCTAGGGCATGGGGGGCTCCCCTATGGCCTTGGCTTGAGCCCCAGTTGCAGCCTCTCAGAGGGTTGGGGAAACCCCACACTCTTCTGGGAGCTGCTGGTAAGTGGCCTTACCCTAACAGGGCCATTGGATTAGATGATGCCAACACCAGACTCCACATCAAGACAGAAGCTAGAAATAAGAGATTTCCAGGACAGGCCTCCAAAAAGAACCATGAAAAGAACCTGTCTCCTTAACCTTTTTGGGTCATGAAGGTTATGACCCTCATCTTTGAGAATCTGATAAAAACTATTGATCCTTATCTCTGAAAGAGTACCTTAAATACAGTCTTGTGAATTTGACTTCTGGGGGTTTACTGGACCCCTGAAACCCCATGGGACAACGCAGAAGTCCATGGGTTCAGGCTAAGAACACAATGTACCTGGAAACAGGTTTTCAATTTCAACACTAAAGAAGAGATGAACACATTTTCTTTTTTCAAAATAAAAAGGGATCTTCAGGCTTCATAAAAACACGAATTCATCCTAAAATAGCCATTCAACACTAAAGTATAAAAAGAAAAGGAAAATCACCCATAAATCCTACCACCCAGAGAACCCCAAGGAATATTTTAGTGTATTTAAGTATCCATGTGCCCTGCCAGTGGCTAAACATGTGCTTCTGTCCCTGCTCTGGTGGGAATGGTGATGGATGGTCACTAAGGCCCAAGGACATTGCTCTCTCTCCCCAGAGGAGCAAATAAGTTTCCTGTGTCTCAAAGGTCTGCAACCTACTGAGGCCACCAAACCAGCAACCTGTCCTTGAGGGTGGGTGTGTTGTCTGCCTTCTCTGTAAAGGCTCAAAAGAGACAGCCAGGCAGGTGAGGGGCTTTGGGGAGGCCACCTCAAGGAAAGAGAGAATGTGGCCCAGGGTGGGGCCTGTACTCTCAGGCATCTGGACATCCCACAAGAGCTGCCCCACCCTCTGGTAGATACCTAGGGCTGGTGTGGACAGGCAGACCCCTGGCCAGTGGAGTCCAGCCCCTCGGATGACACAGGGAAAAGAGAAATGCAAAGAGAGGCAAGAGGTGATGCCGAAGCTCCAGCCAGGTAAATCCTAGAGAGGGGTCACGCATCCCACCCACCTCCCCATCCTCTCCCACCTGAACCTACCCCTGAGCTACGGCTCTGAGGCACAGTGCATCTGCAGTGTGTGTGGCAGCCACACTGGCAGGAGGGCAGGATGGTAGTGAGGTTAGGATGGTAAGGGAGTCCCAGAGCTCTCTCCCAGGTGCCTGCCCTATTTCACCCTCGTGTACAGGATTCAGATTCTGCCCTTGTAGCCTCTTTTAGATCAGCCTCTTTCTTCCCTTTCGCAAAGTGAGGCTGCTAGTACGTGACAGGGCTCTGCCTCTGATCAGTATTCACTTCATTTCAAGGTGGGCTTCCTCCTTTTAATGTCATCAGCATGGGGCCAGAGCCCTGTTGCCAAGACAACAGGGAGTGAGTGGGGTCTGTGCTGGGTGGCTTGGCTCAGCGGGTGCACACTCTGCCTGTCAGACTCCAGCTGGCCTCGTGCTCTCCCTGCAGTGGGTACAGCTATGTAAATCCTGTGGCTTTCTATTCTGTTCATCTCTTCAGTGGATCTTGGAGATCTACAGGCACTCTCCTGAATTCACTGAATACTTCTACTGATGCTTTCTATTTTTACTAACTAGCCATGCTAGTATTTGCTCTTGCTGACTCAAGATACACACACACACACACACACACACACTCTCTCTCTCTCTCTCTCCCCCCCCCCCCATATAAAGGTACTATTTTTAAATTTAATATATTACGCACAACCTTCCAAGTCAATAGAGACAGGTCTACGTGATCATGAGGTAATGGGGTATTTACTGTTGTACAAGTTGGTTGCCTTCTCCTTTGTTTCCTATTACAAATGATGCTGCAGTAAACATCTTTAAACAGGTATCTCTATCCCCTCATCTAATTATTGATAAGAACTTCTTTAAGATAAGGAACTAAGAAGAAGGAAGGGAAGAAGGGAGAAAGGGAGAGAGGGAAGGAGGGAGAGAGGGAGAAAGGGAGAGAGGGAGGGAGACAGAGAGGGAGGGAAGGAAGGAGGGAGGGAGGGGGTGAGGCCTCCCTTTCTATCTAGCTCCACCCTGAAAGAAAACTAGAAATGACCTACAGACATAAATGTGTCCATTCTCAGCTTGCAGAAGAACCTGCTACATGATACTCTCACTTTCTCACTCCAATGCATCTACAACATGAGCTTAAGAAATTGTGACAGTAGCTTATTTGTCAGATTTAATTTTGTCACTCATCTATGGTGGTTTTTTTTTTTTTTTCACCTGTAGATATTTAACTCTATGTGACAACTGGACATAAAGTGTTCTGAGGAAAAGCAAAATTAAAACTCCCAGAAATTACACAAAAAGTAAAATCTTTAAGAAAAGGACCAAAATTAATTTAAAAATACAAAATTTAAAACTTTGGTCACAGTGATGAGATGGCGATATGACAGAACTCTTAGGTTGAAACTGTAAACTTTCACTTTCAATTTCTCATACTTTTTGTCTCCAGCTCAACATAATAAAAGCCCAGGAGGAAGCACACTGGGGCTTTTAGAATAGAGGACACAGTACGTTAGACCCTGGGCATTCTAAGGGCTTGCATCCCCAAACCTTTTCCATGAAGCATACTGAGATCTTCACACATCCCCAGATTCAAACATACCACTCTGTGCTTTTCTCCATTGAACGTACACAGGACAAAGAACAGAGGACAACCACCTCCCCTGGCTGTGTGGCAGGACCTGGCTTCCTCAGCAGCTGAGCACCTCACTTCCCGCTACTTTCATCCAGATGTGTGCCTCAGTAGAGTCACTGTCACCATGTACTACAGATCTCAGGGGTCTCTGCAAAGAGGCGAAACCACAAATGCTAATGGCCATCTACAAGAGTGAGCAGGACTGAGGACACGAGGGTCTGAACCCCTTAGGAAGGTGTCACAGCACCCTGGCACCTGTCAGGGCTCTTCGCTTGCCTACTCAGAGGCAGTTCTATGATAATGTACTCACTGTTTTATCAAGCATTGTTGTTTTCTTTCTTAGCAGATATCAGACCGAAAAGCAGCACAGAAAAAGGAAGGGGATATAGGGGATCCGGGCCACAGGAAACATGATAGCTCTGCAGGTGGAGAGTTCCCAGGGAAACTATGCACGCTCTTTCTCTCTCCCCGTCCCCCCCGTCTCTCTCTCTTTCCCCTCCGTCTCTCCCTCTTTCCTTCCCCTGTCTCTCCATCTCTCTCCCCCCTTCCCCCGTCTCTCCCTTTCTCCCCCGTCTCGCCCTCTCCCCCCTGTCTCTCCCTCTCTCCCCTCCATCTCTCCCTCTCTCACACAGACAGAGCTGGCTAAGCGGGCCTCCTCAGCTCCCCACCTGAGAACTTCTAAGCAGGTTGCCCCCTTGGCTTCCAGACCACTCCTGTCCGCAGGCCACCCCCTGGCTGCTGCTGTTCTGTCTCCTTCATAGCCCCTTGTCCTCTGTCTGCCCAGATTTTCTTCTTCGGCTCTCTCTTCCATCTGCACCACAGGGCACACATTCAGAAGCTGAGAGGGACTAGGCAGGTGGGCGCTGTGGCGACCAGGAGAGCACGACCCCTGCCCAGGGAGACAGACCTGGCTCAGCTGCCTGGCTCCTGCCAGCAGCCCCTGTAATGCACTGTGGGCCTCAGGTTGCTGGAGAGTCTGGTTTTTCAAAGAGGGGCTGGAAGTTTACATGAAATTGCCTAGTTTTAAAACACTGGTAAATAAATTTAAAAATCTAAAAACAGGGGTTGGGCCAAACAAAACAAGTTCACAGGCTGTTGGTCTGGAGCAGCTTCCACTGCTCCAAGGAGCCCTGGTCGTCCAGAAACAAGGGCTTCACCAGCAGGGAATACAAAGTCCCCAGATGGTGGCTTCTGACAGGTCTCTTACAGGCCTCAGACTGTCAGGTCCACTCTTAGGCAGGACACTGCATCCACTGGGCCTGTTGGCTACCTCCAGTGATGTCCATGCCCTTCAATGACTCCTCCCAGCCTGGTCTCTTTCCTGCTCTGCCCCCAGCTTGTCCTGCTGCCTGGGCCCTGTCCCACTTCCCTTCTCGCTCTGAGCACTTTCCGTTGGCCTCTCCCTTCAGACCCAGGGAGCCACTAGCCCCACATGGTTGACTTCCCAGTCTGTGTTCTGAGAATTTACTTCCACATTTGGCAGACTTATCCCAGAAGGAGATGAGACATTTATGTGAATGAATGCATGCATGAAGGAAGTGTCTACTGAACTGCCCGAGCCAGACTCCTGGGTGCCGTGGTAGAGTCCTCGACCCCAGCATCCTAGCCCCACAACACCACTCAATTAGCTAGAGTCCCACAGAACCACCATGACGTCTCTTGGCTTTGCTTCTTCCTTTCAGGGTCAATACCTTCACTGGGGCCACCCTCAGCTTGCTACTAGATGAGCAAAACAGCCTCCGAGGTGCCTCCCAGCATCATCCTTTCCACCAGCCTCTGAACTGGCAGTTCTTAGATTTTGTGTGCATTAGACTCACCCAGGGAGTCTGTTAAAGATGCAGATTTCTGGGTTCCGCTACCACCAAGATTCTGATACTGTAAGAAAGGGCACAAAATGTGCTTTTTTTTTGGTTTTGGAACATGCATTTTGACAAGCTTCCCAGGTGCCTCTGATGAAGGTGCTTTTGAAAACACTGTGCTGGACTGTAGTCTTTCCAAGACACAAATCTGATGGTATCTTCCTGTCTTCAGTGGCTCCTCACAGCCTCAGGAATAGTATAGTGATAGGAGGTGGGTCCCAGACTTCGTTCCAACTTCACAGTTACCTACAGGTGACTCACCTGGGCCTGTTCTCTTACTCTGTCTTTGCACATTTGGCCAGGAGCACCTGTACTCAACTGCCTCCTTGACCACTCCTGCTTTCCTTAAAGGATGAACTCAGATGCCACCTCTTTTAGGGGGTCCTCCCCAACTCCGAGATGGATTGGGTTCCTGTGCTCTAGTCTCTCATACTACCCTTCCATAAATGATCTCTAATTCATTTGTTTAACAAACACATACGTAGTGATTACTATGTGCCAGGTACTGTTCCAGGTGTTTTATAAATATTAGCTTGCTGAATCCTTTGCCAACCCCATGAAATAGGAACTATCATTGTCCCCATTTTACAGATGGGGAAATCAAGGCACAGAGAGGGTAAAGAAGTTGCCTGAGGTCACATAGCTGGTAAGCGACAGGACAAGGATTTGATCCAGGCAGTCTGGCTCCAGAGCCCATGTTCTTTCTGACCCCACTGTGCTGCTGCCTCTTACCCGTCCCAGCACACAGCACCTGGTATTCCAGGGTGTCTGCTTATGATTCTTTTCCACTGGACAAAGAACTCCCCGGGGCCCATGAGAGATTAAACTCTCAGCCTGGGGCCTAACACACAGTGGAAACTAAAGAACATTTGCTAAAGAACAAAGTGTCACATACTCATGGAACTGGATCAATGAGAAAAGATAAAATTCATCAAACCTCAGGGTTTAAAGAGACTTTAAATGGGATCAGACTCAATGACCTGTCCAATACTTCACTCTTCAAAGAGCAGCCCTCCAGGGCTTGCAGAGTCCAGTGACGGAGAACACACTCTCCGTTCCACCTCTGCGTGGCACTGACTGTTAGCAAGTTCTACCATATGCTTAACTGAAATGTGTCTCCACGTTCACCTCCTCTTGCAGAGAGGGCCCTTCAGATACTGACGACAACCCTCACTCTCATTTTTGCAGGTTAGCCCTCCTCTTGTCCTCTTTTCCCACTGGGAATCTGAATCTCCAATTCACCGTGAGCATTCCCTTCGACTCTGCTCTGGCCAATCGGGGCCTTGCCCAAGAGGGAAACCCCAGATATGGGTGCCAAGTGCTCAGTATAAATTAACCCCATCATGGCCAACGCACTCTGATTAAAAACAAATACATGTGTGATCTATTTCAAAAGGTTTCCCCACCAAGTGGCTGAAGTAACATAAGCTCTGGCAACTTCTAGAACACCAGAAGCCCTGGTTTCTGATGATGGTGCACTATGACGGAACTCTGCGCTGGCTTGCTTAAAGGGTTTACGTTGGCTATGCTTCCATGAGCCAAGGGTTTTCCCATAACATCTCTGTTCTCACAGCAACCTTGCAAAACAGCAATAATTAACTCTATTTTATAGAAGAAGAAACAGGACACACAGTCGCTTAGCAGGGAAGCTGACATTGCAATTATGATTCTAGAGCCTGCGTGCTCCTGTCACACCACCATTTTGGGAGTGGTGGTCAGAACATGGAGAAATGAGCATAACATCAGCATTAAGAAAATGCAACGGCCAAGGAAGGAAGTGAATGATTACAAATGAGCATAAAAAGCAGAAACATAACTCACGATTCCTAAGCCTTCACATCCTGACAGTCTTTCCTTGTTGCACTAAAGGAGTCCTTTAATTTGAAGTTGTTTTTCCACTTGTACATATTTTAACCACAATAACTAAAAATATCTATGCCTTGCCTGTTCCCTTCTACAATTCAAACATCAGAAATTTCAGAATGTTTCACCTTCCAAACACAAAACATTAAAGACCTGAAAACATAAATGGAATTATTTTTATTAAAGACTACTAGCATATAGCAAGTCATGAGCACCATTTAAGATGAACATATTTTGAGAAACTATGAACTGTATCTTAATCTTTTCTGTATTTCCTTACTACCTCCACCTCCACAGTGTAGAAAAATGTCAAACACACATAAGCACTTAATAAATGTATGTGGGTTCACTATATACTTTCTGTTTCCAGAGGAAGACATACTTATTTAAGCAATCTGATTTTTAAATCGTATCCTGGGCTATTTCTTTTTCATATTCAAAACATCAGAAGAAGAAAACTACCAACAAGACCAAATAAAATATATGATCATTTCAGATAACAAAGCCATACTCTTTACTTAAAGCATGAGAAAACCAAGTTATACTTAGTTGTCTCAAATATGTTACTTAAAATAGTTATATGTGCTAATTTGGTATTCAAAAATAAGAAGAAATGGTAAAGAAAAAGTCCACATATTTTAGGATAAGAATGAGAACATAAGTGGTATATAAGCGTAAACCTGCGCGTTATGAATTAGTGCCGTTTCTTACAGCGTAATACTAAGCAACCAACAAAGCAATTAAATAAATGGAGCAATTAAACTCATTTCTATAGAAATGGGGAAATTCCAAAGTTACGGTTTACCTAAAAGAAGAAGAGCAGTAAGAACGTCCATATCTTAATATCTTTCCGATCTCCAACGTATCCAAGAATAAAGAGCTCAGACCCAGCCAGGCTAATTTACCCTGCAAAATTTTCCTTAAAAAAGTATGGCTGAAAATTGGCTGTCCTAAAACAGAAGGTACTTTCAGAAGAGTTATATAAGCAAAACACACAGGCCAATTCAGTGACGTGGAAACCACCTCATGCAAGAGAAATGCCACAAACACAAGTAACACACACTCATGTCTCAGAACCTGTCAGCCTCTCAAAATAAAATCAGGGTTGATTGTAACATCCTACCTCTCCAACCAAAGGATGGAAAATTTTTAACGAAAATTTATAAACAATTAAACTACTGAAAATCTTACCACACTTTTTGGAAATGATTCATATTTTACAATTCATTTGCCATATGGAATATTTTTAAACTTCTGATACCCACCTTCTTTTGACCTCTTTTCTAATTCTGGAAGGATAAAATGAGAATTTTTAATTCTCTTTACTATTAGAAATAGCCTGTCATATGCATGTGCATAGGAATATGTCACAATTGGAAGTGAATCAGGGAAACTTCCTCAAAGCCTCCTCTCCTGAAACCACCTTCTCCTAGAGCCAAGCCTTCCCCATGTTCCTCTGTGCACTCATAACATTCCTCTCACCCAGCCACCTGCCCTTCTTTCCATCATTCAAACTGCAACAGAAGTGCCGCTCCTCACGCAGCTGTCCTGAGTGGTGTGGGTGCCAACTGCTTGTCTCCCACCCATCAAGGTGAGGTGGTTAAATGGAGAGAAGGCAGGTGACAGCGACCACACAATTCCTGGCCTCGCACAGATGTTTTCTCAGCTTCAAATACACAGCAACAGAAGGAAAGAAAATCAGGGTCCGTCTGCTTTTTAGAGCAGGCATGGATTAATGCATTCAGCAGACATTTACAAAATATTGCTATGTGCTGGGCAGTGCTGGTTCCTGGGATACAGAGAGAAACAGGATGTGGTCCTGCTCTCAACAAGCAGACAATCTGGTAGAAGGAAAAGACACAAGAACTGAAAATTATAATAGTGCATGGTTAGTGAAAGGAGGGGGCTGGGTATAGTGGTTCACGCCTGTAATACCAGAACTTTGGGAGGCTGACGTTCTTACTGCTCTTCTCCTTCTAGGTAAATTGTGACTTTAGAATTTCCTCATTTCTCTAGAAATGGAGTTTAATTGCTCCATTTATTTCATTGCTTTATTGGTTGCTTATTATTGTGCTGTAAAAAATGGCAGTAATTCATAATGCACAGATTTATGCTTACGTAACACTTATGTTCTCACTTGAGGTCAGGAGTTTAAGACCAGCTTGGGCAACATGGTGAAACCCTGTCTCTACAAAAATACAAAAAATTAGCTAGGTGTGGTGGTGCACGCCTCCAGTCCTAGCTACCCAGGAAGCTGAGGTGGGAGGATTACCTAAACTCCTAAACTCAGATGTTGAGTCTGCAATGAGCTGTGATCGTGCTGCTGCACTTCAGCCTGGGCAACAGAGTAAGACCCTATTTCAAAAAAGAGAGGGGGAGGAAGGAAGGAAGGGAAGGAGGGAGGGAAACAGGTTCAAG
This sequence comes from Chlorocebus sabaeus, assembly GCF_047675955.1. Classification (NCBI taxonomy): domain Eukaryota; kingdom Metazoa; phylum Chordata; class Mammalia; order Primates; family Cercopithecidae; genus Chlorocebus; species Chlorocebus sabaeus. The sequence continues at coordinate 49,775,415 of NC_132918.1, forward strand.
GATTCAGGGTATCCTAATGTATATAAAAGAAGCACCAAACCCTTAAGGATTGCCGGAAGGGTCCTAGAGGAGAAGAGGCAAGGGCTGAAAGGGAAAGGATGAGAGGGGTGAGGAGGAGAACGCTCTTGGCAAAGGAGCACCAGGATCTGAGCACAGAAGAAGCAGAGAGGGGCCACAGGAGGGCAAGGGGCCTCCCAGAAGACCACGGGCCACCACTGAGGGGTTGTCACTAAGGAGATCCTGGGGCCAGATCTGTGTCTGAGAACAGCCACTCTTAGGTGAACTGTAATGTGCACAGATTTGGGGCCTGGCCTGAGCTTAGGAATCTCAGTGGAGGATGCTGCATGGTGAGGCCCATGGCCTGGCTTTATCAGAGTGCGACTGTCTCGTCACAGGGGATTTCCCATGCAGCCCCTGCTGCCTGTGGGGTGGGTTTGATACTAGTGACCTAATCTCCCCACCCTCCCCCAAACAACTCCAGCCCCGCGGCTGACGGAACGCTAAACAGACACCCAACTTTCAAGAACCCAAAGGGCCAAACACCTCTGCTCTGTGTAGCTCAGCATAAGTCAAGCAGGGCCATTCAGCGTCTCCATCTGGGGAATCTGAACAAAAAATCTGGGAATAACCAGGCAGTTCAGGAATTCATGCAAAAGTCAAAAGAGCACACAGCACACTGCTCGGTGGTTTAGGGTCCCTCCTTGCAACTGGCCAGTGTGAGCGCCAACAATAAAAAGACTTCGTTGTTCATTTATAAAACAAGGCTTTGGGGCCTCCTTGTTTCCTACGAAGCCCCTACCCTCCCACGACCTGCCGTGCCCGGCTCTACTCACAGAACTGCAGGCTGAGGCTCACAAAGGCCAGCAGCGCAGCCAGGGCCAGCAGCAGCAAGAAGCGGTTGCGGAAAAGCATTATTAAGTATTCTATTTTCTCTTCATGGTTTCACCTCAAATCGGGAACATGTCCTGTGAATAAAGCAGAGGTGATAAATGAGTGTTTAGAGATGGAAAACCAAATTTGTCAACTGAAAATAATCTGATTAGCCCAGTCCCCTGGCAGGGAAGCATGCATGTCTAGCCGGAGAACAACAGCATGCTCCATGATTAGTCTGTGCCCCCAAATAAGCCCAAGCGAGAATGCTCCCTTCAAGTTAGTAGGAGAAAACCAGTTCATGAATGCTTTGTTTATCTGACACCAACAGGGAATGAGATATTTTACAGACATGACTTTCTCAAGGAAAAACACAAAGGATGTTTACTGAGTATTTACAGTGTACCGGACAATGAGGGAAATCTTCACATGGACTCATCTTGCTGTGACCTTTAACCTTTACATCTTCAACGTTTTTTGATGGACATTCTGTTGAAATGATCTTGGTCTTCTTTAATTGTAATTGTTAATCTGAACAACAATCCTTGCAACATGTCCTACAGTAATTCCTTGGGGGATGGTTTGGGTGTGCAAAAGGATTTGCTCCTACACTGACTGGCTCCATCTGCTAATTGAGACCACCTTTCATCCTGGACCACTAAGCCTATTTCAGCTGTATGGATGGGTCTTCTGGAAGCCTCGTCCTGCCTATTCAAAATTCCCCTAACCACATTAGAAGTGTGCAAAAGGACTTTTTAAAAAAGCTGAATAAAGCCCTAAAAGTCCCTTCTGTGAAAAAAAGAAAAAAAATGAATGACTACTATAACTTTTACTCTATCAGTTTTAGAAGTCAAGTTTCTTTCCTGGGTCTCTTTGGGATTTTAAAGAGAACTTGCAAACCATAGTTCCTTTAGAAAAGGTTCTTAAACTACAGTTAGATTGTAACAGTAATTTCAAACTTGAATCTTTTCCCCATTCAAATATAATCTCCTTCAGAGACCAGATAGACAAAATCAGATAAAAGCTCATCTGCTAATATGTGAGGGTTGCATAACTGTGAATATAACTGAATACAGCCATTGAGCTGTACACCTGGGGTGAATCCTATCTCAATAAGCTGTACTATGAAAAGCACATCTTTTGAGAATGAAGCAGGAACCAGACTCCCGGAGCCCCTTGCCTCCCACCTCCTCCCCCAAGGGCCCAGAAGGTGACTTTGAAAACCCACTTGTTTAAGGGACCTGTCAGACTTTCTACCAAAAGAGAACATTTGCTAACAGATTGATGAAAATACACTTGTACCTTATGATTGCACCTGTGTGTCCAGCAACCAGTATCTTTGTTAACAAATAGATCCCAATTTCATTTTATTTATTGATTTTGTGGTTTTACAACTCTATTTAGCATATTTGACAACCAGCAGTTAGTTCTCATCCATAATGACTAGATTTTTGAATGTGGTAACAGGTATAGGTAACCAAATATAGAGCTTGTTTGTTGAATCTTCATCCTCATTATGTTTCCTGGATAGCCGCGCATGATGGAATGGGATGTGCCTTAGTCCTCTGGCCCAGACAGCTTTGTTGAACCTGGTATCAATGTGCACATCTGAACTCCCCCTCCCCTTCAATCTCTCTGAGTGCTGGAGAGGCACCTTCTTGAAGCCCCTTCTTCAATATGCTTCTTGAATATGCTTGTGAATATTGATGGTGTATTTTCAGGTCACCATCTGGTTAATGGCGGAATGGCCTTTCTTCTTCCCACCCTTCTTTGTGGGAGCCATTCTCCCAGGCCCAAGATGGAAAGGAAGAGATTGAGGGAAACGCTTCTGTCCCCGAGTCACTATCCTTAACCAAGAGTCAGTGCCTCCAAGCTCAGTACTACACGTACATGTGTTCTCCTGCACATCCCTCCCTCCGCAGCTCTGGCACAAATCTTGTCTTCAGGCCTCTCACTCCGGGACTGGGAAGCCACTGTGCTGGCCCTGGGGAATCACTCACCTCTGGTTTCTGATGCCGCGTGGTGTCTTTTGTGTCATCACCTCAGAGGCCGACCTGCCTGCTGGTTGCCCTGCATTTGCATGTGGGAAGGGAGGGCCTTGTTTCTGTTGCTGGGTCAGGTCTTGTCCCTCAACCACTTCCTGCTTCCATGCTCTTAAGGGATTTCCCCTTCCCTGACTGGCGGGAGAGGCCAATAGAACAGCTAAGCATGTTTCCTATGGTCTCACTTGATACTACCTTTTCTTCTTTCTTTCTTTTTTTTTTTTTGAGACAGAGTTTCGCTCTTATAGTCCAGGCTGAAGTGCAGTGGTGTGATCTTGGATCACTGCAACCTCCGCATCCTGGGTTCAAGTGATTCTCCTGCCTCAGCCTCCGGAGTAGGTGGGAATACAGGTGCCCACCACCATACCCGGCTAATTTTTGTATTTTTAGTAGAGACAGGGTTTCACCACATTGGCTAGGCTGGTCTCGAACTCCTGACCTCAGGTGATCCGCCTGCCTTAGCCTCCCAAAGTGGTGGGATTACAGGTGTGAGCCACTGCACCCAGCCAACACTGCCTTTTCACATGGGATTAGCCACTGTATGGTTTAGAGTTGTCTTCAGGCGGGCATTCGGTGGAAACAGTGGCTACTTGCTATAAGTCTCAGTTGTATAGCATGGTAAGTTGTTGCAGTAACAGCCCCCAATTTTTTCATGCCCTTTGTATCCATGGGCTTACTCGGTCTTTTCCTATACTGACTTTTGGCTTGGTCGAGGAACCTGTTTTGACCATGGGACAACAGCAAATGTGTTGCAAGCAGGGACTTGAAAAGTACTTATGCACTGGGGTTTGTCTTCCTTTGCTACTTTTGCAACACTTGCTACCATGTGAAGACCCTAGGCCAGACTGCTGGGGCATGAGAGACCACATGGAGCCAAGGTAAGCCGTCCTAGCTGATGCTCCCTTCAAACAAACTGTGGTGACAGTTTGCTGTCACCACACCTGTGAATGAGGCCATCCCAGACCACCCTGCTCCAGCCACACCACCAGCAGATGGTTATCAGGGGTCTGCCCAGACTAAAAGAACTGCATGGCCAGTCCCCAGAATTACAAGCAAATATAATGGTTGCTATTTTAAGCCAGTAAGTTTTGGGAGTTTCATACAAAGCAAAAGCTAACCAATAGAATAAACAGGAAATGCCTTGCATCTTCACCAGGAAATTCTAAGCCAGGATCTAGATCTCAATATCCTCATCTGTAGGCACGACATGAAAATCTCCATCTTGTCTATGTTCTTTAATATGCGGAGTGCTTTTTGGGAAAGAAGCTATATTTAGTTTTAGATTTAAATAGGTTAACCAGATGGCAGGGATCGTGTAACTGCCTGACTGCTTCTAGTCTGCACTGCTGACATCCCCACCTATCTGTGACTTTTCATTTGCTGAACAGTGGGAACATCCACCGTTTCTCCTTGATACTCTCTGGGGTCTGCACCCTCCCACTTCTGACTCTCCTCTGACAGCCTCTGCCATGGTCAGCATTTTGGTTATTTCTACTTGTGCTAGGGACTAGTCTGGTGTGATCACAGCCCTAAGGGTATGTACACAGCCTGGCCAGAGGAACACCAAACCCCAGGATAAACACATGCCTTCTTTTGGAGCCCATTTCACTTGAAAACTTGAAAATAATGACCATACTTTAGTCTTGGTTTTTTAAAATGGCTAAATAATGATGATAGAATCCAAAATTCGCATGGATTTGAAGAAGTTTGCAGCTGAAGCTAGGACCCCAAAGAGTAGGGGTGTGTGTGTGTGTATATGTGTGTGTGTCCAATATACGAAGTGGAGTGCATAGTTCTGCTGCTGTGGGTGTTTCTTCGCTGGGGATACTTCAGTGGAAGAGACTGAAAGGAGCCCTAATGTGGTGTAAAGGACGAGGCTCCAGAGATGGGCAGATCTGTGTTCAATTCCTCGCTCTGCTGCTTATTTTCTGTGTGTCTGGACAACTGGCTACCCTTCTCTGAGCTGCAGGATCCTGCTTTTTAAATAAGACTGAGGATAAGAGACAAAAGAGCAGGTGGTGGTGGGTAGCAAATCTCATAACAGGCAGAGGCCTGCTGTTGAGCAGATATGTACTATGCCTGACTTCCACGCTCTGGAAGAATCACACAGACACCTATACCACAATCTAAACACAAGCATTCACCCTTTTCCCTCAACTATTGCTTCTGCTCCATGCTGTGGCTCTGCTTTCAAATCCTCGCCACTGGCCCCATCCCATCCATTAGGGTAGGCAGCCATGTCTGCAACCATGTTCATGTCTCCTCTGCCACTGTTAGCCTTCCCGGGGGCTGACTCAGCTGTTGTGTCCCTGCCTTGCCCTAGGTTTTCCAGCCTGGAGCATCTGCCTCAGCTTCTGTTGGGCCCCACCCCAAGAGGATGAGGCACCAGTCAACTGGATCTTTCTGGCACTGTGGTCCAATCTCTAGCCTGAGTTTTCCAGAGCTCCCTTTCCCCCTTTCCATATCCACGTAGGTAGGAGTCTCCTGCAGCCACTCAAGAAGTCACGCAGTCCTTGGTTTCCTTCCTGCCACCTTCCTGCACTTCTTTCCATAGAAGCTCTGCGTCTACCCCTGGGGTCTACGGCAGCTCCTTAAGACACCCGGTGAGACTCATACAAGTCATGCCAGGCGACAGCCAGGATTCTGAGCCCAGAGCAGAACCCCCACAGCCTGCTTGCTCACAGCCCTAAAAATAAGATCCACAGGAAGAGTCCCTGCTGCATCGGCAGGGTGAGATGCTATGGGATTACAGCTCCCACATCTTCTAATCTCCAAACATCTCTCAAGTCCCATCACCTTCTGTGGAAAAGATGCTCTTGGCTCAATATCGCATCATGACCAAATCCAATTCACACAAATACTTCTGTGTAAATGACTGTTTATGTCCAGGTTGAACATAAAATAGTTGTCAGTCATCACATGTCTGTTGGGCACACCTCCAGTCCCCTGTGCTAAAACCATGTGGTAAAAATATCTTTTTTTTTTTTTTTTTGAGACAGAGGCTCACTCTGTTGCCCAGGCTGGAGTGCAGTGGCACGATCTCGGCTCACTGCAAGCTCCGCCTCCCAGGTTCATGTCATTCTCCTGCCTTTGCCTCCCAAGTAGCTGGGACTACAGGCACCCGCCATCATGCCTGGCTAATGGTAAAAATACCTTAAACCTAGAAATTGAAGTAGTACTCTGAATTCGTGATGAAACAGAAGAACAAAACAAAAAACAGAAAACCCAGCTAATTCAATTCAACCTTATTACAAGTTTGAGCTGTGAAAGAAAAGATTTTAGAATACAATTTTGAAATATAGTACTAGTTAATAAGCAGTTTCCATTACATTATGATGAATACCATTTCTGAATTAAAAGGAAAAAAAGAACATGTCAAAGGCATTTTTACAAGCTACTATTCTACCACCAGAGAGTTCCAGAGCCCAAGCCTTGGCCTATTTTTTACCTTGTAAGAGTTGAAAACACCACATCTAGTGATAAACTCTGGTTCAGGCTCTCCTTCAAGGCGTACAGAATTTAAGGTTTTAAACATGACCACAACTGCTAGAAAGAAAATGTACAATTACCTTTCATTTGTGCAGTTAAAATACCATTACCAAGAATAGAAATATAGTATTAAAGAAAATGCTTCAGATATATTCTACACGTTGATTTTTTTGGTCAGAATCATTTTGGCCTAAGTAAATACAGCACTATAATTTTAAAAAAAAAAAAAACCCTTCAAGTCTGCAATTGTGAACAAAATATGAGTCAAGCAAAGGTAAAAGCTATATCTTAATAGTTCTCCCTCTCCAAGGTCACATCAAAATGGAGTTTAATTGCAAAATCAAAGATGCTTGCCTAAGAAAAATCAGCCTTGAAGTCTGATGAAGATGGGCAGATTCCAGAGCCTCCTGGAAACCTCAGGAAGGCACCTGGGATGAAGGGGCTGTGAGTTCACAGCAGTTATTCACATTCCAGAGTTCTCCACTTAATTTGCAGGCTCATTTCTAAAAGCTGAAGCCAGTTCACGCACTCATTCATTCATTCTGTCAATTCAAGATAACATTTCCTGAGAGCCAGTAGGTGCCAGGCACTATTCTAAGTGGTAAGAACACAGGACACAGAATACAGGACACAATTTTTGTCATATGGAGGGTCCCAGCTGAAAGGCACTAAAGTATTTATGGGAGAAATGATACAAGACCCAGGACTTGCTTTAAAATATTCCAGAGGGGCCAGGAGTGGTGGCTCACGCCTGTAATCCCAGTACTTTGGGAGACTGTGGCAGGCAGATCACTTGAGGACAGGAGTTCAAGATCAGCCTGGCCAACATAGCAAAACCACATCTCTACTAAAAATACAAAAAATTAGCCGGGCATGGTGGTATACACTTGTAATCCCAGATATTCAGGAGGCTGAGGCATGAGAATCACTTGAGCCCCGGAGGTGGAGGTTGCTGTGAGCCGAGATCGTGCCATGCATTCCAGCCTGGGTGACAAGGAGAAACTTCATCTCGAAAAAAAAAATTATATATATATTTATAATTTATATATTATATATAATATACACAGCTAATATATTAGTTATACATATTATGTGTTATAAATAATATAGATTATATATAAGTTATATATATATATAATCTATATATTCCAGAGGAGATAAAAATGTCAAGGGGAATAGATGAAATAAGATTGGCAAAATGGTGACAATAGTTGAAGCAGGGTGACAGATCCTTGAGGGTTCATTATCTGCCCCTCTCTGCTTCTGTGTATGTCGGAAGTTAAACGTGTTTTTTTAGAAAAGTTTCCAGAAGTTTTTTTAAAAAAAGAAGTGTAGAGTCTGGTGAGGGAAGTAGGGAGTACACAGATCACTGGGCTCTATCAAACCAGTGCTGTCAGGAAGAAAGAAGACTGCATCCAGGCTAGGATACGGCAGATTGGTTTTCTGAAGTGGCAATGCCGGAACTCCATCTCAAAGAGCAGTTTGGTGTTGGTGCATCTGTGACTGAATTTTAGGAAAACAGAATGAACTCAAGGGATGGTGTTAAAGGTGGTGGGGAAGTATTGGGTTGTAAAAGGAGCCAGAGAAGGGAGATGATACATCGAACATTGATACACGCAGGGAAGTGTTGTGTCTAGAGAAAGCTGGCTGCCCAGAGGCCACACAGGTGGAGCTGGGGCGCCCCTGCCATGTCTGGGTCTGCTTCTCCAAGGGGAGGGCTTGCCTGGCCCAGCACCCACAGCCCTCTACCCAGGCCAGCTTCCCCACTCATCTCAAGGTGTCCTACCATCAGTGGGACCAGACAACGCACTCACTGATTCTCACTCCCTCCCTGGAGTGCCCTCTGGACACTAAGCTGACTGAGCTGTAGGATGGAGCCGGAAAAGGGGTCTGATTGCAGGATCCGCTCTACCAGGCAGGCCAGCTTGAAAGACAGGCCCACTTCATGGACCTGCCGTTATTTTCTAGGGCCAGGGTCCTATCTCCTCCCAGCACCTGGCCTCCTTGGGGAATACTGGACAGGAGCAGGCCCAGAGGCCTCCCTGCCCCTCTCAGCAGGAGCAACATATTGAAGGATATTTAATAGTCATGAGGCGTGGCTCCCCTGGAACATTCTGCACGTTGCCGCACCACAGACCCTCCCAGGCACCTCTCTCACCTGGGGGTCTCCTCCTGAAAAGCAGCCTGTCTTCTACCCTAGGGTGGTGAGGGTGATTTGACCTGTGTCACTGTCATGCCCAGATGTGATGTGGAGTGGCAACAGCCACCTCTTGGCTGTGGGGGGAGCCAGTGGGGAGCTGAGGTGGTGATATGGTTTGGATGTGTGTCCCCTCCAAATCTCATGTTGACGTGTGATCCCCAGTGCTGTAGGGGGCCTAGTGGGAGGTGTTTGGGTCATGGGAGTGGATCCCTCGTGAATGGCTTGGTGCTGTCCTCTTGGTGGTGAGTGAGCTCTAGCTCTGTTAGTTCATGTGAGAGCTGGTTATAAGAAGCCTGGGACCTCCTCTTCTCTCTCTTGCTCGCGCTCTCACCATGTGATACACTGGCTCCCCCTTTGCCTTTCACCGTGACTGTAAGCTTCCTGAGGCCTCAGCAGAAACAGATGTTGGCACTACGCTTCTTACAGCCTGCATAACTGTGAACCAAATAATTTCTTTTCTTTTTAAATTACCCAGTCTTGGGTATTCCTTTACAACACAAAATAGACTCACACAGGGGGTGTGCTGATCAGTGCTGCAGATTGATCCTGAAGCAGGCCCTGAATAAAGGGCAGCACCAAAACCAATGTTCTTTGCCCTGCTTTAAGGACCTGTTATGATCTGGCCACACCCCACAAATCCCACCTCATTTCCCAGTCATACCCACAATAGGTTGTTAAGTGCATGGGCCCAAGGGTTAGCTGGCTGGGTCTAGAGCCCTGCTCTACCTGAGAATGAGCCACAGTTTCCTCGTCTATGAAGTGAGAGCAATCAGGGGGCCCATTTCATAGGTTGTGTAGGGAGGGACTCACGGGGTTAAGATATGTAAGGAACACAGTACAGTGCCTAGCCTCTGATAAGCTCTCAGTAAGTATTAGCAGTGATTTTGCTGATGGTTTTAATACCCACCTGCCACATGTGAGCTACTTACCCTACTTCTCCCTTGTCTTTTCTCCCTCTCCCCAACTCTAGAAATAGAATCTCCACTGGACCATGCCAGAGAAAGTCAGAGGTTGAAGAGGTTTTAAATACCATCTGCTTCAAACCCCTTGGTTGACCTGAAGAGAGGCCAGGGCAGGTCAGAGGGGCAAAAGGCCCCAAGCTGCTCAGGGAGGTTGGCCTGCGTGGCTGAAACCCTTCCTTCACATTCAGAATGGTACCCAGCAATCTGCCCTTGTCACGTTCTTCTTCACTGTAGCAGACACACTATATGGCAGATGCTTCTAATTGCCACAGGTGTCTATTCCTTCCTTCCCCTTATGAACAGAGCCCTCTGGATTTTAGCTGGATACATGACCATCCAGCTAAAGAGAATATTTCCTAGACTCCCTTGTAACTGGTTGTAGTGATGTGATGAAGTTCTTCCAATGAGTCGTGATTGGACATAATATGGCCATTCCAGATCAAAAGGAGGCTGCCTGCCCCAGCCCATCCTGACCTTTTTTCTCCTATTCCAGGCTCTGAAACACTGAAATGATGAGGAGCAACTTTCACCATGCAGATGGAAGCAACATCCTAGCAGATGACAGAGATGGACCCTAGATGTCCCCAAGGGGCAAGGCCACCCACTCCTTGATTTCCTTCCAGCTCAAATCGTTTGGGGAGACAGAAATTAATCTCACAGCATTTTAATCCATTGTTATTTCACTTCTGTTTAAGCAGACAAACCAATATCCGATCTAGAACTTGCTGTTAGCAGAATGCTGGCACTCTTTATGGGGCTCCCTTCTGGAGGTGTAATGAGCAAGTGCTCAGGCGTTCACAAGCTGCATTAGGCAGAAAATCTCGTCACTGACCAGGCTGAATACCACTCTTAGATATGATATGAGACACTGTCGTGGTCACCTTTGTTCTTTTTGCACTTTAGTTTTTGTTTTATCTTAAATAATTCACGTATCTATAAAGATGGCTTGGCTGCAGATAACAGAAAACCCTAGCAAGCAAAGAGACTCATCCACATTCTCACATGACAAGCCATAGTATTAGGACAGCAGCTCCAAGGCTAGTTGATTCAGTAACTCCAAGCATCAGCTGGAAGCCAAGAGCTTTCCATGTCTGTCCTCTTACTAGGCTGGCTTCTCTCAGGGTCGCAAGCTGGCAGCCACACTGCCAGGCATCACAACCATACTCAGCCATGGGCGAAGGCAGAAGGGATAACTCTGTTCATCTCTACTAGAAGCAAAGAAGCCTTCCCCAGAAACCCCTCCCCCAGGCTGCCCATCGCATCTCACTGGCTGACGTGTGTCACCTGCCCACACCCAAACCAATCACTGACACTGGGAATGGACACAACAACTGGGTGGAACCAATCAGGATGCATCTCCTGGCAGAGGCCCATGCAGGGATAGAATGGGCAGAGGCCTGAATAGAGTCAGGGCTCTGTTAGGAATAAGTGAGCAAGGGGATGGCTGCAACAACTCACAACTGGAGAAAGTGTGACAACATGCACAATTATTCTGAAAGAGTATTCTCAAACACAGTTATCTGATGACAGTACCAGAACTTTTCAAATCCAGTAATCAAAACACATACAGTCATAATTATATGTTTAAAAAACATCAGTGCTGGTTTGCTCAGGTGTAATTCAGCAGTGACAAACAGCAGCGCAGCCTCCTGCAGCCTACGGACTGTACGTGTTCCACTAACAGACCTTTTGTTTCATATTTTACATGTTTTTAAAATAGGCAGCATTAATTATTTACCTACCATTTTTTTCCTACAAGGATTTGAGGCTGATAATCTGCAGATTTAGTATTTTTAAATCCCTGAAATAATAAACTTTTTTTTTTCTTTTGTGAACTACATGTTCTAACCACTCTCTCCTTTGAGGTTTTTTTTCCCCAGCTCTACAAAGGATAAACTTGTCAAGGCATCTGATCATTTCTCAGGGCCAGAACAGACTCAAATAACTAATTCATCAAGCCAGGATTTTCACTTTTATGTACTCTTCAGTTATTATTATCATTTGTTTGACATTTTGGAACAAGTCTGTGTTCCATCCAACGTTACTGCTTTGCTCTTTCTTAAGTTTCAAAGTAGTTACATCTGAGACTGGCATTATTATTTTAGAATGTCAAGAGCAGCTCTAAGTACCTCAATAAAGAAGGGAGAACATGCAGTTGGCATGATTTTACTCACCACAAAGCCACTTTAAAAATATATTTGTTTTTAAAAAAATTTTGCAAGCAAAGTGTGTCAATTAAAAGTTTCTTAAAATGTCAAAGAAAGCACAAGAGGATTAAACAGGCAGGCTGCAAGACTGGAAGTGCAAGTGGCATACAATAAAGGCTTGAATGATAAAAGTTAAACTTTTAAAGGAAAAAAAAAAGGCTTACAAAGTCCTGAGACTCATAGCTGTGCAATGTAAATCAGGCACACCTGAAAGCACAGGTTACCAAGGCCTGCATTTCTGTGTTAACAGTATTATCTAGGAATGGGATTTTGCTCTGGATGGACACACAGACTCATGGACGCATGGAGCACTCACGTATGCCACTGAGAGGCGTTTTGCCCAGTGAGGCCTTTTTGGGCTGGGATCACACTTACCTACAGAGCTTTGGCAAGACCCTGTGCTCACTGGCAGGTCATTCTATGACTCATTCATGAAGAGGAGTGGGGCACCAGGAACCCTGTAGCTCGTTATCACTGCCAGTGCCAGCGGGCATGAACTTTATGTCCTTAGAAGTAAGTCTGAGAACACGGCTGTCCCACTTAGTGGGAGGTTGACAGTGTCAGTATAGAATGAGCCCTCCTGCCCATGGAGGTGGCCAAGCGTATGTCACCACTGCTGGTGATGCGGTAGAGGGGCTGATGTGGGTGACCTTTTGGAGCCCTCCATGTGCTGAGATCCAAGGATTCTCTGACTCAGATCCCAAAACAAGCTCTCAAGACACACATACACTCTCTCTCTCTCTCTCCATATATATATACACACACATATATATACACACACACATATATATACACACACATATATATAGCTCCTTTGCACTCATAAAGTGACAGCTAGAACAAAAATAGAGCTAAGGGCACTGTTACCTACAATTATGACATTTAGCTTTGGAGGAAATCTGAACTGCATAGAGTCCCAGCTCCCCACCAATAAAGTAGGTAATAAGACTCTTAAGGGGCCGGGCTCAGTGGCTCACTCCTGTAATCCCAGCACTTTGAGGCCAGGGCAGGTGGATCATTTGAGGTCAGGAGTTTGAGACCAGCCTGACCAACACGGTGAAAATCTGTCTCTACTAAAAATGCCACACACAAAAAAAAATTAGCTGGGCATGGTGGTGAGCACCTGTAGTTCCAATGACTTGGGAGACTGAGGCAGGAGAATTGCTTGAACCCGGGAGGTGGAGGTTGCAGTGAGCCAACATTGTGCCACTGCACTCCAGCCTGGGTGACAGAGTGGGACTCTGTCTCAAAAACAAAATAAAACAACAACAACAAAACTAAAACTCTTAAAAGCTCCAAAGCTTTGATTCAGCTTAGCTAAAAGTTGTAATGAAACACGTAACTCCAGGTTGATGTAACTTAATGAGAAATTTGGGAGCAAAAGTGGTTGACACAAGTAATTTTGAGAATGAAAAGCAATGGGGGGTGGCCATGATCCTTATTTACACACCAGTTTCCACAAACTGCAGCTAACTGAGCAAGTACTTATTCTGTATTATCAAATTTCTAGATGGAGTTTCTTACTTAATATGTCTATCAAATAGGGCAAAAAGCTATACTGTAATATTTAGAGGTTTGTTTTTGTAGTTCTCTTACAAGGCCCATGGAGGTACTGCTTGGGCACTGTTGTGTGTTGTAGGAAATTGCAGTGGTGGGACTGTTTGTTGTAGAATGCGAACTCTTGGTTATAGAACATTGACTGCACACCAACTCTGTGATAATGAACCACAGACTGCCATATCACTGATTGTGATAAAATAACTGATAGAATCAGGATGGACATCCATGCTTCCTCTCTTTAAGTTAGAGATCAAATAATCCTAGAGGACACGTGCATTGCAGGGACATACCTGAAAGCCTTGTTTTATAAGACAAATCATTCTAACGGATTAATTTTAAAATATAATACAAATCTTGTTTTCCAAGAAGGACTGTCTTCTGTAATCTTCCCATTAGGGAGTCATCAGATCTCTGGTCTTTTAGGGGTTTCCTGTAATGCTCCAGGGATGTCAACCAAATACTGCCCATGGCCTCCATGGCCCCACCTCAAGCCCTCTACCACTACCAGCGCAGCCTCACCTCAAGCCCTCACACTATGCCTCCCCCGGACCCAGATATCTCTCAGCCCCACAGAAGAGCCTTGCTCACTGGGGACTTCAGGCCTGGGTCAGCTAGGCAGGTGCCTGGAATGACAAAAGGGCATCACTCCTGCTCCCCAAGAATGAACCTGAGGTGGAGAAACCTGTTACTCTTGGAGCTGCCTGAGGCAGGGGAGGGAGGTAAGACCCCAAGGAGCATGCTGGAGCCAGCACACAAGGCCACTGGACTGCCTTTCTGGGAGGAATCTGGTGAGCTGAGACAGGTAGTGGGTTTGAAGCCAAGGCTGAAGTGCTCAAAAACACAGAGAATGAGACCAGTTACCGCCTGAATAAACTGTGTGAGACACATGCATGAGAAACAGTCGGCTGGGCCCGGTCTACCTCCAGACTATGAGGATAAGCATAAAATGACGGCTGTTTTAAGGCACCAAGTTTGGGAATGATTTGCTATATGGCAACACTGAGCTCCATGAGGCTGGGAACTTTGTCAGTCTTGCTCCCTATACGTGTATCCCCAGGGCCAAGAACACTTCCGGGTCCAGAGCAGGTGCTTAACCAATATTTGTTGAGAGAGTGAATGGATGTGTGAATGAACAGATGAATGAATGGAGGAGAGACTCACTATAGCCAGTAGCAATCCCTCCACCTGCCTCCAGCCAGCATGCTGCCTTTCCTCTGTGCCTTCACTTTCTCACCTTGTTGACTGCTGACCATGCCCTGGATCCCAGCTCCAAGATCACTTTCTCAGAGAGGCTGCCCTTCAACTCGCCCGCCTTGTTTAGCACCCTGTCTCACACTCTCAAGTCACCTGGTATTTCTCCTCCCTGACACTTCTCAGCACTGTCATTATGTAATCATACGACCATGGGGAAATTCCTGGCTAGCTGGCTGTCTCATGCGACTGACCCTAAGCGACATGACAGTAGGAATAGTGTCTGTCTGTTTGCAGAGAGCTGACTGACCGCCCGTCAGAACATTTCTGAAAACTGGCAGCATACAGCCAGTCTCATTATTAGAAAGTGCCAATTCTTAGAGAGCTCTCTTTTAATGTTAAGCTGGAATTGACCTGTAACTGCTAGCCTATCCTCCACCCAGCTTTCCAAACCCATTACACCCAGGTCATCCTTGCCACACAGACCGCAGGTGACCCAAAAGGTTAAGCATCTTCTCCAGGTTTACTTGGTCAGTCGGGGGAAGAACTAGAGTCTGAAGCCAGCTCTCCTGACTTTCCAGTTCAATGCTATTTCTCTCACACCACACTGACTCTTGGATGTTTCCACTGACATTAAATGCTCTGAAACCATCATAATCTCTCTATCCAAACAACAACAGCAAAGCTGTGTACTTTTCATAGCAGAACGCATGGAACAGGTCAAGCTTAACATATAATACAGAGTATACAATATCCATATATAACAAGAGCTCATGGTGATATTTTAGGGACCTCCCTCCCAAATACCTAAGTGATGAGCCCCTGAGCAAATATCTAATTCTGATTTTCATTTGGTGCTTGTCTACTGGACACTCCTTGTGCCAATTCTCTGCAGGAGGTGTTTCTTCTGCTTTCTTTTCTATGACTTGTCATTCCCAGGATCTTTGAAGATCAAGGACATAAATAAACTAAAATAAAAAAACACTCCAGGTTATCTGCAATAGCTCAACAGGCCAGCAACCCTGAACAACTGAGCTTTTGGAGAGAATGCGATGACCAGATAAAAAGTCCTTGACCTAATGTAAAAGGAAAAAAGGATAGAGAACAAGGTATGGCATGATTCTAATCAATATGTATAGTTACGTATATGTTTGGAAAACCAGGATAGAAATACATATACATTTAAAAATGAGCTGATGGCCAGGTGTGGTGGCTTACACCTGTAATCATAGCACTTTGGGAGGCTGAGGCAGGTGGATTACCTGAAGTCAGGAGTTCGAGACCAGCCTGGCCAACATGGCAAGGCTATATTTAGTAGAGACTCCTGTCTCTACTAAAAATACAAAAATTAGCTGGCTTGGTGGCAGGCACCTATAATCTCAGCTACTTGGGAGGCTGAGGCAGGAGAATCGCTTGAACCCCGGGGGCAGAGAGATTGCACCACTTCACTCCAGCCTGCACGAAAGTGCAAAACTCCGTCTCAAAAAAAAGAAAAAAAAGGAGTTAGTGGCATTTCTTACCTTTCAGATTGGCCAAAAAAAAAATTCACCTCTCACCTCTCTTGAATGTTAGTTAGTTTCAGGGGAGTGAGTTCTTTCATACACTGCTGGTAAGAGGATTAATTAGAATGGTATCTGTGAAGGGGAAATGGTGGTCTCCATCAAAACAATAAACATGCACATCTTTTGCCCCAAGCATTTGTATTCCAGGTTTCTATCCTACAAAAATGTTACCACCTATGTACAAAGCAGCATTAGGAGTCATTATAAAAATGTGAAAATAACTGAAATGTTCATCCATAGGGAAAGAGTTGGAAAATCACAGTTTGTCCAAACAATGGAACACGATTCAGCCTTAAAAAAAGAAAGAAGTGGGCTTAGGTGTGGACAGACAAACCTCCAAGAAATATTGCCAAGTTAAAAACAAAAGACAGAAAACAAAAGTAGCAGCATGCTAGATACAGTGTAATCTCACTTAGGTAAAACCAACGCTCGCATATCCCAACATATATATGTAAATTTTTGGAAAACATAAATTTACAGAAAAAGGTCTAGCAGGAGATGGCTGCTCAAATTAACAGTGTCATCTCTATTGTGAAGTAGGAAGAACTTTCAATATTTACTCATATATTTTAATGCTTTGATTTTATAGTATGTTGGGTGCAAATAACAAACAAAAAAAAAAGGTTAGTAATGACAGAGGAAAACATTATATTGTTAAGTCAAAAAGACAAGCTACAATACAGCATGTACTGGCTGGGCTGAATGGCTTGAAGCAGGGGTGGGAGCAAGACTTTTTATTGTACACTTTAGAATTTGAACCTGTGCTATTTAAAAAAATGAATTTAAATAATTGCTATTTGTAAAAGTAACAAAAAAAAAAAAAAAAGAAAAAACATTAAAAAGAGAAAAAGAGAAAATGTGTCCTAAATATTATGAGTGGTTATAGCTGCACTGACAAGTAATCTAAATTTTCTTTAAAACAAACAAATTACAAGACAGAAGATTGGCTCAGCACTCCTTAAGTAGGAATCCTGGCAGGCTTATTTTCTCACATATATTTCTGCGTTTTCTAAATTTTCTTAAAACAAACTTGTATTACTTTTAAAAATCAGAAAAAAGGAGTACTGTAAAACATATTTAAATTACTTTTAAACAATGCAGTTAAGCAGTATTTCACAGGGCAGGCACATGATAAATTACAGAGGCCGGTGGTTTTAAAACACTATCCTCTTTCAAAACTCATCACAACATGGAATCTGATGTGGAATTCAAGTAGCAGTGGAGGTGCTTAGGTGGACTGGGAGGAGCCTTGTGTCCCACTTAGCAGCAGCCCCAGCTACCTGCAGAACCCAGGGTTCCAAGAACATCCTTAGGAAATGCACGGTACAGCCAGACAAAGGCTACAGGCACCTGAGGGGTGGAGGACTCTGTGCTGGGATGATCAGTGAGATGGCTGCATGAAAGAGGCAGAAACTGTGCTGAGCTAAAAGGCAGGGAGGATGTCAGTGGGCGTGCCTGATGTGAGGATAAATGGTACAGAGGCAGGCTGCAAAGCCCACCCCCATGCCACTACACTGTGGATGACAGGCCTTATGCAGTGACTCATCAGTGAACAGGGTGGAGGAGGGCTGGAGCCAGACTACGTTCCTGTAGGAGTAGGGAGCCACTGAAAGTTTCTCAGCACACGCCTGACCGGATGAAGGTGGTATTCTTGAAATGTCACTCTCAAGCTGCTGATAGATACAGCCTGCATATCACCCCACCCCTGAGTTACAGCATGGCACTGGCAGCAGGAAGACACCCTCCAACCCCCGGGTCCTGACATTTGGGCGCTTGCGGTTCTATCATCATACAACTGGTGGGTTTTGCCAAGATTGCGCTGTGTTCAGACGACCAGACCAGGCAGGCTCCGGCCCTCCTACACTGCTATCCTAGAAGTAGCCCTCATGCCAGGGGCAGTAGGGTTGGGGTCCCCAAGTCACACCTCATGGTCCCTCCCTGGCACTGAGACCAGGCCTTTTACTCTACCACCTAACAGCTTGGGCAAGGTATTTAATCTCTCTGAGCTGCAGTGTCCTCACCTGCAAATGGTAATTCATTCATTCATTCATTCAGATATTTACTGAGCATCTGCTCTATGCCAAGGATAGTTATAGAAGCTGGCGATTCGAAGTGACCAAACCAGCCCCAAATTCCTGCCCTCATGGAGCTTCTATTCTAGTAGAGTGTAATATTGCTGCCTGCCTCAGGGGACATGGAGGGGATTAGATGAGATCCATCCTGGAAAACATAAGACAGTCATGATTTCCTTCTCATTATTATTTGCATTCCCTGTGGCACTTGGACCAAGAAGGCACCCAATAAACAGCATCAAACTATTCAGTCTCTGTCCACGAATATAGATTAACCCAGCTTGAAGCAAAGTGCAGTTCGTTCAGCCCTTGGCTTAGACTAGCATGATGGTTCATCTCTCTGTGCCCCACCCAGCCAGCACTGTCTCTAGTCCACCTTAATAAACAGGACTGGGAGGGAGAACGAAGGAAACCACGCTTGGAACTATTCATCACAATCAAGGCAGCTGACAGCTTTGCTAAACCCTGGCTCAGCCCTCATTTCCTTAGGGAAAGAAAGCACAGAGCTATCAGAACCCTTACCTTCTCAGGCAGTGCTGAAAGTTCCTTTTTCGGGCCAGGGTGTCCTGCCTTATATGGGACACGAACACCTGATGGACAGCACGCCAGCCTCCACCGGGCCCCATGGAGAGGACTCAGCCCCTCTAATCAGGCCAATCTGTGGCAAGGTGAGCCCTCATTTGGTGGATTTCAGGGTTGAGTATTCTTTGCAATATGTCCCCGAGGGCATGTATGAGCCTGGGGCGGGGGTGAGTAACAAGCACAACCAGTACATATCCCAAGTGAGTGGCCAGAGGCATTGGTATCAGTCCATGGGAGAAAAAAACTATAAACCAACTTTAGAACCTCATCCTCAGGGATCCAAGAAAGTGCTCCATCAAAAATCTCCCTGGCAAGTATCTTGATATGTAATGACAACTTCAGCTTTCTTCACCAACTACATGCTGGAGTTCTGGTGCCAGCCTCTATTTTTATAGCCTGAGTAATGCCCAGGCAAAGGACCAATCAAGAATCAGACACAGAGGAATGGGGCACAAGAGGTGATGGCACAAGTGATGGGGCACCTCTCCTACTCAGCCTCCAGCAGCAGACCCTCTAGAGCACAGTCTGGGACAGCAGCCAAGCCCTGCTCAGATTCTGGCCCAAACTCCTCTGCAGACTCATCCCCTCTCACAGCCAGCCCATGAGTTCCACAGGGGCTGGTCCTTTTCTACCTGCAAGACCCTGTAAGGCCAAGCCCCATGGCACAGCAGTGTTGGACGGGTGAATGGCCATACCATCCCGCCCAACTCTGGCACAGCTGACTTGCTATTCCCCCTTCTCATAACTCAATGTCTGTGCCCATTCCACTCTCTTGGCCCAGATGCCTTCTTGACCTGGTTAACTCCTGTTTATCCTTAAACTCGGCTCAAGCACCACCCCCTGGAAGCCTTTCCTGACCCCAAGGCTGGGTGACATCCTCCAATACTGGGCAACCACAGCCCTCAGAGCCTACCCCTCCCACTCTACTCATCAACACGACAGACTCATGTCAGCTTCCTTGCCCACCTTCCCCAGGGCTGGGTGGACAGACAGCAGAGCAAGCAACAGTGCTCAACAGGTGTGTAGGGGAAAGGAGGGAGGGTGGGAAAAAGGGTGAGCACCAGGAAGAATGCTGTGGATGGAGTAGCCCCATCATAGAAACCTACAGCAAACTAAACAAGAATAAAGCACTACACCCCAGTATATCAATATATCACTCATCAATTACTACTGAGGAAAACTAGCAGGAAGTAGTGGGAAAACACTTTTTAATGAATTAGAGGGGAATCAGGTCACTCTTTGCTGTGTCCTCTCCTCCTCTCCAGATGTGGCCTGGGGCGGGGGCTAGAGAGGAAGAGAAGCTTTGGAAGGTTGGGTGGGCAGGGGTACTTGAGAAAAAGGAGCTCTCATAGGCTCGTCTGGCCTTGGGGGACTGAAGACCATTTCCTCTGGGGTAACCTCCTACTGCTGATGTGAATCAACTAGGACACATTCCCACAAAGCTGTTAAGAACATGCCCTGTGTCAAGACAGGGGGATAATGAGGGCCTCCCACTGTCCTACTGAGTCATCTGGCCCAGTTCCCAAAGGTAGGAACAGAAGCAGGGATATAGAACAGATGATCTCCTGGGAATGAAGACAACTCTTGGCTGGAGCCTCTTGGTACAGCATTTCCTTCTAAAGAAAACACCCCCACTTGCCCCTCAATATCTACTCATTCTTTCTTGCTAAGAGAATCCTGATTTTTTGGAGGGGGAGGGGGCAGACAGTGTAGCAGAGACTGCCAGCTAATTGTGATACCCATCTCCTCTCCCTCCTCGGCATGTGGCTGGACCACATTTCCTCCCCTCGGAAGGTATGGTCACGTGACTGAGCCCTGGCCAGTGGAATGTCAGGGCTAGTAGTTCAGCACCTCTGAGCCTGGCCCACAAAATCCTCCCACACACCATCCTCCATGTTCCTTCCTCTTCAGCTGACTGAGGCAAACGAGCATGGCAGCCTTGAGAACCTGAGTCCCTGAATCTCCTCTTGGAGGAGAGCCCCAGTCAGAAACAGCCATTTTGGACTGTGTGTGAGCAAAAAGTGAATGCCTACCATATTTGAACCATTAAACATACTTGGTTTGTTTAAGCAGTGAGCCTTCCTCAGTGTGCCCCGCTACACACTCACATGGCCCATTTAACTGGGGGCAGCCCATGTGATACAGTTCTGGCCATGAAATGTCAGGGGAAGTCTGGTCTGCTGGTGTTTTTTGCCATCATGAAGGAAAGGCCAAGAGAGTAACACAAGTGTCAGTACAGACAGATGTCAGCTGCTGAAACCAACACCAGCAATCACCTATCTTCATGCATTTTGTTACATGACAAAAACAAACCCCTATTTGCTTAAGTCACTGAGGCAGGGCTTCCTGCTACTTTCAGCCAGACACTTTCATAACTGATATGTTTTGCAACCACTCATCATTCATTCACCCAACTTTTATTGAGCCCTGTTTCATGCCAGTCCTTGTGCTACAGGCCAAAGCTTTAGAGATGAGCTGGGTAGGGCCCCTGCTTTCTAGGGGCTCCCTATCAAGCTGGAAGACAGGCCCGTGAGCAGACAATCAGAACACACTGGGAACGGATGCTGTGGTGGCACATGATGATGTCCCAGGACAGTGTGAGCACTGGGCAGTGGGCCGGCACTGAGGTGAGGCATTCCCAACTCCCCTTCTGGCATTCGGCACACAGAGTAAATAAACACTTCTCAAGCTAAAAAGCAAGTAAAAAGAACTCGAGATCCTCAGCCAAGCCAACTGCGATTACTTAGTGTAAGTAGAGTCGTTAAACACTATCAATTAATGCAGCTGTTTCAAGATAATCAGCAGTCATTAGAGCAAGATGCACAACAGGAGAAAAAAAATCATACGCTGCTAACTTAGTAATGCTAGAAATTATGTGAACCGAGGATGAGACAGGCTTGCTTAGATCTTCCTGCCTGCTGACGTTAGCCACCTCCCAAAATATACTTTCTTTCTTAAAGAAGATGGTGATTTTTCACTTTGAAGACAGAGCCAAAAAAATCAACCATCCATGCCACGACCTTTGACCATAAATGCCCAAGCTTTGATTTTTCAGGTCTGTGTTTCCATTAGGGACTGCAACGGAGACAGACAAATGGGCGACAAAAGAGGTTCCAGTCTGGGAATTCAAGAGCTGATCATGACCAGAGAAGTCAGAGCACTTGGGGAGCCATTTGTAAAACAGAGAAAGGGTTTTCCCCCTTTTATCTTAATTCTCCCTACATACGAAAGATTGGCATTATCTGCTGTTTCTTTGTTTTACAAGTGTGGAGCAAGATTTTTTTTGTTTTTTTGTTTTTTTTAAGACAAAACTTCATTTAAAATTCCAGGACATAGGTCTACCCTTGAACAACATGGATTTGAACTGAGCAGGACGACTTACATGTAGGTTCTCTTCCACCTCTGCCACCCTGGAGACAGCAAGACCAACCCCTCCTCTTCCTCCTTCTCAGCCTACTCAATGTGAAGACAATGAGGATGAAATCTTTATGATGATCCACTTCCACTTAATGAATAGGAAATGTTTTCTCTTCCTTATGATTTTCTTAATAACATTTTCTTTTCTCTAGCTTATTGTGAAAATACAGCATATAATACATACAACATACAAAATATGTGTTAACTGACTACATTATCAATAAGGCTTCTGGCTGAGTAGGCTATGTATAGTTACGATGCTGGGGATTTAAAAGTTATACTTGGATTTTCAACTGTCGGGGGCCATGGCGGGGCGCCATCAGTGCTCCTAACTCCTGAGTTGTTCAAGGGTCAACCGTAGTTAAAAATAAATAAAAATAAGCTAGCTGCCACTAAGATAACTGATGACTGGTTTTCCAATCTGACTGCTGACTTATCGGTATGAAGTATTCCAGTGTATGTAGAGTACAAGCTGGGCTAATCACGCTCAAACGAGGCAGAGAAGCACTCGAGTTCCTGAAGCAGCAATCACAGAAGGATTTTCTGGTCGACAGCCCATTGCTGGAGGCTGTGCCAGCTCCGTGATGGCAGGTGCTAGTCGGGCAGGCTGCCACGCTGGGGCCTCTCTGTAGGATGCACAGAGCAAGCAAAGCGAGGTCTGAGGAGGAAGGAGTTCTCTTTCCAGCACCAGTAAGCAAACCCATGCCAGTCAACATAGTTTCTTTGGGTCAAGAAGTTTCTAGCTACGGCAGACACAGGAAATGCGGTGTTCTGGCTTCCTGCCTCTGGCTAGTCCCCTACCTGCTCTCAGAAGCAGCTGTGCCATTTCTTGCTAAGATAACTGGGTCTCTGATAGTACCAAAGGTTTCTGGGGCTGCTGAAGAGCCAGTCCAGTCCAAAATAGTATCCAGAGCAGCATTCTGTCAACCAGGACCAAAAATAGTGCTGGCAAAACCAGGTGAATAAACAGATCTAGGATCTCTTATCATGCTTCCCACTAACAACCTGTGGCCAAGAGTGACAGTTAAAACAACCAGCATGTGTCAGACACAGACAAGTCAAAATGAGTGCCTGTTTCAAAGAGCTGGCAAGGTCACCACCCCATGGTCAGCCCTTTCACAGCCTCTCATGGCTGTAAGTGAGCAAGTGACTGGAAATCAGTCTGCACCACCGTTCACGTCCTTCACCACACACTGAAGTATAATGTCCTCTGTTCCATGAGGACAGAGACCATCATCCTCTATCCATCATCTCAGTGCAGTCATTTGGCGCCTAAAAGGTAATTTTAAGAAACGAATGAATAGGAATAGCAGCTAACATTTTTAAAGCATGTACCATGTGGTAGGTGCTTTTCTAAGCCCTCATCATGTATTATTATATTTCAGTTTCACAACAGTACCATGAAGTAGGTATTATCATCACCACCCAAATTTTACAAATAAGGAAACTGGCCCAGAGAAGTAACTTGCTCAAGGGTATATCGCTAGTAATGGTAGATCCAGGGTTTAAAGTCAATTTGGCCTCTGAAGGTACACACTCAATCACTGCACTGTGCTGAATACACAACCAGCTCAGGTACTCTAGTATTAGGAAGTCATCAACAGAGAACCGCTGACATCCACAAACCTTGAAAAGTCCGTCCAGGTTTCTGGGTACTACATATACAGTTTTTGTTTGTTTGACTTGCAGAAAACTTTAGAGAAAACCAATACTTACTTTTACCCCTAAGAATAGGACCACCTACAATTATCAAAAAACCATATAACCACATTCAGTTATCAAGCAACTGTGGGCAGGAATATCTAGGTTTACAGAGTATTTCTCTGCTTAAGGGATCTGAATTCTAGAGGAAGCCTTTTAACAATTCCAAGGTCCCATCTTCCCATCTCTAAGCAGATCGCAGGCTTACTGGATCAAATGAGATCATGGACAAAGTTGCTTTTTTATACAGTAAGGTACTGTATAAAAATAATGCATGAGCCTAATAATATAATAACTTGCATAAAAATTCTATACTTATTCTATACTTGCCAAACTTTCTATACTTTCAAGATAGTTCATATTTATATCTCTCCATGTTTTAATGATATTTAAGCTTAATCGTTTCTGTAAGTCCTTCCATTATTATTTCTGAGCTTCCAAAAATTCGTGCTACAACTTTACTAACTTTACGGTAATTCAACTGCCACTTTCATTTTAGAAGCACAAAGCCTTAACGAGACAGTAAATGTTTAATTCTAACTAGATTCTCCTATGTCTGCAGAGGACAAACTTAGCAAGTAAGAGCTTCATTTTATTTTACAGTTAAAAAGTTCAAAATGATACTGCTATATCTCTGAAGGCCTGAAGGTTGGTGTTGGATCCAAGAATGAGGTAAGCCTAGGAAAGTAAGCTGTGGTTTTGTTGGTTGGAAAGACACATGTCTCTGAATAATTGAGGGGTGGGACAAATAGTATTCAAAATGATTTGTAACTTTAATGTAAATGATGGCTGTAACCACAAACAGAAGTGGAGGAGGAAAGGGGAGAGAGTGGGAGTATCAAAACCAGGTGCAATCATTTTCATCTTAATATGCTTTTTAATTAATATGCTATTGATTACAGCTCTTTCTAAGGAAGTTGGTCACACCCAGGGGCATAAAGGGTGGCAAGTAGGTGACAAAAGGATGCCCTGTAAACTGAAACATGAATGTGTAAATTGGGGAAATGATTTTGCAAATACAAAGAGAATTTTAAAGTTACTACAGTCTCTACTACTAGATGTTTGAGTTCCCCCAAACTCTCCTCCCCAGAGTACACAACTCAGAGGGAGTTCCACCGATGGAGGGAGGGGCAGATGCATGCACAGATGACTCGGCCAAGGGGATGAGGTGATGGCTGCCTCCTGACTGCAGGAACTACTCCCCAAGCCGCCATCCAGTTCTTCTATGCCTTTTTAATCATTAACTTCTTCCACACTCCTGAGATTGTTCCTGCTATCACTGCAGATTGAACTTTTTCCAGAAGCCAGTGGCTTCCCCAGCCAAAGTCCAAGAAGGGTCAAAGAAGCCTGCTAGTGTTGAGGGTGGAGGATAAACAGGCCAGAGTCTGTGGCTCAGTTAGGTGTTAGTTGGCTAGGGCCCTCCTGCCTTTTGGAGTCAGAGCAGACCCTGAAATTCATTCTGGGTTCACGGGTGCCTCCTCGTGGCTGCCATGCAGCATCTCCAGGTTGAGAGGCTCCAATGGGCCCTCGTTCACCTGCAAGGCTGCGCAGCAGGTTCAAGAAGAGTCTCTGGGAGATGCTTCTATCAGAAGGCCCACCATCCTACTAGAAAGCTGCCCCCTCTTCTTCACCTCCTAAGTACAGGTGCACAGACCCTCCAAGCCACTGCTCCTTTTGTCACTTACCTAGACTCTCCCCTCAGCGCCTCAGGTGAGATGAAGTGGCAATGGTTGTAATTTGAAGCGGCCAGGAGGGCTCTCCAAGTGGCACCCTGTCTCCCTAGGAACTTCCTCCATTGGAAAATGGGGGATGTCGAAGGGGTCTGGGGCTACAGCTCAGGGCCTATAAATTAAGCCATGGTAAAGTGGCTTCCCAGGCCAAACCCCAGACCAATCTTGCTCAAACCATTATTTCCAAAAGGGCACACACCTCATTCAAAAACTTCAAACAGCTCAGTGCTCTCCTACTGTGCTAAGCCCAAGTCTCAGCTGGCTTTCAAGGCCTTCTCAAAACCAGACTGATGGGCCCAGCAAATGGATTTCAGATTCCCATGGGTCCATTTTTCCTATCTCAGTGACTTTGCTCCTAACTGGTAACCCCTACACTGGAATGTGGGCACACTTCCTTATCCACCAACCAGGAACCTTGTCCAGGGACAGGTTCTGGGGCCGAAATCTCCCCCTATGAATTTTCAGGACCTTGAACATTCTCCCATCCTTTCTCCCACCCACCTCTAGATAGTAGTCTCTTTCTCCTTCTCCTCCCTTTCTCTCACTTGCAGACTGCAGGCATTAATTAAACCTCTTCTACAAAACAGATTTTCACCAGCTGCAGGAATTCTGAGCCAGATCTGAAGACAGAGACAATCTGGGTAAGAAAGATAAGTTCGTGACAGCCAGGGGCAGCGCAGGCTTCCACAGTCAAGTGGTAGTCTCAATTTTAGCCCTTGCCAGATTCCCGAAAAAAAAGGGGACATGAGGTGTTCCCACCCCCTCAGCACTTGGCTGTACTGCCTGGGGCTGGCCTTTGACAGATGCATAAGAGCTGGACCTTGCCCGATCTGCCAGTGGGTCATAGCCACCTCCAAGAGACCAAAGCACTGGCTCAAAACACCAACCTCCCTCCCACCAATACAGCTGCAAGCCATAGAGCCAGGAATGTGCAAGAAGAGGCACTCCCAGCCCGCCACAAGAAGCAACACCTGTGGGGCTCTGCAAGTGGTACCCTGTCTCCCCGGGAGCTTCCTCCATCAGTGGGCAGGGATAGCAAATGTTAAAGGGGACTGGGACTACAGCTCTGGGCACTCTAGGTGAAGCTGTGGTGGGCTCAACCCTCAGCAGACAAACTTAGTAGCTCCCAAGGGTGCCCACCACCACCCACCCCAATTCTTGAATGAAGACAACTGATTTTCTTCATGGAAATCCTGGAGACCCTACTGAGGTTAATGACCCACCATCAGAGCCTGATGTGTAGATCGCACTCCCTGCCCCAAACACACACAAAAATGAGTTTGTCTCTAGTGATACGACACATTTAAAAAAAAAAAAAAAACTGCTGAATTTAAGGGTAACATTTTGAATGAACAGTGTCGCAAAGTGTAGAAGATATTGGTTGTGAATTCAGACTAATTCACGGGGGCATCCATTTTTTTTCTCACAAACACTGAGCACCCGATGTGGTAGATGGGGCCGAGGGAGGCGGGGAGACCAGGCAGGGACCTAGGGCCCCAGAGATGGTTCCACCCATTCCTGAAGATGCTCCTGCACAGTGAGGCATCTGACAGTGACTCATCGCAGAGTGGTGTAGGGAGGGCCAAGGAGAAGCCCACAGGAATTTCTGGACAGTCAGAGAGACCCTACTGAGCCCCAGTGTGTCCTTGGGCTACTTATCTAACAAATAGTGAAGTAAGATTGAGCTAATTACTATTCAAGCTGATCAACAGAAAAAAGAGTTACAGATACTGCAGTTCCACAAACACTCAGAGTGCTGTGCTCCAAAGACCAGGTGGCCCACGCTGTTCCTGCTGCCCAAACGCAGCCTCCCAACACATCAGTGAGGGCGGGCTGGTCAGGAGCCAACCCCTAACAGAGACGTTTCCCCTACACATCCTTTCTCTGAGATAAGCAATTAATTTAATCCAGGACTTAATGAAAGCCAGGAGAAAGGATGGAGCAGATTCATATACTGGCTTTCAGGCTGTCCCATGCATCTCCACCTCTCTCCAGGGACCACGAGGGTTTTTTTGTTTGTTTGTTTTAGACATTGTTTTGCTCTTACTGCCCAGGCTGGAGGGCAATGGCGAGATCTCGGCTCACTGCAACCTCTGCCTCCCGAGTTCAAGTGATTCTCCTGTCTCAGCCTCCCGAGTAGCTGGGATTACAGGCATGCGCCACCACGCCCGGCTAATTTTGTATTTTTAGTAGAGACAGGGTTTCTACGTTGATCAGGCTAGTCTCGAACTCCCGACCTCTGGTGATCCGCCTGCCTCGGCCTCCCAAAGTGCTGGGATTACAGGCGTGGGCCACCGCTCCCGAGGCTTTTTGATCCATCTGCTATAATCCCCCTTCCCACAAATGTCCCGATTGGGCACCAACACCTCTGAGGAGGGTAAGTTGTTGCCAAGCCCGACCGCAGTCGCGCCCCGCACTGCCAGCTTCACACCCACGGGCCTTCTGCAAATATCAACAAACGGCCCCATTTGTGGAGCACTCTCCGATCCCCCATCCACCCCCCTACACTTGCCCATTCACAGCTCGATCTGATTCCACATCTCTCCTAATTTTACTTGTTGAATGCTTACAAAGGATCCCTGCCTTCCCACAAAGACACTGGCTGGCCAGGCGGTGATAACCTCACTCTCCCACAGAGCCCCCTCGCAATCGCTGAACGCACAGCTGAAGCGGGAAATATGGCTCCACGTCCTGCACAGCGAATCCTTTACCATCCACAGGTACAATTTAAAAGGCAGCTGCGGCTGCAAAGCAGGCAACCTACCCTAAGCAAATCCATTCTCTCTCTCTCTCTCTCTCTCTCTCTCTCTTTTTTCTTTCTCTGTGTGTGTGTGTGTGTGTGTGCAGGCAACCTACCCTAAGCAAATCCATTCTCTGTGTGTATATGTGTGTGTGTGACAAACCCAGCTTATTTAAAAGATCAGGACATATGCAAGTTCACCAGCAAAAGCAACGTCGTGGGTCTACACCACACGGTCCTAACCTGCGCATCCAGGAATGTTAACCTGCACTCGGGCTGCCCCGCGGCCAGGCCCGGGACTCCCGGAGGCGTCAGGCTGCAGGTGGCTGCCAAGAGGAGCCAGCCCCGTCTCCGGGAAAGGCCGCGAAGTTGCGGCCGCCTGCTTACCTGGAGACCAACCGGCTCAGGACCACCCGGGAAGGGGGATCCCGGGAGCTTGAATCTCGGCTGGAATCCGGTGGCGGGAGTGCGGGGTCCGTGCGGGAGAGGGCTGAAGGGGCAGAGGCGAGGTTGAGGCGGGCTCCGCGGGACAGTGCGGGGCTGCAGGGGACGAGGGCTTGGAGACAGAGCCGGGGGTTCGCAGCGGGCGTGGGACGGCGCCAGCGCTGGCAGAGGGGGCTACGGGGCGGGCGCTGGGGCTGGGACACCGGGCGCACGGGGGGAGTGGCAGCGGAGAGGGCGCAAGTTCTAGGCTCTGGGGCGAGCGGGGGAATAAAGGAGGAGGCTTAGTCGCGGGATTCAGAACCGACGCTTCGAAGCGCCCCCAGCCTTCCCGCCCCTCTCCCACTGGCGAGTTAGGGGTACCCCGGCAGTCTTCCAACCCCGGACCCCGGATGCCCACCCGCCTCGAGCCTCTGCGCTGCTCAGCCCCAACGGCAACCGCCCCGGCCCAGGCCCGCGCCGCACTCACCGCCCATGGTGCCAGGCCGGCCCCAGCTCCGCCGCTGCGCGCCCGGCTCGGCGCTCGCCGCCAGCTCCTCCTGGCGCTAGGGGAGGCGAGGGCGGCACACACCGGCCACCGGGCAACTCGCGGGGCCCGGCAGCGCCCCCTGCCGACCCCGCCGTGCCCCGGCTCAGCTCGGCCCGCCCAGCACCAGGCGCCCCGGAGCTCCGCCCTGGAGGCGGTGTTGCCGTGAGACTGGGTGGGGGCGACCACGCGGGGTTGCTGGAAGACGTTGCCTCTGGGAGGCCCAACACAGCCCCGAGAGACTGGTCAGTCTGCAGAGCCCTCGGCGTGCAAAGCCACGGGCACGGACACGCCAAGCGCGCGGGGACCACGACCACAGACGCGCGGGGCCCCTGCGCGCTTCACAACTCCCGACCTACGGACGCGCGCCAAGGCCCAGGAACACAGCCCTGGCCGGCCCGGGCCCTGGTGTGGGTGCTTTGGGGCCATGTGCCTGCCCCGGCGCCGCTGATCCTATCGCCGGGTGGGCGCGAGCGTCTGGAGTCCGCCTGCTGCCACGTAGACCCAAACTGTCACCCCCAACCACCCACCCGTTTCGGCCTATCCCACACTTCTCTTCCGGCTCAGAACACATCCGGCCTTGTGTTGCTCTAGTCCTCGCTGCTGCTCCATCTGCAACTGCCTGCAGGGACCCGGGGAGGTCGCGGCCCTGCGCAGTCGCCCTTCCCACCTGCTCCCGGCTTCCTTGGAGCAGCTGCTGAAGAGCCTCAGAGCACTTGAGGGCTGCCTGTAACGCCCCGTTAGACATCTGATAGGCGCACGGTTGTATTTGGTTTGATCAGTATTTGTGGGTCATTTATTGCAAATGTTAGGTTCCGGCTGGTGGAGATTCCCACCGGATTTCTCTGTGGGAGATGAAACGACCAACAGCAATTGTCAGAGAGGCCTCTGCTGTCAGCTCGAGGTCTACAGCTGTGTGACCTAGCACAACTAGCCTCAGGCAAAATAGATATGGATTCGAATTTGCTGCTATATACCTTTAAGGTGCACTTTTGGGAGGATCTTATTCCTTGACCTCTGCTTTCTCTCCTTTATTGATGACTCTCAAATCCACACACTTGGCCCGGATATGTTAGCCATATTTCCCCCTACCCTCCGGTTTTTTTCTTAGAACTTTCCGCCTCAAGTTACCACGTCTGGCACCAAATTTTACCTCTTGTAAGCTCCCAGCTCCATTTATCCCCATGGTTTCGCCATTCTCTCAGCCACCGGGCATGCCTTCTTCATCAGGTGCCTTAATGGCTCGTCAGTACCTGACTTCGCTGCCTGTCCCCCTCTGGTATTCCCCCGATGCGGCGCTACCCTGGGCCTTCTTTCTGCCCTGAATACTGACAGCCTCTCCCAATCCATGAGCATGAAATCTTTTCACTGTCCCCTTTAGCATCACCCCCAACTCTCCCACCTGGCCCCCACAGAAGCCCACCCCAGCCCACCCAACAATGTCTCCTCTCTCCCTTCTGATTGTCCTCTCACCGATTCCAGGCTCTACTGCTTAGCTCACACTGTCACCCTCTTCTCTATATGGGTTAGTCAAGGTGCTTTCTGCTGTAAAAGACAACCCAATTCACACTAGCTTAAACCACAAAAGGTTGATGGGCTGTGTACATGAAGAGCCTGCCTGCTTCAGGCCTGGCTTTAGTCCCAGGGTCTCAGGGACTCCCCCTGTCAGCTTTGCTTTCTTCCACATGAGCTATGCTTTCACGCGCACATGAGACCCTGGCAGATCCAGGCTCACAGCCTCACAGCTCTAGTTCTAGCAGAAAATCAGCTTCTCTGCCAGCCATTGCAACTAGCCTTGGACCTGGCTTTGTTTGCAGGATCGGGCCACATGTCCATGCTGGTGCTGTCAGCCTCTGTGACTCCATGGCAGCTGGGTTCACTCGTGGACACACTGTCACCCTCTGCATGGAGCATGTGGGCACTCCTGGATCCCTTCTCTGTCACAAGGGGACTAAAGGTAACTCAGGACACCATCTCTAGCCATTTCTCTGCAAAATTTGCCACACCAGCGCTTTGCTTGATGGTGCAGGGCATACTGTGGGGGCAGAGTCTCAGAGATAAAACACAGGCCCTCTCTGCTTTCAGTTTCCTCCTTAACCTATCTGAGATCTGTGTCTTTGTACCACCCTCTTCACTAGGTCCACACTTGATATAGGGATGGCCTCAGGCCCTCATGGAATCAGACATCATACACTTCCTAGACTCATGTCCAGTTTCTTTCCCTCACCTTCCCAGTTCCCTGAGGATGTCTACGCTACCTTCCATTCTAGAGGAGGCATCTCCTCCCTCTTCCTGTGGACTCTGAGTTCTGAGTGGTACCCACCGAGCCTTAATGGAGAAAGGGGCTACAGGGAAGGAAAAAGAAAAGCTTCCTACAGGGAAAATAGATATGGGAAAGCCTCTCAAGACCATTACTCCCATTAAATCTCTTTCCTCCGTGGTTGCTGAAGAGGTAGGATGGCAGCCTGACACAGCTGGGGACCATCTGGCCGGCACCTGGGGAGACTGTGCCAGAGACTGCAGCTGACAGAGGAAAGCAGAGTGGTGAAATAGGCCGATTTCTTTCTTTCTTTTTTATTTACCTTCACAAGAGAATGGATGTCATAGGCAGGTTTCTGCTGTGCCTGAATCCCACATACCACTGGATTTTTCAAGCACATGTTCCAGTAAATACCCCATTTTCCCCTAAGCAAATTAGAATTGGATTTCTCTGTCACTTGCAACCAAGAGTCTTGACTAGTATAAGCCCCTAGTATAGGACCTCACACATCAGTTCCTGTAAAATAGTAACTATCATCACCATTAGTAATCTTATAAATGAGCAAGCCATCCTCTTTGGTGACTGTAAACTGTAGAAATGAAAAGTGCATGCTGTGTGCTCAATAACTTTTGTCTCCCCTCCTATTCCAAGCCTGCTCCTTTGTCCTTTCCAAATTCACATCTTGACCTCCAAGGAAACCCTCAACATTCATTAAAAGCAGAGCCCACCCATCTTATAAAAATAGTCCCAGGCTCACCCAAGTTATGAATATTCTGCTAGGCAGCATTTGCTGCCATTTTACACAAGTAATCCCTTCCTAGACTATAAGCAACTGGGAGCAGGTGTCCAGCTTCAATTCACTTTCAAGCCTTTGAGCAAAAATTGTACAAATATTTGCACAGCCTCCTTTGTCCTGTACTGTAGACTTAGAGAAACAATGAACTACTGCCTGTACACTTAAAGGGACTTTACCACGGGGAAAGACAAATAGTCTAGGACAGAGACTGAGGTAACGGATGACAATACCAGGGAGTCCTCTAGGGGATGGAGGTGGGGTGGTTATTTGCACCATGTTCTAAGTTCCAAAGGCCTGTGCTGCTTGCAGTCTTGACTTATGACAGATTTTATACATCCACACTAAACATTTCTCTGTGCCCATCACAGTATCCAGATAATACATTTCATTTCAAAATTCCATTTACCATGGGTTTTGTTTTTCCGATTACAAAAGAAGTACCTATTCATTGTTGAAACTTGGAAAAATACAAAGCACACAAAAATAAAGATTAAAGCTAAAATTATACATAATAGATTTATGTTGATTAATATAAATCTATCTGAGAACATCAAACTATGATGTAAAGAGAGAAGATTGTCTCATTCACACTTCTACCCCACACCTGGCAACTACAGGGCCTCAGGGAGATAAATATCTTGCAAAAAGCTAAAGGTCATCTCTTAGCTTCTTGCAGAAATGCTGCACTCTCTCTAACACATGTGTAGTTTTTAAAAATGCAATTCAGGCCAGCTCCAGGGTGGTCTGTTCTCTATTATTTATGTATGCATGATTCATTTTACTGACTACCAGCTGTAATCCCTTCTCCCCACCCCTAGCAGGCCTATTATGCAAGTCCCTTCCCCCTCCTGAGAGCAACTAAGGAGGCAAACTCATTTTCCCATCTATCTGGGTGAAATTTAATTAGAAAGCCAAATCTGGAAGAACCGAACACAAAATAACCACATTAAATAAAAATAAGAGATGGCTCTGAACTTGACCTTGAGCCAAAGAATCACAAAGAACTGCAGTAATTTGCTGAATCATAGATCTAAATATTCATTTTTGTCTTCTAACCTCTAAGCCCAACTGAAAGAGGCTTCTAAAGAAAAAAAGAAACAAACAAGTACTAGATGAACACACATAAATCACATTTACAAGTCATAAAAGGGACCAGGCGCGGTGGCTCACACCTGTAATCCCAGCACTTTGGGAGGCTGAAGCGGGTGCATCACGAGGTCAGGAGATCAAGACCATCCTGGCTAACACGGTGAAACCCCATTTCTACTAAAAATACAAAAAATTAGCCAGGCATGCTGGTGGGCACCTGTAGTCCCAGCTAATCGGGATGCTGAAGCAGGAGAACGGCGTGAACACAGCAGGCAGAGCTTGCAGTGAGTCCAGATTGTGCCACTGCACTCCAGCCTGTGCTACAGGGCAAGACTCTGTCTCAAAAAAAAAAAAAAAAAAAAAAAAGGTCATAGAAGGACAACAGGGTAACTCTGGCTTTCTATTCCATCTAAAACAATGCCAGGCACATAGTAGGTACTGTATGAAAATTAGATGAATGGATAGATGGGCTAAAAGACCATACTTCTTGTTTTACAATGGAATGTTAATCAGAAAGGAGATGAGAGGAGATTGAGCAGCTGATAGAGCTTTCTGTAGTCTCATGGCCACTTGAGAAACAGCAATTGTAGTTCGGGGTCCATGAGAGATGGGACCTAGGCTATACCCTAGACTTCCAGTTAGGACCCAAAGGAGAAAGATTAGAAGCTGGAAAACAGCCTTATAATGCTGTAAGTCATTGCCAATGTAGAATTCTATGCCCAGAGTAAACAAGAGACAGAGAAGAATCAACTTGCCCAAAATCAGTCACAAAATTAGAATTAGGTAGTGGGAGACCCAGCACTAGAATCCAGGCCTCCTGAACGTTTCAGGGCCCTTCTCACTAAACTGCACTGGGTTCTTTGCCCCATACATATGTTTTTTAAGCCACTGAATAAAAAGAAAATAAAACATCTCATATTCTTCAAAGAGGAGCAGAACAAATTTATCTTACAAGTTTGGATTGTTCACAGATTGCATCCCAAAACTACTTGGGCTCACCACTTCCCTCAGTGGATCCAGGCGACTTATATTCATGAACACTGGCTGAGTTGCCTTGGGTTCTGAGACCCTTTGCCTTCAGCTCAGGCATCCCCGTTGAGCGACAGACCAGAGTATCCAATTGCTTACTCAGTGATTCCGTTGAACTTCTCAAAGCACCCAAAACTCCATGATGTCCAAAACTTAACTGGTGTTTTCTATTGTAGGGAATAGCACCTGTGCCAACTCTCCTAATCTGAAAATGAGAAACAGGGGAAACACCTCTCTCTCCCTCATCCTCCATATCTGGTCCTTTCCCAAGTCCTGTTCATCATTCCCTCTATGAATATTCCTCTAATTTGCCCACTTTGGTTGTGTCCATCACCGCTATAGTCCACACCATGGATCTGCTTTCTATCACTATGGAGTAGTTTGCATTTTCTTAAATTTTATATTAATGAAATCATATAGTATGTAGGCTTTTTTGCTGGATATTTTTCACTTACTTAGCATAATTATTCTGAAATTCAGCCACACTGATGCTTCTATCAATAATTTGTTCGTTTTCATTGCTGACTATTTTTCCATGGTAAGGACGTCCCACAGTTTGTTTTTGATTCACCATTGATGGACATTTGGATCGTTTCCAGATTGGGTTATGACAAAGCTTCTGTGAACATTCGTGTACAAGTATTAGTACTTGTACCAGTGAACACAGGCTTTCATTGCTTTTGTGTAACTATCTAGGAATGGCATGGCTGGGTCACACGGTAGGGATACGTTTAACTTTTAAGGAAATTGTCGAACTGTTTTCTAGACTGCTTATACCATTTTACACTCTCATCAGTAATGCGGAGAATTCCTTTTGCTCCATATCCTCACCAACACTTGGTATGGTCAATATTTTTAATTTTAGCCATTCTGGTGGGTGGGTAGCAAATATTGTTTTTGCTTTAATTTGCAATTCACCATTGTTTCATGATGCTGAGTACCTTTTCATATGCTTATTTGCCATCTGTGTATCTTCCTTGGTGAAGCATCTGTTCACATCTTTTGACTATGTAATTGGGTTGTTTGCCTTATGATTGAGTTGTGAGTGTTCTGTATATATTCTAGACACAAATCTGTCAGGTTTACATTTGCAAATATTTTCTTTCAGCCTATGGTTTGCCTTTTTCATTTTCATTACAGTGTATTTTGAAGAATAGAGTTTTCAATGTTGATAAAGTGCCACTTACTGATTTTTTTTTTACAGTTCTTGATTTTCATGTTCTCTTTCGGAAATTTTTGCCCAACCCAATACAACTATGATTTTCTTCTAACTTCCTCAAGAAATTTTACAGTTTTGGCTCTGACATTTAAGTCTATGTTCTATTTCAAGTTAATTTTTATATAGGGTATGAGGTAAGGGTCAAGTTTTTACATATGATTCCAACTGTCTAGCAGCAGGTGTAAACATCATGCTTTCCCCAGTTATTTGCCTGGACACTTTTGTAGGAAATCAATTGATTTTTTTCTGTGGGTCTATTTCTGAACTCTCTATTCTGTTCTACTGATCTAAATGTCTATCTTATGACAGTACCAAACTGTCTTGATTACAGTAGCTTTATAATAAATCCTGATGGCAAGAGCATAAGTCTTCTAATTTTATTTTTTTCTGAATTGGTTTGATCACTCTAGGTCTTTTTCATTTCCATGTAAGTTTTAGAATCAGCTTGTGAATTTCTACAAAAAAAAAAAAAATTCTTGTTAGAAACTTGGCTGGGATTGTGTAGAATCTGTAGATCACTTTGGAAAGGTTAGATATCTTAACAATATTGAATCTTCTGACACATGTACACCATATTTTTATATTTGTTCACATCTTCTTTAATTTTTCTTAGCAATGTGTTAGTTTTCATTGCACAGGTCTTATACACTTCTTGTTTATTTACACCTAAGGATTCAAAATTTTTGATGCTGTTATAAATGATATTGTTAAGTTTCTATTTCTAATTGTTCATTGATAGTAGATATAAATAAAATTGAGTTTTGTATATTGACCTTGTATTCTGCTAAACTAATCTGTTAGTTCTAGCAGCTTTTTTAGGTCCCTTAAGGTTGCCTGCAGAAATGATTATGTCACGTGTGAATAAAGACAGTTTTACGTCCTCCTTTTCAATCCGGATGCCTTTTATTTCTTTTTCTTGTTACTTTGCACTGACTGAAACCTAGTATAATGGTAGAAACAGGGGTGGTAAGGTTGGACATCTTTGCCTTGTTCCTGATCTTAGAGGGTCTTTGAGCCATCCACCATTATGTATGATGTTAACTGTGGGCTTTTCATAAATTGCTTTTTTCATGTCTAAGTTTCCTTCTATTCCTAATTTACTGAGAGTTTTTTTTTTTTTCTTTTATCAGTAATAGATTTTGTATCTTCTCAGTTGCTCTTCGTCCATATAAAGAGATGGATCATACAGTTTTTAGTTGAGATGATCATATGGTTTTCTTTTTTGTCTGCTAATATGGTAAATTGTACTGATTATTTTTTAATGTTAAGCCAGCCTTGGATTGCTGGGGCTAAACTCCACTTAGTCATGATACATTACCCTTTTAATACATTGCAGGATTTGATTTGCTAAAAATGTTTAAAGAATGTTTATGTCTATGTTCATGAGTGATATTGATCTATAATTTTCCTTTTTTCATAATGTTTGGTCCAGGTATCAGAGTAATGCTGGCCTCATAGAATGACTTAGGAAATGCTCATTCCTATTTCAGTTTCTGGAGAATTTTATGTGTATGAGTATTATTTCTGCCTTAAATGTTTGATAGGCATCACCACTAAGCCATCTTGACCTTGAGTTTCTTTATGGGAAGGTTTTATAGAATTTTTATTTAAAAAATTAAGCAATTGTGCTATGATGTTACAATGACTACAACATCACTAGCTAATAGGGCTTTTTCAGCTCTATTATAGTCTTATGGGACCACTGGCATATATGCAATCAATCATTGACTGCAGCATCTGTTATGGAGCACATGACTGTACTTTAAAGATGTTCTTCCACTGTCTTCCTATTTGCACTGTTTCTGACAAGAATTCCATTGTCACTCTTATATTTCTTTCTCTTTATGTAATGCCTCTTCCCCCTCCCCCTGCTTGCCTTTTATAATTTTCTCTTTATCACTGGTGTTAAGCAATTAGATTATGATTCATATTGGTCTAATTTTCTTTATATATGAAGTTTTCACCAAATTTATAATAATTTCTGCCATTATTTTTGAAACATTTTTCTGTCCACTACTGTTTTTTGAGGACTCCGGTTACACACATATTAGACTGCTTGAAATTGTAGCACAGCTTACTGATACTCTATTTTTTCCATCTTTTTTCCTCTGTGTTTTGTTTTAGTTTCTATTTCTACATCTTCAAGTTCACCAATCTTTTATTTTCTGCCATGTCTAATCTGTTGTTAGTCTCATCCAGTGAATATTTTTGTCTCCGATATTTTATTTTTTATATCTAGACACTTGATTGACACTTTACTTAAAAAATATTTTTCGCTGGGTGTGGTGGCACACACCTGTAATCCCAGTGCTTTGAAA
Organism: Chlorocebus sabaeus; assembly: GCF_047675955.1. Taxonomy (NCBI): domain Eukaryota; kingdom Metazoa; phylum Chordata; class Mammalia; order Primates; family Cercopithecidae; genus Chlorocebus; species Chlorocebus sabaeus. The sequence goes on from NC_132918.1 coordinate 49,813,418, forward strand.
GGCCAAGGTAGGAGTATCACTTGAGTCCAGGAGTTCAAGAACCAGCCTGTGCAACAGAAGGAGGCTCTGTCTCTACAAAAAAATTTAAAAGTTAGCCAGATGTGGTGACATGTACATGTAGTCTTAGCTACTTGGGAAGATGAAATGGGAGGATCATTTGAGCTCGGGAGGTCAAGGCTGCAGAGAGCCAAGTATGCCAGCCTGACAAAGGGCAAGACCTCTGTAAAGAATAAAAAGAAATAAACTTAAAAAGTATTTTTCATGTCTCTATTTAACACGCTCATATTTTCATCTACTTTATTGATCATATAGAGTAGAGTTGTGATTTTTTTAATGTGCCTATTTATTTAATATATAATTTCTGGGTTGATTTTGATTTTTTTTCCCCTTATCATGGGGTGTGGTTCCTTGCTTCTTTACATGCCTGGTAATTTTTGTTCAATGCCAAACATTGTAAATTATATTTTTGTGGGTACCGAATATTCTTGTTTTTTAACAAATATTTTTGAACTTTGTTCTAGGACACATAAGTTACTTAGAAACAATTTGCTCTGTTTGAATATTTACTTTTACATTTTGTTATGTGGGATCAGACCAGCCTTTAGTCTATACCTGGTTTTTCCCCATTACTAGAATAATACCCTTTAGAGTACTTTATTTAAGTTCCCATGCATTACAAGGTTTCCCCACTATGGCTGGTGGGAGCACCAACAGTTCCCAGCTCTGTATAATCCTGGATGTCAGAGACCTGTTCATCTGCCTTTAGTGGGGGTTAAAAGATCCCTTCCACCTGAGAAACTAAAGCAATGTTAGGTCTAGCTAGCTAATACGAGAGCTAGCTGCTCCTTCAATTCCCAGAGCTCCAACATATTTTCACACACCTCACAGGGAGCAAAGAGCTAAGGAGTCCTAACTCCCTCATCCTCTGACCTTTTCTCCCTCCCATCATACCTGGCTCCAACACCCCATCCCCACTACCTTGGATCCTACCTGGGTTTCAAAATAGCCTAAAACATAGAGGTTGAATCGAGCCATAGGCTGGGGCAGGGTAGGAGGTAGGCCTGGGACAACTGGGGTGATCTGCCATTATCCCAGAGAAACAAAGGCAGGATCAACATAAGTCCTTTGGAAGAGTGAGAGGCCAGCATAATGGCAGTGTGGCAGGATGGACAAAGAATGAAGTGTGTTTTCAAGAGGTCTCCAATCCCCATTCATTCATTTATTGAGTGTTTAAGGCATGCTCAGCACTGTGCTGGGTATCTTGACAGGTATTTGACAGCCCCAAAAGCCTGTTTAATAAGACATATGATCAAACAAGCATCAGACTACAATATTGAGTCAGTGGTAGGGGTTGAGCAGGGGGCCTAACCTGGCCTGGAGAAGAGGGAAGGTTTCCTAGAGGTGAAGGTCCATTGAATGAGCAGAAGTCAGCCTGGCTTTTCTTCCCTCCATGGTTCTGGCAGGGGCAGATGGGGCAGAGCCATGTCCTGGGCCCTTCAGGGTTTTTGCACAGCCTGGCCTCTCAGGAAGAAGACAGTTTGCAGATGGGACTCTACTTCCATATTCTGAAGGCCATGACTCTCAACTGAAGCTCAAAAGCAAGGCTCGTCTGTGTGTGCTCCTCTCTCACGAGAAAGGCTTCCTCAAGAATTCTAAATGACCCATAAAAACAATTTCCCTTTATTAAGCACCTCCTGTGCACCAGACCCTTTGCTAAACATCTTCACACACACCATCTCATTCAAGCTCCAGTGGTTGTTGGGAATATTAACTCCATTTTACAGGTGAGAAGAGTGATGCTCAGAGGGTTCAACAGCCTGCCTAGCATCACACGGCTCTCTGGGTGGAGCCAGGTTTGACCTCTGTTTGCCTGACTCTTGCCTCCCTTCTCAATCTCATCCCCCTTCCATCCAACACACTTGGGTTCCTCCATTAACTCTCACTCCTCCTGGTAGAAGCCCCTGTTGGGCCCAAGAGAGTTGGGGAGGATGGATGATCTCAACATCCTTCCTAACTATGCTGACTCCTGGCCTAGGTGAGGTGCAGTGTCATGTCTGGACCTTGGTGAATGTCTCAACCCCTTTCAGGCTCCCAGCTCCTCACAAATTAGCCACCCTGTGTCCAGTCAAAACTCACTTTTGACTTTAAAGGATCCAAGTTTCCAGTCCTTTTGAATGAAAGTGAGAAGCACCATGTTCTTCTCCTAGGCTATGGTGTTGTTAAAGAAAAAATTATTCAGGGATACTTGTTAAAGCATGGTCAGGAGACTTTATTTGGGACCATCACAACAGGTTTAGGGACCACTGCAATGGGGTTTTGCAGTGGGGGAAAGAGATTGGACCAAACTCAGACAGGCAAGTGGGAATGTATAGCCAAGGAGCAGGTTGGGGGTCAGTGGATGTAAAATTGCTAAGAGGAAACACGAGGGGCAAGAGAAATTATGGCTCATCTGACCTAACAGGATTCTTTCTGAAGTCAGGCCAGGGTGACTAGACATCACCTGAGGGATGGTGGAGGATGACGAACCCATCAGATATCAAGGCTGGTCAGATATTGAGGAAGACTGGATATTAAGAGCAGACAAGGAAGCACACAGATGTGCTTAGGAGAAGGTTCAGAAGCCTGGCTGAAGCCTGGCCAAGCAGATAATTTTTTTAAGTGTGTGCCAGTGTTGTCCTCTCTCTGTGGAAAGAGAGACTTCATCTGCTTAGAAAGGGACCCTTAGGGAGGATTTGGGGTATAGAGACCCTCAGCCTTGATCCTGTTTCCTTTGCCAACAAATCAGAGAGCCAAGTTCTCTGGGCTCCTTGCCAAGTGCAAATAAGGGATTCCCAGCACCTGGTTCCCCTGGGATCTTCCTCCAGAGCCTAGTAGGGGGCAGAGAGGTGGGACCTGCTGCTTGGCCTTGGGCAAAGTCAGCCTGTGGGGGTTCCTGGAGGCCCCTCTTTGGTCACCTCATACAGAATTATGGACAAGAGGAGAGACTCTACCCTACAGAGATACAGTGTTTGACTCTTACCCCAGGTTTCAACATAGGCAGACTAGAGAAGGACCACAGTATCTGGGGCTGCTCTATTCCCTGGGCCAGGTGGCCTGCGGTGGGCAAGAGGATGGCAGAGGGAGAAGGTGGCCTTCTTCTCCAGGGAGATGGAATGCTGAGCCTCGCAGGTGTCAGCTGCCTTAAGGTTCTGGCATCCCTCAAACCATCATCAACTCCAGGGCTTCATGTCAAGGTTGAAGAAGGCAAAGGATGTGTCCCCTCTACCACGTCCCAAAAGTGGGGAAACTACTTCTTGGAAACCCTATTCTCTCTCCTTATTCCAAATATCCAGGAGAGCTTGGACAGGCCCCACCAGTGCTCATACAGGGCAGTGGGTACAAAACCCTGGCCCGGGCACTGGACTTGGGCACTTGTTGAAATACAGATTCCAAGCACACACACAGAGATTTGTTCTCAGGAGCTGGGCTGAGACAAAGGTGGAGTAAGAGAGGAGCCTAGGGTGAAAAGTTCAAGGAGCCCCTGTTCTCAGGAGCAGAACCTGCCCTTGAAAGACCCTGAAGCAATGGCCTCCTAAGATTTGTGGCCTGGGCCCCTGGTTGATTTACCCTGCTGAAGTTGTTGGCCTGTTTAGGAGGTCTGGGGATGGCCCTGAGGGCCAGCCGAGTTTGGGAACCATTGCCCTCCACAAAACAAGCACTCAGCATCATACACAGAATAATAGGCAATGCCAACAGGGCTACCTTTCTTCTTAGCAATGGCAAGGAAGCGTTAGGGCATCTGGGTGGCTAGGAAGCTGGGATGGATGTGATGGTAGAATAGGAGTCTGGGGAAGGGAGGAGCAATGGGGAGGACAGGAAGGGTGACAGACAGACAGGAATGAGGTTGAGGAAGGGTTTGGAGGCAATGGTCTTGCCCACTTCAGTAACTCACAATTCCTATCCCACCTCATCCCTTGAAACCAGCAACCCACTTGTGCTTTGGTTGGCAGCTGGGAGGTACAGGGTGATGGACCCCCATGTGGTGGAGATGCCTGGGCATGGGTGGCTCTGCTCACCAGATTGAGGTTCACTGTGTGTGCTTCTCCTGATGGGTGAGCAGCCACAAAAAGCAGGGCTGGGAACCACTGTGGAAGCTCCTCTTAGCATGGCCCCTGCTCAGCTGGGGCTTCCTGCTCAAACTTCTTTGCCCCTCCAGGCTGGGAAGGCCCTTCTACCTCCTCCCCTCTGCCCATCCCAACGGCCACCTTGAGGTCCACCTGTCCTTATTCCTTGCACTGATAATGAAGCATTGTCCTTACCAGCCCACTCTTCTGTTTTCTTCTGTGATGTTCCCTGTGATCCCAGGAGTTCATCAGGATCCCATTTCATGTAAGGGATAAAAGTAGAGGCCAAAGAGGTTAAGTGACATGACCAACATGACCCAGAAATTTGTTTGTCAGGTTTGAATAAAATTAAGGCCCAGGGTCATTTTTCTCCATGTGGTCTTGGTCCCATCAGTCCAGCCCTCCCCAGCCAATCAGAAATGTGAAGGCTGCATGGCATGATGTCATGGTTCTTCACCGGGGACCTTTGTGCAGGTCTCAGGTCCCCTGTGCAGGTCAGCCCTATGTGGCTCCTACTGCCTTGAGTACCTGTGACTGTCACCACAGTGGGCCTGTCAGCTTCTCAGATGGCCATGTCCCTGAATGCCCCAGAGAGCCTTCACATGCCTGGTGATCAATAAATGTCTGCTGACCGAGTTCCTGTTAATGAACAGCGATGCTTCATCAGTGAATATTGATGGATTGGGACTCCTGCGTACTCTGGACAAGAATCCAGGGCTTTTGCCAAATGCAGCAAAGAAGAATTCCCAGTAAGTTGAAGGCATTCTAAACCGCTACACAGACAAATCTGTAATTGATTCAGGCCGGGGGATGGGGTGTCTCTCTGTTGTCATGGTGACTCATTAAAAAAAAAAAAAGAAAGGATTCTTTAACAGCATCCCAGACATTATGACTCTGAAGTAATAGCCCTTTTTAAATTGAACCATATTAATAAGATCCACCCGACTGCACAGTGTTTTTTTCTTTTTTTTCCTTTGGATGCATTATTAACCTGGCTAGCAACAAGACCTCATCAATGCAAAATGCCCATTCAATAAGAATACCATTTCCAGCATTGAATAAGGAAAGCTGCAACTCTCCAATTCTGGAGATCCTGGTGGGTAAGGAATAAGCTCTGAATGTGATCTTTGGGTTGCAGAGTCTTGGAGGACCAGGATTGTGTGTGGGTCATCTCTCTTGGTTGAATCCCTAAAACTTGGGGCAGCCTGTGCAGGCACATGAACCAGCTAGCCACAAAGCATCAGAGGGAAGTTGAGAAAAGAACAAAGTAAATTTCACAGAAGTTCTACATTGTGTAAGAGATGAATTGCAAAAATCTTGATTCTCACTGTTCTTCTACCCCAGCATCAGTTTTCAACATTGGATTTAACATTTGCAAGTATTTACTGAGCACCATGGTGGACAGACTCTAAAATGACTCCCAACAGTCCCTATCTCTTGGCATTCACACCCTATGTAATCCCCTCCACTTGAATGTGGGCAGGCCCTGCGACCTGCTTCTAACAATAGAATATGGCAAGGCAATGAAACAATACTTTCATGATTTTGTTACATAAGAAGTAACTTCTGTCTTGTTGGCAGACTTTGTCCTTTACTGGCTTTGATGAAGCAAGATGCCATATGGTGAGCTATTCTATGGAGAAAACACCCTGGAAATTAACTGAGGGTGGGCTCTGGCCACAGCCAGCAAGAACTGAGACTCTCAGTCCAGCAACTCACAAGGAACCGAATCCTGCCAAGAACCACATGAGCTTGGAAGTAGGATCTTCCCCAATCAGGTGTTCAGATGAGACTCCAGTCCTGGCCAACACCTTGATTGCAGCCTCATGAGAAAGTCTACAAGGAGACTCAGCTAATCCATGCTCAGATTATTGACCCACAGAAACTTTAAGATAGTAAACATGGGTTGTTTTAAGTTAATACCTTAGTGATTACTGGTTACACAGCAATAGATAACTAATACAAGTACCTACTGATGTTGTAAGTGCCATGAATACACCAATGAGTAAGATAGACAATGTCTCTGCCTTAATGGATGTTTCATATTATTTTAGGATTCAGACAATAAGTAAATTAACACATTATTGCTATGAAGAAAAAGCAATTAGGGTGAGGGGACAGAGTAGGAAGTGGGTGGTATTTCAGATAGGGTTGGTGAGGAAGATTCAGTGTGATGAGGAAGTGTTTGGGCAGAGAGCTGAAAAAGTGGGCACATCTGAGGGAAGAGTGTTCCAGGCAGAGGGAAGAGCAAGTCCAAAGGTCCTGGAGTAAGGAAGGGGTGAGGATAGAGCTTGGTAGGTCAAATTCCAGTTGGTAGAGGGAGTGTTGTAAGAGACGAGCTCAGAAAGTTAGTGGGGCCAGACCATAAATGGCCCTGCAGATTGTGAGGAGGGCTTTGATTACATTTGCCATGTGACAGGGGGCTCCAGAGCCTTCTGAACAGCTGAGTGATGTGACCCAACCTGTGTCAGAGTGTCTCTGAAAGGACGATCCTCCTCTAATAGCCTTGACATGAATTGCTACTCAGGGCCTGGAAAGTGACAAAGAGCCTTCTGATCCATTTTCCTCCAGGGGTTCTCTCAGAAACCCTGTAGGGTGGATGGGGCAGGTACAGGAATTCCTCCCCAGCTGTGCACTCCCCTAGTTTAAAATGCTGGTCTGTGTAGCTGGACCCCTGGGTCCTATTTCCACACTAGGAGCCATTAGAATAGAGCAGGACAATTGATGAGTCACTCCAGTCATGCTGTGGGGACCCTGGGTTGTAATGTCAGAAAGGCTTTTGGGTTTGTGTGTGGGATGAAGCAAGTGAGAAACGGTGCTTCCCAGGTGCATGTTATTTGCAGCAAAGGCAAATGAATGTACAGGGATTTTTTTTATAGGCATCTCTTTGTAAGATTTTGAAAATCTTCTCTTTTCTTTCCTTTTTTCTTCTTTAAGCTCGAGGCCCTCTGAAGGCATCTCTTTGAAATGTCAAAGAAGGAAGACCCTGAAAATATTTCTCTGAATTAATTATATAGGGCCCATTATTACGAATCTAAAATATTGCAAATGCCATTAAGATGATGTGTTTTTTCTTTGAGTAGTACTCTCTTTATTGTGTTCTTTTAGAGGCCATATAAATACATATTAGAAATTTTATATATTTACATACATTATTAATCCTTCAATTTAACTTTTTCCTGTAACATTATATAGATACACAGTTTTGTATCTATAATTTTGTTACATAAACATAAACCTCAGTGCTGAAAGAGAAATTTGTCTTTCAGCCCTGTCCCTGAATTTCAAGAGATTAAGTAAAAGGCTGCTATAATTTCTTAGTGGGTACTGCTGCCTTGGGCCATAGAAGAGGGGAGGGCAGCAACCCTATTGGAAGACAGGTGAATAAAATCTCATTCTGCCCTCCATCCATTCCCTCATCCATCCATTCATCTACTTATCCATCCACTCATCATCTATCCACTGCCTATGCATCCATCTTTTCTTTCATTCATTCATTCATTCATTCATTCATTCATCCATCCATCCATCCCTCACCCATCCTCCATCCATCTGTACATCCATCTACTTATCCATCATCCATTCATTCATTCGTCCATACTTCACTCATACTCCATCCATCTATACGTCCATCTACTTATCCATCATCCATTCATTCATTCATCCACACTTCACTCACACTCCACCCATCTATGCCTCCATCTACTCATCATCTATCCATTCATTTATTCATTTGTTCATCCCTGCATTTCACACATATTTATTGATTACCAAACATGGCCAGACACTGCAATAGGAAACTGGAGACAAGGCAGAGATGGTATTTTGTCTCATATACAGTCTAATCTTTGTTCTGCACACAAAGTTTGGTTCCTTCCCCATAGCACCACTCCACCACTACCCTTGAACTCTCATTTATACAATCACTTATTTAAGTCTTGCCGAGAGATATGCAGTTAAACTTTGCTTTCCATTCTTGAGTAGAATCCAAAAGACTCCCTCAAAGCACTCCTGTCCCACAGTGTGTGCCTTTGCGTCTGAGATGGACATGATGAGGGATGACAATCAGAGGTCTCGGAATCTGGTCCAAAGTCCTTCTGGCACTTAATTCATGGGAAGCTCTTTAAGGTGCCAGTACTAATAGTCCAAAGCCTTCTGAAACATTCAAATGTGTTGAATAATTACTATATATGGCAGGAGTGATGGATGTGCCCTTATTTTCAAAAACATGGTTCTGTCTAGGTCCTCTACCCCTTCTGCTCTAAAATTTTGGAGTGTTCCTCAAGGTTAAACTTTCAGCCATCTGCTTTATGTAACCTGAGTTAATCCTTCAACTTAAGCTTTTAGATTTTAACAAATCTAAATCCTGGGCCAACCAGATCTCCTAAGCTCTTGACTTGTGCCTCTATTTTCCTGTTAGACTCAGGTGTCCTAAAAGGAATTACTATGAGCTGAATATTTGTGCCCCCCCTCCAGATTTAAATGTGGAAACCTAATCCCTAATGAGATGGTATTAGGAGGTCATGAGGGTGGAATACTCATGAATGGGATTAGTGTCCTTATGAGGAACTACAGAGACCAGAGAGCTCTCCTTCCACCATGTGAGGACACAGTGAAAGGATCCTGTCTATGAACCAGAAAGCAGGCCCTCAGCAGACACTGAATATGCTGGCACCTTGATCTTGGGCTTCCCAGTCTCCAGAACTGTGAAAAGTAAATGCCCATTGTTTATAAGCCACCCAGTGCACAGTAAATTGTTATAGTAGCCTGAGCAGACTAGGGATAGAAACTCAACCTGTCCCAAATCGAATTCTTACAGCAACTACAACATTAAGGTCCCCGGAGCTCTAAGATATGATGAATGAAATACACAAAGGATGCCTCCTGGGCTGGCTGGGGTAGTGCAGAGAAACTGCAGCTAATTCAGGGACATAACCCATCTCAAGAAGTGTGCAATGGAGGCGGGGTGCTGTGGCTTATGCCTGTGATCCCAGCACTTTGGGAGGCCAAGGTGGGGAGATCACTTGAGGTCAGGAGTTAGAGACTAGCGTGGCCAACATAGGGAAACCCATCTCTACCAAAAATACCAAAATTAGCTGGGCGAGGTGGCATGTGCCTGTAATCTCAGCTGCTAGGGAGGCTGAGGCAGGAGAATCGCTTGAACCCAGGAGGCAGAGGATACAGTGAGCCGAGATCGGGCCACTGCACTCCAGCCTGGGTGACAGATCTAGACTCTGTCTCAAAAATAAAATAAAACAAAATAAAATAAAATAAAAAATAAATAAGGAGTATGCAGTGGAAGGTGAGTGGTAGAGAAAACCTGGGGTTCAGAGAGACAATATTACTATCCAAGGAGGAGTGACTCTGGATAGAGGGTCCTCAATCCTGCCACTAGGGAGGGACTTCAGCCATGGGGTGGGATATTCTTTTCAGGGTCCCTGCTTCTTAAGCAGCTGAAGGGTTAAAACCTTACCTTCTCAGCACACAGGTACCAGGAAGTCGTTACTGGAGAATGATCAGGAGCCTTCCTGGCATCAGATCAGGATCCCACTGCTGTGAACATACTCCTTCTGGGGCAAGGGGTACATCAGTCTCCGGTGAGTATGGTTAGTTGGAGCCAAACCCTGACAGACAACATTCTGAGTGGCCCAAGAAACACAGCCCAGCTGAAGCCCGGATTCTCTAGGTTCTGGGAGCCAAGGGAGGCACTATTCATTTTATATGGTACTAATGACATCCAGCTGACTTACATTCATACCAGGTTGGTATGATCACTTCTTGCTGTGATTTCCAGATCTGTTGGTTCTGGCATTTCCTTTATCTGCACAATAATATAGAAGAGCTCAGTTTTAGGAGACATCACTCAAGTAGCTAAAGTTTTCCTGCCATTTAAATATATTTGCAAATGAAATGTAAATTGGTACAATTTTAGAAAACTATTTGGTAGTATTTACTAAAATAAACACCTACTCCATGATCTAGAAATTCAATTTCTAAGTATATGCTCAAGAGAGATAAATGCATACATCTGGCAAAAGACATACATAAGAATGTTCATCACAACCTTTTCCATTATAGCCCCAAACAGAAAGCATCCAAATGTCCATCAGGAGGAAAATGGATTAGAAAACCCCCAAACTGTGGATATCTGTACAATGGAATACTACACAGCAATAAAAAGGAATAAAATACAGGTGTGTGCAACAACATGGATGAATCTTGTGGACATAAAATGAAAGAAAGATATCAGAAACAAAAGGCTACATATGCTATCATTCCCTTCACATGAAGTTAAAGAGGTGGCAAAACTAATGATGTTAAAGGTCAGAGGTTAGAGGTCAGGTGGGCAAAAAGTGGGACTATTGCCTGGGATCAGGTGGAAAGTAACCTTGAGGGGACTGGAAATATACTTTATCATGATTTAGGTGTTGGCTACATGAACATATTTATATGTAAAAATTCATTGGCTGTACACTGAAGATTGGTTCACTTTTTGCCATTTATTGCATCATACGTTTTCAGCATTAAGACATTAAAAAATTTCTAAATGCATTTATCCCTGAGCAGAGTATTACTCTAATCCAGGAGAGCAATGTGTTTAATCTCTCATATAGACTTTAATAGGGCAAAATTTTTCTTAAGAGGCTGAGTTATGGGGACATCTGTAGCGTGGCTGTGGGAGTGAGCGGTAATAGATATTTTAGAGTTTCAGGCTGCATCATCTCTCACAACTGCTCAGCTGTGCCCTTGTAGCATGAAAGCAGTCATAGACGATAAATAAATAAACGTTCCAATGAAAGGTTTTTTTCTCTTTTTTTACAAAAACAAGTAGTGGGTTGGATTTGGCCTGTGGATTGTAATTTGCCCCCTGATCTAGTCCGTTGGTGGTGATGTCCCAGGAAACTGTTGAGGCTTGAGGGGCCCCTGCAGGGCTCACCAGGGAAGAGTGCAACAATGCATTCATTAGGTCTAGCTTGGGGGGAGGGTAGAGCACTGGCATCAAGGGTGCCAGCGCTCATCCTGCTAAGCAGTCAGTTCCTCACACTTCATTGATAAGGAGCCAGCTCCTCCCACAGAGGCCTCTGTAACTCTTGTTTCACAGAAAACAAACTCCCTTCATTCTTTTTTTTTTTTTTTTTTTTTTCTGAGACGGAGTCTCGCTCTGTTGCCCAGGCTAGAGTGCAGTGGCCGGATCTCAGCTCAGCTCACTGCAAGCTCCGCCTCCCAGGTTTACGCCATTCTCCTGCCTCAGCCTCCCGAGTAGCTGGGACTGCAGGCGCCCGGCTAGTTTTTTTTTTTTTTTTTTTTTTTTTTTTTTGTAGTTTTTAGTAGAGACGGGGTTTCACCATGTTAGCCAGGATGGTCTCGATCTCATGACCTCGTGATCCACCCGTCTCGGCCTCCCAAAGTGCTGGGATTACAGGCTTGAGCCACCACACCCGGCAAACTCCCTTCATTCTTAATCCTCACAATGAAAGCCTCATTCAGCACCTGCCTTCACTGTCTGGCCCCCAGGACACTGCTACCTGCGCATTCCTTCAATGCAGTGACTCCTCCTTCATGCCTTATACCTCAGCTGTATCTACTCCCATGCCGCTTTTCCACCACCTAGCATAAAATTCCCCTCTCTTTGGGGGCTTCTGCTAATTTGTAACCGCCAAATGGGTTCACCTTGCCCACTGCCTAGACAGAGCCAATTTATCAAGACAGGTGAAATGCAACAGTGAAAGAGTAATTCATGCAAAGCCGGCTGTGTGGATACCGGAGTTTTATTATTACTCTAATCAGTCTCCCCGATAATTTGGGGATCAGAGTTTTTAAGGATAATTTGGTGGGTAGGGGGCCAGTGAATCAGGAGTTCTGGTTGATCAGGTTGGAGATGAAATCATAGGGAGTTGAAGCTGTCCTCTTGCGCTGAGCCAGTTTCCGAGTGGGGGCCACAAGACCAGATGAGCCAGTTTATCAGTCTGGGTGGTGCCAGCTGATCCATCCAGTGCAGGCTTTGCAAAATCTCTTAAGCAGTGATCTTAGGTTTTATAATAGTAGCCATATGGGGAGGTTTACAATCTTGCAGCCTCCGGCTGCATGACTCCTAAACCATAATTTCTAATCTTGTGGCTAATTTGTTAGTCCTGTAAAGGCAGTCTAGTCTCCAGGCAGGAAGAAAATTTGTTTTGGGAAAGGGCTGTTACTGTCTTTGTTTCAGATCTAAACCATAAACTAAGTAAGTTCTTCCCAGGACTTAGTTTGGCCTACACCCGGGAATGAACAAGGACAGTTTGGTGGGTAGAAGCAAGATGGAGTAAGTTAGGCCAGATCTCTTTCACTGTAATAATTGTCTCAGTTATAACTTTGCAAAGGTGATGATAAAAGAAAAACTTCAGCCGAATTAAATTTAAAGGAGTTTAATTGAGCAATGAATGATTTGCGAATCAGGCAGTCCCCAGAATCACAACAGATTCAGAGACTCCAGTGCAGCCACATGGTGGAAGAAGATTTATAGACAAAAAAAAGGGAAATGACACACAGAAACCAGAAATGAGGTACCGAACAGCTGGAATGGTTACAGCTCGGCATTTTCCGTATTTGAATAGAGTATGAACACTCAGCAATGACTGTTCATATGGCTCAAATGGTTGAAGTGTGGCCGCTGGAATTGGCCAAGACTTAGCTATTGTTACAGGCACATACTCCTAAGTTAGGTTTTCAATCTTGTCTACCTATTAAATTAGGCTGCAGTTCATCTGCAAGGACTTAACTATGGAAGTACAGAGTCCTTCTCAGGCCACCATATTTAGTTCGCTTTAACAGCAGCTTCAATACAACCCTGTCACCATCATTCCTGTTCAGTGCTGACACATCCTACCCTCCTGGACACTTCCTTCTCACTGCCTCCCTCCTCACTGCAGGTCCTGTCCTCACCCTGGAGTCTCCAGTGCCCAGAGGCTGACCCATGCAATATCCTAGCCTCTGGGGCCGCAGACAGCCAAGGCCTTCATTTCTCTTCTGCCTCAGCCACTCCCACCTACAGCCACACTGCAGACCTCCCCATTACAGAGCCCCACTCCACCAGCAGCATCTCACATCACACTCTCGGAACAGTCCCTCCCTCCTTCATTATCACCACACCTGTCCCTCACCCTGCTGAAGACAATTGACAAGAAACAGACACGTGGAAAGACCTCTGCCCTCTATTTACCTAAAAGTAGGAAATAAATTTGTAAACGTGTCCCACCTCTCCTCTCTACCAGGAGGGACAGGAGTTGATCACTAGAGACAACTGTAAACCAAAAATAAAATTCAAAACCTCGCAACCAAGGAATAGACCCCTCCTCTTAGCTAAGGGGAGTCCAGGGAAACCTGAAAGACTAGTTTAAGCCACGATGGGAAGGTGGGGAGGTCAGACATGGCTCATTATGTTCTCCTCCCTTTGGAACTCAGGCACAACTGACCATCATCAACATGAAAAAGGATATATATATATTTTTTTTTGGCGGAGTCTCGCTCTGTCGCCCAGGCTGGAGCGCAGTGGCGCCATCTCAGCTCACTGCAAGCTCCACCTCCCAGGTTCACGCCATTCTCTTGCCTCAGCCTCCCGAGTAGCTGGGACCACAGGTGCCCGCCACAACGCCCAGCTAATTCTTTTTGTTTTTTTAGTAGAGACGGGGTTTCGCTGTGTTAGCCAGGATGGTCTCGATCTCCTGACCTCGTGATCTGCCCACCTTGGCCTCCCAAAGTGCTGGGATTACAGGCGTGTGCCACAGCGCCCGACCTGAAAACAGAGATCTTAAGAGTGAGAAAACAGACTCTTTATAGCAGTAAGTTACCAAATTCCAATCTGACTCTAGTATAGCATATCACATAACAGATAGTAAGCCCTGAAAGAAATAAAAATATTTTACCCAAAAATATGTTTCTTTGAGATACTTTTAAATGGCCCTGCAAAGGGAGAAATTTATATTCTGTAGAGAATCTTTCCCTTTCCAGGTCTTTTTCTGATCCTAAAGAGATTAGCTGAGAGTCTAGCACATTTTTAAAGGTCTGAATAGAAAACATTTGCCATCTATTGCCTCTAAGAGTGGCCACCTGTGAGACTTCATCTGCATAATAAGAACCTTGGTCTCTACAAGTCCTTATTCTAGCCCCAATACTCCTTTCTATTGATTCCAGGTCTTTAGATAAAAACTTGATTCTTTCAATCAATTGCCAATCAGCGAATCATCCCCTCACCCATTTTGAATTTTCCCGCCTTTCAGGACTGAACAAATGTGTACCTTACTTATATTGATTGATGTCTTATGTCTCCCTAAAACATATAAAATCAAGCTGTAACCCATCCACCTTGGGCACATGTTCTCAGGACCTCCTGATGCTGTGTCACAGGTCATGGTCCTCACATTTGGATCAGAATAAATCTCTTCAGATATTTCACAAAGTTTGGCTTTTTCATCAACACAACTCTGGACCTAAAAGCCCAAAGGAATCTACATAATGAAACATAAGTCATGTAGGTCATAAATGATTATATTTGTAGACATTTTGGTGCCTTAATATCAGCAAGGGTTGCACAATGAGTTTCTATATGCATGAATTCCAGAGATGTACATAAATTCTAGTTAGTTACAAGATTTTGGGAAAGAAACCTGGAACAGATGCCTGCTTTAGATAATAGGAAGATCTAATTACTTCTGAATTCCTCAGATAATGTGTTTTGTCTCTGGGTAGCCTGCTTGATGGTCACCAGGTGACCTTTGCTCCCCTCAGGTTATAGCAGACACTGCTGGTTGCCTTCCTGCAGTTATCCTCCCCTTTTACCTGGAAACAGATTCCTGATATTTCTAGATATGGGCACATGGCTGTCCACAATAAAGGTATTTCCCAGCCTTCCTTGCAAGTGGTTGCGGCCATGTGACTTAGTTCTAGCCATTGAGAAGTGAAAGTGTCATGCGGGACTTCTAGGCTCCTTCAAAGAAGTTCAGTTAACTTGGAGTCACATCCTTCTCCCTCTACCCCTTTCTCCTTTTCACTGTCTGGAATGAGGTGTAATGCCTGACTCCATTGTCATCTTGGATCACAAGAAGATTTTTAAGGATGACAGTCACATGTAGAGGAGCAAAAAGACGGGAGCAGTCTGGATCCTTGATAATTTAGTAGAGCCTCAAGACCTGCCATGGATTCTTATCTGGACTTCTTTTATGAGAGCAGAAAAACAAACAAAACAGAATACCCCTGTGTGTTGGGTCTGTTACCAGAAGCTAAAATCAATCCCAATGTAACTTCTACCTGCCCAATAAATGTATGATCTTCCCCTGCTACAAACCTTCCACCTACTGTATGGCCCATCCCAGTGAAAGGAACCGTTCCTCCCTCTTTGCCCATTTTTGGTTCACCTCTTGTTTAGACCAGAAACCAGGACTCTCCTTTGACTCCCTCATAGCTCTTCATACCCAGTCAATGCTCAGATCTTGTCATCCCTACCTCCTAACTTTATCTCAGGGCAGTGATTCAGGTCATCAAAAACTATCACCCCATAGCCAATAGACCTCTCGGCCCTGGTGTTCAGAGGCTGCTGAAAGCCAGCAGCTCTCCTGGGTGCTAGATCTGGCTTGCCTTAAACAAAAAAAGGAGTGTGTCCGGGGGTTGGATGGAGGGAGGAAGAATCCCTAAATGGGACACGAGACCCCAGGGTCATTATTCTCTGCCCCACTAAGGGCCCAGCTCTCTGGGGTGGTGTCACGGTCGAGGAAAGGTCTAGGCCAAATCTTAACTTTTGTTTTTTGAATCTGCTGCACCAGTCCCTTCCTGGGGACTTCCCTGTTTTTCCCCAAAGTTACTTCCAGACATTTCTTCTTGGGGAGACTTAATTAGCAATGATAGGCTGTGTGTGTGTAACACAGGTAAGGGCAATCAGGACCCCAGGCACCCATGGGTTTAATTTTTTCCTATTGAGCACCTATTATGTGCCAGGCACTGTGCTGGCAGCTTCTGACATCCCTTCTGGGGAGAGTTTATCATGACTACTTTATAGGGAACACTGAGACTCAGAGAGGTGAAATGATTTTCCCAGCGCTGCACAGCTCAAAAGGAAGGGTCCTGGGATTGTCCCTGGGTCTGATTCCAAATCGCTGCTCTTTCTCACCTCACCAAGTATCCTAAATCTGTATAAATATCTCCATCACCTGCAGAGCTATGAAAAATTCTGATTCTAAGGCCAAACCCTATAGATTCAGCTTCGGTTGTTTTGGGCTAGAGCTGGGAGTTTTTGTTTTGTTTTGTTGTTCGTTTGTTTGTTTTATAAGTACCCTGGGTCTCCCAGGTAATGCTGATACTCAGCAGGTCTGTGATCAGCCCTGCATCATGTCTGGCTGACTCCCAGTGGCAGGAGAAGCTGCCATGCCCCTTATACAGCAGGGAGGAGGGGCTAGCTTGGTTGGCGTTGATGGGGCAGCTGCAGCCCTGCACAGAGTAGTAGCCAGCCCAGCAGATTCTAAGTAAAATTGCCAGGGCCAGGAGACAGACCCTTTGCTATTCCTACTCAATACCTGTTTCAGAGATTGTTGCCTTAAATTATTTGTGCATTGGACCAAATCTAGTCATTCTTTGTCCAGCCAGCCTACACAGAGAACCCAAGTGAAGGTGCCATATACAATATCTGCACCATGTCCCTGTTTGAGCGTTTTCACGGGCTCCTCCTTATCTGAGTAAAGTTCCTGGTCCCACAGTCGCCCAGCCTCCTGCTCCTGCCTTCTCTCTGGCTTGTCTGCTGCAGAATTCTTCATATCCAGATTCTACTGCAGCTTAAATATTCCCTCTTCCAGGGAACCTTGGGTGGCCTATCCCTCAGTCCTTTCGTGTCTTGCTAGAACACCTGCCATTATCCATCCATCCATCCATCCATCCATCCATCCATCCATCCATCCATCCTTCCATCCATCCATCCATCCATCCATCCATCCTTCCATCCATCCATCCATCCATCCATCCATCCATCCATCCATCCATCCATCTATCCATCCATCCATGCATCCATCCATCCATCCATCCATCCATCTATCCATCCATCCATTCATCTATCTACTCACTAATCCATGCACCTATACACTTACCCATCCACCCAGCTATTCGTCCATCCATCTATCCATTTACCTATTTCCCCACTTACCTGCACATCCATCTCCTCTGCTGTGTCCTGTAAGTTCCATGTCTGTGTACTAACAACACAGAAGAGGTCATTCCCTAAGATCATAGACTAGATCTTTTTTTTTTTTTAACTTTTAAGTTCAGGGGTACAAGTGCATGCTGCTACATAGGTAAACTTGTGTCACAGAGGTTTGTTGTACAGACCATTTCATCACCTAGGTATCAAGCCTAGTACCCATTAGTTATTTTTCCTGATCTTCTCCCTCCTCCACCCTCACCTTCTGAAAGGCCCCGGTGTGTCCTCTATGTGTCCCTATGCTCTTATCATTCAGTTCCCACTTAGGAGTGAGAAAATGCGGTATTTGGTTTTATGTTCCTGTGTTCATTTGCTAAGGATAATGGCCGCTAGTTCCATCCATGTCCCTGCAAATGACATAATCGTGTCTTTTTATTGCTGCATAGTATTCCATGGTGTATATGTGCCACATTTTCTTTATCCATTCTATCATTGATGGGCGTTTAGGTTGATTCCATGCCTTTGCTATTGTGAATAGTGCTGCAATGAACATACATGTGTATGTGTCTTTATAATAGAATGATTTATATTCCTTTGGGTATATACCCAGCAATAGGATTGCTGGGTTGAATAGTATTTCTGTCTTTAGGTCTTTGAGAAATTGCCACACTGTCTTCCACAATGGCTGAACTAATTTACACTCCCAGCAAAGAGTGATTTTTGCTCTTTGATTTTGTATCCTGAGACTTTGCTGAAGTTGTTTATCAGCTTATAAACTTTTGGGCTGAGACTATGGTGTTTTCTAGATATAGAATTTCTTCAGTGTAGAGTGTTCCTTTTTCTACACAACCTCACCAACATCTGGGTTTATTTTTTAACTTTTTAATGGTAGCTATTCTGACTGGTGTGAGATGGTACCTCATTATGGTTTTGATTTGCATTTCTCTAATGATCAGTGCTGGTGAGCTTTTTTTCATGATTGTTGGCTGCGTGTATGTCTTCTTTTGAAATGTGTCTGATCATGTCCTTTGCCCATTTTTTTTATGGGGTTGCTTGTTTTTTTCTTGTAAATTTGCTTAAGCTCCTTATAGACTCTGGATATTAGACCTTTGTCACATGCATAGTTTGCAAATATTTTCACCCATTCTGTAGGTTGTGTGTTTACTCTGTTGATAGTTTCTTTTGCCGTGCAGAAGCTCTTATGTTTAATTAGATCCCATTTGTCAATTTTTGCTTTTGTTGCAGTTGCTTTTGGTATCTTCGTCATAAAATCTTTGCCGTGCATATGACTGGAATGGTATTGCCTAAGTTGTCTTCCAGGATTTTTATAGTTTTGGGTTTTACATTTAAGTCTTTAATCAATCTTGAGTTAATTTTTGTATATGATGTAAGGAAGGAATCCAGTTTCAATCTTCTGCAATATGGCTAGGCAGTTGTCCCAGCACCATTTATTGAATAGGGAATCCTTTCTCCATTGCTTGTTTTTTTCAGGTTTGTCTAAGATTAGGTAGTTGCAGGTGTGTGGTCTTATTTCTGGGTTCTCTATTCTGTCCCACTGCTTTATATGTCTGTTTTTGTACCTGTACCATGCTGTTTTGTTTACTGAGCCCTGTAGTATAGTTTGAAGTCAGGTAGCATGATGCCTCCAGCTTTGTTCTTTTTGCTTAGGATTGCCTTAGCTATTCAGGCTCTATTTTGGTTCCATATGAATTTTAAAATAGTTTTCTCTAGTTCTGTGAAGAATGTAAATGGTAGTTTAATAAGAATAGCATTGAATCTATCAATTGCTTTGGGCAGTACAGCAATTTTAATGATGTTGATTCTTCCGATCCATGAGCATGGAATATTTTTCCATTTGTTTGTGTCCTTTCTGATTTATTTGAACAGTGGTTTGTGGTTCTCTTTGTAGAGACCTTTCACCTCCTTAGTTAGCTGTATTTCTAGGTATTCTTTTTGCAGTAATTGTGAATGGGAATTTTTTCCTAATTTGGCTCTCAGCTTCACTGTTGTTGGTGTATAGAAATGCTAGTGATTTTTGCTTTGATTTTGTATCCTGAGACTTTGCTGAAGTTGTTTATCAGCTTATAAACTTTTGGGCTGAGACTATGGTATTTTCTAGATATAGAATCATGTCATCTGCAAACAGTGAAAATTTGACTTCCTCTCTTCCTATTTGCCATTCATTTTTTTTCTCCAGCCTGATTGCCCTGGTCAGAACTTCCAATACTATGTTGAATAGGAGTGGCAAGAGAGGGCATCCTTGTCTTCCGCCAGTTTTCAAAGAAAATGCTTCCAGCCTTTGCCCATTTGGTATGATGTTGGCTGTGGGTCTGTCATACATGGCTCTTATTATTTTGAGGTATGTTCCTTCAATACCTAGTTTATGGACAGTTTTTAACATGAATTAATGTTGAATTTTATAAAAATCCCTTTTCTGCATTCTAGAAAATCGTGTGGTTTTTGTCTTTGGTTCCATTTATGTGATGAATCACATTTATTGATTTGTGTATGTTGTGCTAGGTGTTTTGCCTCAGTTATCTTATTCACCACAAAAACTCTGAGTGGGTGTATTACCCATTTTGCCAATAAGGGAAACTAATATGCAGGGAAGTTAAATGATACGCCCAACGTCACACAACCAGTGAACCATGGAGCAGGGGAGTGAGATCCAGCCAGTGCATTTTCAATCCTTTCCTTGGCACATACAGTACTCCTCCTTTCCCTCCTCTGCAAAGTGCTAGTAGCAGTCACCAGAGGGCGATGAGGGGCGGCCATGAGTGTGGCTCTTCCGCAAGGCCTGTAGGTAAGAGGCTGAGCCGTGGTCCCCATTTCTACCACCAGGGGGCAGGCGGGGAAAAGAAATGGCACATACTGCGCCCAAGGGGTGGTGGAACAGCAAACGGAGACGGCCACAGCAGCTCGCTGACAATGTGAGTTGTTCTAAATATTACAGTTTCCACGGTGTGTTACTGAAATCTTCCCTACATGTATTGAAGCACCATATGCCAACCAGAACTTTAATCTTTTTCGTTGATTAACCTAAAAGCATGAGCAGCATTATGCTTTGGTAAAAAAAACAAACACAATCCAGTCTCTGCAACTTCCTGGCCTGGGCAACAAAGAGAACCACCATTAATGACCTCCTGCATGCCAGGCGCTTTACATGCTTTATCTCATTTAATCTTTACATCTTTGAGAGGTTCGGAGAAGTAAAGTAATCTGCCCAGATTTACACAGCAGAGCCAGGATTGGTGGGTCCGGCTTCAAGGTTGCTTATCCATCCATCCAAGCCTCAGTAGCCTCATCTGTCAAAGGGACATGATCATAACAATACGTATCCCAGCGTAGTGATAGTTAGGCATCAAGCTAATGCACACATACCAAAGAGTGGAGTGCTAAACTGGGTGAAGTAAAAGATGCTACTTCTCTGAGGTCCACCGCACAGTGAATTCAAAAGCAGATTCTCAAGCATAGTCTAGCTTTTGCAGCACCAGTAGTATTATAAATTCTGGTGGTGGGTGTTTTCATATCTAATTTACATGGGGGGAAACTGAGGCCTAGAAAGTGGAAGACATTTGGTTGAACTCTCTCAATGCCTGGTGTTCATTAGCTCTCATTGATTCATACACTTGACAAACATTTGTTGAATGCCTACCATGTGTCAGGTTTGTGCCAAGCACTGGAATCCAGGGATGACTCGTGTTTTGTCTCCACCTCTTACAATCTAGGGAAGGGATGATTGCTCCAATCAGGACTGAGCCCTCATTCTCCACTGCCTTCTGTGATGTCTCCTCATCCATTCATCCATTCATTGAGCCACCCACCAATTCACCCAACCATCCACTCACCTGCCCATCCATCCATCCATCCATCCATCCATCCATCCATCCATTTACCTACCCACCTATTCATCCACTTGCCCACCTACCTATCCATCCATGTATCCATGCATCCATTCATCTACCTAAGCACCCACTTATCTGTACATCCACCTAAGCAATTGATTAGACTTTGCTTCCTTTGAGTGAGGTCCCTCATTAGTGCCCCCACAGTCATTTGTGCTTCCCTCTATCACATTACTGATCACTCTTGGTGTCATGGTATGTTCTTTTGTCTGTGCCCACTTCTAAACAGTGAGCTCCAAGAGAACAGGAGACAAGGGCATAAGAAACACTCAGTAACTGTGTGTTGAATAAAGCAGTGGTACCAGAAGTAGGATTCTGGGCACCTCAGGTCTTGTGAAAGATGATCCACTGAGATCCAGGGGGACAGTTTTAGAACTTTTGTTTGCATTTAATTTTTAACTAAATCACAAGAACATAATTAATCATCTATTGGTATTTAATACCTAGATTGATAATGATGTAGCTGATGTATTGTATACCCCTGTATCACCCTGGAACACGAGAGGAGGATGGGAATTCACACCAACGATGACCTACTGTGGCCTCCTCTCTTGTTTTCTGACTTTCAGGCAATTGCAAAACAGCACTTTTTCAACTATAGGATGTCACTGGTAGTAATTTTAGGAAAATGAGATTTTCTTTTTTGTTGTTGTTGTTATACTTTAAGTTCTAGGGTATATGTGCACAGCGTGCAGGTTTGTTACATATGTATACATGTGCCATGTTGGTGTGCTGCACCCATTAACTCGTCATTTACATTAGGTGTATCTCCTAATGCTATACCTCCCCCGGCCCCCCACCCCCCGACAGGCCCCAGTGTGTGACGTTCCCATTCCTGTGTCCAAGTGTTCTCGAAAATGAGATTTTCAAATATCAGAGTCTTTGTGTAACTTTGTAACAAGATGCCCAGTGATTAAAATGTTTTAATAAGTTGGTGGCTAAGTATGTTTAAGATCATCCTCTGAACTGAATATAAATTGGTAAAACTTAAGTCTTCTATTTAGCAAAACAAAGGGGATAAACCAAGAAAGAAGACATGGGATCTAGGACACTGGGGATCCCTTGCAGCACAGCAGGGTGGGGAAGGGGGCTGGACAGCAAGTCCAGAATGCAGCAAGTTTAGATGTAAATGAGGGGAGGGCACAGGGAAAATGACTTGTTAGCAGGCCCTATGGCTAGTCAAGATGTGCCAGTTTAAGTACTTCTGAGCGGGTTTGAAAATAGCAGCTAACATGAGCCGCCCTTCTTCCACTGGCCAGCCCCTTCCTGGGTACTCCTCAACCTTGCCATGATCCGGATTCTGAGAAGTTCGTGGCTGGCGCAACAAGGGGCTTCCAGCACCCTGCCTTAGTGCTTTGGTGACAAGTGCTCTGTCTGTTCTGATTGCTCTCTCCTATAAGTGATCCCCATAAATGGAATTAAATTGGGTTGATTGGTGATTAAATGTTTTTAATATAATTCCTTGCTTCTTAGAATATTTGATATGATGGAAAGTTTGAAAAAAGTGAGGATGTGATATATGCAAATAAGACAAGAGAAAAGAAGGATAAATAGAAACTGCAGGACAAACAACAAGTTTGCAAGAAGAGCAGTGTGCTCATAGTACTTTACCGTATCGGCTGAACTGCCGTCAATATTTGCCTAGTCATAATGATGTAAACATTGCTTCTTGATTTTCAGTTGTTAGATTCAGCCTGTAAACAAAGAACATAAACCTTAATTGTAGTTGTGGAACAGAATATCAATCTTGAAAACATAATGTAAGGCTGGATGCAGTGGCTCACACCTGTAATCCCAGCACTTTGGGAGGCTGAGGCAGGTGAGACGCATCACTTGAGGTTAGGAGTTTGAGACCAACCTGGCCAACATTGTGAAACCCCGTCTCTTCTAAAAATACAAAAATTAGTCAGGCATGGTGGCACGTGCCTGTAATCCCAGCTACTTGGGAGGTTGAGGCAGGAGAATTGCTTGAACCCAGGAGGCAGGGTTTGCAGTGAGCCAAGATTGCAGAACTGCACTACAGCATGGGTGACAGAGTGAGAGCCTGTCTCAAAAAAAAAAAAAAAAAAAGAGGAAAGAAAAGAAAAGAAAAGAAAAGAAAACTTAAAGTCCTCTTGGGTTGGTAGGAAGGAGTAGGGAGACTAGGGAGAGAAGTTAATATCTTTAGCTTGCCAAGGGAGAGTCAAGAGACACTCTAGAGGCATGGTGGCCCTAGGAGCAGAAGTATAAAGGTGGTATTTACACTTATAAAGACATCAAAATGAGAAATTTAAAACAGTTTCCAGTGTAACCTGAGTTTAGTCATATGCACTAAGAAATAATGCCTAAAATCATTAAGTCTAGAAAGTATTTTTAAATTATTTTATCTAGAGACTTGGAGAGAAATACCCGCAGAAGCAGCTGGAAGAGTCCAGAGTGGCCCCACTGGGAGTTGGTGGGGAGGGAGGGTGATATCTGGGGCCTTCTTTTATAATTTCTTCTGTGCTCCCTGACTGTTTAAAAAACCAAGTGCATATGCTAAAAACCCAAAGCCAGCAAAAGGAGCTTTCTCGTCATCACATTGGATGTGGTGTGGGGCTATTTGACAACACTCCATTCATAGGCAGTTCCTAGAATCTAGAATTTATTGACAGACATGCTTCCCTCAGAAATCTGTTGTGGTTCACACTCCCTCCCCGAAAACCTTGGGGCGTGGTGGGCCTAGGATGAAGCCCCTAGTAGGCTTCATCAAGCGAGGCCTGAGCAAAATGACCAGGTGGGGTGCCAGGGCTGGAAGGCCACTATTAAGGTCAGAAAGAATTTGTGGGCCCTTCTCTGGGTGGGGTATATGTGCTGCCTGTCGGGGCAGACAGGGAGCCAGACTAGACCCAGACCTCAGGAGCTCAGCCATTCAGGGCCACCTCCACCTCCTGCATACCCCTAGCTGGGATGGAGGACAGAGAGAGGGACCATTACTGCCCAGTGAACAGGAACCCAGAGCTACTTGCTTTCTGGACCAGTTGTTCCCAGCCTCTCGGCCATTCTGTGGCCCCAGCATTCCTCCCCGAGGACAGATGGAGGCAGCAGTTGGCAGCTAGATACATGCACATGTGTTGTAAGACTCTCCCCTCTGCAGGTGGGAGGGCAGGTCCCAGGAAGGAAGGCCCAATCCTTCTTTCCTCTCCTCTTGCCTCCTTGCCACAATCTGAAAAGCTGAGGACACTGGTCTGCAGGGAACCCTTCTGCCCTCTTTTTACTCGCCTTTTGGTCCACTGCAAAACCCCCTCCAGAACTTCCTGTTTCGTCCCACCTCAGGTAGGACCCCTGACTCCAAAATAATACACCTCCACTCCCCTTTAAGTCCCTGTCTCTCAAGGTCCTGCTCCTAATTGCCCTAGAGCCTTGGTACTCAAAGGGTGGCTCTTGGACCTGCAGCAGAGGCATTACTCAGGAGCTTATTGGAAATGCAAAATTGGGGCTCTACCCCAGACCTCCTGAATCAGAATCTGCATTTTTAAGGAAGCCCCCAATTTATTCACAGGAACATTGAAGTTTAAGAAGCAGCAAGTTAGAATACACAGTCTGATCCATCAACTTACTCTATTACTACTAGCTGACATTTTAGAATTCTTCCTATGGTCCAGGCGGTGTGCTAAGACTTTGTATATCTCATCTTAAGTTGCACACAGCTTTACAAGGTAGAGACTCTTTTGAACCCGTTTTACAGATAAAGAAGCTAAAGTTTGGAGAGATTAAGCAACTTTCCTAAGGTTACGCAGCAAATAACAGAATGGAGATTTAAACCTAGGTAGTATTCTAACTCCAGAAAACTCATAGATCTCAAGGCTGAGGTTAGCAATGATGTTATCCATCTTGGGGCGCGGTGGGAGGGGCGGATCGTGCTAAGACTCTTGGAAGAACATTCAAGTAGGAGAAGCTGCTCAGCAACTGGGAAGGGCTGAGGACAAGGGCGGGGGAATTTGGGTTCAAGAACCACTTTTTTGTTTGTTCATTTTTGGATGGAGTTTCACTCTGTCACCCAGGCTGGAGTGTAGTGGTGCGATCTCTGCTCACTGCAACCTCTGCCTCCCGGGTTCTAGTGATTCTCCTTCCTCAGCCCCCTGGGTAGCTGGGATTACAGGCACGTGCCACCACACCCAGGTAATTTTTGTATTTTTAGTAGAGACAGGGTTTCACCATATTGGCCAGGCTGGTCTCGAACTCCTGACTTCAGGTGATTCGCCTGCCTTGGCCTCCCAAAGTGCTAGGATTACAGACAAGAGCCACCGTGCCTGGCCAAGAACCATCTTTAACAGGACAACTTTGGGAAAGTTACTTAGATTCATCTGTGAAGTGAAAATGATAATGACAGTTTCTGCCATGCCAGGTTATGTGATTATTCAATGAGAAAACATATGCAAATCCCTTGATAAAGAGTAAGCATCCAACCAACATTTATTGGACCACTTCTCTGTGCTAGATATTGGGGATGCAGAGATGAGAGATGACACCCTGTTTTCTGAAAGTTCAGAGCCCATGTGAGGTGGGATGGGAACAGATTATATCAGAAGATGAACAACACAATGTGGTCTGTTATAACAGGGAAGCACAGGAGGCTGTTGGGCTCGAAGAAAATGTGTGCAATTCAGTCTGTGTGGGTAGAAATACTTCCTAGAGAAGGTGGTACCTACGTTGACTTCTGAAAAAGTTAAGCTGGTGGAGAAGGATATTCTGGATGAAGGGAACAGCATGTAGCCAGAGCTGGAACAGTAAAGAGAGATTTTGCATACAACACTACCCAGAAGTCAGAGAACTAGAGAGCCTGGGGAAGGCAGTTCCCCACAACACCAAGCAGGCAGGAGAAGGGCAGGGAATGGATTAGAGGTAAATATGCAGTTCATAGATTCTCCCAGCTCTTCCCCGACCTGCCTACATTGTCTCTCTTGGCTTCCAGGCTCTTTCTGGCTTCTAACTAATGTTTGCTCTTTTCATGAACACACAATTGCTCCCTCCTCTCCCCATTGCTGGGTTTGGGGATCCAGTATTGGGGCTGGTGCCTCAGACCCCCATGGCTCCACTTCCCAGCTTCTTCCTCAGACCTGACTCTGGTCTTAGGAACGTGACGTCCTTAGGGCTGTCACTTAGCCCCATGGTGGTTTTGTATCTCTTCCCACAGGCAGATAGGCCTGTGCCAGGGTTCACAGATAAGCAAGCGAGGGCTGACTGGCCCCCTCAGTTGGGGCATTTGCGCAGTGCTCAACGTCCACAACCACACATGGTGTCCTGATTCTCAAGATCCTGCCCCATTCTCTGCTTAGATTAGGGGCACCTTGAAGGCAAAGATGCTCATACTCATCTCTATCATAGTGGCCAGGAACAGGATCACCCAGTGGGACAAGTGGATGACCTCATGCCCATGTCCTCCAGCCCAACTGCCAAAGTCAGAGAAAAGGAATCCAGGGCTGGCAGTGCTTGGCCTGTCTGGCGGTGCCAGGGCTAAACCTGTTTCAGTCTGAAGCTCTCCCTAGCTTGGGCTTAGAGCACATTGACTATCCCATGTCTGCCCTCCAGTGGGACCCAATCTTGGCAAAGCATCTGAGGCTGGAGTAGGGAGTGGGACCTTCAGGTCCTTCTACACAAGGGAAGATCAAAGAGGGGCAAGGGAACAGGCCCTGCTATGAGGGAATTACAACCGGGGTGGAGAGATATTAGATTTATCAAGAGAGCAAATAATGAATAATTCAAGCAACAGATCATTTCAGGGCCAGACCCTGCAGTTCAGGCTTCCCAGACTCCCCCAGTGAATGTGCCTACTGAGCTCCCGCTCCGGGCCCTTGGGAGTCTGGGGTGAGCCGGCACTGCCTGCTGCAAGCTTGAGGGCTCTTTGAAATTATCCGTTTCCTCTTAAAAATTCATGAGAATTTTGCACTCTACTTCTGGGCTTGTTTTAACGCAGTATTGATGTGTTAAGCTACTTTTTGTGAGTAAGACGGGAGCTGCAGAAGACGCCTGTGTTCACCTGTCACTTCACATGTGGCTGGCACCGTGTTGGTGAGGAGACAGCTTTCCCTTTCTGGTACCAGTGGCTCAATTTCTCTCTGGGGGAACCACTCCTCCCCACTCTCTGTCCATGGCTGGACCCTGCCCTGTCCCAGGTGTACCCATAACTCAGGTTACATTCCTCTGAGTGCAACATTTGCTTCAGAAATGAACACATGGGCCGGGTGCGGTGGCTCACACTTCTAATCCCAGCACTTTGGGAGGCCGAGGCAAGCGGATCACCTGAGGTCAGGAGTTCAAGACCAGCCTGGCCAATATGGCGAAACCCCATCTCTACTGAATAAAAAAAAAAAAAAAAAAAGGATAAAAAAATTAGCCGGGTGTAGTGGTATATGCCTGTAATCCCAGCTACTGGGGAGGATGAGGCAGAAGAATCGCTTGACCTCAGGAAGTGGAGGTTGGAGTGAGCTGAGATGGCACAGATCTCCAGCCTGGGCAACAGAGCGAGACTCCATCTCAAAAAAAAAAAAAAAAAAAAAAAAAAGAAATGAACATGTGGCCCAAGCAGACCAATGAGTATCAGCCCTTTGGCGTCTGCTGCTACTCTTGCAACAGAGAAGGACTGTTTCAGCTCGGGTGGGTAAACCACTGAGATGTAGCCTAGAAGTTTCAAGGTCACCAGTAGAGGAAACTGCCTGGGAATGAACCAACCCAAAGGAAAGCATTACTAAAGGGTGGAAAGAGGTAAACCCCAATGACATTATTCTAATCCTGGGATCTAGCTGTACCTAAAGCCATGTAATTTCTTGGTTAAATTGATTTGCCTTAGGTTATTTTCACTTATAACTAAAATTTGAGTACTGACTAATCCAACTAGTGGACACATGCCCCAGTTTGGAGACACAGGCCTGGTGGAAAGAATGTTGGGACATTCGTTTGGGATCAGGAGGCAGATGGGTCCTAGCTTACCCACAAACCTGCTGTGTGATTTTAGAGGTTGGATTAGGTAATCACCAGGGTTTCTTCCAACTTTAAGATTCTCTGCCTAAAAATCTCGTAGAGCTGGGTGCAGGGCACACACTTGTAATCCCAGCTACTTGGGAGGCTAAGGTGGGAGAACTGCTTGAGCCCAGGAGTTTGAGTTCAGCCTGGGCAACACAGTGGGGCCTTGTCTCTAAAAACAAACACAAACGAACAAAAAAAACCCAACCCTCAGCCCCTCACAAAACAACAATGAAACAAAACAAAACAAAAAAACTTGTAGAATTTAAAGGCAAATTGACTGCAGACTTGGGGTGAGATTCCTAGGCTGAAAATCTGAAGATTCCGACTCTGTATCTGAGCAGGCCTTGCAGATCTGTATTTTTAACACAACGTCCAGGTAATTTTGATTCATAGGCAAGTTTGGAAACCACTCAAATTCTTAAATTCTTCTTCCTGAGGCAGCCATTTAAAGTCTTCCAATAAGAATTTATTGAACACCTACTATGCATCAATGGCTCCTTCCTCTGACAATGGCCTCCTTGTTGGGTGGGGAAACTGACCTCTGTCCTCATGCTGGACTTTCTATAAAATTCCAAAGGTAGCTCTGAGGAAAACACATTACTGGCAGCATACTTCCTCCAGTCATTCACTTGCTTATAAATGGCATTTAAAGCTTTTATTTATGAATAAGCTATTCACTGTCCAGTTGGTTCATTTATAAATAGCAAGTAGACTAACATGTGCATTTATGTTGCTTTTGCTGTTGATGTCTCATTTAAAACCTTAACAAGACTGTGCCATAGCAACCGTAACTCACACGTTGCTAGAATTCAAATGGCTTATTATCAAGATAAACATTTATTATATTAAGGTATGCAATATTAGTGTCATATTTTATACATGGTTACTTGTAGCATAGTTCAGCTCGGGGCCAACACCACATTGAATTATTTAAAGCTATTTCTCCCAGGGTTATTAAAAAGTTCAGTAAAATATATATTAGTGTATAAAATTTTAATGCATAGTTCACATTGCAGTATTTGCAAGCTCTTGGCCTTTAGAAGAGGAAAGCCGGGGAAGCAGAGCCCCAAACAGACCCTCTCTTTGAGAAAGTGCTCACAGCGCAACAAAACACAACCTCCACTTTGTCTCAGCAATGACTTCAAGCCCTGCAAAACTCGCTTTCTAGAAGTTACAGGCAAGAAGGCCAGAATAAGGTGAAGCCACCACTCGTGGCTCTGGGAGAACTTTGGGTTCTCAGTCTCAGTGAGTTTGACTCCTGCTCACTTGAGTACAGAGAGGGAATCCACCAATTTTCTCTGCTCTCCAGGGCCCCCATATGGACTGCATTACTTGGGTGGGCAATTAATTTGGTGTTTACCCTACTGCTTTAACCCATATTGTGAGTGTTTATTGTAGCTTCTCTGAATTGCACCTTCCCTAGAAGGGCTGGGTGGAGCTGAAGTACAGGGTTTTGAAAATTCAGCCCTAGAGAAGCCCCATTTGGGTTCTGTCAAATGTAGCACCTACTACTGCCAAAATCCTCTCCTTGCCAACCACAGTCCCCTATATCAGGGCAAGAGACCCTGCTGGCCAATGTGTGGTCACACCAGGGTTGGATTAGGTGACCTTCAGCTTGAGCAAGTCACCGCCTTCCCTTGAGCCCTAATTTTCCCAACAAATACCTGAGGATGTGAATATAGGACATGTGCCCCAGAGTTGGTCCTCCACCATTGTTCATTCCCACACCAAGAATATTGATTTTCTTCTCCTGAGATCTGGGTCATCAGCACATTCTCATTTTTCTTCTTTATCACCCAGATAGCTGTGGGCCAGGCTGGCCTCACAGTAGGTGCTCAGTTAGTAATTATTCTATGGTGGTAAAATCTATTGTGTTGTTCATTTCTCTTATCCTCTTTGTGGAGGAGGCTCCGGAAGAAGAAAAAGGTCATTTTTCTTTCTTCAGTTTTCTTTCTTAACAGATAAGGGTAGATTAGGTCTGGATTCCTTTGCCTCTGGAGATGTTGATAACTTTTGGGTTTCAGAGCCCAGAACAGAAGCTACCAGGGCTCCTAGGTTGGGGTTCCCTGAAGCAGACCCCAGGACAAGAGTTTGGCAGCAATCTGGGAGGTGACCACAGGAGCCACACAGTAGGCGGAGTGGAGAAGTGAGCCCAGACATGGAGGGGAGCTAATGCAGGGTGTGTTGACCGGCAGGTTACTGCTGAGGGCACCTTGGGCTCTATCCCACTGGGAGGTTGTGTGAAACACAGCTCCCTCTGTTGTTCCACCACAGGGAGCTGATGTATTTATCCCCAAGTCATTGATTGAGGTTGCTTCCAGGTCATTAACTTCCAGGTACTTCTGGCTTGCACAGTGAGCCAAGCACCCCCCTGCAGCTGTGAAAGTCCTCAAGCAGAAGCTTAGTCCCCAGAAAGGTGAGTTCTGGGCTTAGCAGCAGACACCTAGAATTATTGCTGCACCTGGCACCCAGAAGACAGCCCTTCCACACTAGGGGCTCAAGCTTGGTTCTGCCTGAGGAGGAGGAGGTGGAAGCTGGTGCTTGGTGTTTGGGATGACTCCTGGAGGTGGAGGAGAAGGTGATGGTGAGGTCCATGCGTGGTGAAAATGACACCTCACCTTCATGTCAAGGCCTCCAGGGGATGATACACAGTTGTCAGTTACTGAGCCCTAAAGGATGTGATGTTGGGAGTAGCAGCAAACACACACAGCATGCTATACAGGAGGTAAAATGTGACACCACCCTTTTTAAATAGACAGCGTGGGCAATGGGCATCTTAGTGGTAGGCTGAAGACCAGAGACTTGCTTCCCCAAGTTTTCAAGACTGTGCCAGTCTCACTGGCTTCTTGGGTGACCTTGGGGAAGAGAAGGTATCCCCAGTAGTGAGTTATGTTGGGCATCTCACTGCCCAGGGAAGTAGGAACTGAGAGCCAGATGGAATTTGAATTAGGAAAAAAGAAAGTAATGCAATATTTCTTGCTCTTGAGTGTTGTGGTGGAAGTGCAAATCTGTTTCAGTGGCTGGAGTGGATACAGTTTTGAAATCAGATATGAGGGAAGCCTGAAATGTGAGGACACAATACCAATGGCAAGCAGTTGTATTTAAATCCTGATGTCAAGCGCAGACACACAAAAAGAGGGGTCTCCTTTGCAGTGAGAAAAAAAATAGGATCAAGAAACTAGAGCAATAGCAGAGTGTAATTCTTAAGTAACGGAGACAAAAAAGTTGCCTCTTTCATCCTTAGAGACTTACAAAGTGTGTGAAATAATGGAGAAGGTGTAGAATAGGACTTGGATCTTATGACAAAAATCTAGACACTCTGGGGAACTTTAAAACACAGAGAAGGAAATTCTATTTCCCCAAGGGCAACCTGTCACTTTGAGAGATAGCACAGGCTGGAAATGGAGACAGGTTCAAGAAAGGCTAGGAGGAATTCACAATTGGCAAAGGCAGGCATGTTACTAGAAGAATAAAGTTTGGGGCACCTGTCCCTGTTTGAAGGACATTTATGATCCTCACAAAACCACCACAGTCGGTGGAATCATATGAAAGAGTAGGCCAATGGGTCTGAGGTGTCAATCTACAAGGACCACTAAGACAGCAGCAGAATAAATGGAAAACACGGTACCAGTTAACTCAGATGTCTGCACTTGGCACCACACAAATGTGGCAAAACGTACCATGGTCCACTTCTGTTGAGACAGAAAGCATACTAGGGGACATTTAAATATTCATTGAGAACACTCATCTGACACATATGGAACAAATAGGGTCTAAGCTACTGAAGGGGCCTCAGATTCATTAGCCTGTCTGAGACATGCACATGTCTCAGGCCAGCCCTGAGATAATAATTCTAACTCTTAGATAATCATGGTGGCCAGACATGTCTATGAGAAAGCAGAGTCTTCTGGAGAGTGGGTGGGAAAGGCATCTATATCTCCACCAGAGAGAGAGAGTCTGGTGGGAGGAATCATCCACCTGCCTGTGCAGGTCAGTGAGTTCTCATATCTGTATGGGGTGCCTATTGTTCATGAGGTCTGGATCCTCATGAAGTAGATTCTTCAGCCATGCCATCTAGCAGAGGGGACTTTTCATGCTGCCTGCCCAACACAGGTGGCTAGTTTGAGGAGTTTATTTCTTTTAGAGGAGATAATGTAAAGTGCTTTGCATGGTGTCTGGCACAGCATGTTAAAAGCAAAACTTTAGACAAAATAAATTTAACAGAGTCTGTTTGAGCAAAGAACAGTTCATGACTTGGGCAGCACTCAAAACCAGAAGAGGTTCAGAGAGCTCCCCCACAGCAGCATGAGCAACCGGCTTTTACAGGCTGAATGCAAAAATAACGTGACAAAATTACTTGATTGGCTACAGCTGAGCATTTGCTTTATTTGGGTGTAGTTCAAGGGGAGATCCCTAGCTATGTAACAGGCTGGCTAGTTGGCTGCCTGTGATTGGATAAAGCTCAGTTTTGTTGTTGTTGTTGTTGTTGTTGTTGTTGTTTTAAAATGGTTATAAGAAATGCCTCCAAGTTAAGTTTTGGTTTAGCTTTGTAAACGCTCCGGGTATATAGACAACCTTAGGATAATGGTCTCCTTCTTATTTGCTTTAACTATAGTAAGCAGTCAATTATGGCTGGATATTATTTTCAGTTATTATTATTATTGTTGAAATATTTCTTGCACTATTCCTCTTCCTCACCCCCCGTCTTACCAGTCCCTCTGTGTCCCTGTTCAACACTGTGTTTGCTGGTGGAGGTGAGCCTGGTGTGGTCTTGGGTGTCACCAAGCTGGGGCAGCCACGCCTTCCTGTGTGCTGTGTATATACAGAGAAAACATAGACATTTTCTCATCAGAAGGACCTGGGCCTAGTTCAACTCCACCATTTGCTGACTCTGAACCTTGACCAAATTTCTAAGCCTCCATTTTATTACATGGGCAGACTCAAAGCCTCCATGTAGAAATACTGTAACTGTGTATAAAGCGTCTGATTCTTAGTGAGCTCAACAAATAGAAGTCCTTATCACTGGAACATGTGAGGAAACACTAAAGCATCAACAAACCGGGTTTGTTGATGTCCTGCCTGATTTCCTGTAGGAAAGGGTAGCAGGGAAACACTGGGTGGGGAAGGAGGCCACAAGCCATCATGTACTGAACCACAGCCTCCGTGGGGCATTTGCACTGGCCAAGACGGGCACATCATCTATTTATATGGATTTCCTTCCCCATGTTCCATGGGCATATGTACCTACTCTGCACACAAATTCCCATCCCCCAGCACCTCCTGCCCCCTTCCCCTGCTCAGATGCATACACACCATTGCGCTTCCTGGAACCCTGGCCTGGCCAAGGAAGCGGGGAAGTCAATGGACATATTTTCCCAGTTGTCTGGCAAGCAATTAGATTGTTTTAGAAGTTCAGGTTGCAGAGGATTCTGGTTCATTATTGTTCGCGGGTGTCTGCTGGCTCCCAGACCCCGGTTTTTCTTAAATGCTGCCAGCACACCCACAGGGTTCTAGACAAGCATGGATTGATTTAAAAATAAAACAACTGGTTGAGAGATTTTAAAGAAAGCTTTTATTGTCATCTTACTCCAGTTCATTCATTTAGTTGCAAGGAAACATGCTTCCAACCTTTGGTAAAAAGAGAAGCCAAAAGAAAGTTGAAGAAGTCCAAGAAAGTAAGAGCCAGAATGACAATTCAGTCAGTTATCTGTTACAGATGCTGGTGATAATTCACCTCCTTGGATGACAGAGGGAGCTGGGCCTCTCCTCACAAGAGAAGCGTCTTCCTGAATGTGCAAGCTTGAGAATCACCAATACCTCCTGCAGAGGCACTAACAGCTGGATCCTAGCGGCTGCGTTCCCTGCCATCAGGCAGATGCTTGCAAAAGGCAGGGTGGCATGGGGGTTAGAACTAGACCTTTGCTTCGCCACTTATTACCAGCTGTGTGACCTTGGGCATTTTCAGTAGAAAATCTCCCAGGATTTCTATTTCCTCATCTTTAAAATGAGCATAAAGTAGTATTGCTTTCATGGGGATATTGTGAGGATTAAATAAAATAATGTGAAGCATTTAGAGTCATGTTTGGAGTAAAGGTGCCCATCAAATATTATTAATAGAGATTAGTATTGCTGTTATCATCATCATCATCGTCATCATCATCTCCCTCTGGATTTCTTGGTCTGACACATAGTTGACGTGAGTTGTGGATAATTGAAGGTGAGCTAAGAGTGGATCCAAAGAAGCTTGAGAATTCATGCATGGGCTGGAAGCACTTAAGGTTTATTGCCACAGACAAAGACTACATCTTCCAACACCTGTCTGGCCCTGAATGCCTGGGACAGGAGCATTTTTGTCATTTTTCAATAATCTTTGTAAATGTAATCCCTCTATATATTGGCTATATTTGAGCCGAAGTGGCCCAAAGAGTTCGTGAGGGAAGCAAGAGGAGCAAGTGAAACATTTTTAGGGAGAGAAGAAATTAGAGAGCCTTCTATACTTTTCATGCTCCTGCAGTTTGAGGTGTAGAATAGATATTTGTTATTTTTTGGCCATCCAACAACAGGAGCCTCTTCCTGCTTATAGGTAATGCTCTGTTGTGTGGTGCTTGGTAGGAGACAGGACTCTGCCTCCATCTTCAGAATGGGTAGTGATTGGCTAACCCTTTTCTACCCCCCTGGAGGCTGGGATATGAGCCTGTGACCTAGGCTCCGCTAACTGGATATTCCTGTAAAGAATTTTGAAGTTTGAGGAAGTGCAGGCAAGAGACAGGGATGGGTTAGGCAGGGAGCTGAGTCCAGTGGCAGTGCAGTGGTGTGGTGTGGTATTAATGTTGACTGTGTTAGTGAGTGTTAGTTGAGCTCAACTTAACAAGCAGCTACTGAGGGGACAGAGGTGAATGGAGATCAGTTCCCAGCCAGATGGGAAGACAGACAGGCAAGTGAGGAATTGTGAGAATATGCTCAGTGTTGAGAGAGGTGCACAAATGATGCTGGGGGCAGGATGGGGGGAAGGACATGGGAATGGGGGAGTAGAGAAGACCTCTAGGAGCATGGGCCTCAGCTGTGGGGATGAGGAATAGTAGAGTTGGCAGGGAAGTGTGGGGAACAAAAGCAATTCTTTGTGGCTAGAAGTGCAAGGTGGAGTTTCAGGACATAGAGACATAAGCAAAGGTCAGGTCACAGTGGGCCATATAAGCAGGATGACTGTGTAATTTATCGTCCAAATCAAGGAATTTTGTGTGTGTGTTTGTTAAATCAAACTTTTAATTTTGAGATACTTGTAGATCCATATGCAATTGTAAAAAATAATATAGAGACATCCTATGTACCCTTTACTTGGTTTCCCTCAGGGATAACATCACTGAGCAAAGCTATTGTACAATATCTCAACCAGGAAATTAACATTGATATAGTCAAGGTAGAACATTTGCATCACCGCAAGCATCCCTCGGGTTGCCCTTGTGTAGCCACACTCACCTTTCTCCTACTCACCCTCTCCTTAACCCCTCACAACTGTTAATCTGTTCTCTATTTCCACAACTTTGACATTTTAAAAATGTCATATGAATGGAGTCATTACCTCATGTAACCTTCGGATTGGCTTTTTTCATCTAGAATAATTATTTGGAGATTTATCCAGGTTTTTGCATGTATCCGTGGTTAATTCCTTTGTATTGCTGGGTAATATTCTATGGTATAGATGTGTGACTGTTAAACCATTCACCATTGGGCATCTGGACTGTTTCTAGGTTTTGGCTGCTATGACTACAGCTACTGTAAATATTTATATACAGAGTTTTGTGTAAACATAAGTCTTCATTTCTGGCATAAATGCTAAGGAGTGAAACTACTATGTCTTATGGTAGCTCTGTGCTTAGTTTTTTGAGAAATTACCAAATCATTTTCCATGGTTCAAGGAACTGTACTATTTTACATTTCCACCACCAACAACAGAGGAGCAATCCAGTTCTTCTGGATCCTCACCAGCATTTGGTATTCTCCCCATTTTGGATTTAACCATTTTGATAGCTGTGTAGCGGTTATCTTAGCCTTGTTTTAATTTGAACTTCTTTGATGGCTAATGATGTTGAACAACTTTTCATGTGCTGTTTGTTTGTTTGTTTGTTTGTTTGTGATGGAGCCTTGCTCTGTCGCCCAGGCTGGAGTGCAGTGGCGCGATCTCGGCTCACTGCAAGCTCCGCCTCTTCGGTTCACACCATTCTCCTTCCTCAGCCTCCAGAGTAGCTGGTGCCACAGGTGCCCACCACCATGCCTGGCTAATTTTTTTGTATCTTTTTAGTAGAGACGGGGTTTCACCGTGTTGGCCAGGATGGTCTCGATCTCCTGACCTCGTGATCCGCCCACCTCGGCCTCCCAAAGTGCTGAGATCACAGGCGTGAGTCACAGAGCCTGGCCAACAATTTTCTTTCTTTCTTTTTTTTTTTTTTTTTTTTTTTGAGATGGAGTCTCACTCTGTTACCCAGGCTGGAGTGCAGTGATAGGATCTGGGCTCACTGCAACCTCCGCCTCCAGGGTTCAAGCAATTCTCCTGCCTCAGCCTCCCAAGTAGCTGGGATTACAGGCGCACCACCATGCCCGACTAATTTGTGTATTTTTAGTAGAGATGGGGTTTCACCATGTTGGCCAGGCTCAGACTCCTCACTTTAGGTGATCTGCCCACCTCAGTACCCCAAAGTTTTGGGATTACAGGCGTGAGCCACTGCGTCTGGCCCTTAACAATTTTTTTTTTTTTTTTTTTTTTTTTTTTTTTTGAGGCAGAGTCTCGCTCTGTCGCCCAGGCTGGAGTGCAGTGGCCGGATCTCAGCTCACTGTAAGCTCCGCCTCCCGGGTTTACGCCATTCTCCTGCCTCAGCCTCCCGAGTAGCTGGAACTACAGGCGCCCGCCACCTCACCCGGCTAGTTTTATGTATTTTTTAGTAGAGACAGGGTTTCACCGTGTTAGCCAGGATGGTCTCGATCTCCTGACCTCGTGATCCGCCCGTCTCGACCTCCCAAAGTGCTGGGATTACAGGCTTGAGCCCTTAACAATTTTTAAGTGTGCAGTTTGTGTTAAGTATATTCACATTGCTGTGCAACTAATGTTCAGAACTTTTTCTTCTTGGAAAACTGAAACTCTGTATCCATTAAACAGCTCCTTCTCCTTTCCCTTCAACCCCAGCCCCTAGTAACCACCATTCTACTTTCTATTAGTGTGACTACTCTAGGGACCTGTGCAAGTGGAATCATACAGTTTTTGTCCTTCTGTGACTGGCGTATTTGTCTCAGCATAACCATGCTTATGTTGTAGCCTGTGTCACAATTTCCTTTTTCCAAGGCTGTCAAGTCAGGCCTTCTCAGTGTACAGATGAGAAGATGGGGGCACAGAGATGAGTACTCCCATCAGCAGGATTCTATCACAAATGATAGAAACCCTTTGTGGATGGTTGAGAAATCTTCTGGTGCTTTGTAACTTTAATGCGAATTCAGGTCTCTGGGGAACTTGTTAAAATGCAGATTCTGATTCAGTAGGTCTGGGGTAGGCCTGGGGCTCTGCATTTCTAATTAGGTGATGCCGTTGCTGACCCATCCATCTCACTGGAAGTAGCAAAGCTTAGAGAATATTAAATAGCTCACAGAATTTCCAGGTGGGTCAGAAATCCAGGCAAGGTGGCTGCATGGTCAGGAGTAATGCTCCCTGGGAGGTAGGCACAGGCACTGGGGGAGCCCTGCCCTAGCCCGCTGCTGCTGCCGTCCTTGCTGAGTTGCTCCCATGGGGGCCCATTCCTTCTTTATCATCAGCTTTAGATTTACAGTCTGGCATGGAGGCAGCTGACTCAGGGTGGGACTTAGGCTGGTCCCTCGCTGCTAGGGAAGCTGGGAGAGAGAGCTCCTCTAGTGGGAGGGCCCAATTCACACAGTGGGGGATTCCCCAAATTCAGTTCATGGGAGCTAGGCACCTAGAAAGAATGATGACTGTCATATCCCTCTCTAGGTCGGATGAAGTCTGCAATCTTTGAATAACCAATTAGGTTGAAATGCTGAACCTTCTGGGAGGAAGAGCATATGAACTTAAAAGTGTGAGGGACAATAATAATTTTTTATTTCTCTATTTAAAAAGTGTGTAGATATTTATTGAACGTCTACTATGTACAGAGTACTGAGGGGACAGGGTCCTGTGTTCATCTTTCCATCTTATCAGGAACTGGGCTTCGAATACCTTTCTGCAATTTTCTTGATGCTTATGACTTTCTCTGCCCCTGCATAAATCACAGGAATGATCTCTCTTCAGAAAATAGAAATTTCCCTGGTATCCATGGTCCTTTTGAAATTCTGGTCCAATGTCGATTTACATGCACCAAATTATTAAACTCCGTTTATTCAGATTGCCAGTGGACTCCTGGAACATTTTCCTTCATACAGAGGGGAGAATGGGCTTCCTTTCTGTGAACATTCTAGCATGGAAATCTCACAACAATCAGAGGACATAGACACACCACAGATGTGCAAGTTGTCTGACTCAGAATCAAAATGGAGTCATTTGTGTTAAAAACAAACAAACAAACAAACCAAAAACTCTGACAAGTAGAGTTAAAAAGGATATAAAGAGAGGGTTTTCATGCACAAGTGCCTGATAATAAAAACTATCACAAAAGATTCTACAAAAACCAAAATGTTGCACAGAGGTTATCACAACCTTACACAAAAGATAATTCTGCAGGGACATCTGCCTATCAACTGCCTGTCCAAACTCAGAGTGGTGTCACCATTGTTATTGATCCTTGTAGCCAAGGGTGATCATCTCAAAACAATTATATAATCCTCCTCATTTTTTTCTTTAAAACCATTTGTCTTCCCTTACTTTCCTGAATACACACACAGTTTACGATGGTATGTGTATTCCCATGGCAATACCCTATTCCCAAATAAATATTATTTTTTTTAGAGAGCTCCTCTCTGTTGGTTATTTAGGTTGACAGAGGTAAAGAGCCTGGAGATGTTGGATACTTGCAAAGTAACAATAAAAAGGAATGAGGACAGAAGTGGAATTTGCTAACAGGTGGTCAGTATAAAAATTTGCAATCTTAATTCAGACATGCAAATATGTACCTTATTTTTTCTTGAGTGACTGATAGACTCCCTTTTCAGAAAAAGAACTAAATGTACTAGTTGAAGCCACCTTAGCAGAACTGATTTTAAATGTGTCAGTTGAAGATTTAAACTCATCCAATTCAAGACTATTCCACTTCCTCATCAGTTCCTTCCCTCCCAGTGTTACTGGAAAGGAGTCCTGATCTAGACCCCAAGAGAGGGTTCTTGGATCTCATGCAAGAAAGAATTCGGGGTGAGTCCTTTTTCATTTTAATAGACGGTTTCCTTTATTTTATGTGCCTTTTCTGTGTTTTCACATTTTTTTTTCCCCTTATGGGACATGCTTTCAATCTTCATTAGCTTTTATTCTTTATATATAAAATTTTGTATATTCTTTTGTTTGAATTCTTTGTCTTTTATTCTTGTGGGCCTATTTCGGTTTTGTCCACAGTCTTACCTGTCATTTTTATAGTTAGAGGAATTGTCTTGCAACTTTCTAGGTCCTAAGTGAAAGCAGAAATCCTGGCCAGACACGGTGGTTCAAGTCTATAACCCTAGCACTTTAGGAGACCAAGGCAGGAGGATTGCTTGAGTCCAAGAGTTAGCTTGAGACCAGCTTGGGCAACATAGTGGGACCCCATCTCTACAAAAAAAAAAAAAAAAAATTAGCCAGGCATTGTTGTGTGTGCCTGTAGTCCCAGCTACTCAGGAGGCTGGGGTGGGAGGATGGCTTAAACCCAGCAGGTTGAAGCTGCTGTGAGCTACGAGTGTGCCACTGCACTCCAGCTAGGGTGACAGAGTGAGACCCTGTCTCAAAAAACAAAAAACAAGAAAACCAAAAGAAAAGAAAAGAAATGTTCCAAATATTAGAGTCTCCTTAATCAACTCTAGGTAGGTATAATTTTTATATAATGAGGTGCATCCACTTAAAGTCTACAGTTTCATTTTTTCAGATGTATACGTACCAATGAAGCCAGTGCTGCAATCCAGATACAAAACATTTCTATCACCACCCAAAGTTCCTTCATACCCTTTGCATTCCATCATAGCCTCAGGCAATCAGTGACCTGCATTTTGTTATTATAGATTAGCTTATATTTTCTAGAATTTTACATAAATGGAATGATATAGTATATTCTCTTTTGAATATGATTGTCTTCATTCTGCATAGTATTTTTGAAATTCATCCATGTTGCTACATGTTATCAGTAGTCCATTTGTTTTTATTGCTGAGTAGAATTCCATTCTATAGATATACCATATTTTGCTTATGTATTCACTTACTGATGGACATTTGGGTTATTTCCAGTTTGGGGAAATTTTAAATAAAGGTGCTATAAATATTTGTGACATGTCTTTCTGTGACTAGGTTTTAGTTTCTCTTGGGAAATTATCTGTGTGTGGAATGGCTGGATTGTATGGTAAATGAATGTTCAAGTTTTAAACATTCATAAAGAATTTCTTAAAGTGGTTTTTCCATTTTACATAGCACCAGCAGAGCATAGGAGTTTCCAATGCTTCACATCCTAGCTCACACTGGGTATTGTGAGCATTTTTAATTTGCTTTTTAAATTTTAGCTATTCTCATGGTGGCTTTTATTTGCTTTTCCCCCAGACTAATAATATTTAGCATCTTTTTGTGTGCCTAGAATTGCACCAGCTTACTGCCTTAAGAGAGGCTCCAGGACGTGGTGCAAAGAGAACAATCCCAAGTGGAGCCTGGTGGTATCTCTGCTTATTTGTAAGTTGCTAAAGTTTCTTTTCTAATACTTTGTTCATTTTCATATTGTTTTGATTAACTTTATATTAAATTGTAAAAGTTCTTTATATGCTCTGGATACAAGCACTTTTTCAGCTCTAAGAATAGAAAATATTTTCTTTGATTCTGTGACTTGCCTTTTTTTAAGTAGTGTATTTTGGAATAAAAGATTTTTATAAAGTCCAACTTATCAACATTTTGCTTTATGTTTCATGCTTTTCTGGCCCCAAGTAACCTTTGCTTATTCCCAGGTTGCAACAATTTTTTCATGTGTTTTCTAATAGAAATTAGTTTTTGTGTATGGCATGAGATAAGAGTTGGTTTTTATATTAATATCAAATCACACTAGTGTTATTTGTTGAAAAATCTTACCTTGCTCTATTGAATTGCCTTGGCAATGTTGTTGTTGAAAATCAATTGATCGCTAATTCTTTCAGAAAAAAACGAAGGGCCAGGGACTGGATTGAACTTCCTCTCTGAACCAAAAAACCCCAAACAAACAGAAAAGTATAGACAAGACATATGAAATAAGACACTGTACATCAGGCAACAAAGGACAATGTTCTCTGGAAGACAGAAGAAATACAAGGTGAGGCCTAGAATTGCACCAGCTTACTGCCTTAAGAGAAGCTCCAGGACAAGGTGTAAAGAGAGCAATCCCGAGTGGAGCCT
Organism: Chlorocebus sabaeus; assembly: GCF_047675955.1. Taxonomy (NCBI): domain Eukaryota; kingdom Metazoa; phylum Chordata; class Mammalia; order Primates; family Cercopithecidae; genus Chlorocebus; species Chlorocebus sabaeus. Next base: position 49,855,085 of record NC_132918.1, read on the forward strand.
GGTGGTATCTCTGCACTTGAGGACATGGAGCTGATAGTCCAGGGAGGCCAAGGTGGCCAGAGTTCACAGGGAAGAGCACTGAAGAGGAGGGAGTGGCACAGAGAAAGAACCTGGTAATGAACAGGGGGATCTCTCTCAAGTACAGATGTACCTCAGAGATACTGTGGGTTCAGTTCCAGGCCTAGCAATAAGGCACATATCACAATAAAGTGAGTTGTACAATTTTTTTGTCTTTCTAGTGTATACAAATGTTTATACTATACCATAGTCTATTATGGTGAGTCACCAACAGACTATGGTAGAATATAAATGTAACATAGCTAGTCACCAGGCTAGCTCACCCATAATCTATTATGGTAGACTATGGTATAATATAAACATAACATTTACATATACTACACAAATAGCATTATGTCTAAAAAATGTACATGCCTTAATTTAAAAATACTTTATTGCTAAAAACTGCTAATGATCATCTTAGTTTTTAAAGAGTTGTAATCTTTTTCCTGGTGGAAGGTCTTGCCTCAATGTTGTTGACTGCTGACTGGTTAGAGTGGTGGTTACTGAAGGTTGGTATGGCCATGGCAATTTCTTAAAATAAGAAAACGGTGGAGTTTGCTGCATGGGTTGACTTTTCTTTTTATGAAAAGTTTCTCTGTCACATGAAATGTTGGTTGATAGCATTTTACCCACAACAGACTTTCTTTTATTTATTTATTTATTTATTTATTTAATTATTATTATACTTTAAGTTCTAGGGTACATGTGCATAACGTGCAGGTTTGTTACATATGTATACTTGTGCCATGTTGGTGTGCTGCACCCATCAACTCGTCAGCACCCATCAGTTATACCAGACTTTCTTTCAAATTTGGAGTCAATCCTCTCAAACCCTAGGGCTACTTTATCAACTAGGTTTACGTAATATCCTAAATCCTTTGTTATCATTTCAACAATATTCACAGCATCTTCACTGGGAGCAGATTCCATCTTAAGAAACCACTTTCTCTATTCACCTATAAGAAGCAACTCCTCATCTGCTCAAGTTTTATCATGAGGTTGCAGCAATTCAGTCCCATCTTCAGGCTCCACTTCTAATTCTAGTTCTCTCGCTATTTCCATTACATCTGCAGTTACTTCCTCCACTGAAATCTTGAACCCCTCAAAGTCATCCATGACGGTTCGAATTAACTTCTTTCAAACTCCTGTTAATGTTGATAGTTGACCTCTTCCCATGAATCATGAATGTTCTTAATGAAATCTACAATGGTGAACCCTTTCCAGAAGGTTTTCAATTTGCTTTGCTTAGATCAATCAAAGGAATCACTGTTTATGGCAGCTACAACCTTATGAAATGTATTTCTTAAATAATAAGACTTGAGAGTTAAAAATTACTCCTTGATCAGGGCTGCAGAATGGATGTCGTGTTAGCAGATATGAAAACAACATTAATCTCCTTGTACATGTTGATCAGAGCTCTTGGTGACCAAGTGCATTGTCAATGAGCAGTAATATTTTGAAAGGATTTTTTTTTTCTGAGCAGTAGGTCTCAACAGTAGGCTTAAGATACTCATTCAGTAAACCATGCTGGAAACAGTTGTGCTATCATCCAGAAAGAGTAGATTTACCATAATTTTTTTGAGGGCTCCAGGGTTTTTGCAATGGTAAATGAGCACTGGCTTCAACTTAAAGTCACCAGCTGCATTACCTCCTAACAAGAGAGTCAGCCTGTCCTATGAAGCTTTGAAACCAGGCATTGACTTCTCTCTAGCTATGGAAGTCCTAGATGGCATCTTCTTTTAATAGAAGGTTGTTTTGTCTACATTGAAAATCTGTTGTTTAGTGTAGCCACCTTCATCAATTACCTTAGCTAAATCTTCTGAATAACTTTTTGTGGCTTCTTCAGCAGCACTTCCTGCTTCATCTTACAGTTTTACATTTGGAGATGGCTTTTTTCCTTAAACCTCAGGAACCAATCTCTGCTAGCCTCCAACTTTTCTTCTACACCTTCCTCATCTCTCTCAGGCTTCATAAAATTAGGTCAGGACCTTACTTTGGATTAAGGAAATGTGGCTGGTTCGATCTTCTATCCAGACCGCTCAGACTTCTCCATATTAGCAATAAGCCTGTTTTGCTCTCTTATCATTCATGCATTCACTGACGTAACACTTTTAACTTTCTTCAAGAACTTTTCATTTGCACTTACCACTTGGCTATTTGGTGAAAAAGGCCTAGATTTTTGCCTGTCTTGACTTTTAGCACGGCTTCTTCACTAAACTTAATTATTTTTGGCTTTTAAAGTGAGAAATGTTAAACACTTAGAAGCCATTGTAGGGTTAATTGCCCGAATTGCAATATTGTTGTTTCTCAGGGAAGAGGGAGGCCTGAGGAAAGACAGACAGAGAATGGCTGGTCAGTAGAACCGTCAGAACACATACATTTATTGATTAAGTTTGCCATCTTATATGGCTGTGGTTCATGGTGTCTCAAAACAATAGCAACATCAAAGATTACTGATCATAGATCCCCATAACAGGTATTAAATTCAGGCACAGTTGGCGTCACTGAGGAAATCTATAAAATATTTAAGAAAGAAGTAATATTAAAATTATACACAAACTCTTCCAGAAAATTGAAAAGGAGGGAATACTTGCCAACTCATTTTGAGGCCAATACTACCCTTACATAAAACCAGGTAAGAGAGACTATGAGAGACACTAGCTACAGACTAGTATCCCTCACAAACACAAATACAAAACTTTAAAACAAAACGTTAGCAAATTAATAAAAACGTGTAAAAAGAGATAACAAATTATTACCAAGTAGGGTTTATCTCAGGAATGCAAGGTTAGTTTAACATGTCACAATTGATAAATGTGATCTTCCCCATTAATAAACTAACAACAGCCAGGTGTGGTGGCTCATGCCTGTATTCCCAAAATTCGGGGAGGTGGGAAGGTTGGTTGAAGCCAGGAGTTCAAGACCAGCCTGTGCAACATAGTGAGACTCTAGGTCTACAAAAATAACTTAAAAGTAGCTGGATGTGATGGTATGCACCTGTAGTCCTGGCTACTGGGGTAGCTGAGACGGGAGGATTGCTTGAGTCCAGGAATCTGAGGCTGCAGTGAGCTATAATCCTGTCAACAGAATGAGAGCCTGTTTCAATAAATAAATGAATAAATAAATAAATAATAAACAAACTAAAAACCAAACCAAACCATATAATCACCTCAGTGCATGCAGAAAAAACATTTGATAAAATCCAATATCCACTCCAGATCAAAACTCAAAACAAACTAGCATTTCTTCTAAAGGAAATGTTCTCAACTTGTTAAAAGCCTCTATGAAAAACAGCTAACATCTTAGTTAACAGTGAAAGACTGAATACTTATGTCACTAAAATCAGCTATGAAACAAGAATGTCCTCTCACTGCTTCTATTCAACATCGTACTGGAGGGTCTGGCCAATGCAATAAGGCAAGGAAAGGAAATAAAAGACATCTTGATCAGTAATGAAGAAGTAGAGCTGTCCTTATTTGCAGACACTATGATTGATTATGTATAAAAACTAGTGAAATTTACAAAAAGACAATGGAACTAATAAGTAAAAATTTTCTACTATGGCAATGTTGGCAGGATACAAGATCAATATATAAAAATCAATTGGTTTTCTATATGTCAGCAATCAAGAATCCAAAGTAGAAAATTGTTTAAAAATTACAATGACATCAACAAATATTAGGCTGGTGCAAAAGTAATTGAAGGTTTTTAAAATGTAATGGCAAAAACCACAATTACTTTTACGCCAATTTAATATTAAATTAATATTAAATATCTAGGGAGTGGATCTATCAAAAGAAGTGCAAGGCTTGTCCACTAAAACTACTAAACACTTTTGGGAGAAATTTAAAAAGACCTAAATAAATGGAAAGGTTTTTTTTTTTTTCCCCCCCACAAAGTAGAAGAATCAGTAAAGTTAACATGTCAATTCTGTCCACAACTGATCTATAGATGCAATGCAATTTCTACTGAAATTCAAGTAAGTTTTCTTTTTGGGAGATATTGACAAGCTGATTCTGCAGTTTATATGGAAATACAAAAGACTTAGAATAGTCAAAATGACTTTCGTAAAGAAGAACAAGGTTGGAGGATTAATACTATCTGATTTCAAGACCTATTGTAAAGCTACAGTAGTCAAGATAGCATAATATTGGCATCAGGAAAAACAAACAAATCAATGGAACAGAATGAAGAGTCCATAAAAAGATCATACACATAGGGACAACTCAATTTTTACAAAGACGCAAAGGCAATTGGGGGGAGAAAGGATAGTCTTTTCAACAAATGGTGCTGGAATATTTGGATATACGCACTCAATAAAAAGACTTTGATCAATTCCTCCAAGGTAAAATGTGCAAAAATTTCCTCAAAGTGGATCAAATACCTAAATATAAAACTTAAAGCTATAAAATTTTGGAAGAAAATACAGATGCAAGTCTTTGGAATCATGAGTAAGGCAAAGATTTCTTTAATAAGACACCAAAAACAGTCTATAAAAGAACAAATGAATGATCTGGACCTTATCAAAGTAAAAAACTTTTGTTCTTGAAAGACACGGTTAAGAGAATGAAAAGACAAGTCACACACTGGGAGAAAATAAAGCATGTATCTTATAAAGAATATGCACTCAGAATATGTAAAGAGTTCTCAAAACTTAATTAAAAACAAACAAACCAATTAAAAATGGGAAAAAGATTTGAACAGATATTTCAGCAGAAAAACATGTTTGAGTGGTAAATAAACATATGAAACGATGCTCAACCTCACTAGTTATTAAGGATCTGCAAATTAAACACTCAATGAAATACCACTTCATACTTAAAACTACGAAGTCTGACCATATCAAATGTTGGCAAAGATGTGAAGAAACTAAAACCCTCATACACTGTTGGTGGGAATGTAAAATGACACAACTTTGGAAAGCAGTTTGGCAGTTTCCTAAAAAGTTAAACATACACCTCCCGTATGATTCAGCCGTTCCACTCCTAGGTATTTACCCAAGAGAAAAGAAAGTCTATGTTGGAACATTAATGCTCATAGTTGCCTTATTTGTAATGGCCCCAAACCAGAAGCAACCCAAATGCCCATCAATAGTGAGCAGATAAACAAATTGTAGTATATCTATGCAATGAAATACTACTCAGTAATAAAAAGGAATTAACTATTGCTACACATTAAAAACATGGATAATTATGCTGTTATTTATCTGAAAGAATTCAGGTAAAAAAAGAGTACAGAAGAACCAATATGTTCTTTAGCAATCAAAAATGAAAATAACAAGATATTAAACTCAAAGCTTGGACACCAGTTAGTGAAGAACAATTGAAAGCAGAAAATAATTAGGGACTTGGGTATCAAATCAGGGAATTTTATTTTCATTTTCCAAGCTTGATGAGAAATGGCAAGTTGATTAAATCAGTCAGAATCTCCTTGATTATAAATTCATGTGATCATATGTAAATGCTCAACCTTCCAAATCAATTCACCCGCAGAGAATTCTTATATTATAATTATTACGGGCAATTTCAAACAAGATTAGAACAAAGAGTATAATAAACTCTCATGTTCTCATTACTCAGCTTCAACAATTTTCAATTCATTGATAATTCTGGGTTTGTTTTTTTTTTTTCCTAGAGACAGAGTCTTGTTCTGTCACTCAGGCTGGAGTGCAGTGGCATCTCTGCTCACTGCAACCTCCGCCTCCTGGGTTCAAGCTATTCTCCTGCCTCAGCCTCCTGAGTAGCTGAGATTACAGACGCCCGCCACCATGCCTGGCTAATTTTCATATGTTTAGTAGAGACAGGGTTTCACCATGTTGGTCAGGCTAGGCTGATCTTGAATTCCTGACCTCAGGTGATAAATCTGCCTTGGCCTCCCAAAGTGCTGAGATTATAGGTATCAGCCACCGCACCTGGCCGTGACAATTCTGTTTCATCTTTATAGGCCCATCCATTCTCCTTGGCCCAGTTCCAAATATCATGCCATTTCATCTGAAAATATGTGTTTGTTTTTCTACAAGAAAAGGTTTTTTTTTTTTTGGTCTCTGTTTTGTATTTCTAATAATTCAAATCCAGTCCTGGCAACTTCATCTGAAAATTTTGGAGGAATTGGTGAGGAATATGGGACTGCCTACACATTGAGAAAAGTGAATTGATTTACCTGCCAGGAGATTTTTTTTTTTTTTAAGAAAAGGAAAAAGAAAAGGCTTATCTCCTCTGTTAAAAAAAAAAAAAAAAAAAAAAAAAAAGACTGATTTTTCTCTAGCTAGTGGGCAGTGATATCCTGTTTAGCTCTTTGTGAAAATCCCAGAGGATGTTGTGTAACATAATCTTTATCCAGGAAAAGAATTTTAGATGAAAATTTGCAATTCTAGAACCTATGGCCTGTGTGCAGTCGGGCTCCTGAGAGCACCCACACTTGCTTTATAGGAGGTCACTTGATCCAGGGAGTCACTGAACAGATGTTGAACTCCTGTGAGTGCTTCTAGGGCGTTAGCTCTGGGAGTTGTTTTCACTAGACAATAGGATTCTTCGTTCTTCCAGATCTTCCAATCTCTCAGCCCCTCTTTCTTTTTTCTGCCGTGGAACCATATCTCTGCTCAGATGCAGTTACTGCCAAGGGAAACACTGCATTGAGTCCAAAGAATTTCTAGTGAGAAGGTAGTAACTTTTTAAACACAGAAGTTTGGGGATATTACTCCTCCCTCCTCCTCAAAAAGAAACTTAGGTGGGCCGGGTGCGGTGGCTCAAGCCTGTAATCTCAGCACTTTGGGAGGCCGAGGCGGGCAGATCACGAGGTCAGGAGATCGAGACCATCCTGGCTAACACGGTGAAACCCCATCTCAACTAAAAATACAAAAAAATTAGCCGGGCGTGGTGGCGGGTGCCTGTAGTCCCAACTACTCAGGAGGCTGAGGCAGGAGAATGGCGTGAACCCGGGAGGTGGAGCTTGCAGTGAGCAGAGATTGCGCCACTGCACTCCAGCCTGGGCGACGGAGTAAGACTCCGTCAAAAAAAAAAACAACAAAAAACAACTTAGGTGTACTATACATAAACAAAGTACACGAATCCTAAGTACATAGTTTGATACATTTTTATGTATGTATGAATTCATATAATCATCACCCAGATAGAAATGTGAAACTTTTCTAGGACCCCAGCAAGCTCCCTCATGCTCATTCCCAAAATCAATAACATGCCTTTCTCCCTCCAAAGTAACACTATTTTGACTTCCACGATCATAGATAACGTTCACCTGTTCTTGAATTCACCTAAGTGGAATCATATAATCTTTCACGCGTAGCTTCTTTTATTCAACATTCCATGAGCTTCACCTATGCGGTGTGTAAGCAGTAGTGTGTTTCTTCTGTTGAAAATTGTTGTATAGTATTCCACTGTATGAATATGCCACTATTTATTTTTGTTTTCTACCAGTGATGCCATTTGGATTGTTTCCAATTTGGGAGTGTTAAGAATACTCTCCTTTATCAATTATGTATATTGCAACTATCTTTTCTCAGACTGTGCCTTGCCTTTCACTCTCTTAATGTGATTCTTAATGAAAAGTAGTTATTAATTTCAATGAAGTTCACAATGTTAGTCTTTTTCTTTATTGTTATTGCATTCAATGTTCTGTTGAAGAAAGCCTTGATCACTCCAAAAACATAAAGTTTTTTTTTTCCTATGTATTATTCTAGGAGTTTTTTTTGTTGTTGCTGTTTTGCTTTTCATGTTTAGGTTTATAATCACTTTCCATTTAGTTTTTGTCTATGGTGTAAGGAAGGGGTGAAGATTCATGTTTTTTCTATATGGATATCCTATTGATCCAGTACTATTTGTTGAAAACACCATCTTTTCCCCTACTGAATTGCAGCATCATGATGGACTATGTAAGTGTGGGTCTGTTTCTGGACTCTGTTCTATTCATTGGTCTATTTCTTTTTATGCTTACCCCAGTATCAAACTATCTTAATTATTTTTTTAGTCCATTTTGTGCAGCTGAAACATAATATCTGAGACTGGGTAACTTGTAAGGAATAGAGATTTATTTCTTCCAGTTCTGGACACTGGGAAGTCCAAGGTCAAGGGGACTGTATCTGGCAGAGGCCTTCTTGCTGCATCATCCTATGGCAGAAGGCAGAAGGGCAAGAGAGCACACGCCAGAAAAAGAGAGGGAAGGGGGTCAAACTCATCCTTTTATCAGGAAACCACTCCTATGATAACTCACTCATTCTCAAGGTAACAACATTAATCTATCCATGAGGGCTGCCCTCATGACCTAACCACCTTTTAAGGGCCCCATCTCTCAACATTGTTGCGTTGGGAATTACGTTTCTAATACATGAATTTGGGGGACACATTCAAACCATAGCAATGATCATATCTTCATAGTTTTCTCAGTATCTGGTAATGTAAGTTTCCTATTTTGTTTTTCTTTTCTTCATTATTATTATTTTTTAACTTGTATTTCAGGTTTGGGGGCACATATGAAGGTTACATAGGTAAACACATGTCACAGGGGTTTGCTGTGCATATTATTTGATTACCGAGGCCTTAATCCCAGTACACAATTGTTATCTTTTCTTCTCCTTTTCCTCCTCCCACCCTCCCCCATCAAGTAGACCCCAGTGTCTGTTGTTTCCTTCTTTGTGTTCATAAGTTCTCATAATTTAGTTCCCACTTTTAAGTGAGAACATGTGGTATTTGGTTTTCTGTTCCTGTGTTAGTTTGCTAGGATAATAGCCTCCAGCTCCATCCATGTTCCTGCAAAAGACATGATCTCATTCATTTTTATGGCTGCACAGTATTCCATAAGTGCATATGTACCACATTTCTTTATCCAGTCTACCAATGATGAGCATTTAAGTTGATTCCTTGTCTTTACTATTGTGAATAGTGCTGCAATGAACATTTGCATTCATGTATCTTTATGGTAGGATGATTTCTATTCCTCTGGATATATACCCAGTAATGGGATTGCTGGACTGAATGGTAGTTTTGCTTTTAGCTCTTTGAGGCATCCTCACACTGCTTCCCCCAATGGTTGAACTAATTTACACTCCCACCAGCAGTGTATAAGTGTTCCCTTTTCTCTGCAACCTTGCCAGCATCTGTTATTTTTAAATTTTTTTAAATAGCCATTTTGATTGCTGTGAGATGGTATCTTACTGTGATTTTGATTTGCATTTCTCTAATGATCAGTGATATTGAGCTTTTTTTCATATGATTGTTGGCTGCATGTATGTCTTCTTTTGAAATGTGTCTGTTCATGTCCTTTGCCCACTTTTTAATGGGGTTGTTTGGATTTTTTTCTTATAAATTTGTTTAAGTTCTTTGTAGATAATAGATACTAGACTTTGTCAGATGCATAGTTTGCAAATACTTTTTAAAAAAACTTTTATTTCAGTTTTGGGGGTACATGTGAAGGTTACATATGTAAACACATGTCACAGGGGTTTTGCAAATATTTTATCCCATTCTGTTGGTTTTTAGCTTTTTTAAAATTTTTATTTCAGATTTGGGGGTACATGTGAAAGTTACATAGGTAAACACATGTCACAGGGTTTTGCTGTGCATATTATTTCATTACCCAGGTATTAAGCCCAGTACCAAATCTGTGCTTACTCTGTTGATAGTTTCTTTTGCTGTGCAGAAGCTCCTGAGTTTAATTAAATCTCATTTGTCAATTTTTGCTTTTGTTGTAATTGCTTTCAATGTCTTTGTCATGAAATCTTTGCCCATTCTTATGTTCTGACTGGTATTGCCTAGGTTGTCTTCCAAGATTTTTATAGGTTCGAGTTTCACATTTAAGTCTTTAATCCATCTCAAGTTGATTTTTGTATATGCTGTAAAAAAAAAGAGGTCCAGTTTCAATCTTCTGCATATGGGTAGCCAGTTGTCCCAGCATCATTTATTGAACAGGGGATCTTTTCCCCATTGCTCATTTTTGTCAGCTTTGTCAAAGATCAGATGGGCATAGATGTGTGGCCTTATTTCTGGGCTCTCTATTCTGTTCCATTGGTCTATGTGACTGTTTTTGTACCAGTACCACGCTGTTTTGGTTACTGTAGCCTTGTAGTATAGTTTGAAGTCATGTAATGTGATGCCTCCAGCTTTTTCCTTTTTGCTTAGGATTGCCTTCATTATTTGGGTTCTTCTTTGGTTCTATATGAATTTTAAAATAGTTTTTTCTAGTTTTGTGAAGAATGTTATTGGTAGTTTGATAGGAATAGCAATGAATCTGTAAATTGCTTTGGGCAATATAGCCGTTTTAATGATATTGATTTTTCCTATCCATGAACATGGGATATTTGTGTCTTCTCTGATTTTTTTGAGCAGAGTTTTGTAATTCTCATTGTAGAGATCTTTCACTTCCCTGGTTAGCTGTATTCCTAGGTATTTTATTCTTTTTGTGACCATTGTGAACAGGATTGTCATTCTTATTTGGCTCTTGGTTTGACTGTTGTTAGTGTAGGAATGCTAGTAATTTTTGTACATTGATTTTTGTATCCTGCAATTTTGCTGGAGTTGTTTATCAGCAGGAAAAGCTTCTGAGCTGAGACTATGGGGTTTTCTAGATATAGAATCATGTCTTCTGCAAACAGAGATAGATCGACTTCCTCTCTTCCTATTTGGATGCCCTTTATTTCTTTCTCTTGACTTTGCTCTGGCTAGCACTTCCGATACTATGTTGAATAGTCTGAAATTAGGATTAGAACTCTTTTTTTTTTTCTGTTTTCCATTTGCTTAGTAGGTTTTCCTCCATCCCTTTATTTTGAGCCCATGAGTGACATTGTGAGATGGGTCTCTTGAAGACAGCATACCATTGGGTCTTGCTTTTTTTTTTTTTTTTTTTTTTTAGCTTGGTGGCCTACCCCTTCCTCTGGGAGCACTGTCCCAGGAGAATTCAAATCTCTGTCTTTTATGTGGGACATTTAGCCTGTTTACATTCAAGGTTGCCATTGATATGTGTGGATTTGATCCTGTCATTGTGCTGTTAACTGGTTATTATGTTGGCTTGTTTGTGTAATTGTTTTACAGTGATACTGGTCTCCATGTTTAAGTGTGTTTTTGTATTAGCTGGTAGTGGTCTATCCCTTCTATATTTAGTGCTCCTTTCAAGATCTCTTGCAAGGCAGATCTGGCAGTACTGAATTCCCTCAATGTTTGCTTATCTGAAAAAGATCTTATTTCTTCTTCACTTAGGAAACTTAGTTTGGCTGGATCTAAAATTCTCGGTTGAAGATGTTTTTCTTTAAGAATATTGAATATCGGCCCCCAAACTCTTCTGGCTTTTAGGGTTTCAGCCGAGAGGTCCACTGTTAGCCTGATGGGTTTCCCTTTTTTGATGACCTACCTTTTCTCCCTAGCTGCCTTTGACATTTTTCCCTCATTTCGACCTTGGAAAATCTGATGATTATGTATCTTCGGGATGAACTTCTTGTGTAGAATTTTGCAGAAGTTCTCTGTATTTTCTGATTTTGACCGATGGCCTCTCTAGCAAGGTTGGGGAAGTTTTCATATATGATATCCTGAAATATGCTTTCTAAGTTGTTTGCTTTCTCCTTATCTCTTTCAGGATTGCTAATGGTTCATAGATTTGGCCTCTTTACAGAATCCCATACTCCTCAGAGATTTTGTTCATTCCTTTTTATTCTTTTTTCTTTATTTTTGTCTGACTGTCTTATTTCAGAGAAACAGTCTTGTATTGTGTTAGTCAGCTCTGTTGGATCTGTTAGTTTCTTTTATATACCAACTATTTTGTCCTTCAGCTCCTGTATTGCTTTATCATGACTTTTATTTTCCTTGGATTGGGTTTTGCCATCCTCATGAATCTCGATGATCTTTGTTCCTATTTATATTCTGAATTCTGTTTCTGTCATTCCAGCCAGTTTGGCCTGGTTAAGAACTCTTGTTGGAGAACTGGTACTGTTGTTTGAAGGACATGTGACACTCTGGCCATTTGAGTTACCAGAGTTCCTGCACTGGTTCTTTCTCATCTCTACATGTGGGTATTCCTTTGATTGCAGTGTAGATTGAGTATAGTCAATGGACTTTTATTCTGAATGTTTTCACTGGGTCAAGGCTTTGTGCAGGGTCTTTACTTGATGCTGACTTCTTGTCCCTTATTTCAGAGAGTGGTATGTTAGTGAGGTATTTTTGGTGTTGAAGCTTTGGGGTGTGATTCAGCAGGTGGCATTCAGGCATGTTGGTCAGTTGGTAGACTCTTGCTTGGTTGTGTGGCTCCCCTATGTTTCCTCACAATTGCAGCCATGTCCCCTCTCAATGCTCTGAAAGTGTGGGTTCCTCTCCCCGTTGAGTCCTGACTGTACATCATGACTTGGCACTCTTGGGCTGCTCACTTTAGCTCTGGGGCTCTCTCGGTGTTTATGTTTCTTCTCCAACTTGAAGGCAGCAGAGGAAGAGATCTTAGTAGTGGTTGTGGCCGAGAGTCATTTGCTTGTCTCCCGGGAGCTCCACCCCAGAGAGCTTTGGGTCAGCAATTGCTCAGTGCAATCAGCCCAGGATGGAGGGTATGTACTGGGCCCAAGCAAGGGATTACCTGTCTGGTGACAAGCAGTGGGAGGTGTGTGGAACCCCTGGGAGACAGACGGGCCTCCTCTCCTTAGGTGGACCGCAGCTTGTTGGAAGTATGAATAAAGCACTTAGGGTCTTTACACCTTCATTAGTCAGAGGTTGGCAGGGCAGTTCCACTGCAGAGGCAGTGGCAGAGAGGCTTTCAGTTGTCCCTGGAGGCTCTGTCCGGGGAATTGCTGAGTTGCTAGTGGCTTGATAGCTCTGGCATAGAGTTGCTGGAGGCCCAGGCCTGGAGGACCTGCCTGGTGAGGAGATATGGGAATAGACACCCATGTAACAGTCTGGCCACTTTCTCTGTAGGGTCACTCCAGTCCCTAGTAACCTCACATTTTCCAGTATCTGGAGGTATCACCAGTGAAGGCTGCAAAACAGCAAAGATGGCAGCCTGTTCCGCCCTCAGGAAGCTTCATTCCCAAAACATACAGGTCTATTGGCAGTTCAAAGGCACCTGTAGGAGGTGGCTGGAAATCCTGGTTGGGAGGTCCTGCCTAGTGAGAAGGAATGAGACTGAGGACTCACTTAAAAAAGCAGTCTGGCCGCATTTTGGTAGAGCAGCTGTGCAGTGCTGGGGGATCCCTTCTGCCCCCAGTTGCTCGCTCTCCAAAGCCTGAAGGCTGGATTGGCTAGGTGGCCCAAACAGGAAAGACAGCGGTCCACCCGTTCCTCTGGGAGCACTGTCCCAACAGAATTCAAATTTCTGTCAGCTGGTGAACATGGGTAGGGTGGCTGGACACTCAGTTGGGAGGTCCCACCCAGTGAGGAGGAACAGGATCGGGTGTCTGCTTAAAGCAGCAGTCTGGCCATGTTTTGGTAAAGCAGCTGTGCTGTGGGGAATCCCTTCTGCCCCCCGTTGGCTCAGACTCTCCAAAGCTTGAAGGCTGGGATGGGTAAGGTGCCCAAACAGCAAAGATGGTGTTCCACCCCTCCCCCTAAGAGCTCCTTCTTATGGAGGTGCAATGCCACTACTGGTGGCTGGCTGGAATTCCAAGCCAGTGGGTCTTATCTTGTGAAGTGCTGTGGCAGTGGAGCCTGCAGGCTGTCACTGCTCCGTCCCCTGGATTCAGTCTCTTTCTTAGGTGTATGTATGGGAGTCTAACCTCCCATTTTGTTGGGTCTGCACCTACTTTTGCTGAAAAGCCCAAATACCTAAGCCTCCAGGTTTTCCACGCATGCCTGAACAGCCGCTCTGCCAAGAGTCCACATAGCTCTGTCTGTCAGACTAAAGGCCCTGGTGGAGTGGGTTCACAAGATCTCCTCACCTGAGGGTTGCAAAGATCCATGGGAGAAGTGTGGTTTCCTGGGGTTTCACATTCACTCACCCTTCCCTGGGCAGGGGAGGGTCTCCCTGGCTCTGTGTTGCTCCTGGGTGGGCCACTGTCCTGTCTTGCTTTTGCTCATTCTCCATGGGTCAAGTTGTTTCCTTGATTAGTCCCAGTGCAAGTGTCTGGATGTTTCAGTTGAAGGTGTTGTATTTACTCATGTCTTCTGTTCCTCTCCATGAGAGCCACACATACTACCTGCTTCTAGTTCGCCATCTTGGCCTGGCATTGTTTTCTTTTCTAATATTTTTACAGCTATTAAGGTCCTTTGCATTTCCAAATGAATTTAGAATCAACTTGTCAATTCCACAAAAAAAGCTCAGAAAATTTGTATTGTTATTGCATTGACTCTACAGATTACTTTGGGTAGAACTGACATTTTTAACAATATTGGATTATCCAATTGATACGGTAGAGCCCTCTATTTCTTTAGTTCTTCCATGTCTTTTCCCAATGTTTTGTAATTTTCAGTGTGGAGGTCTTGCACATTTTTCATTAGATTTTTCTATTTTTGTTACTATAAATGGCATTGTTTTACATTTCATTTTCTTTTTTTTTTTTTTTTTTTTTTTGAGACGGAGTCTTGCTCTGTTGCCCAGGTTGGAGTGCAGTGGCCGGATCTCAGCTCACTGCAAGCTCCACCTCCCGGGTTTACGCCATTCTCCTGCCTCAGCCTCCTGAGTAGCTGGGACTACAGGCGCCCACCACCTCGCCCGGCTAGTTTTTTGTATTTTTTAGTAGAGACGGGGTTTCACCATGTTAGCCAAGATGGTCTCGATCTCGTGACATCGTGATCCGCCCGTCTCGGCCTCCCAAAGTGCTGGGATTACAGGCTTGAGCCACCGCGCCCGGCTTACATTTCATTTTCTAATTGTTTATTGTTAATATGTAGAAATACAACTTCTAAAATATTAACCTTGTATTCATATTTTCTAAATTCCCTTATGAACTCTCATAGTTTCCTATATTTTTTCCTATGCATACAATGATGTCATTTGCAAATGATGGTGATTTTGTTTCTTTCCTTCTGATTTTTACACCTTCTAATTTCTTATTTTTGTCTTATTAAACTGCCTAGGGTTTCCAATACAATATTGTGTAGAAGTGGTAATAATGGACAACTTTTCTTGCTACTCATCTCAAAAGGAAGCATTCAATAATTTTTCATTAAATATGGTATTAACTGCAGGTGTTTCATAGATATCCTTTACTAGTTTCAGTAAGTGTATCTCTTCCTAGTTTTATGAAAATTTTTTTCAGAATCATAAACAGGTATTGAAATTTAGCAAATAATTTTTCTACCTCTATTGAGATGGTAATTTTTAAAATTTGGACAATACGATTATATCACTTTTTGATTATTAAGCCAAACTTGTACTCATAAAATAAATCCACTTTGGTCATGATGAACAGATATATATACTCCTCGGTTTGATCTGCTAACATTTTAAGATCTTTGCATCTCTGTTTTGAACTAGTGTCTCTGGTAATGTTGTGTGCATGCTGGGTGCCCAGGAATAGTTAGAGGTATAAACTCTCATACATGGGTCAGACTCTGTGTAGGTCATTGCTGTGAAAGCTTCATTGAGGCTTGGTTTCCCTCACTCCCATCTACTCTAAGCCAGCTTATCTTCATCACTAATCAAGGGGCATGTCAGAAAAGGGACCATTGTAATGTTAGGCCGCGTGAAATGTGCTCACACTTGGTAGAGTACCCAAACAAGGTCAGAATTAATATGGGATAATCCCAATGTCCGCAGCATAGTAGTATCCTGGAGCCAGCTCATACTGGTTAAAACTTTGGAAATCTTTCAAACTGGCTATTGATTACAGTCATTATTAAAAATTAAATTATATAAGCATACAATTAAATAAATTACATTAAAAACAAATACTGAAAACTCATCACTTTTTAATTATGTTACTACATTTCATTATTATCTTTGCTCTTCAGATCATTTACATCTACCATATCTGTATGATTGGAAACACTCTGTGTTGGTTGGCTACTGATCATCTTTTCCCAATCTGCATTCAGTGGCATCACGTTGGAGCTTAAAATTGGCTGTGGTGGGAGTATTTACATTATGGAAAACAGCAAACACTACAAATCAGGGCTTTTTACTTATCCCCAGAGAGATGGTTGTTAAACATTTACAAGCACATCACTGTGGCAGCGCAGCCATCTGCTCTCTCTACTCCTCTTCCCGGCTTAGCATGCATGTGGGATACTTTACATTTACCAGGTTACCTGTCTATGTACCTTTCCTACTAGAGTATAAGCTCTCCAAGGGTGCAGATTTTATATTCGTTTTCTTCATTGTAGTGTCCTCTGCATCAACAGCAGTGCCTCACACATAGCAGGCCCTGAATAAACGTATTGAGAACAAGCGAGTGAATGGTTTGCGAGTGTCCTCACTTCTTTTCTTGCCGGAGTCCTGCATGCACCAAGTCACTCATCTCTGTGGACTTGGCCTGTTTGCACCAGCTCTCTTTCCCAGCCCCTACTCCCATGGCCTTCATTTAGGCCCTCCTTCCCTCCCTAGAACCAACAGCCTTTCCCTCAATTTCCCCACCTGTACTCTTGTCTCTGGTTTTTTTTTTTTTTTTTTTTTCTTTTTAGATGGAGTCTTGCTCCATCACCCTGGCTGGAGTGCAATGGCACAATCTTGGCTCACTGCAACCTCTGACTCCCAGGTTCAAGCAATTCTCCTGACTCACCCTCCCAAGTAGCTGGGGTTACAGGTAAGGGCCACCACACCCAGCTACTTTTTGTATTTTTAGTAGAGACAGGGTTTCTCCATGTTGGCCAGGCTGGTCTTGAACTCCTGACCTCAAGTGATCTGCCTGCCTTGGCCTTGCAAAGTGCTGAGATTACAGGCATGAGCCACCGTGACTGCTGCCCACCTCTACTCCCACTGACTTGCTAAGCCCCCATCCAAAGACCCTGCATTCCTGCAAAAACACAAACCATACAAAAACACAAACTGGACCTCATAATTCCCACTTCAAATCCTCTGTCGCTCTTGCAACAGCATTTACA
Source organism: Chlorocebus sabaeus (assembly GCF_047675955.1). NCBI lineage: Eukaryota > Metazoa > Chordata > Mammalia > Primates > Cercopithecidae > Chlorocebus > Chlorocebus sabaeus. Next base: position 49,872,103 of record NC_132918.1, read on the forward strand.
AAATCTAATTCTAGGCTCTGGACCTACCTCTTTGTGTCACACATTTGGGTTGTACTTTGGAAGAATGTAATTTTGATAATAACCTAAGGCTCTTTGGAGATGCTTCAGATGTTTAGCATCTGATGTTAGGGTGAGAGAGGAGTTCAAAATCTCCCACCCACATTTGAAACAAATTGGCTTTTATCTATTTATGCACTCAAGTTTTGCATATTTGCAATTTTGTTTGTTTATCCTATAGATAAAGTCTGTTGCATATATTCTTCTCTGGACATTCATCCACTCTCCCTCCTCCTCTGTCCTGCTCTGTGGGTAGAAAGCTGACCTCTGTGGATGACACCAATCAGGCTCCCTTGTTTGCTGTGCTCCTGAGTTTCAGCCAGTGGCAGGCACAGACAGGAGATGAGAGGAAGAGTAAGAGCAAATGAGAATATTTATGCCCTGCTTTCTCCTTGCCAGGCTTTGGTTGGCAGTGGCTGTGGCTGTGTTCCTCCATCTAACCTTGCATCTCCTGTTGGGTGGCTCTCTCTTGTAGCTATAGTTTTTCTTTTCCCAGTTACTGCTCCCTTTTCTTGGTCCTTTGAGCCGAGGGATGCTAATGCTTTTCCCTCCCAGTGTTGCCAGCGCAGGGTTCCTCACACTCAGCTGCTGGTTTCCCTGAACTCTGCCCATATCTCTGTAAATAGTCCCTTTCTTATTGAACTCTCCCTTCAGTCTACCGTTTCAGTGTGCTAGCTGTTTCCTCCTAGAACTCTGACCCGTACTGTTACGGACTGACTATTTGTGTCCCTCCAAAATTCATGTGTTGAAATCCTAACCCTCAACATAATGGTACTAGGAGATGGGACTTGATTAGGTTGTGAGAGTGGAGCCTTATGAATAGGATTAGTGCCCTTATAAAAGAGGCTCCAGGGAGCTCTCTTGCTCTCTGCCACGTGAAGACACAATGAGAAGTCAGCAGTCAGCAACCCACAAGGGGGCCCTCACCAGAAACTGACCATGCTGGCACCCTGATCTTGGACTTCCAGCCTCTAAAACTGTGGGGAATATTTACATTCCTGTTGTTTACAAGCTCTGCAGTCTGTGGTACTTTGTCATAGCAATATGAACTTACTAAGACACATCCCAACCCCTTATTCCTAAGTGTGACTTGCAAGGCCCCACCGTTCATCACTGGGTGCCCCCCTCCACTACCCCGTGTAGCTTCTCCTCTGTTGTTTGGGATTCCTCAACACTCCCCACCGCACTCTAGGCTCTCCACGCTCCAGCACTTGCTTCTGTTGTGCCTTCTCTCCACTGGCCCCGTTGCCCATCCTGTCAGCAGGCAGTTGACACCTGTTTGCCTGTTGGTCTCCCTGAGGTGTAGGGGCACTCTCGGGCAGCAGGAATGTTCTTGAACTTGCACAGAGCTTGGTACAGAGCCATTTGTTGAATCAGGCAAGTAACAGGCAACTCTTTTTTTTTTAAACGCCATCACTGTGTAGTAAATCATCAACATATTATCTCCCTTGGATGGAAATCCCCAGGCATAGGAGCAGTGTTACCGAGGCCCCTGGGGCTGGTTGGAAGAAGGGAAATGACTTACCTTGATCCTCCTCCATGGGCTAACGGGGCTGCACTCACCTGGTACCAGGCCTCCTCCCAGGAAAAGAGCCCTGCTTGCTGAAGAGGCAGAGCAGCTGGGGACACTAACACTGCCACCAAGCCAGGCTTGGCTTGTTCATGGCTCATTTTACTCTAAAACCTAGAAGTGTGTGTGTGAAGGGCACAATTTTATACTTATAACTATATAATGTATAAATACAAATACAAATGTAAATTACAAATATAATTATAATGATAAGCATATAATTTATAATTTATTATCTATTATTGGCCAAATGTGTTACCTGGCCTTAAGAAAACAAGGTTTGGAAATGCTAGGAACCAAACCACTCACTATCTCAAATTCTCATAATCTCACATTTTTCTATTCAAAATAGCACATTGAAGACCAAGCTGTTCTCAGTCTGCTCTTCACTTCTGATTCTAAGGTTATTCTGATTGCTCAGGACAATGCTCTCCGGAAGATCGCCCCCCACCATGGGCCTCACAGGTCAGGGAATGGGTGGGGCTGGAGTCAATTTGTCAAGAATTGTGCAGCATCAGGGCAAGTGTGGCTGGTCCTTTCTCCCCCGTGCTCAAGAGCAACCAGCTCAGCATCACTGGGAAGGGGGAAGAAGAGCTGGGAGGGACTCCCTGCCTTTGGACCTGGCCACAATGGGGACTCCCACCACTCAGCATCCCATTGGCTCTGGGAATGCAGGGAGCCCGGGCCAGCGGTTTCTGGTCTTGAATGTGCATTCTCAAAAATGTCAATCACCTCTTCAAGGAGATGACTTAATTAAGCACCTTATCCAGTGGTTCTCAGCCCTAGTTGAGCATAGAACCATCTAGGGAGCTTTAAAAACTGCCATGGCCCAGCCCTACCCCCAGAGGTCCTGATTTAATTGGACTGAAGAAGGGCCTGTGCACTGGGACTTTTTACAAAGTTCCTCAAGGAATTCTAATGTGCAGCCAGGCTGTCTAATCATATCACCCAGCTCATTACAAATAGGCCCTGAGAATTCTTGTCCTTGTCCTCTAGGAGTTCACCATCTAGCCAGGAACACCTGGGTTTCTCTGGTGTCTGAGTAAAGATCCTGGGTGTCTGTGAGCTCCTTGAATATCAGTGGCTGAGGCTGGAGAGACTTCAAAGTCAAATGCAGAGCCAGCAGACTCTCCCCTCCTGTGCCCTCCCTCGGTCGGGGGTGTGTGTGTGTGTGCACGCATGTGTGTATGTGTGTGCACGCCTATGTGTGGGTACTTACTACCCACTGATGTGTCTTATACCAATAGTCCAGAGAAGCAAACTCAGAAGCCTTAGCGCAGACGCAGGGAGTGAACGCCCTTCAGGGAGGTGGCGGTGAGAGGTCCCAATGCTGTGTTGTGGGAGTGCTGGACGTAGGGCTGGACCACAGAGCAGAGGCCTCTTCTCAAGGGACTGGCACTACTCAGCCTTGGCCAACCTCACCATGAAGGAATGTGGGCCTGGCTTTAACACATCTCCCTAGTTTTCAAGAGAAATCTGAAATCTGGATTTTTCTGTTAAATTACTTGATTTTTCTTTGCTAGGCTCAATTTTATTAAAACACACACACACACACACAAAGTATGATAACAACACAAATCTACACACACACAAAGTATGATAACAAAACAAATCTGTAGGCTGGAATGAGATCCAAGCACCCAGAGCTAGAGGCAAGAGTGCACCAATTTTCTTGTGTTCTGGACTAAAACTGAGCATTTCCACTCCTTGTTAGGGACCTGAAGTGTAATGCTGTGTGGTTCCCTGTTCCTCCGTCTTGGCAAATATGCGCCCCCTGTTCAGAGGCTGTGGCTGGGACCAAGGCCCTGGGGACAGAGACAGCTGCCCTGGCACACATCAACTGCCATATAACGGGGTTACTTGCTACCTGCTTCCATTTCTGTAACACTGTGAGATGAAATATTTGTTTTCTAGTGAAAGATAACCCACACAGGAGCCAGCTGCTAGTGCAGATGACAGAGGAGGAAAGCAAGGGAAAAAGGGCAGCTTTACTCAGAAGATAGGAATGTCAGATGGGGTAGAGTGAGCCAGGGTGCTCATGGGGATCATCAGATCTGTGGGGGACGGTGCCACCATATGCTGTATTCGTAGACAATTACAAAGTGACTAGCAGGACTGGTTTGGCAAGTGCCTCTGCTGGAAATGGGTCATGGAGAGGCCAAACTTTAGAGAATGTGCCAAGCATGGGAGGGGGCTGGATCCGGGTTACAATGTACTCTGGCACTAGGGGGCGGGGGTGGTCATGAGCTCCCAGGATGTCTGCTGCGGACAGGCCCTTGGTCGTGTGTGTGTCTGTGTGTGGGCGCACTTGCACACCTGCAGGGAGCACAATTGCACGAGCAAGCCCGGAGGTATGTGGGGCTCACATACACGGGGACGCTGAGCTGCAGTTTGGGTGGGAGTGGCGGCACAGGGGCCTCCTTTCCTCAGCTCAACTCACTGGGCTTGGGAGTTCCCACTTTGAGTAGGTTGGGAGAGCCAGAAGTTCCCCTCGACCTGGAGATCCAAGCCCTTTCAGGTATTTGGCTCTCTCTCATTTCTTCAGTACTCAGCATCTTCCCAGAGGGCACCCCCCAATCACCCTCAATTATTGGGTCCCTTCTGCTCCCCCGCTGTAGCCCACCCGCTGCTCATCTCCACCCTCTAACGTCATCTGTTTCTTTGCTTGTGTGTCCTATCTCTCCCTTAGAATGTGAGCTCTGATATGGCAGGGCCAGATTTCCTTATTCATGTGCTGGGTGCATGAAAAATGCCTGATAAATACCTGGGAAAAGGTGAGGGAATGAAAGGGCAAGAGATCCAGGAGGCCTCAAGGCCAGGTTCTTGGCTCTGGGAGGATCCTCCCCTCCCCGCTCCTCCTTGCAGTTTCCCATGGTCATCCCAGCTGCTGAGGCACCTCCACCCACCCCTCCATCTTCTCTGAGCCCAGGTGTCTGCTCTGGGCTGTGTGGGAAGGAGCAGGCAGAGGCCCCGCCCGTCAAACGTCCGTAGATCCCTGGGCAGGTGAGACCACAGGGCAGAGGAGCTCAAGTCCCAGTACTCAGGAGAGGGTCCTGGGCCCCTGGAGTGGCATCCTCAGGCCAGGACATGAAGAGCTGAATTCTCAGAGGAGGCAGAGATGGCAGGAGTGGTTAAAGAGGGCTTCCTGGAGGGCCACTGTAAGCCAGATCCTGGAGAGGGTAAAGATGGGGAGGACATTGTTGGGGTGAGGGAAACCACATAAGTGAGGCTTGGAAGCCAAGAAAAGGCAGATGCATCCAAGCTGGCAAGCTGGTGCTGAGATGGGGACTCCATGAGCTGGGAGAGGAAGAGTCCCCAGTTACTGGCTACCTGGCTCAGCCAGCACAGTGTGCACAGAAGGAAGTGACTTCCCCAAGGTCACAGCACAAAAACGATGAAGCTAGGACTCAAACCCAGGCTTCCTACATACAAAGCCACAAAGCCTTAATGCCACAGCCACAGGAAGCTGCCCCTGGCAAACAAAACGACTGAAAGCTGCCTGATGCAGAGCCCAGCCCTGAGGTCAGAGCTGGGAACACTGCCCCTGGGGAGAGGTGCAAGTTTGGTCTTTTGGTGTTCCTCAGGAAGGTTGTCTGCCCTTAAAAGTCTGGAGAGTGCCTCCTCCTCCAGGAAGCCTTCCCTTCCTACTCTACTCTCATCCACCCCGCTTCATGAGCTCCTTCTCACTTTATTATGCTGTACTACACGTCTCTGGGGATGAGACATATCAGCCTGGGCGCTGGGTCCCTGGAAATTGGCATAGTGCGTGCTGTTGGCTGGTACTGCTGAGTGAATGCTATGCCAGTCCTTACCCAGACCCTACACGGACTCTAACTCCTGAACTGCTACCAGCCCAGAGCCTGGCCTTACTTCACACTCACCTTCAGCAATTGGCACTGCTCCTTGATGACAATATACGTTCATCACAGTCACATCCAGCCCCACCTCCAGTCCACTTGGAAACTGGTGTTCCATTGGGTTTGCCCTCCCTGACCCTAAGCCCCTTTGCAGGGCTACCCCTTGGCTCTGGCAACAGGAGGCTGAGTTGTTTTTCCACCATTAAGGTCAGCTTTGCATGGACCCAGGACACAAGCACATTCTCTTGTCCAGGGCAGGCCTTTGCAAAATAGCTGCAGTTTGGGCTCAAGCAGGGACCACAAGTCAGACGAGACAAGAAATGTGCAAAGAGGGAGTCACGTGCCTGGCTTCTACGGGTCTGCGGACAGACCAGGCAGGCTGATGGAGGAAGCTCTCAGGGTCCCTCCCCAGACAACATTTAATACGCAGCTGAAGGACTGAATGACAAACTTTATTAGAAACGCTCCTCATTCATCAGTCAAATTCACATTAAGATGGGGGCAGTGGGGGGGGGCGGGTAGGGAGAGGCAGTGCTGTCTGGGGCTCTGATATCCCACTGCTGTGATGATTTCCAGTTAAAAATGAGCCTGGGCAGAGAGTGTCTGAAACATATAAGAGGTGGCGGCGGAGGCAGCAGCAGCATTCCTGCGAGAGGACCAGGCTTGGAGCGGGTGGAGGATGTGTCTCCCATATCCACCCTTCCAGTCACAAGGCCGCCCCCACAGACCTCAGCTGATAAATAAACAGCACATCACACACACATTTGAAACAGGAAACAGACTCGTACAAGTCTCCTGAAGTGAAAAAATAATTTCCTCAAATAAAGCTTTGGGACAGCCATGCTGCGCCCTGAATGGACGATGCCCAGAGACCCTGACACTCCAGGAAGGCCCCCCAACCCAGGACACATCAGACTTGGGTGTCACCATGCCCCCGGTTCCCCCGTTCCCCTGTTAGCACCTTTGGACTAAGTACTGTCCTCTCCGCATTCCTCTTTTAAAATGCAAATGCTACTTAAAATAATGGTAAGGATATGCTCTTCCCTGGGGCGAACCAGTCAGACTCCTCTTCCCTGAAGAGAGGTGTCTGGGCATCCAGAGAACTGTGAGTCAGTGGCTGGGAAGCGGGGCACGTGGAAAGGGGTAGGTAAACAACGTTCAAAGAGGTAAGCCGGAGGGTGTCTCCACACTGCACTGTCCACTTGCCAGGTCTGCGGTTGGGCCTCCTGGGAACAGTCCCTCAAAGTGGCACAAAGTCCTAAAATGGCATGACAATCCTGCTGCCCTGGCAAGGGGTGTGGGCCAGGAGGGGCACAGCGTCAGGCTGCTTTCATCATTCATTATTCAGAGGCAATTTTCTCCCTGCACTGGCTAATTTCTCCCTGGCCCTGTCTGCAACAGGGTACGCAATAGAAAGTCTCCTGCCTAAATGTTTTATTCATTCTCTTGAATAAGGAAATAGGCTCTCTGATCAATACAGTGGCTGCTGTGTCCTGGTTGGTGGCAGGATTTCCAGCAGGTGCAGACTCCAGGCTCTCTGTGGCTCCGAAGGAGGTGTCTGACTCGGGAAGGCTGCCTCGAGGGCAGTAGATACTGTTGGCAACAGACCTTTCGTTTCCAAAGTTGATACCACATCCTGGTCTTTGAAAGAACTGAGTGTCCTGGGGAGCCGGGGAAGGGTAGATCCTTTCCCCTATGTGCCACGGGACTGTGAATGACAGACGGGCCGGGCCCTGCGTTGTGTGTCTGTGCTGCCTGTCAGGCCCGGTTCACTGGTACTGCAGATAGTTTTTGAGAGACTGAGGCAAGGGCAGGGAGCTGATGTCCCGCAGGCGCTGGCGGCCCAGGGCCGAGCGGACGGATCTCCGGCACAGGTCCATCAGTGGCAGGGGCTCCGCTGCAACGAGAGGGGAAGCAGTTAGAATGTGCCCCGCGTCGTCCTGGCACCTTCTCATCCCAGCCCCCGCTGCACGCCGCCTCCTGCCCGCTCCTCTGAGCTGACCTTCAGGGCCAATGGCTTCTCCTCTGAGAAGATTTCTCTGGTTACATAAGCTGAAGGCGTAGAGCAGTGTTCATCAGACCGTGGAATGCAACCAGTGAGACTAAAGAGGCACAAAATCAATTCAGTGGGTGGTGACCAGCAATAATTTTTTTTTTTTTTTAAAGAGAAAATGGGAGCAATACCCATAGAAAGGACAAATATTGTTTCATGAAAGCCTTGTCTCTGATGTCGGTGTTTAGTGTGTCTTAATGTGAAAAGGACTTCTCACTGCAGGCCATGATGGAAAATGTTTAAAAGCTGCTGGCCTTGGGTGGATCTGCAGAGGGGTTTCCTCTACAGACCGGTTAGATTCTGAGAGGCTGGCTGCCTGAAATGCCTGTGAACCCTCGAACTTCCCCTATAGCTTTCCTTGATGGTCAGCAGCAGGCTGCATTTTCTTCCAGCACCTAGCTCTGGAAACATTTGTAAGTTAAAATCCATAAATAATGGAACCCCGGGACATAGGACCAGTTAAACCAAGTTTAACTAGGTCTATTGCAGACACCTTTAGTAAGATCTTATTCTGGTCCAAGCCCTATGATTAGCCCTGGGGAAACAGGGATAACTAAGCTAACACCAGAGGCAGCTCTGAAAGAGGGCGGGGGTGGAGTGGGAGGTGGAGGCTCATGATCTGGGATTTTAAATATGTGAATCATTTTAATAGAGTGTAATATATGCAATAATTCCTAAATATATAGGTACAGAAACTGGGAATTTCTTACATAGAAGAGCTGTTTGAAAGCTTCAAAGAGAAGACATATGATGGGGTTTTGAAGAGTGAATAGGAGTGTTAAAGGCACATGAGGGTGGAGAAGGTATCCTAGGCAGAGAGAACAGGCAAAGGCAAAAGAGGAATAAAACAGGACAGGCTGGAAGTTTGTGGGGAGAGGAACAGCGCTGATCAGTTAGCACCAGCTGGAAGGAAGATGATGATGGTGGTCACATGGCAACTGGTATGGTTTGTACAGGGCTGGTTTCCCCAATCCTACAGGCTGGAAGCCTGAACCTGCATCTTAATACTTTTTTTTGGTAATAGAATAAATGATATTTCATAAACATCCTATAATGTACTAAGATACAATAAAACTGTTGAGTGGTGAATACTAACACAAGAACTGTGATAGGAATAGTACCACAGAGAAAGGTCCTCTACAGATCCACCCGAGGCCTGCAGCTTTCAAACATTTTTTATCACGACCTGCAGTGAGTAGTACTTTTTACATGGGAATGTAGTCAAGAGTCAAGAATATGTTTTACAGGAATTTTTATTTACCTGAGCTGCACAGTTAATAAGGGGAGCCATTAAAATGAAAGTGGGGCTCGGGGCACATGCTTTGGAAGCTGTGCACAAGAGTACATCCAGCTCTCCTTCACTTGCGGCCAGGCTATCTGCAGGGAGCACTAGAGGCTTCAAACACTCACCTCTGTATCCTCTTTTTAAAACAATTATTTATTATTTTTATTGTATAATTCCACTTGTACAAAACCTCCAGAACAGTCAAATACGGAGACAGTATATTGATCCTCACAGAAAATGAGGCTGGACAGGGGAAGCCCAGCCATGCCCTATTTTCCAGGCCCAGAAGGCTGATCGCTCACCGCCAGTCACCCAATCACTGTGCCTAGGCCAACATTTGACAACCCTACCTCAGGGTGTCCCCATCTCTCCTCCAGCAACACCCTTGTCCCCGGTTCTCCCACTCCCTGTCCCCCATCTGGCATCAGGAAAACTGAGCTGTTAAAGTTTCAAAATCATTGGCAGACCTTAAGAGATTTTCTTATCACTTTAACACCCTGGGCATAATAGGTATTCGACGCCCAAAATGCTTAGCCTTGTCAGCAAACCCAACTCCTTGTGTGTTGCCTGCCCAATTAGGGGCTGAAGAGGACAGATGCCTTTTACCTTCATCTCTCTGCAGTCATTGAAATCAATCTAGAGTCTAAATTCCAAAGGGAGAAAGAGAAGGAGTTCAGAGTACGTTGCTAGCTCTAAATGTGAAATATAAATCCTCTCTCCTCACTTCTGAGGGGAGAGTAAACTGACAATCCCAAAGTGCACAGAGAAAGTCCTTGAGTTCCTGCCCCCACTGTGGAACGTTAAGAGCTCAGAGAATGCCCAGCATTGGCTGTGCCCATTCCCTTGGCTCTTCTTTCTCACCTCCCCTGGCTTTGAGGCTTTTCTTAGAACTACCAAATGTCAAAGCTTGGAAATAATCACCTAGATAGGAAGTGAAGCACAGAATTTTCCAGTATGGGAACTATTCTTAGAACTATTTTTTGACCAAAGTTAAAACTGAAAAAGAATCACTATTCACAAAGGTGAATATCCAAACGGCCGATAAACATATGTAAAAGTGCTCAACTTCATGAATCATCAGGAAAGTAGAAATTAATACCATAATATGACTCTGCTACCTACCAACAAGGAAGACTAAAATGATGATTTCCTCTTTCCTGTGATGCCTGAGACTGAAGTCTGGAGTGATGAAGACCTCTGATAGGATGTGCTTAGAAGTTGTCAAATATTTAGCCAAAATTCATACCCAGAGTTAACTGCATAGCCTGTCCTCCAATCCAAGTTTGCTCAAACAGCGGTGATGATTCCAAGATTGTCTATGCAGGCTCAACTGATGAACAAATAAATGTCCCGGACACTGTTAGGAGCTATTAATGTGGTCTTTTCTAAAAATAGGCTTTTCTTCTACTTTTTATTGTCTACTTATATTTAATTTATATATTAATGTAAAAATGAGGACTCATATGTTTGTCTATTTCTAAATTTGTATTCAGTCTGTAACCCTCAGATGTAATTAACCTAATGAAAAGAAGCGGCAGGCCACTGCAAATTCTGTGAGACAGGAAAAGAACACTGGTGCTCTCTTGAAAGTGCCACCTCCTGGCTGGAGGCCAACCAACTCAGGACATTACAGCAACTCACGACAGAACAACCTTGCTCCATGGAAGAAGAAAACAGGAGTTAATTCCACTGCCTGCCAAATCCTGGCTAACCAGTGGTTCCCAAGTCTGTCCATATTACAACCTCACTGCTAGCATAACCAGCATTAGAGAAAGCCAGTACACTAAACATATCTATAACCAAAGACTCTCACAGAGTCTACTTCACTCCCCTGCCGCCTCCACCAGAGCAGGTGCTGGTATCCATGGCTGGGAGACCTGAAGACAGATCACATCACAGGACTCCTTGAAAACATTTCCCAGCACCAGCCCAGAGCCTGGTAGCCCCGCTGCATGGTTAGACCCAGAAGAGCAATAACAATCTTTGCAGTCCAGCTCTCAGGTAGCCCCATCCCTAGGGGAAGCAGGAGAGCACCACATTAAGGTGGATAAAAATCCAACAAACAAGTATCTGCTGTCTTCAAGAGACTCACCTAGCACATAAGGACTCACATAAACTCAAGGTAAAGGGGGAAAAGAGATATTCCATGCAAATGGAAACCAAAAGCAAGCAGGAGTAGCTATTCTTATATCAGACAAAACAGGCTTTAAAGCAACAACAGTTTAAAAAGACAAAGATGGGGCCGGGTGCGGTGGCTTGGGCCTGTAATCCCAGCACTTTGGGAGGCCAAGGCTGGTGGATCCCAAGATCAGGAGATCAAGACCATCCCGGCTAACATGGTGAAACCCTGTCTCTACTAAAAATACAAAAAATTAGCCGGGTGTGGTGGTGGGCACCTGTAGTACCAGCTACTCGGGAGGCTGAGGCAGGAGAATGGCGTGAACCCAGGAGGTGGAGCTTGCAGTGAGCCGAGATCACGCCACTGCTCTCCAGCCTGGGTGACAGAGTAAGACTCTGTCCCAGAAAAAAAAAAAAAAAAAAAAAAAAGACAAAGAGGGACATTATATCGTAATAAAAGGATCAGTCCAAGAGGAAAATATCACAATCCTAAATATAAAGGCACCTGACACAGGAGCTCCCAACTTTATAAAACAATTATGACTAGACATAAGAAATGAGATAGACAACTACACAATAATAGTGGGGGACTTCAGTGCTCCACTGACAGCACTAGACAGTTCACCAAGACAGAGTCAACAAAGGAACAATGTAGTTCAACCATACCCTAGAACAAATGGACTTAACAAATATTTACAGAACATTCTACCCAACAACTGCAGAATATACATTCTTTTCTTCAGCACATGGAACATTCTCCAAGATAGACCATAAGATAGGCCACAAAACAAGTCTCAATACATTTAAGAAAATCAAAATTATATCAAGTATCCTCTCAGACCACAGTGGAATAAAATTGGAAATTAACTCCAAAAGGAACCCCCAAAACCATACAAGTACATGAAAATTAAATAATCTGCTCCTGAATGATCTTTGGGTCAACAATGAGATCAAGATGGAAATGTAAAAATTCTTTGAATTGAACAATAATAGTGACACAACTTAAAAAACCTCCGGGATGCAGTCAAAGCAGTGCTAAGAAGAAAGTTCATAGCATTAAATGCCTACATCAAAAAGCTGAAAGAACATGAACAGACAATCTAAGGTCACACCTCAAGGAACAAGAGAAACAAGAACAAACTAAAGTCAAACTCAGCAGAAGAAAATAAGTAACAAAGATCAGAGCAGAACTAAATGAAATTGAAACAAAAAATACAAAAGATAAATAAAACAAAAAGCAGGTTCTTTGAAAAGATAAACAAAACTGATAGACCATTAATGAGAATAACCAAGAAAAGACAAGAGAAGATCCAAATAAGTTCAATTAGAAACAAAACAGGAGATATTACAACTGATACCACAGAATACAAAAGAGCATTCAAGGGGCTTATTAACACCTTTACACACACAAACTAGAAAATTTAAAGGAGATAGATAAATTTCTTGAAATATACAACCTTCCTAGATTAAATCAGGAAGAAATAGAAATTCCAAACAGACCAGTAACAAGTAGTGAAATTGAAATGGAAATTTAAAAAATGCCACCAAAAAAAGTCAAGGACAAGATGGATTCACAGCTGAATTCTATCAGGTATTCAAAGAATTGGTACTAATCTTTCTGAAACTATTCCAAAGGATAGAGAAAGAGGGAATCCTCCTTAAATTATTGTATGAAGCCAGCATCACTAATTATCAGGGAAATGCAAATTAAAACCACAATGAAATACTCCTGCAAGAATGACCATAATTTAAGAAATAACAGATGTCAAAAAATAGCAGATGTTTGTGTGGATGTGGTGAAAAGGGAATACCTTACACTGCTGATGGGAATGTAAACCAGTACAACCATTATGGAAAACAGTACGGAGATTCCTTAAAGAACTAAAAGTAGAACTACTGCTTGATCTAGCAATCTCACGCTAGGTATCTACCCAGAAGAAGATAAGTTATTGTATGAACAAGACACTTGCACATGCATGTTTATAGCAGCACAATTCACAATTGTAAAAATATGGAAACAGCCTAAATGCCCACCAACAAATTAGTGGATAAACAAAATGTGTGTGTGTGTGTGTGTATATATATATACACACACACACACATACATACACGCATGCACACGCACACACACCTTGGAACACTACTCGGCCATAAAAAGGAATGAAATAATGGCAGTCACAGCAACCTGGATGAAGTTAGAGACCATTATTCTAAAAGAAGTAACTCAGGAATGGAAAACCAAACATCTATGTTCTCAGTTTTAAATGGGAGCTAAGGTAGGAGGATGCAAAGTCGTAAGAGTGATACAATGAGGCTGGGCATGGTGGCTCACACCTGTAATCTCAGCACTTTGGGAGGCTGAGGCGGGCAGATCATGAGGTCAGGAGTTTGAGATCAGTCTGGCCAATAGGGTGAAACCCCGTCTCTACTAAAAATAAAAAAATTAGCCGGGCATGGCGGTGCTCGCCTGTAGTCCCAGCTACTCGGGAAGCTGAGGCAGAAGAATCACTTGAACCTGGGAGGCGGAGGTTGCAGTGAGTCGAGATTGTGCCACTGCATTCCAGCCAGGGCGACAGAGCGAGACTCTATCTCAAAAATAAGTAAATAAATAAATAAATATTTAAAAAATAAAAAATGATAAAATGGACTTTAGGGACTTGGGGGAAAAGGTGGGAGGGGATTGAGGGATAAAAGACTACACATTGAGTAGGGCATCAAAATTTCAGAAACTACCACTAAAGACTTTTTCCTTGAAACCAGAAACCACCTGTTCCCCAAAAACTATTGAAGTTAAGAAAGTAAAAAAAAAAAGAATGACTAAAATGAGAAAGATAGTATTAAGTGCTGATAAGAATGTAGAGCAACCAGAATGCTCACAATGCTTTCAGTGGGAATGTGAACTGCACAACCACTTTGGAAAGCTAGGCACATTGACTAAAACTGCTGAATCTCCTGGGCAATCACCTAACAGAAAAGCATATGCATGTTCACCAAAATGTACATTCACAAATGCTCATAGGAGCATTACTTGTAACAGCACCAAACTGGAAGCAACAATTCTACTATCCATCAACAGTGCAATGTAAAAATAAATTGTGTAACTTTATATAGAACACTAATCAACCACAAGAATGAAGGAACCACAATTATATGTAAAAGCGTGGAGGAATCTTTCGACATAGTTTTGAGTGAAAAAAAGTAAATTTTGTGTGACATCTTGTGTATAAAAGCAAAAGCAAGGTGATGAAGTTAGGGCAGAGGTGACCTTAAGGGAGTAGTTAAAATGGGAAAAGTCACTGCATCCAGTTATGATGGTCTGTTTCTGTGACGGAAATTGGTGGAGATCTTGGCACAGAGATTGGTGGCTTAAGCTGCTTCCCTGGACCCTTTGAAGTCTTCTCTGCCTGCAGTGAGAAGATGCCAAGACACAAGTCACTACCCTACCCCAACCCTGTATTTATATTTGAAAAAAAAAATCAACATCTTAGGGTCAAGAGGTGAAATTCTCTTGTGGTAATTTTAGACAATGGTCAGCAGATGGGGGAGAGTTTGAGCGACAGTCCTGAAAGCTGAACTCAAATAGACCTGGGCACTGCTTGTTTTCAAGGAATGAAACGAGGAGGAGCCACATACATGTACAAGCACACACACACTCTGTGGCAGACACTGCGCTCATCAGTTATCCACAGAATATGGCTTTGGTGTCTGAAGCCTCAGAATTGCTTTCATGCCCCTGAGACTCCCCTCATGCTGCTCCTTTTGCCTAGAACACTATTCCTTGTACTTCCTGCCAGGAGCATGCTTCATCTTTCCAGACACAAATCAAGTGTCACCTCTTCCTCAATGACTTGGCTCTTCTGCCCTCAGGGTCTGCACCTGTTAGGTGTCAATCCACTTACTTAATCATGCAAATTGTCAAGTGTATCATTACCTGTAGTAATGATATTTCTAAAATATGGCATCCCTATATTGACTGGCCCTGTCATGGGCAACAGAGACCTCAGCTCCCATCTAGGAAGCATTTGGAATTTGGAGAGTTTTCTGTTGACAAGCTTCACTGTTTCCCCAGTAAAAAGGGTTGTGACTACAGCTGGGACACAAGCAGCATCTTCAGACGAACTCTGTGCCAACAAGCATCATCCACACAGATGGTCCCCACAGTCCAGGTGGGGCCCTCATTTTTCCCTGGGATAGGGAGCTATCAAGTTACTTCTTGTGCACAGAGGAGTGTTGCACAGGAAAATAGTCCTAAATAATGCATGGCCTTCCCTAGCAACGCTGCAAAGCAAGGATGTGAGAAACCTCCAAAGGGGACAACTCAGAACAGGGAGTGCTTGAAAAATTCCATTCAAATGTTCCAGCTGAACTGCATGGGGCTGTTCAAAGGACGAAGGCAGGGTGCTCAAGAGGGCAGCCTGGGCCCACACACTGCACCCCTCCCACCCAGCGTCTCTCTGAAATGACAGAAGATTCGCTCATGTGTGCATGCGTGTGCACGAGAGACAGGATAAGGGTGCTGGAAAACAAGAAAGGCCATCAGCAGCCAGACATTATGGTAAATTCCAGGAAGACAGGAAGCAGGTGCGACAGGATGGTGGAGAAATCAAGCAGCGAGACCAGTAGCCTTGTGTACCAGGGGTGCACAGGGTTCTCACCAAAAGAGTCCCAGAGGAATCCCAAGCTCCAAGGAGTAAATATAGGGTAATCCTCAAAGAACTGTAATCCCAACATCTGGGACAGTTGTGTTCCTGTCTGCCCCAGTTGCAGAGCCTGATCTAGCTCTGTTTGAGCAGGGCAGCCTTTGGGAGAGGCTCCTGGAGGTGTCAGGGTCCAATAGAGAAGCTGAATAAAGCATGGGCAAAACCTCCACAGCAGAGGTGGGCAGGATTTGTGGGAAAGACACCTCCACTTCGATGAAGAACTCAAGGGTCTGGCCTTCCCGTCAGCTCCCTGACTCAGTACTGACAGGAGAGTGTGTCTGGCAAAATATTTTCACCCAGACTCCTTACTCTCCCAGGCTAAGGGGAGCTACACTGTTGCAGAGCAAACAGCAGCTTCCTTTTCGGATGTGTGCAGTGGCTCTGAAAGAAGAGCTTCTATCCCCCTAGTCTGAAAGTTACTCAAGGAGGCATTCCAGCAAAATGAAAAAGGAGCCCTAGAAACAGGATGGTACCCACCTCCGGAAAAAGAGGAGAGTGAATGTAACCCTGAAGTGAAGGAAGGTAGAATGGAACAATTTGAAGTTCTGTTGGATCCTGATGCTTAGTAGAACCTCTTTCTAGCAGCTGACTTTGCTAAAGAGCCATCCCCCGATGATGCTCTGTCCCCCTCACCTCTGACTCCAGCCCTCAGCTTCCCCACCACTCAGATCTTCCACTGCACCCTTTGAAACTGCCACTCCACATACAGAAAACTGCAACCCCAGCTTCTTCTCTGTGAGCTCCCCTCCACTGCCTTAACTGGACCAAGCATCTGTCCCAGCACCCCACTGCCCTTCCACCTTCTCTGGGGGCTGTGTACTCACTCAGGCCTGGAGGCAGGGCACGGCCCCTCCTGGCTCCTCTGCCACATACAAAGCTCCACACCCACCTTCCGGTTGTGAGAAATCCCCCTTCCTGTGTGGTTCACACCACCTGGCTCAGTCCCCTCTCCACTCCTTGATGCGGTCATCCACTGACCACTGGCCCCATGTTTGTCAGGGCTTTGGCCTGGCCTCCCACACCCTCTCTCCACCCACACCTGCCACCCCTTGATGATTCCTCCACAGGGATCACTTTCTCATCACTTAGGCTCCTGATTCTTGACTGCCAGATCCTCAGGGACCCTCTCCTCCACCCAGCCACTATTACCTGGACCACCATGAACCTCAGCATCACCCCTAAACCCATTCTTGCACCCCAGTCTCTGACCAATGAATCGCCACACTCCACCTCCCTCCCCACCGACCATAACCATTATTTCCCCTCAGGGAAACCTGGAGGCCACAGGGCCGTCTCTTAAGATCTGCTCAACCCACCAGCCTTCTTTTTCTTCCCCTCCCCTCCTCATCCAGTTGAACAATTTACTATTGCCAGGAATCAAGGGTATGGGGCCAGGCAGGCCAATGGGGTAGCCAGTGAGGGGCTGTGGGAGGGGCAGGGCCAGGGACTAGGAAACGCACTGGGAACAAAGAGCATCTGGAATTCTGTTTGGTTCTCAGTTCTTAGACCTCAGTTCCACTGCAGGGCCTAAGAGAGGATTTGTCCTCCTTTCCCTGACCTGCCATGCAGCTGGGCAACTGGGAGCCCTGGGTGCCTGGCCAGTCTCAGCTACCAGCTGGCAGAGTGGCCTCGCCTTCCTTCTCCAGCTTGTGTCTCCATCAGAGTGGGAAATGGCTTGGCATGATGGCTGAGGCGCCTCTGCACTGGTTGACGTTTGGCAGAACAGAAATCACATTTAATCCTGGCAGTGAAAGGGCCTTGACTGTACCAAATCAAATTAGATTTGATAGAAAAAAAAAATGCACATGAAAAAGTGAATGGCAAGGCAAGTGATGTCTGTGAGATAAATGTTAGAAAAGCCTTGCAGACCTGGGAATGTGGCTTCTGAGCTCTGGACAGAGGCCAGGCAGGTTTCCTCGGGGAGGTGGGGCTGAACCAGACCCAAAGGCAGGTTCAAGCTGCTGTTATTATCAAAGGCCGGACTGGCTGAACTGAGGCCTCACTCAGCTTTACAGGTGAGGCTCATTTTAGCCATGGGCTCACACTAGCATTGTCAAAGGAACAAGGGGTCTAGAGACCTGAACCCCTTTCTGGGGGCCTTCCTTCCACAGGCCTCTGCCTTCCTGGCCAAGAGCTCAGCAGCGCTCAGCTGCCTGTCCACTGCTGGCTTGCTGCTGCACCCCAGCCCTGCTGAGCCACATGGGTGTTCACTATCGACCCCCTCCCAGCTGTGAGGAAGAATGACTGGCTCCAGGAAGGCGCTGGAGACTCGGGTCCTCCTGGGGGTTTGTGTCCAGGACCACTGTTAGGTCTTCTTGACCTTGAAGCGTACACATCTTAGAGAAACCTCTGTGTGTTTGGGTTGGGCAGGGAGTGAAGAGGTGGAAGAAGGTCTCATCCCTTGCCCAGCCTTTGAGAGCCCAGGCTGGGACACGGGGGGCTGTACTGGAGGTGAATCCTAGCTCAGCCTCCACCCTCGTGCAAGGCCCAAGCCAGACTCTTTCAGTAGCCTCTTACCATCGAAAGCAGAGGCAGATCCACCACTAATCTATCCGTGGAAGGGGTCGGAGTGGGCTCTGTTTTCACAGAGGAATTCAAGTTCTATTCCAGCCAAGGTCCTAGCAAACTCAGCTCATGGACCCGTCTTTGATGGTGCTTGTGTGAATTAAAGGAGGTAACCTATGGAAAGGATTAAAACATGGTCTGGCATACGCTCAGATGTCATCGATGTTTGGTTTGCTGTTGTTATTTGCTCTCCCTGGGTCTGTGGAAGAAGATCCTCTGGGGTAGATAAAATGGGCAGATGATGTCCCTAGAGAAATGTCACCCTTGGGATGTTGGTAGCAAGCTTGGAACCCTGGTTGGAAATTGAAGGAAAGTGGGAGAAAAACAGAGGACTGGACTGGGGTCTAGGAGCCTTGATCTCTATGGATGTGGACTTGGGGTCAGCTTCCATTCCAACAGGCTGCTCTATCTTCTCTCTTCAGGATTGAGTCTGAGATCTCCTGAGCCCAGGGCCTCAGGGATGAAAGGCTGGCTGGGACCTGGGCTGCTGCAGTGAATGCCACTCCTCAGGTCAAGGCAGGCAGGAAGGTGGAGGCAGAGGTGACTGGGTTCAGGAGACAGGAGTTTGAATCTCAGTTCCACCATTAACCCCTTGGGACGCTACAACGTTCCTTCCCTCTCCAAGCTTCTCTTTCCTTCTGAGGCCACTGAACGAGATTTTCTCTAAGCATCTGGTCAGTTCTGAAATGCTGGGGCTCACTCTCTTGTGGGGAATCATAAAACCCCACAGCCTTGGGGAGCATTTGGTGGGGTGGCAAGGATGTAACCAGAACCCCTTTCTCAGGCAGGTCTTTCAAAGCTGTCTGCGTGGGGCACCCATAAGCTTGACTGGCTTTCCCACAAAATCTCCACGAGCAGGGGAAAGGCCAGGATCCAATATGATTCTCCTCTGTCTCCACACCTCTTAGAAGAGAAGCCTTGGACCAGGAGAATGATATTTCTATAGTAATATTTATTTAAAACTCCCAAAGAAAACCAAGTCACAAAATCAACTGTTTTTTTTTTTTTTTTTTTGGTGTCATTAAAGTTCAAAATAAGCCCAATATACAGGAGCCGAATTGCAACCCTTCCCTGAATATCAGTGGAGGGAAGAAGGGTCTGCAGAGACAACCCTGGGGCAGGACGCAGCTTCCTGATTCTCAGAGGAACCACATACATCCCCCTGCACCCTGGGCCTGTGCCTGAAATCACTTCACTGCTTATTTCTGCAGGCAGACTGTGGTCTCAGAATGAGACTGACCCCTGGCAGGGGGCACATGTTGACTTCAATTCATACTAATAGACATGCCTGAGAACACCTGAGTCCAGGTATTATGAGGAGGAGGCATGGGAGTCCTGGTCTCCAGCGTTCTGAACCTTCTGATTCTTCCCCTGTCATGATGTGATGAAGGCACAGAGCTGCCCTGACTCTAATATTACCGCAACATCAGCCACTTCCTGTCTGAGTGCAGATCCTGTCACCTTGTGCTGGTGAGAGCATGGGTGAAATGCAGAGAAGGAGCTAACCTCATCAGAAAATTCACTCCCGAAGAGGCAGAAAGAAAAAACTGGCTCTGTTCAACTGCTTACAACCAAAGTCATACCTGTGAAAGTTATAGGAATCATTTCTTCATATGAAAAAAATTATATAAAGGCACATCTCCCCTTCCATTTTTGCATTCCTGGATTTTGATCAGGATGATCGATAATGGTTTTCCTGGAAGTTGAGACATTTTTCTTGTGGGGAGAAGTGAAAAATGACACTACATACCTCAATTCAACATGTACTTAACTCCTTATCCAAATTAGGGACATTGTCACACGCGATCTCTGCCCAGTCCTTGTCTGGGACCCTCATTAGCCTGGCTATGTGGTCTGTGGACTGGTAGCACCGGTGTCACCTGGGAGCCTGTTGAAAATGCAGGATCTCATGCTCCACCCTGACCTACAGCATCATAAGCAACATTTTAACATGATCTGAGTGATTCTGATACACTGGTCCACACGCCCTGTCCGTGACCTCACAGACATGAAAATGCTCTGCAGTGAAACCAAGTTCCTTGCCCTTCCTTCTTACTGCTGTACTTCTCTAGTGGGAGCCCTGTCTTTGTAGCCGTGTTACCAGGCTGAGGCCTTCAGACATACTCATGATGTCCCTCCTCTGCTCTCCAAGCCCAACCTACCCCCAAGTGCTTTCATGTCCACCTCCTAAATATCTCAGTGCTCCATCCTTTCTATCTTCCTGACTCCATCAGGAACGCAGCCTCCCTAGGTCTCCTTGCCCTTTTCTGTCCCCATCCAACACAGCTCACACCTGCTGCTGTGAGCCCTTCTCCACACCCTCATCAGACTCTCCCAGGCAGAGGCCTGTGAATGGTTCTCATCATTATGGTGACGAAACCTGAGAGTTTTATGAGACGGTCCTAGTTTGAAATATTCTGTCCTGCTGCCAGACCTCATTGTCCTAATTTGGGGTTTGGGAAATGTGGTCTCCCTGCCCTCAAACTTCAGGAAATCCCTGACTACCCTAAATCGCTATAGAACCATTCCCTGTTGCTGGAGCTGTCCGCACCCCTATGGGCTCCCACAGGCAGGCCTGGGAGCTGTCCTCACCCCTATGGGCTCCCACAGACAGGGCTGGGTCTCGTGCTAGCTGTCCAGCCCTTACCGCTCTGCTTTGGATATTGTGGGTGCTGGGTCAATAAGAATGAGAAACTTGGTGTTCAGGAGAGAGGAGGCAGCTGAAATTAGCCTGCATCTCTACAAAGGAAAATGCAGCCCAGGTCCTCTGATGCAGGTAATGAATAAAAAGTAGCTCTTTCATACTGCCCTGAGTCCACTGAAGAACCCCAGCAAGGCCCTGCAGGCAGACAGAATTAGTAACACTGCACCAGTTCCTTGGTCTGATAGAGGATACTCCTAACTCAGCTTAAAATTGTCCCAGAAAATCTGACTGTGTTTAACTTGGAGCCTGTCCCGGGGAGCTGCACAATGGTTGGACGTGCTGGCCTCGGATGGGACATCCCTTGTCACATGGGGAGAGTGTCAGGTGGGGGTGCCTCTGGGTTGGCATGCACCCTGCTCCACGGATCTTCCCAACCTCTGCAGTGTTCTCTGTCACTGCAGCACCAGAACAACCCAGCCGCCCCTACAGGTACTGAAAGAAACACATCCAACATGGGAGAGCAGGCAGGGGAAGCAGAAGGGTGCTTGCAGAGACAGCTAGTGCTAATTTCATCCAGGGCAGGGTGAAGTCCTCAGGAATGGGTCCCCAGTTCCCTGTGGCATCTCCTTCTAAAAAGGAAGGAGGAATGTGGGGACAGCAGGACTTACCTACCAGATATCAGGCTATTTAACGCTGTAGCAATGACACTGAGTGGTACTGGTATAGGAGTAAGTAATTTAGGAAGTTGCAGAACAACTAAAATGAAACAAGGCATTATTGAGGTACACATGTATGCACAAAAAATCTATAAGGAAAAGAGCAAAGGAATAATAAGCACAAAATTCTAAGAGTGGTTGCCTGCAGCAAGGGTGCAGATTGGCGGAGATAACACGAGGGACATAAAGGTGCTTGATTATCAATGTTCTAGGCACTGGGTTGGGTGGTAGATTCTTGGGTGTGCATTACATTATAAAGGGGTAAATACATAAACAAGGAAATTAGAATTAAAGAGGGCTATGCATGGGACCAAAGATGACAGTGTATTACAACTAAGGATTATGTTTAATCCAATTCTGTATATCAGAAGTTCAGTTAAAAACAAAGAGAGAGGATTTAGGCCCAGCTTCCAAGATGGCCAAATAGGAACAGCTTCGATCTGCAGCTCCCAGCGAGATCGACGCAGAAGACAGGTGATTTCTGCATTTCCAACTGAAGTACCTGGTTTATCTCATTGGGACTGGTTGGACAGTGGGTGCAGCCCATGGAGGGTGAGCCAAAGCAGGGCAGGGCATCGCCTCACCCAGGAAGTGCAAGGGGTTGAGGGATTTCCCTTTTCTAGCCAAGGGAAGCCGTGACAGTCTGTACCTGGAGGAATGGTACACTCCTGCCCAAATACCGCACTTTTCCCACAGTCTTTGCAACAGGCAGACCAGGAAATTCCCTCCCGTGCCTGGTTTGGCAGGTCCCATGCCCACAGAGCCTTGCTCACTGCTAGCACAGCAGTCTGAGATTGACCTGCGATGCTGCAGCATGGTGAGGGGAGGGTCGTCCACTGTTGCTGAGGCTTGAGTAGGTGGTTTTGTGCTCACAGTATAAACAAAGAGGCTGGGAAGCTCAAACTGGGCAGAGCCCACTGCAGTTCAGCAAGGCCTACTGCCTTGCTGTAGATTCCACCCCTGTGAGCAGGGCATATCAGAACAAAAGGCAGCAGATAGTTTCAGCAGACCTAAATGTCCCTGTCTGACAGCTCTGAAGAGAGCAGTGGTTCTCCCAGCACGGTGTTCGACCTCTGAGAATGGACAGACTGCCTCCTCAAGTGGTTCCCTGACCCCCGTGTAGCCTGACAGGGAGACACCTCCCAGTAGGGGCCGACAGACACCTCATACAGGCAGGTGACCCTCCGGGATGAAGCTTCCAGAGGAAGGATCAGGCAGCAATATTCGGTGTTCTGCAGCCTCTGCTGGTGATACCCAGGCAAATAGGGTCTGGAGTGAACCTCCACCAAATTCCAACAGACCTGCAGCTGAGGGGCCCAACTGTTAGAAGGAAAACTAACAAACAGAAAGGAATAGCATCAACATCAACAAAAAGCACATCCACACCAAAACCCCATCTGTAGGGGTCACTAACATCAAAGACCAAATGTAGATAAAACCACAAAGAATGGGAGAAACGAGAGCAGAAAAGCTGAAAATTCCAAAAACCAGAGTGCCTCTTCTCCTCCAAAGGATTGCAGCTCCTCACCAGCAAAGGAACAAAACTGGACGGAGAATGAGTTTAACAAGTTGACAGAAGTAGGCTTCAGAAGGTCGATAATAACAAACTTCTCCGAGCTAAAGCAGAATGTTCTAACCCATTGCAAGGAAGCTAAAAACCTTGAAGAAAGGTTAGAATAATGGATAACTAGAATAAACAGTGTAGAGAAGACCTTAAATGACCTGATGGAGCTGAAAATCACAGCACAAGAACTTCGCGACGCATGCACAAGCTTCAATAACCGATTCAATCAAGTGGAAGAAAGGATATCAGTGATTGATGATCAAATTAATGAAATAAAGTGAGAAGACAAGATTAGAGCAAAAAGAGTGAAAAGAAACAAACAAAGCCTCCAAGAAATATGGAACTATGTGAAAAGACCACATCTACGTTTGATTGGTGTTCCTGAAAGTGACGGGGAGAATGGATCCAAGTTAGAAAATACTCTTCAGGATATTATCCAGGAGAACTTCCCCAACCTAGCAAGGCAGGCCAACATTCAAATTCAGGAAATACAGAGAACACCACAAAGATACTCCTCGAGAAAAGCAACCCCAAGACACATAATTGTCAGATTCTCCAAGGTTGAAGTGAAGGAAAAAATGTTAAGGGCAGCCAGAGAAAAAGGTCAGGTTACTCACACAGGGAAGCCCATCAAACTAACAGTGAATCTCTCGGCTGAAACCCTACAAGCCAGAAGAGAGCGAGGGCCAATATTCAACATTCTTAAAGAAAAGAATTTCCAACCCAGAATTTCATATCCAGCCAAACTAAGCTTCATAAGTGAAGGAGAAATAAAATCCTTTACAGACAAGCAAATGCTGAGAGATTTTGTCCCCATCAGGCCTGCCTTACAAGAGCTCCTGAAGGAAGCACTAAACATGGAAAGGAACAACTGGTACCAGCCACCGCAAAAACATGCCAAATTGTAAAGACCATTGATGCTGTGAAGAAACTGCATCAATTAACGGGCATAAAAACCAGTTAACATCATAATGACAGGATCAAATTCACACTTAACAATATTAACATTAAATGTAAATGGGCTAAATGCCCCAATTAAAAGAAACAGACTGGCAAATTGGATACAGTCAAGACCCATGGGCGTGCTGTATTCCAGAGACCCATCTCACATGCAAAGACACACACAGGCTCAAAATAAAGGGATGGAGGAAGATCTACCAAGCAAATGGAAAGCAAAAAATAAAAAAACAAAATTTAAAAAGCAGGGGTTGCAATCCTAGTCTCCAATAAAACAGACTTTAAACCAACAAAGATCAAAAGAGACAAAGAAGGCCATTACATAATGGTAAAGGGATCAATTCAACAGGAAGAGCTAACTATCCTAAATATATAAGCACCCAATACAGGAGCACATAGATTCATAAAGGAAGTCCTTAGAGACCTACAAAGAGACTTAGACTCTCACACAATAATAATGGGAGACTTTAACACCCCATTGTCAACATTAGACAGATCAACGAGACAGAAGGTTAACAAGGATATCCAGGAATTGAACTCAGCTCTGGACCAAGTGGACCTAATAGACATCTACAGAGCTCTCCACCCCAAATCAACAGAATATATATTCTTCTCAGCACCACATCGCACTTATTCTAAAATTGACCACATAATTGGAAGTAAAGCACTCCTCAGTAAATGCAAAAGAACACAAATCACAACAATCTGTCTCTAAGACCACAGTGCAATCAAACTAGAACTCAGGATTAAGAAACTCACTCAAGGCCAGTGGGGCGTGGTGGCTCATGCCTGTAATTGCAGCACTTTGGGAGGCCGAGGTGGGCAGATCACGAGGTCAAGAGATCGAGACCATTCTGGCTAACACAGTGAAACTCCGTCTTTACTAAAAAAAAAAACAAAAAGATTAGCCAGGTGTGGTGGCAGGCACCTGTAGTCCCAGCTACTCAGGAGGCTGAGGCAGGAGAATGGCATGAACCCGGGAGGCGGAGCTTGCAGTGAGCCGAGATCACACCACTGCACTCCAGCCTGGGCGACAGAGCGAGACTCCATAACAACAACAACAACAACAACAACAACAAAAAGAAACTCACTCAAAACCACACAACTACATAGAAACTGAACAACCTGCTCCTGAATGACTACTGGGTAAATAATGAAATGAAGGCAGAAATAAATAAGTTCTTTGAAACCAATGAGAACAAAGACACAATGTACCAGAATCTCTGGGACACATTTAAAGCAGTGTTTAGAGGGAAATTATAGCACTAAATGCCCACAAGAGGAAGCAGGAAAGATCTAAAATCGACACCCTAAAATCACAATGAAAAGAACTAGAGAGGCAAGGGCAAACAAACTCAAAAGCTAGCAGAAGTCAAGAAATAACTGAGATCACAGCAGAACTGAAGGAGATACAGACACAAAAAACACTTCAATAAAAATTAATGAATTCAGGAGCTGGTTTTTTGAAAAAAATCAACAAAATGCATAGACTGCTAGCAAGACTAATAAAGAAGAAATGAGAGAAGAATCAAATAGATGCAATAAAAAATGATAAAGGGGATATCACCACTCATCCCACAGAAATAGAAACCATCATCAGAGAATACTATAAACACCTCTACACAAATAAACTAGAAAATCTAGAAGAAATGGATAAATTCCTGGACACATATACCCTCCCAAGACTAAACCAGGAAGAAGTTGAATCTCCAAATAGACCAATAACAGGTTCTGAAATTGAGGCCATAATTAATAGCCTACTAACCAAAAAAAGTCCAGGACCAGACAGATTCACAGCCGAATTCTACCAGAGGTACAAAGTGGAGCTGGTACCATTCCTTCTGAAACTATTCCAATCAATAGAAAAAGAAGGAATCCTCCCTAACTCATTTTATGAGGCCAGCATCATCCCGATACCGAAGCCTGGCAGAGACGCAACAAAAAGAGAATTTTAGGCCAATATCCCTGATGAACATTGATACAAAAATCCTCAATAAAATACTGGCAAACTGAATCCAGGAGCACATCAAAAAGTTTATCCAACATGATCAAGTTGACTTCATCCCTGGGATGCAAGGCTGATTCAGCATATGCAAATCAATAAACGTAATCCATCATATAGACAGAACCAATGACAAAAACCACATGATTATCTCAATAGACACAGAAAAGGCCATTGACAGAATTCAACAGCTCTTCATGCTGAAAACTCTCAATAAACTAGGCATTGATGGAACATATCTCAAAATAATAAGAGCTATTTATGACAAGCCCACAGCCATATCATACTGAATGGGCAAAAACTGGAAGCATTTCCTTTGAAAACTGGCACAAGACAAGGATGCCCTCTCTCACCACTGCTATTCAAAATAGTGTTGGAAGTTCTGGCAAGGGCAATCAGGCAAGAGAAAGAAATAAAGTGTATTCAATAAGGAAAAGAGGAAATTAAATTGTCTCTGTCTGCAGAGGACATGACTGTATATTTAGAAAACCCCATCATCTCAGCCCCAAATCTCCTTAAGTTGATAAGCAACTTCAGCAAAGTCTCAGGATACAAAATCAATGTGCAAAAATCACAAGTATTCCTATACACCAATAACAGACAAACTGAGCCAAATCATGAGTGAAATCCCATTCACAATTACTACAAAGAGAATAAAATACCTAGGAATACAACTTACAAGGGATGTGAAGGACCTCTTCAAGGAGAACTACAAACCATGGCTCAATGAAATAAAAGAGGACATAAACAAATGGAAGAACATTCCATGCTCATGGATAGGAAGAATCAATATCGTGAAAATGGCCATACTCCCCAAGGTAATTTATAGATTCAATGCCATCCCCATCAAACTACCAATGACTTTCTTCACAGAATTGGAAAAAAACTACTTTAAAGTGCATATGGAACCAAAAAAGAGCCCACATAGCCAAGACAATCCCAAGCAAAAAGAACAAAGCTGAAGGCATCAGGCTACCTGATTTCAAACTATACTACAAGGCTAGAGTAACCAAAACAGCATGGTACTGGTACCAAAATAGAGATATAGACCACTGGAACAGAACAGAGGCCTCAGAAATAACACTATACATCTGCAACCATCTGATCTTTGACAAACCTGACAAAAACAAGAAATGGGGAAAGGAGTCCCTATTTAATAAGTGGTGCTGGGAAAACTGGCTAGCCATATGTAGAAAGCTGAAACTGGATCCCTTCCTTACACTTTATACAAAAATTAACTCAAGATGGATTAAAGACCTAAATGTAAGACCTAAAACCATAAAAACCCTAGAAGAAAATCTAGGCAGTACCATTGAGGACATAGGCATGAGCAAAGACTTCATGACTAAAACACCAAAAGCAATGGCAACAAAAGCCAAAATAGACAAATCGGATCTAATTCAACCAAAGAGCTTCTGCACAGCAAAAGAAACTATCATCAGAGTGAAAAGGCAACCTGCAGAATGGGAGAAAATGTTTGCAATCTACTCATCTGACAAAGGGCTAATATCCAGAATCTACAAATAACTTAAACAAATTTACAAGAAAAAAACAAACAACCCCGTCAAAAAGTGGGCAAAGGATATGAATAGACACTTCTCAAAAGAAGACATTAATGCAGCCAACAGACATATGAAAAAATGCTTGTCATCACTGGTCATCAGAGAAATGCAAATCAAAACCACAATGAGATACCATCTCACGCCAGTTAGAATGGTGATCACTAAAAAGTGAGGAAAGAACAGATGCTGGAGAGGATGTGGAGAAATAGGAACACTTTTATACTGTTGGTGGGAGTGTAAATTAGTTCAACCATTGTGGAAGACAGTGTGGAGATTCTTCAAGGATCTAGAACTAGAAGTACCATTTGACCCAGCAATCCCATTACTGGGTATATACCCAAAGGATTATAAATCATGCTACAATAAAGACACATGCACATGTATGTTTATTGCAGCACTATCCACAATAGCCAAGACTTGGAACCAATCCAAATGTCCATCAATGATAGACTGGATTAAGAAAATGTGGCACATATACACCATGGAATACTATGCAGCCATAAAAAAGGATGAGTTAATGTCCTTTGCAGGGACTTGGTTGAATTGGAAACCATCATTCTCAGCAAACTATCACAAGGACAGAAAACCAAACACCATACGTTCTTACTCATAAGTGGGAGTTGAACAGTGAGAACACATGGACACAAGGCGGGGAACATCACACACTGGGGCCTGTTGGGGGGTGGGGGGCTATAGGAGGGATAGTATTAGGAGAAATACCTAATGTAGATGACAAGTTGATGGGTGCAGCAAACCAACGTGGCACAAGTATATCTATGTAACAAACCTGCACATTGTACACATGTGCCCTAGAACTTAAATAAAAATAAAAATAAACAGAGAGAGAGAACAGAAGTGAATGAGAAAGTTGTGAGGTGGCCCCAACGAAACTCAAAGAGCTTGGCCAGAAGATGAATTATAAATTCTAGCTAAGGAGTAATAATGGAGTCACTCTTGCCTGCTTAGAACTTAGCGTGGCTGGACAAAGGCAGAGCTGGAAGGAAACAGCAGCCCAGGCCTGGACTTAGAAGACCTAGAGTCAAGTTCTGGCTTTACAGGGCAGGCCGCTTCTTCTGTAAAATGGGAACATCACCTGCATCATGGGGAGTGCTGGGAGGATTAGAAGAGGGACAGAGTCCAGGTACCCAGCATAGGCCCTGTCTTTTGTGGGCAATGAATCAATGACAGCCATTATTAATATTTCAGAGAAGTTAGTGTTCTTTGGGACAAGGTGAAAAATAGACAGCTGGTGTAGGGAGCTGAGGACTGGACACCTAGGTAGGATGCCTCTACATCAATAACCACAGATAATTCCAAACAGAGGCCTGCACAGGACACAGCATCTAATGCATCCGCGAGCTGGGGCTCAGAGCCAGCTCCGTGTGGCCCACGGCTCCCACTGCACCCATCAGCCTGCTCCACTCTTCAGGATCCTCCTTCTAATCTTCTCATCAGAAGCAGAGGCCTTGGGAAACTTATGAGTGTTGACATATTTTCAAAGTCCATCTGCGTGCTCTTACTGGACTCTTCAACTGATTTTTTGGCGATAATAATAGTAATATTATAGTTGTAGTAAGTGGTAGCTTACATAGTACTTCCTATGTCATGAGACGTTCTAAGCACTTTCTTTGTCTTACTGTATTTAGTCCTCATAACAACCCAATGAGGTAGTTACCATTATGAATGCACAGCTACAGACTGGAGGAAATGGAGGCAGTTGAGAGGATAGGCGCTTGCTCAAGGCCACCGTTAAGTGGTGAGAATGGGATTGGAACTGGGGCAACATGCTCTGGGATGCACTCTCTGTTGCCAACTCCCCTGAAGAAGTGGGATGACGGTCACTGCAAAGGAAACCTCTTCACCAACCCTATCAGTTCTGTTCCTGAGTCCCAGGGGCCCCATGGCCCTGACCCTCAGCCCTGCTTCATGTGGTGGTGCCAGTTGGTTTTCCAAGCTCAGCCAGAGTGAGGGACTCTGTCTAGTGGGGGGCAGCAACTAACGGGTTCAATCCACTTAATTCCAACTGGGATTTGGCCTAAAGAATTTGGAAAGGGAAAGGGAGCTGACACGGACTCCACAAGGGGGTGTTCTCCCCTCCAGACCCAGCCACCAGAACCACCACCATCAAGTCCCCTTCCTGAAGCAACCTGGGGCTGTGCTCCTCACAACCGCTGAGACTACCTGGCACAGTTGACTCCTGTTTTCTAGCAAACAGCTATGCTTGAGCAAACTTCCTCTACTTGGGAAACGTCATCCCTTAGCCTCTTGCTAAATAGCATAAGCCCCAGGGGCTTAATATGATGGCCTTCTAATGGATTTATTGTGTTTATTTGACCTTTCCAAGTGTGAGCTCAGAAACAGGCCCAGAGGAGGATGGTGGAAGCTTGTTTTTCTTAAGTGAAGCAAAACTGATGAGTAAACTGAATTCTTGGATGGAGTCTGCCCAGTTTTCTCACCAGAGCTCCCCTCCTCCTTTAGTCAAATGATCCAATTAGGCCCAAGAGGAACTCAGTATTTATGAGATACTCCAGAAGAGGAAAATTGTGTCTAAGAAGAAGTGGTAAATGATGAAGTCTGAAATAAATGTTTTCAGTTTATAAACAGCCATGATACAAAATAATAGTTGGCCAATTTAAAAACAGCAACTTTACTTCCACTTCTGGTTTCAAGGCAAATGATTTTTTGTTTTAGATACATTTTTAAAAAGTTAATGATCAGTGCATTAATGAAAACTATGTCAGGTGCCACAAATACATTTGCAATTTAGATCAAAGGCTGCAAACTCCAGTGTCCATGGTGCCAGGCAGGTAACCTAAGTGAATAGTGGGGAGCAGGTGTAAGCTATGGGCAGGGGGCATTTCCTGCTCTTTCCAGAAAACTCCAAAATTCAGGTTTTTATGTGACATTTCTATGTTGTTTTAATTTAGTATGGCCAAACAAAATATTTCTAGGCCCAGATCCAGCCCTGAGCTGACAGTGTCACGTCTATTGCAGAATAAGGCTCATCCACCATTAGGGATGTCAGTACCTGCCAACACCACCAGGGGACAGCTGGTCCCTCAGTAAACTGCCAGAGATCGGATCCAACCACAGAGGCCCAAATGCAGTTGCATCCAGGAATCTGATCATTGTTCTTCCATACCTCAACCAACTCTAGCTGTGATGTCCGTAACTACGTAAAAAACCAGAACTGCTTTTAAACCCCATTTAGTGTCTGAGTGTCCAGATTGGGAAGTTCACTTTGTGCTGATGCCGGCTGAGCACTTGACCTGCAGTAACTTACTCAGTGCTCCTCATACTCTATGAGGGAACTCAGGCACAGAGAGGTCACACGATTTCCAAGGTCACACAGGCAGCATCGGCAGGGCTGCTGGGCTCACAAGACTCTTGTGTTCCTCACAAGACACTGGTCAATGCCCAGAACATTCACACATATTTGATGTACAATGCCTATGATATCTACTTTTTCCATAAAACCAGACACTTTCTTTCTTATTTTACCGTAGACAAGAGGTAGCAGACATTAGAGGTTTATGGACAAAAATGTATTGGTAGAGAAAAATGACAAAGAAAATGAACTTTTTTTGAATTGGGAAAAGGCAGAAAAATACCTTAGTTCAGGTAGTGGCAAAAGCAGTTTCTTGAAAGACCACAGACTGAGATGCCCTTGACCATGGATAACAATGATAACCATCTAAGACCAGCAGCAGCTGCCCTTTGCAGAGCCCTGCCAACGCGCCCAACCTGGCCATAGTGGTTTAGATGCGTCCCGTTGCTGCGCCAGCATAGCAGGTCTAGACTCGGCCTCGTTGTCCCATGTTACTTCACAGTGAGGAAAACTAAGTGCTGAGATTAAGCTTCTAGCACAATATTGCAGTGCCAGTGAGTGGAGGACAGGTGCCTGTGCATTCACTGTGTTTCGTCAATTACCCACAGGAGTTAGTTCCAAATCTCTTAAGAATTTGTCTTGTGCCAGATCAGGTGCAGGGGAGCTGGAAATGAGTAAGATGCCCTCAGCTAAAGGAGTGCAGTTTCCTGGGCTCGTGGGGAATGAAGGGTGCTCCCCCAGGGCCATGCTCAGGGTGGCGATTGACGGAGTTCACCCCTGGTATTTTCCACATGAACACAACTGACCTGTTGACTGAATTCTGATGGTAACTTCTTGCACTGAATTTATTTATAATTTTTTAATTGAGGTGAAGTTTACATAACATGAAATTAATAATTTATTTTGTGTTTGAGATGGAGTCTTACTCTGTCACTCAGGCTGGAGTGCAGTGGTGTGATCATAACTCACTGTAACCTCAAATTCCTGGGCTCAAGGAATCCTCCCACCTCAGCCTCTTGAGTAGCCAGGACCACAGGCATGCACCACCATGTCTGGCTAATGTTTTGTAGAGACGGGGTTTCACCATGTTGACCAGCCAGGTCTCGAACTCCTGGACTCAAGTGATCTGCCTGCCTTGGCCTACCAAAATGCTGGGATTACAGTCGTGAGCCACCATGCTCAGCCAAAATTAACCATTTTAAAGTGTACAATTCAGTGGCGTTTAATACATTCACAGTGTTATTCAATAATCACTTCTGTCAAGTTCCAAACCATTTTTATCACTTCCAAAGGAAACTCTGTGCCCATTAAGCAGTCGTGTCCCATCCTCCTTTCCCCAGCCACTGGAAACCACTAATCTACCCTCTGTCTCTATGAATTTACCTACTCTGGATATTCCATACCCTGAATATGAATACGGAATATTATATGATTGTATGGAATCATATAATATGAGACCTTTTGTATCAGGCTTCTTTCACTTAGCACAATGTTTTCAAAGTTCATCCATGTTGTAGTATGTATCTGAATATCATTCCTTTTTATGGCTAAATAATATTCCATTATATCAATATGCCACATTTTGTTTGCCCATTAATCCACCGGTGGACATTTTGGGCTGTTTGCACATTTTGGCTATTGTGAATGGTGCTGCTATATTCATGCATAAGTATTTGTTTGAATACCTACCTGTTTTCATTCCTCTTGGGTATATACCTAAGAAAGGAATTGCTGGGTCATATGGTGATTCTATATTTAACTTTTTGAGGAACTGCCAAACTGTTTTCCACAGCAGCTGCATCGTTTTACATTGTCGCCAGGAATTCCTCCAAATCTTCCTCATTTGTTATTTTCTGTTCTGCTTGTTTGCTTTTTAATTATAACCCTCCTAGTGGGTATGAAGTGGCATCTCACTGTGGTTTAGATCCTTGCACTGAATTTAAAGCACTGCTTCCTGACCTTTTGCTCAGCACGAGATACAAAGAAGATAGGAGAACAGCTGGGGTAACCTGGAGGGGCTCTGTCCAGGCATCTGTCCAAGACATGGTCAAACAATTCATTTGCCCATTGTCCTAGCTACCTAGAGGGGCCTCAGAGGCCGCTGTCAGAACCCCTCTATGTGGGCCACTTGCTGAGAGGCCCTGGAAAGCTCCTTGAGGCCAGAAGTGGTCCGTCCACGGACTCTGCTGCCCCATGCCTTGCCTGGCCACTCCGAGGACTGAGAGGAGCAGGGTCTGGCACCCAATAACCCATCTAAGGTCATGATGGGACGGCCCAGTCAGCAGGCAGAGGGCAAATCCATGAATTTAGTTGAACAAGATTCCTTCTCTCTTTTGATAGAACGCCCAAGTACTGGCTCTACCACAAACTTGCTGTGAGAAAATATTAATAATAGCCAGCATCACCAGTATGTCTACTGCACCAGGCGTTGTTGTAAGAACTATCTGCAAACTAACTCATTTAATCCTCATAACGACCCTTGACATCTTCATTTAGAGATGAGGAAAGTGAATCACAGGGGGGTCACCACCTGCCTAAGGGCATCTTGGAGCCAGTGAGTGATCAGTGGGGATCCCACCACAGTCCTAGCCCAGGTTCTGACTGCCACGCATGGTGCCTCCCTGGGCTGCAGTTCTCCAGCTGCAAGGAGAAGGGCGAGTTTTCTCCAAACAGCAGAACACTTTGCCAAATGAAATTGACGCAGAACTCCAGACTATTTAGCAGAGAGACGGGAAGCTGCTCAGAGTGGAGGACGGGGTCTTGGGTTCTAACCGTGAGGCAGGGCTTTGAGGTCTTCCCAGGAACAAGGTTTTGGGTTCCACGATTCTGAGAAATGAACATGACAAAGCCCTAGACTCTTGCCCGATGGTAAGGGCACATCACATTTAATAAGTGTGAAAACAATACCTTATACTTACAAAGCACTTTGTCTTTTTCCGAGGACCCAAACAATCCATTTGCTCTCAGAGTGAATCATTCCAAAAACCCCCTAGAGGATTAATGGGGCCCTAAAGAACCTCTATTTTCTAGGACAGAACACTCAGGAAACTGAGAGACCCGCTGATGTGGGTTCTGTGCAAACTGGAGTGTTGCCAGTCTTTTCTTGCTGTGGTTTCAGCTTGTATGGCAGTCTCTCGCAGCCCAGGCCTCTTCCTGCCTCGACAGTTCAATCTAGGGACCAAAAATAACCACCAAGTATGGAGCACTCACTATGTGCTGGGCCCTTGCTCAGAATTTTTTGACAAATCATTTCCCTTAATCCTTATGATGAACTATTAGGGAGGTACTATAGGACCACTGTCCCTTATCCAAAAAAAAAAAAAAAAAAAAAAAGAAAGTTCCAGGGTTTAGTAATTAGGTTGCATATGCCATGTATGGTATAACATCCCCAGTGGCCTGCAATCAAACACTTTAATATTTCTACAGTGAAACCTATGAATATTCACACCAAGTGGAATAAGGAATGATAGAAATAGTCTCACTCAGTTCAAGTTGAGTCTGGCTGCCACATGAGTTTGCCCTAAACTTATGAAAAAAGTCTTGGTTTTCAGAACATAGTCCTGCACTAGTGTCTTCATTTAACAAATAAGTGAGGCTCTGAGAGGTTAAATGACTGGCCTAATTAGGATAACCTAGCTGGTGAATACTGGAGATAGAGTTCAAGCCAGAAGTATGACGTTAGAGCCCAAGTCTATAACCACTTTGTTACATGCACAGGTTTCTGGGGGAAGCAGCTGACAGTTCAAATCCCTGCTCTGCCACTTTGGAGCCGTGGCATCTGGGCAAATCACTTCACCTCTGGGACTCTCAGCTTCTGGGGAGGTCATTGCAGTTGTTCTCAAATATTCTGGCTCTTGCCCTCTGAGCAATGATCAGCTTACCCTTCCTTACTCACTTGAAGTCAGGTGTGGCCATAAGACTTGCTAAGGAAATGGCAGCAGAAGTGATGTGTGTTACTTTTGCTGGGAAGCTTTAGGAGCCAGGGTGAATTTTGCTGCCTTCACTTTTCCATTAGTCACCATTAGCGGCTGTTCCTTCTGCCTTGGACCCGAAGTGAGGACATACTTTGTGGAATAAAGCCTCCTGCTGAACAGCAATGAGCACACAGTATGGGCAAAAACAAACCTTTGTTGTTTGAAGTCAATGAGGTTTGGGGATTGTCTGTTACTGCAACAAAACCTTGGCTATCCTGACTGGTATAGGTTTCTTCTCTATAAAACAAGTTGTGTGAAGATCGAATGAGATGGTACACATAAATCTCCACGGCAGTGTGTGGCAATGGGTATCTGTTAATTCCCTCTCACATTCTCAGCCTCAATTTCCCCAACTGTAAGAAACAGTTAACTTGCTCTGTTTTAATGAGTGAAACTGCTTGTTAACTTATGAGATGTTAATGGAAAGAATTTTTGGAGTATCCGTAAAAACCTGGATATATTGTCTTACATGTCCCTCTTACCACTCTGGTTTGATGGGGATGCTGAGAAAAGGTGGTGGGAGGTTGTGGACAGAATTCCAGCCCTGGGACAGGCAGCCTCCTGAGGCCTCTGGGTTCCTGACAGAAGCATCCGCTATGGACCAAATATCCCCAAAGGCAGGGCTGCAAAGGGCCGGAGCATGTCAGGAGGAGGTCAGAAGGGCCAAGCGGCCTGCTGAGAGCTGCTGAGCACAGAGGAGGCGCCATTTCTCCCTCAGGCCAACAGATGGAGGGGGTGAGGCTGTGGGGCGGAGATTTCTGTGATGAAAATGTGCAGTTGCCACAGGACTTGCGTTAAGACCCATTTAGCAACGTGGATTAAGGAGCTATAAATAGCACCTAGGCTCTCTCACAGGCCATAAAACACTGTTCTCTGCACTGCTCCCAGCCTGTGGCCTGCCCTGCTTAATTGGGGCTCAAAATAAAATACCTGGAAGGCTGCTTTTTGATGGAAGGCCCTTGTTGCCATGGTGACCAGTTGCTGGGACCGGGATGGGGCAGAGGCTTGATAGAAGGCTGCTAAGACTTAAGGTAGGGAGGAAGAGGAGGAGGAAGAGGGGAGAGAAAGGGAAAGTGAGAAAACATTGATAAAGATTACTGTGGAAGTCTAAAATCCACATCACGAGGCCAATGGAAACACCACCTTCTGCCCATAATGGCTACGAAAAATGGCAGCCTCACCCAGCTGATGGGCTAGCAAATGAGGACCGCCGGCAAGGAAGTGGATCTGGCTGGCCCAGGGTGGGTATGGAAGGCAGAGGAGGGAGTTTCAGGCCTAGCTCAGTCCCTGAACAGCAGGTGAGCTGGAGCTGCTCCCCACCTTCTCTGGGCCTTTCCACTGTACGACGAGGGGCGGAATGAGAAGGTCTCTAAGCTAGGACTAACAACTGAGCTCCCACCATTGTCAAGGAGAAGGCAGAAGCTCCAGGTGCTGAATCACCTCCAAGATACATGAAGTGATGGAAGCAAGGTGCACGGCAGGGTGTGAGCGGACTGCTGCTGCTTGTGTATTTGTGCGAAACACCTTAGAATACACAAGAATCTGACAGCCTCGGTTGCCTCTGGGGAGGGTGGCTGAAACAGGGGTGGGCCGAAGACTGGTGACTGTCATGTTTTGATAAAACCTTATAAAGGTATTCAAAATAAATGAAATCTAAATTTAAAAAACTGGACTCCAAAAGGCCCAGGTTTTGATGAATGAATGAATACCAGTTAGAGCAGTGGGGTCACCCTCCATGATCTGGTCTCTTTGCTGACTGCTCCTTGGACTTCTCACAACCTCCTGAGTGCTGCTGTGCAATTTAAAGCCACTGTGCCTTCGCACGTGCTGTACCCTCCCCTGAAATGCCGTTTTCAGTCTTCTCCATCTAGGGAAAGGGATACTTGAGTCTTTAAATCTCAACTCAATTATTCCTCCTCTGTCTGCACTTCCTCGATGCCACAGCTGACCCAAACACCTGATATTCTCCCTCTCCTCCACACCTCCTGCACAACCCAGACCCCTTTATTAATGCTCATCTCACTGAGTTATCATGATTATTACTTGTGTGTCTACCTGATAAACTAGGGGCTCTTTGAGGCAGAGCCTGGGTCTGATCCTAGGGAGTACCCCAGGACCTAGCACAGAATGCTGCTCAGTAAATATTCTGCGTCTGAGAGATCACACACACACAGAACGTCTATCCCAGGTGGCTCCCTGGTGGTCTGTCCACTAAAAATTAAGTCTTTTCTCTCATTCCACTTCCAGCTTTGGCCTCATCTGAATGCTGGGAAAGTTAATTTTTAACATCAGTTTGAGCAAAATACAATTAGGAAGGGAAGCCCTGCAGCAAGAAGTGATCTCAGTACACGTGCCCAGCAGCACACAGTGAGGGGCCTGGCTGCTGCTCTGCCCACTGCGGTAATTGATTTTGTGGGTTATTCATAGCAAAGGTGTCATCTGGGCCTTCACCTTGGCTGCCTCTCTGTCTGCCTGCTTGGGAACCCAGTGGTAACGAGACACCCACGAGAAGGGGTTGCCAGGCAGAGGCTCCTGAGCTCAGTGACTTAACTAGCTCAGTGATTTAACTAGCTCTGAGAACTCAGTAAGACCCTGTCCCTCGCTGGCCCCCATTCACAGCAAAAAGGGCTTGCACCAGTGTCCCTAAGGCCCTGCCCACTTGGACACTCTATCTGAAATTTTAAACATTAGCCCAAGCAGGACAGAACAGTGAAAGACGCCACTGCAGACAAATAAAAATCTTTTTTTCTTTTTTTCTTTTTTTTTTTTTTTTTTGAGACGGCATCTTGCTCTGTTGCCCAGGCTGGAGTGCAGCGGTGTGATCTCCGTTCACTGCAACCTCCGCCTCCTAGGTTCAAGCAATTCTCGTGCCTCAGCCTCCCGAGTGGCTGGGATTACAGGCACGCGCCATCATGCCCAGCTAATTTTGTACTTTTAGTGGAGACGGGGTTTCACCATGTTGCCCAGGCTGGTCTTGAACTCCTAACCTCAGGCGATCCACCCGTCTTGGCCTCCCAAAGTACTGGGATTACAGGCCTGAGCCACTGTGCCCGGGCACAAATAAAAATCTTCAAATCAACATTAGAGACTAGCAGAGGGGATTTAAGGCTGTCCCACTAGTTACAGGATGATATTCACATGCAAGACAGACTCCCAGAGGGAAACTCAGAAACCTAAGGGACTACCTCTCTTCCTCAGGGCTGAGTTGAAGGCACTGTTGAAACATGTCTTCACCAATACTGTCCTTGCCCTTGCCCTGGATGGAAGCGTAGTGGGGACAAGACAGAGGCCAGGCCCAACTCAGTTTTCTCTGTCATTGAACAGACTTTTCTCTTTTCTTATTTATTTTTTCCTAAGCCTTTTGCATTCCTAGGAACATGCCTTTTCAGTGAATGAAGGGACATTACCATGAATATAGTCTTATCATTCTGATTTACTCAAAAGATAAATCATTTATGAACTTCCATTCTACTAACCTTTATGTTAGTTACTAATGGATTTCTGATGGTTTTGCCTCCAGCATCCTCCACCTGCCCTTTAGGTAAAACACTTCAGATTCCTTGGGGAGTGTGTTTTTCCTGAGGCTTTGCCCCATCCCAACCCCAGGCTTGGAGCCTCTGACCAGGCTGAGCCAATCAGCACATTCCAGTCCAGTGGCCGCCGTGACTGGTTCAGGGGTGAGCCTGAGATCCCAGTGGAGCCCATAAGAATGGATTCCAGGACTTATGCTGGGCATGGCCTGCAATAAGAAGGAGCAACAGGTGGACCCAGGGCCTCCTTGAAATCATTTGGGGACCTGAGAAAGATGACCCCGTAGAGGGGCCTCTAGAATGTGTATGTAGGAGGGGCTCAGAAGTGGTGGTCTGTGAGATGTGAGATCTAGGAAACACTGTCTACTTAGATCGTGTTATTTCGGGTAGGTTGAGGGTGTGGGGCCTAAAGCCCCATAAGACACCCCTAAGGTGCCACTAGACACGTAGGAAGAAGAGGTGAGAAATGGAGAGAGAGATGCCAGACCCTGCCAATGGTGTTTGAACCTGGGATACAGGTGAGGCTGAAACAACTACAACTACTCAGTGATAAAAGCACAGATATTCCTTTTATTAACGTAAGGAAGTTTGGGGTCAGGTCTTCTGTTCCTTGTAAAAGAATACAACTAATAAACTACTTCTGCTGTGCTAAGTCCATCCTAGACCCTGAACATGGTTTCTTGAATTATGATTGGAGGTAATTCCTGATGGATACCCTAGGGTGTGGTAGAGGGTCTCTGGTCTGGTGAAGAAAGGCATAGGGTGAGAACTGCCCTTAAAAGGACTGCAGTCAGAGCAGATCCCAGGGAGGGTGAGAAGCCATAATGGGATGCCTGAGGCCAGGCCAAGGTGCACACTTAGAGGAGGAGGTGCTGCTCCAGAAAGCCTTGCCCCACCTTGTCTCCCCAACTGGTACCTCAAAACCCACCTGAGCTTTTTTCTTTGAGTTCCATGCAACATAAGAGGACAACAAAGAGTCAGGGAATGTCCAAGTTAAAAGGGAGTCTCCAGGGGCACCAGCCCACACAGGAACTGCAAAAAAAAGGATCTGCCACCTAGAGGGCTGGAGTGGCTGACTCAGTGCCACCGTGGCCAGTCTAGGCAGACCACAGACTAGAACCTCTGAATTCTCACTTCCAGATCGTAGTCCCTTCCAAAGGCCCATAGCTGTTGTCTTTGCTCTTGATTTACATCCCGTTATGCAAAATCTCTACCACCAGGTGGCGATGTAGAGTTACCGCATGTAGTGTGGAATTTTAAGTGGCCATCGCGGATTCGCTTTTATGAAAGTGTATCTTTATTTCATCTAAAAGATAATGGAAAGGGAGATGGAAAAGAAAATTTTTTTAAAAAAGGTAGTAGGCATTTAAAACTTTGATCAGTTTTATTATAACTTCGAAGGCAAAGAAAAGAATTCTGATTACTTGCATTGTGTCGTCTTTAATAATTACTTGCCTCTTCCTAACCCTGTCAATGAGGGAGTGGAGAGAAGCCATACCTTGAAGTCAGACCCGCCTGGCTTTGAAATCCAACTCTGCCATGTAGTAGCTGTATGTCTTTGGTAAGTCACTCCTCTTTGAGCTCAAATGATCCATCTGTAACAAGGGATTCAATACTACGACAGATAGGGCTGCTGCATCCTCGGGGGATAGCATATAGTAGGTGTTCGATAAATCTCAGCTGAATGAATGAATGAGGTACCTACTGGAATGCTTGGCATAATATAGCAAGTACCCAATAAATGACACTTATTACTAGAGGCAAAAGAGAAGCAGATCTACCAATGAAATTATAGGCCGTGGGCAGTAAGAAATGGGGCTTTGTAGGGGATGTGGGAACTCAGTGGGAGGCCAGGAATCACAGCGCAATGGTGGCTGCCCACTGGCTTACTGCACAAGGCGGATGCTTTTCAACTTCAGTGTGTAACATCCCGTTTCACCACGCACCTCAGTCTCAAAGCCCTTCTGGAATCCTTTCTGCCTTGTGGTGAAGTTCTGAAAGAGAATTCCCAGCCACCCTTTTCTGTGAGCCTCTCTGGCCTCACCTGTGAAAAAGAGGCTGAAATGGTTCCTGAATGTGTGGTGCTAAAGATGTGTAAGGAGCTCAGTCTCCTCACTCGTCTGACGCCATCCGCCTTGTGGGCTGAAGACTTTCCAGACTCAGGGCCTCATTCTCTACGTCTGCAAAACCCGCAGGCGGCTTGGATGGTACCCATCCCTTCCAGAGGTGGGATCTTGAGTCTACTGCTCCCCGGCAGGCTGACAGGCTTTCCCAGGGGCACAGAATTCTTTTAAAAGGAGCATTGGTTCACTTCAAACCTCCTCAACTCTAACGGCGCAAATTATGTGACGCTTTATTTTTCCCAGCTTGAATGGGTAGAGCTAGCACCTCGTAAAGTGACAGGGAAAATATTTGACTGGTTTCGTAAACCGGGGCCACAAAGGCTCACTTGTGATGGGCCAGCCGCGCAGCCTGTGCCGGTTCCCAGGACGCCCTGGCAGGCCCTGCCCAGGTCTGGGCAGCAAAGTCTGCAGACACCACTGCCTGCCTGACACCGGCCACCTGTGTGCAGGCCATGAGGCCTGGCAGCCTTTCAGTCCTGCTTGGCCATCTCCTCCCACAGACTTCCAGAATCCAAGCTGCCAAAAACAACCCCAGCCATCTGCCATGCTGAGGAGATCCTTGGGGGTGTGTCTGGGAGGCCCTCAAAGAAGCTTCTGTGGCTGGTCAGTGGCAGCCACCCGGGAGGTGTCTGCAGTGTGTCCGGGTCACAGTCTGGCCCCAGCAGGCTCTCCTCAAGGAATCTGCCCACAAACGTCCCCCTTGCCAGGCTTATGTACTGTCTTCTCCTTCCCCAAGAAACGAAGCACATTCCAGCCCCTCGCCTTTGCTCCTGCCATTCCCACCGCCTGGAGTGCTTTTCCCCTGCCCTCTCCCTCCAGCCCATTCCTGCCCCATTTCAGTGCGGCACAAGGTCCTCCTCTCAGTCCAGTCCCTCTGTCATTCTGCACCCGCAGGGACCCGCAGGCACTCATTGTCTGTACCCCTCACTAGATAATCATACCTTCTTGGGGCTGCTTTATTGTTTAATGCTGGGATTACTTATTTCACGGCTGAGATCATTTCACTGACACCTCATTTTTTAGAAACTGTTGGGGAAAGCTTTCTCAACATGAGTGAATTTGTCTGATCAATGGTCCTTTTAAATGACCAACCTACTCTGAGCATGATCCCTTTGGGTGGAATTTTTCTAAGACCCATTATTCCCTCATCTTAAACCAATCACCCTAAACATAACTGAATTCATTTTGGAGGATTCAGAATTAGAAAAACCAAGCAAACAAACAAACAAAAAAAGCAAAGTCATTTTTGGTACTGCAACCTTGCTCTGCCTGGCTCCTGAGGGCTGGGCCTCATCCCCCTTTGCTGAATGGCTCTGGACAGCTGCACTTTAAGAGTTCTTGTTCGCTGTGGCTGTTCTGTGTCCCTCGTGTGGGTATGCAGTTGGCTGCGTGCGGGCTGTGGCTGGTGTGTCTGTCTCTGGCCTTACCTATCCCTCATTCTCATTTGTGGTTTGTTGTGCGGAGGGAATGGGAGGCAGGTAACCAGGCAAGTGTAAATGAACTGCAAGCAAGTAGCACCTGAGAAGACCTTTCTTTAATATACTCAGGACAAAAGCTGATTCCTTCCCAGGCACCAAGTGAGTCTTTTCCGTTCATTTTCAGGGTCAGGACTGTGTAGAGCTGATGGCATCAAAGGTGTGTGCCGTTCCGATGCTGCCATTTCCTTGGGTTGATGAGTGAGCTGGATGGGAAGCCCTTTGTTCCCTGTTGCGGGGCCCCTCTGTGTCCACACTGTGCCTGACCTGGAGTAGCTCAGTAACAAGTCCCAGTTGACTTGCCTTGGAGGATGTGACCTACCCCAGGGTTCACTGTTATCAGCTCCCACTTTAGAATTAATTGCGTCTTGAAAGGGCATGCTAGGTCTGCAAATGGAGCCAGCTCAGAGGGGGCCATGGCTCCAGGCCAGTGTAGGCTGCTGCCTTCAGAGGCTGCCCCTTTGCCACTGGGATTCCTAAAGCCTTGTTTCTAACCATCACGTATTGGGAAAACGGAGATGTCAAACAGCTTTACGCAACACAAAGGACAGGCACGGCCACTTGGGAGCCATTCCTTTTTTCATAAGTGACCATATCTGGTTTGGGCTGCAGGAAATCCTCTTTTAGGGTCTGGGAACAGAGAGGAGTCCCTGGAGTCCAAGTGTGAGGTAGAGGCAGAGATGTGGCCTCTTCCTCATGAGCGGGGTGAAGCTTGGCTGCCCTAGGGCTTGATGAATTCTGCCAAGCAGTGTTCTTCTCTTGGCCATGCTTTCTTTGAGCAACCGCGTTGACCTCCAGGCGTCTCAAAGGGGCCACTTATCTGTTAGTAAGTCTGCAATTTTGCCCACACCCCAACTTACCTTACTAAAAATTTTCATATATACAAAGTTTCCATTCCTGCTTGGCTCTTTTATCCTCTGTAAGACCTTGCCTGCTTCTCCAGCTTTTTTT
This sequence comes from Chlorocebus sabaeus, assembly GCF_047675955.1. Taxonomy (NCBI): domain Eukaryota; kingdom Metazoa; phylum Chordata; class Mammalia; order Primates; family Cercopithecidae; genus Chlorocebus; species Chlorocebus sabaeus. Next base: position 49,915,134 of record NC_132918.1, read on the forward strand.
CCTGCCATGCTCCCTGCATGCCACCTGCCACCTGAGTTCCTAAATTGTGCCAGGTTCCCTCTTGCCACAGGGCCTTTGCACATGCTGCTGCTGCTGCCTAGAATACCTTTTTCTTCATCCCTCACCCCCAAACAGGCACCTCGCATGTTAATTCCTCCTCTAAGCTTAGCAGTTCCTTAGATTAGCCTTGTCTGGCTCTCAAGACAGACCAGACACCACTCATACACTCTCCCAGGGCTGTCTACCTTCCCAACATGCCACCCTGCACACTTGTAACCACAGGCTAATTTCTGTAATCGGTTGTATGTTTTCCTTGTTAAGTTGTACGTTCCATGGGGTAGGATCCCTGGCTGCCTGTTCACCGCCTTATCTTCAGTACCTAGCACAGGGCCTGGCCACAGTACCCGCTCTGTATATATTACTCAGTTACTCAGTGGCTACACCCTTCACTCTGGCTTTAGCCCCACTGAGCTGCCCCAGACCCCGAGCCCTCTCATAACTCCGATTTCTTGCTCTTTCTGCCTGGATACACCTTTCTTGCCTGAGTAATTCCTACTCTTTGATGAAGGAATGACTGAATCAATGAAAGCATGAATAAACAAACTATTAGAACTTTTGGTGACTTATGTGAGAATCCACTGCACAACTGGAAAGGCACGAAATGTGGGGCTGGAGCATTCCCAGAGGAAAAGGCCGTTGAGAAGGAGTACTGCCTTCAGGGAAGCACGATGACTTTACAAGCATCTCTCTAAATGCTTCAGGGAAACCTACAGGTCTCCAGTGAGCAAGGGCTGCTGCGTGGAAATGAATAGTGCAGAACCTATTACGACTAATTTAAGATGGGCAATGCGTTATCGGTGCATCTTCTATTTAGTGTGCTGTCAGTTGTTTAACTTAAGGGAAGGTAAAAACATTAATACGTGGGAAAGAACTTAGGTGTCCATCATTTGGGGAATATTACATGGGTAATAATAAAAGCCATCTGATGGTGATCACCTCTGTGTGCCAGCAGCATCCTGGACAGTTTATACCCACTCTATTATTTAATCCTTAGGAGAACTTTGCGAGGTGGGGATTATTGTCTCCATTTTACGGATGGGAAGACAGAGGCTTGAAAAGGTTGGGGAACTCAGCTGTGGTTCCAGAACTAGCTTGGGGCACAGCTGGGCTTTCCCCCTGGCAGCTGGACTCCTACGTCTCTGCCCCAGCTGCAGAGCGAGGAGCTAGGCAGGGTCCCCTCACCAGGCAGGTGTCCCCAGGCTGAAGACAAAGGTGCTGTCATGAAAAGAAGGTTCCCAGCCCCTGGTCCTGCCAGGTCTGTCTCTCCTGACCTCCTAGCCTTAGTGCAATGCCAAGGGGAGGTGAAAAGGGTGGGCCCTCAGATCACTCTGGCCAGGTCACTACAGCATGGCAGTGTCAACCTGGTGGAGCTGTGGCAGTGTCCAAGGGGACAAGAGTTGAGCTCTAAGCTCCACCCACCATTCTCCTCAGGGGGCTCCTTCACTGCCAGCTTCAGAAGGTCCAGGTGGCATTTTCTGGGCCAGTGCCATTCACCCATGACAACTTGTACTGCATCCTTCCACATTCACAGAGCTGCAGGTGTCAGGGGGACCCAGCCCTCTGCTGTCTGGAAGTTTCCATTCCCTTCTTAGCCATCATGCATCCTCACCACCAGAGGGGCAGCTGTCTGTCTTGGGTCCTGGAAAAGAGACCTCCAACCACTTCACAGGGACCCTTTGTTGAGTTTATAAAACAAGCATTCACCAGAGGGCTACGATGTGGGTACCAGGGCGCCCTCCCTTCTCTCCCTAGGCCCCTGCCCATACCCAGGGCTACCATACCCCAGGACTCAGGGAACCCACTCCACAGGCTCTCTCTCCTCTCTCCTCCTGCCCCCTCCCCATCCTTGGCCTCACCTGTTCAAGCCACCGCGACAAGTCATTCCTGAGCAGTGGAGAACCTTTGCTTCACACTGGCTGAGGAGATGCACCCTAACCCTGGGTATCAGTTTCCTGGGGCTGCCGTAACAAAGTGCCATGGACTGTGTAACTTCACGGAAATTATTGCCTCACAGTTCTGGAGGCTGGAAGTCCAAGATCAAGTTGTCTACAGGGTTGGTTTCTCCTGAGGAGTGTGAGAGGGAATCTGTTCCATGCTTCTCCCCTAGCTTCTGGTGGTTTACCGGCAATCTTTGACTTTCCTTGGCTTATAGATGCATCTCCCTGGTCTCTGCCTTCATGCTCACAGAGCGTTCTTCTCATGTGCATGTCTATGTCCAAATTTCCCCTTTCCATAAGGACACCAGTCACAGCAGATTTAGGCCCACCCTGATGACCTCATCTTAACTTATTACATCTGCAATGACCTCATTTCCCAATGAGGTCACTTTCTGGGGTGCTGGGGGTTAGGACATCAACGTATGAATTTGTGGGGGACACAATCAACTCATAACACTTCTGTCTACTTTCTGCAAGGGAAAACAAGAGCTGCCAGGGAAGAACAAGGCACAGCCCAGCAGCTGACTACAGGGCAGTTGGGTTGACCACCAGAGAGCAATGAGAGAGAATGAGTGAGAGTGAGACACTTGTTCAAAGTGAGCACAGAGGGCAGAGCCATGGGGAGCCAGAGGAGGAGGCCACATGGCTGCTGTATGGCTGATGACAGCCACTGTCACGAACTTGTGGCTTCTTGGGCTTGGACAAGACCAGTCAAGACCATACTAGGGCATGTGTCTGATGGTTGCATGGTTTATAACAGTCCTTAATGGAAGGGGATTCTCAGAAAGAGGTAAACAGAGGCTTTGTTTGATTGACCTCAGGTTAGGGGGGATGGCCTCAGTAGCAGCACATTCTGGTGCCACAATGTCTTGTTCTTAACTAAATCTAAGCTCACAAGAAAACACCTTCCCAACAAGACTAACATACAAGCTCACACAACATAAATTCCCTTCTCAGGAAATCCCCCCACAATCCTAAGACTCTGCAAGGCACTAACCAACATCTGAAGCTTTGAAGTATACACTTTGGTTAACAAAGAAATCTTTTCTGAGAAATCAGATGGCATTCAGCATCAGCAATGTCAAAAACAATTTTATTCCATGACTCATCATTTTTACTCCTAACAATCTACCACATGGATATAAATAACACGGGTGGTAAATGTATAAGCAAAAGCATTCCCTGCAATATTACTTATCAATTATAAACAATCTATACATACAAAATCAAGGACATTAATTGGATTATGGTATAACCAAATGGTGACACATTATTTAGTCATTAAAAGTCATATTATCCCATTACTGTGGTTTAACTGTCCCCCTAAAACTCATGTCGATATTTAACTGCCATTGTAACCGTATTAAGAGATCAGACCTTCAGGAGGTAAGACGTCCTGAGGGGTCCATGCTCAGAAATATGTTAGTGCTGTTACTACAGGACTGGACTAGTATCGTGGGAGGGGCCTCCTGATAGAAGGATGTCTGGCCCCCATCTGGTCTCTTTCTCATGTGTTCACTTCCACCTTCTGCCATGGGATGACCCTCGCCGGATGCCAACGCCATGCTCTTGGACTTCCCAACCTCCAGAACCGTGAGACAAATGAACTTCTGTCTTTATAAATTACCCAGTCTTTGGAATTCTATTTTAGCAGCAGAAAATGAACTAAGACACCCACCAACACCACTATTACCTTTCACTGTTCTGGACATATTAGCCAAATAATTATAAAAAAAAAAAGAAGGCAAAATTGTCGTTACCTGCAGATGACTTGATGGTATGCCTAGAATACCCTAGAGAATCAAAAGAGAATCTACTAGAGGAACTTAGAATTCAGTGAGGCAGATAATTACAAAGTTGGTAACAAAAAATCATCAGCTTCCTTCTAGACAAATAACAAGTTAGGAAATATAATGAAAGATAGGCTTCTTTCATAATAAAAACAATTTAGTATCCCTAAATACTTAGGGATAAACATGACAAGAATTATGTAAGACTTGTAAGAAAAAATTAAATATACTAAAAGATATAACAAAAGCTGAATAAATGGAAAGACATTTATGTTTGGATTGGCATACCTAACAATTTAAAAATATCATTTATCCCTTAAAATAATCTATAAATGCCATATAATCTCAATAAAAATACCAATAGGATTTGTGGGGACCATACTAAAATAATTAACTAAAATTCTTCAAAAAAACAAACACAAAAGAAGAAACAGAAAAATATCTAAAACAAAGATGAGTGAGGTGGGAGTGGTTCTATCAGCTATTAAAACAGATTTTTAACCATAGCATTACAGTAATCAAAACCACTTGGTACCGGTGAAGGACTAGACGGATCAGTGGAACACTGCATTTCTCTAGAAACTGGCACATAGTTGCTAATTAGTAAGAAAATGGTTTAGTGAAGAAGAAAGGGCATGGATTTGAGAACCAGACAGGCCTGAGCTGTCCTCCCAGCCCGTGTGACCTTAGGTGTCTCTGGTATTTGCTCTGAGCCTGTTTTTGTTTCATGTGAATACTGTGGGAATTAAGTAAGGTAATGTATGTAAAGTGCTCAGACTAGGAACTCCAATACAACGGCTACTCATTAAAGGGTCACTATTATTATCAATAATTTTCTTATTATTGGTTATTACATTTTCTTTTAAAATTATTTCAATTATTAAATATTATCAATCTGCCACCCAATCAGAGGCTCACTGACCTTTTGCTCTGTGGGACCAGCCACATCTCAGTTCCCTGTCAGGTCCTCCCTCCCAAATATAGCTACCTGCGGATCCCAGAGACCATTCCTCCTCACTGAACAGGAGGGAGGCCAGTCTCTCTCCTCTATGAGAGACAAGCAGGAAGTCAAAGTGAAGAGGCATTAGGAGATAGTTCTCAGAGAGGGTCAAGAATATGGGAAATGTGTGGCCGAGCGCGGTGGCTCACGCCTGTAATCCCAGCACTTTAGGAGGCCGAGGTGGTGGATCACCTGAGGTCAGGAGTTCAAGACCAGCCTGGCCAACATGGGGAAACCCTGTCTCAAAAAAACAAACAAACAAACAAACAAAATATGGGTGTCTTTGGCAGTCTCAGAAACAGTTTCTGTAGTTTGAAAGCCTTGGATGAAATACCATCCCTGGGTCTAGGATGGTATTGGTGAAGCTCTTCCCATTCTCAGTCTAGGTAAGAGCAGGAACAATGGGGGAAATGAAGGAATCAGCATGGCAGGTCCAAGGGCCAACAAAGGCCCTGGCCAGACTACAGCAATGGCCTATGTAAGGGCAGAGGGACATTGGGTCATATGGGGGCTGGGAGCTCCTGATGGAGAGCCCCCATGCAGGCTGAGTGGCATGGCCTGGTTCCAGTCACCATCACAAGACTGTCAAGAAAGGGTGAAAATGGAAAGAACGGGTATTTCAGGGTGATGAATTTAGAAGCCATGCACAAAGACGAAAGATTGAGGACGAGGAACCAGAGACAGGAAGGTTGGCTGGGATGTTCATTCAGCTGACCAGCACACCGGGGAGAAGGCGATGGGCCCGTTTCAACCATGGGGCACTCATTCCAGGCACAGGGCTCTGGACTACATGTTTTTCAAGGGCTTTAAAAAATGTTTGAGACATGTGGTGAACTTATTGGTTCAAAAACTACTGAAAGAAAATCACAAAGTTAAAATGAATATGTTTTAATTAAACACCTACCAAAAAAAGAGCATTATGTCAAGAAGTCACATGCAACTTGGATCACAGTTACACATCCATCATGTTTAATGTAGGATGCTATATACTTTAATATGTTTACTATGATGTTAACAAATTCGTAAGCAGCACATGCTGGAAAAAGAGAGATAGCACAAAGAATATGGAATTAGAAACCCAATTGGTCTCCATACTCTAGGAAATCTGTCATAGTGCAGTTAGATGGAACCCATTAGGGATTCCTGTAAAGTCCTGTTTTTAGGCCTTGGAGATCAATCCAGCTGGCAGGACAGGGAGAGGTGGCCTGGCAATATGTTCCATGAAAGAGAGTCACAAGTTCTCTGAGACTGGGCAACATGAGCTGGCTGTTCAATTAGCTAAGACTAACAGAGGCTGCATCAAAAGAAGTATAAGGTCCAGATGATGGGAGGTGAGGGTCCTACTACAACCTGTGTTGTAGGAGGTCCCAAGTGTCTAACACGTCATGTACCTCCTTTGGTCACTACTTTCATGTGCCATGTTATTCAGCTATTTAGATGTTTCCCCCTGTGCTCCTGGGTGGTTGTCACATTCTAGGTTTGGCTCCTTTTCTACAAGGAAGCACATAAAAGGCTTCTGGCTGAGGCAGAAGGTACCTCCGGTTTTTCTGTCTCAGGCGTTATTCCTACCTCTGTGCTTCCCCCACTTACCTACCTGGAACCTTTCTGGCTCCCCTGAGAGTTTTCTGGGACTTGGTGTTGTCAAAAGTCATATAAACCCTAATGTCATCTGGTTCTGTTGTTCCCCACAGCCACAGACATCAGGCAGAAGAAGGAAGTTTTTACTTTTAGCTGTAAGAAGGATGGATGAGGAAGACCTGTGCTCTTCTTGCCCAAATCCAGGCGTCTCAGGAGTCTCCTGGCTCTCCACTGAGTCTGGATCCAAGATCTCCAATAATCTCTGCCACATCTCCTCCCTGGGCCTCCCTCATCCTGGGAGAGTACCTCTGCCCACAGTGCCAGCTCCACCCTGGTTAGCCCCAGGCCCAGCCTCATAAGCAGAAAGCACTGGGATAGATTTTCCAGAATGTTCCGAGGGGACAGGACACAATGGGTCCAGGTCCTGGCAGCTTCCCAGGAAGTTTGGGTGGGCACAGGCCCTCCTCATCCATCCTTTTCACAGAGAAAAGTAAAAACTCCCTTCTTCTGCCTGATGTCTGGGGCAGTGGGGGACAACAGAGCCAGATGACATTAGGATTTATATGACTTTTGACAACACCAAGTCCCAGCAAAGTCTCAGGGGAGGCGGGAAGGGAGCAGGTGGGTGAGTGGGGAATGAATAAGTCTGTTCTGCGCCCCAGGACAGCCTCTTCCATTATGCATTTGTATTCATTCCGTAGCCATGGTGCTCCAGGCAGCGACCCAAACAATACAGAGGACACAGCTGTTGAGGAGCTTATAGTCTCAAATTTTCCGCCTCAGAGTAGCCCGGAAATCCCTTCCTGAACATGCCCTCCGCAGTCTCGGCAGCACAGCAACTCTCCGGGGACTGCGGAGGGCTGCGGCATCACCCTCACACCTAGCACACAGGGATACTGCTGCACGGTGGCTGAAGCGGTCTTCACCCCTACCCCTGGCCTGCCTCAGCCTCTTCCCCACCTCTAACCCAAATAGGGACGGACGAGACACACCCCGTGTGGCAGCAGAATACACCGCCAGCCAGTGGAGCCTTTTCTCTCACATGATACAATGCATCCCTAGTGGCCTCGAAGGTACTTCCAAATCTCCCATGTTCTCTGGGAGCAGCAGTGCAGCCACAGAGAAAATGGATGAGGTCTTGGAGACAAGGGAAGCACAGGCAGGATAGTGGGAAAGTGACATCGGGAAGGCTTGTCCTCAGCCAGCTACAGGGTGAGCCAACACAAGGGGTAGGGTGAGGGGGCTGGAGAATGTGTACACCAACCCTCCAGACAGTGATTGAGGGCCGCTCCCAGGGGGCACAGGTGGGGGGCTGTGGGGGACTGTCGGGGGCGGGCAGGGCACAAGGGAAAACCTTCAGGCCAAGAAATAAGCCAACATCTCAGTCTAGCAGGCAACCAGCTTCCTCCTCAGGGTACAATAAGGCGGTTTCCACTTGAGAGCATTTTGTTACAGGACTTTTGGGGGTGGTTAAAAAAAAGGCCCAGGAGTAAACACAATATCCAACCCATGTTCTCTTCAGGCCGTCATTAAAAAATTACCTCCTCTAAGAGGCCTTCCCTGAGTCTCTCCCCAGCCATTCTCTGGGTTCAGGGCACAGAAGCGCGTGCAACAGCTGTCCAGCTCAGCTCCCTCCGAGATGACTGACAGAGATAAGGAGCTGCCTCATCTCCCCACAGTCACCTGGAGAAGGCAGGAGCCGAGACTCTCCCCCGGATGTCCCATGGCAGCCAGTGCAGATCTGGAAACAGCCAGACACAAATGCAATGACTCATTCATTCACCAGGTTCCCATCCACCTGCTCTGCGCCGGCCCAGTGCTGGAGGCCAGAGGTGCACAGACCAACCAGGCTCACAGTCAGGTGAGGAGGGCCATGGCGGGAGAGGACTGGGAGCTGGAGAAGGAAGAGAAGGTGGCCATGAGAAGTGTCAGCCTCAGGGCAGACCATTGAGCCCCAGCTGACCCCAGGCAGCAAGGCTGCGGCAAAACTGCTCTAGAGATACAGCAAGCACGCCCGGCTGCCATCAACTACAGGGAACCTGGCCAGGTCGGGGGAGCGTTTGCCTGCCAGGACCTGGCTGGCTTTGTTTTTACAGACATCTCATGGGGCTGGTGCTGCTAGCTCCGACTTCCCAGAGGTGGAAACAGAGGCTCAGAACACAGCAGTGACCAGAACAAGGTCACATGGGAGATCTGTGTGGTATTAGAAGAGGAGGCCAAGGCACGGCTCAGGCTGGAGTTCAGCAAGGCATGGCTCAGGCTCTGGAGGGCCGGAGGAGTGGGCACAGGGCTCTTCATGCCCAGCTGGTGAGGACCCTTGGCTTCTGGTCTGAGCCTGCTGCAGAGGTTGGACTGCTCATTAGAGTCTATGTGTGCGATTAATATGCATGTGGGACGATGGGAGGGAGGCACAGCTGAGCCTTGGCAGCCGGCATGGCCCTTCTCCAGCGCCACAGGGTGGGAAGGTGGCTCTGGAGAACCGGAAGCTTCACTGGCTGTGACTAATCCACCATGAATCTCAAGCCCAGCTTAACCTCTCTGGGCCGCCTCTGTGTCACCTAAGCTCAAACACTGTGATGAATTACACCTCGGTATGGCCGAATGAGTAAGGTTTTGGAATGAGACAGACCCAGGTTTGGATCCTGGCTCTGTCACTTATTAGTTGGGTGACCTTGGGAAAGTTATGTGACCCCTCTGAGCCATTAAGTGCAAAAGAAACTAAGGCCTACTCTGCAGATTTGCTGGGAAGATTTACAATATGAAAAGTGCTTACCGCAATGTATGGCATTACTAGATATTTTATTATTGTTGTTGTCATCATATTCAGCTGGCATTTTTAGGTTTAAGTTCCAAGAAGCTTTGGTTTTTTTCTCTACAGACTCTTATGAAAGAGAACCATTTCGTCTCCCTGCAGTCCCTCTGCAAATGTTCCCACATCCCTGCAGCTGCCCCATCTTCCACCACCTCTTCCCATCCCATCCACATATAGGGCTCCTGACACCTTTTCCTGTCAGGCGGTCTCAGCCCCATTGCCACCCCCTTCCCAGAGCCACCCTGAAGCCTGTACTGCAGGCCAGCAACCACGGTGTGACCACAGCCTCCTCTGAGCCAGGCCTGGGGAGGGAGAAAGCAGGCAGAGGAAAAAGAGCAGAGCCCAAGCACCAGACTAGCCTGAAAACAGCTGTGTGGTCTTGGGCATGTCACTTCCCCTCTCTGAGCCTCATCAAATGGGAGAGCAGTCCGTCCCCGCAGCAGTGCAGGTGTGAGGAAGTGGATAAGACCGTGAGTGTGCACTGCCGCATAGGAAGATTCCCTGTCTGTGCAGGGAATGTGGCCTCCTCGTTCCCTGCCTTGGGACAGTGCACAGGCCGCTCACCCGGCCTCAGCAGCAGTAAACCCCACAGCAAGAGTCTAAGCCCACATGCCAATCAAGCCTCTAAAGAGTCAGCTGATGGGGCAGTGCAGGAAGCGGTGTCTGGGCAAAGGTGGTAGCTGCCTGAGCAGGCCCCAGCTGCCCAGAGTTGTTCTGACAGAGTCCAGCTCCATCCCAGTCTCCAGGCGCACTCCTGGTGCACAGGGGCACATGGAGATATTAGTTGTATCAACAACAATGGCCTTACGTGTAGTCGGCTCTAATGCATGCTTCTTGACTGATCATTTGTTGACAGTTGAGAATGGTAGATGTGGTTAGTGAAGGAGAAGGGCTTTGGTTGAATGTAGGTTGATTTCACCCTGGAAGTCTTTCTTTTGCTAATATGCTAATGCTAATAATAATATCTACTATTTAGCAGGCCTTGTTTGTGCCTCTCACTCTACATTGTTATTTCTGATCCTTAAACAATGCTGAGAAGCAAGGGTTACCCTCCCATCTTGCAGAAGAGAAAGTCAAAGCTCGGAGAGGTTAAATGACTTGCACCAGGTCTCCCAGCTCAGGATAAAGGAAGCTGAGATTTGAACCCAGCTCCGTCTGAATCAAAACTGACATTATGCTTCCCACAAACCCAGACCTTGCCTGTCCCCATGCTGCTAGCTCTGGGTTCATAGCTTCCTCCAGAGTTTGCTCCCTGCTGTGTTCGATGCTACATTGACTACTGAGAAAAGCGGCATCTGGGGTGAGCAGGCTCTAGAGACACAGGCTTTGCTGAAGGGAGCTGGTAGGGAATGAGCTCTGCCTGCTTGTCTACCTTCCAAAAGGAAACTGTCTGACAAAAGGAAGTCTCTCTGCCCTCTCGCCACCTCTGTAGGTTGTAGCCTGTGTTCCCTGGCCATTTTTAGCATGAACCTGGGCCCCTGGTACCACCTGTAGTGGGCAGTGCCACTGGGTTGTCCTGAGCAGTCAGCATCCACATTATTGCTGGCAAACGGCACCTGCACCACTTTAATTAAGTCATTCGTCAGCAGTAACAGGCTGTGGCAGAGAGATCAGAGGAGCAGGAGTCTGGGGTTTCCACGACAGCCCTGGCTCTGTCACCAACATGTGGTGGAGATCTGGGCACTTCCCTTATACTCTCTGAACTCAGGGTTCTCACTTGTCAGATGGGAAGAATTATGTCCTGCTTTATTGCTCAGGACAGTTTTGTTGGTCAAAAATAATAGGAAACAGATTCAAAAGTTGAAAAGCACTTATAAGTAGACAGCATTATGCTCGTTGAAACAATAATTTCTGTCATTAATAGAAACTCATGTTTCTGTTACTCTTACTCTATGCACTTTATTATAAGCACTGTCTCACTAATCTCCATGACAACGCTCATGAGGTGGTTATGGCTTTTATCCCTATTTTACAGAAGCGGAAACTGAGCCTTGGTTTCTAAGCATTACAGTGCCCAAGGGCTTGGTGCTGGGACCTCTTCTCTTCAGTAGCCACCCTCCTTCGCCAGGGGATTTCATGCTACATCGTGACTGTTTTAAAAATCTGGATGCTTGACCTCTGTCCACACAGAACCTCCTCTTGGATGTCTGATGGGCATCTCAACCATAGCATGTCCAAATCTGAGCCCCTGCTGGCCACTCCCCAACCTACAGTCTTCCCCATCTTGGTGAATGGCCCCTTCATCCTTCCAGTTGCTTGGGCCCAAAGCTTTGGGGTTTTCCTTGACTCTTTTCTTATCCCTTACAGCAAATTATGTTGGCTTCACTTTCAAAATAAATCCAGCATCCAACCACTTCTCACCATCTTCATTGCTGCCATCCCGATCCGAGCCACCAGCATCTCTTACCTTTATTGAAATAGCCTCCTTCCTAGCTGGCCTCCTTACTTCTGCCCTGGCCCCTCTACAGTCTATTTTCAAGACTGCAGTTAAAGTGATCCCTCTAAAACCTAAGGCAAATCATGCCACCCTCTTCTCAAAAGTCTGTAATGACTCCCTGTCTCACTCAGAAAAAAAGTCAAACATCATCCTTGATCTGCTAACCTCTGCGCCTGATTTCTCTCTGGTCTCAGCCCCTGCTCCTCTCTCCCTTGCTCTTGGGCTCCAATACATGTGCCACAGGGCCTTTGTACATGCTGTTTCTGCTGCCTGGATAGCCCTTCCCAGAGATACCCACATTGCTCACTCCCTCCCCTCTTTCAGGTTTTTTTTTGCTTAAATGTCACTTTCTCCACAGGTTTCTCAACCATCTTATTTAAAATTGCAAATCCCAGCCTCCTCCGACACACTCCAGCCCCTTCCATATTTTGTTTTTCTCCACAGCACTTATAGTTAGCTAACACTTTACTGTTCATGTATTGACTGATTTTCTGTCTCCACCTACTAAAATATAAGCTTCATGAGGACAAAGACTTTTGTCTGTTTTGTCCCTGCTGTTTTGTATCGTCAGTGCCAGGAATAGTGCTTGGCACATAGTAGGTACTCAATTAATATGTGCAGATTCAGTGAATTTAAAAATAGACTTTCTCAGGGACACATGGTGGTAGAGTTGGGAGTTTAAATTCTGGGCTAATGCCAACATATTAATACATTCCCAATCTGGGAAGCAGGAGAAGAGAGGGAGAGGAGGGGATGGGAAAGAACTGTTCTGCTTAGCATCTCCCTTCATTCATATGCAGTCTGGAAGGGAGGCAGGAGCAAGAACACAAGGGATGGGGGAGGGAGGGAGTGGCCAACACCAACCAAGACAAGTGTTCATGGACCTCCCCACCCCACTGCAAGCTTTCACCAGCTGCTTTCAAAACAACAAAAAGAGCAATTCTCAAAGCAGGACCTAGAGTGACTTTCCCAAGGTCACCCTAGCTGATTAATGGCAGAGCTGTCAACACCCAAATATTGTGAAATGATTTCTGTGAAATCCCTGAAAATTGGTTTTGCAAAGATAACTGGCTTTTGACAAATTCCCCCAAAGAATAAGGCAAGAGGTTCTGTCCAAATGTGTCCGTCATCTCATCTGGTTCCCAACCCTGAGGCTGCTGGCACAGGCCTGGCTGTGAAAGTCTGTGATAAAAGACTTCATTGCCATCCAGGAAAACTACAGGCTAAGACATTGGAAACACCACCTCTGCTTACTGTCTTACCTGCCCCACACCTACCTCCTCCCTCCACCTTTGCTCAAGCTGGCCCCTGGCCTGCCTTGCCTTCCTGCTAGGCCTCTCCTTCTCCTCCAGGCTCTACCCCACTAGGCAAATACACAGATTCCAGGACTCAGAGTGTCACCTCCTCTGCACAGCCCTCCCTTCACTCCCTGACTCCTCTGTGTCCTGTGTCTCCTTCCTGAGGTCTGTGGGCACCTGGGGTCCTTACTGGACTGTTCTACTCCTGCTGGACATATGGGCTGGAACCGCGTTGGCCAATCTTTGTGGCTGCAATTCCCCGTCCTGGTCTGGACTCCCGACGCAGGTGGGGAAGGTCAGCCAGTGTTTGGACACTCGTCCACCTGAAGAGAACAAAAACTTGTCACACACACCCTTCCTTAACGACCAGTAGCCTCTGGCTTGGGTTGGTCCCAACCTTGGGGGTTGGGGGTGACCCCCTAAGCAGGATTGAGGCTCCCAGGAAGGGCTGCTTGGCCTGAAATTCCTCCTGCAATGTTTCATTGAATCATGAAGGAAGCGAGTTGCACACTGGTGAGTTCAGTGTGGTCCCGTTTGTACTCTGTGAAAAAGAAAGTGTATACATCAGTGTTTGGATATGGACACAGATGTGCGTATACATGCCTAGAATATGTCTGTGGAGCTCTATGAGAAATTGGTCAGAGTGGGCCTTGGTTTGAATATGTCTGTGGAGCTCTATGAGAAATTGGTCAGAGTGGGCCTTGGTTTGGGTTCCTGAGACAAAGATGTGGGCGCAGATGGCTTTGTGGGACTATCTCAGGAGATGAAAATGAGAGAGGGAGAAAGCGAGACAGAGAAGGGAGGAAGACTAGAGGGAATGTGTCAATGAGCCGCATACTACTGTGCGCATCCTGGGCTCTCATTCACTAGGACGCTCTGAGCCCCTGTGTAGGATGAACCTCGGAACCGTGCCCCTGGAGGCTGGGGAGCTGGGGGCACTTATCCATGGACTCCTGTCTCTGAGTCATTGAGGGGTGTCTCCAAGGGTGTTAACTCCCCTGCACCTCCCGGTGCTGCCTGCATCCTGCTGAGTGGCTACCTGCAGCTCAGGAGAAAGCAAAGCTGGCTGACGTCCACAGCAGTACCTAACCAGGTGAGCTGAGAGGATGTGGTGGGGGCACCCCAAGAGTCTGCTAGGAAGTGGGGATACAGGCACTTTAGAATTTTCACAATTATATCCTTTTGTATGTGTTGATTTGAAGTACCTAAAAGCACAAAGAGGCAGGAAAATTCACCTCTTATCCTGCCACCTAGAAGTAATCGCCAATAGCCTGTTTGGAATATACCTCCCAGCATTATTTTTTGTAGCATGGATGTATGCAGTACATTTAACTGTGTGCCCTTTTCTGTGTCCCTGTGTACCGCTGGCAACAACTTCCCTTGAAACCAGCACTAACAGCATCTGCAGTCCAGGGGAAGGGTTGGGCAGCTCCTGGGTCCTTTTCCAAGAGAGCCCTGGGGGAAGGAGTTTCAGGACCAGATGGAACTCAGAGAGCAGGGAGACCCCCTTGGGCCATTCCCCACCCCACAGCACACTGCGGATTTATCACCCTGATGCTGTGTCTCAGCTATTAAACACGGTGCTGCCTAAATGGCCAACCGGGCTTTAAATCTCCGCTCAAGGGTCACTTCCATTTTCCTGTTCATTGAGCCCAACCAAACTTTTGCTTCCTAAAGAAAAGTCTATCATTTAAGGTTGTGGAGTACAGAAGCATCTCACCACTCCCCACCTCTACCACAGACAAGGCCAGAACGCATCCGGCAGCAACTCCTCACAGGCGACTAGAGACACTTGCCATCCCCCCTCCCATTCCTCCTCTCCCCTGCCTGCATTTGCCTTGGCGGCCACGTGGGGAATGCAGCACTCTGTGGCTTGCTATGCAGCCCTGGGCTCTGGTCCAGCTCTGCCACTCCCTGGTCTTGCAACCTCAAGCCGCCACTTGACCTTCCGAGGCTCTGTTTGCTCATCTGGAAAATGGGTACATCACACACACTTCCCAGGACTATTTGAGGATCAAATGAGGTCATGGATGTAAAGCAGCTGCCACAGTGCCTGACGTCATTGGGGTCCTACAACTGGGGGCTCCCTGAGCATATGCTGGACATTTTACCCCATACTGGGACCCTCTTCCTGGGTTACCTCCCTATGTGGCCTGCCTCCCTCCACCTTCTTCAGTTTTGTCTGTCCAAGGCCCCCTGGTGCTTCCTACCATGTTACTAAAGGAAAATCCTAACACGTGGCTTTCATCATGCGCCGCCAGCCTGTCCCCCGGCTCCCACTGCCTACAGGCAGTCTAAATTCTGCAGCCGCCTGCTCCAGGCCTCCTGGAGGTCTCCTCCCGGCCTGTCAACCTACTGCAACCATACTGCTGTCCACGCTGCCTGCTACGCCAGCCGCAGGAGGACAGCCCCCCTCAAGATAGGTTCAGAGAGCTCATCCTCCTAAATAAGGGTCAGGCTTCTGCATGCAAATCTGACTGTGAAGGCTCAGAAGCCCTAGTCCTCTGTGCTGTGTGCACGTCATCTTCCAGGCAGCTGGTCCTGAAGCTCTGGGCCACCTTTCTCCCCTTCCTTCTGCCCTTAAACCCAGGGCCTGCTCCTCTGCAGAATCAGTGTTCCCAGGCAGGACAGCACAGGCTCTGGGTCAGCTGACCCAGGAAATCAACTCTCAGCTTCCTTTCTCACCAGCTACGTGACCTTGGGCAAGCCTCTATGCCTCAGTTTCCCCAAGAGGAATGTTCACACCACCTGCCTCTATAATGTCCTTACGAGGTAAAAGAGGTGACACATATAAAGTGCTGATAACAGAGCCTGGGACACGGTTTCATTAGTTTGTAATCTCCACCATAGTTCTAACTTATTGCTTATGTCCTGTGTCAGGACTTTAAAGTTATTCTGTCAGTAATCCTCACTCTGCAAGGCAAGTCATATTATCCTTGTTTCAAAAAAAGAAACTGGGGCTTAGAGGAGTAGTTTACCCAGGATCATAGCCCAGACCTGTTGGATCCAAATACTGTATCATGACCAAAGGAGCCATTACCACTTACACGTCCACACTGTGTGCCAGGTCTTAAGATGATTATGTGTATGTCACATGTACAGGCCTCAAAACAGCCCCATAAGGTGGGTACTATTATCATCATCTCCATTTTACAGGCAAAGAAACTGAAGCACAGAGAGGTTAAGTAACAGATACAGGATCACACAGCAAGCAAGCAGAAAAGCTAAGACTTGAACCCAGACAGTTTGAACACAACCTCTGCACCCAATTGCTACCCTCTGTGTCTCTCACCTGCTTTGCCCTCTTTTATTTTGTGTGATCCTCTTAAAACCCCTTCAAGGAAGGTAGTATTACCCCCTTTCACAGCTAAGGAAACTGGGCTGTGACACACAGCAGGAGTGAAATTAAACTAAAACACAATGCATTTCCAGGTGTGAAAATAAAATGGCTCAGAACTTCCCTCAAATTCTTTTGGTATTATTGCATTCTGGAAAACCTCTCACCAGGGGATGAGACTGCAGCTACATTAGTGACATCGTATTTCCTTCTCTTCCTCCTAATTCATGCTCCAACCACACAGAGTATTCTGCAGACTTAAGCCCTGCTGAAGGTCAATGGACGCCTTAAGGAGGCTGCAGATCAGAAATAAAATCAGACTGCAGAGCACCAAGAAACCCTTCACCTAAATTCTGCTCTGCTTTGGGGCTTTGGGGGATGGTGGGCCTTGTGCCAGCTCTGTTTGCAGGAGCTGCACCAAGCCTTGGGAATCCCTAGGGAGAAGACCTTCTGGCAGAAGACCAGCAAGACACATACTATTGGCTCCACACCCACACCAAAGGGAGGCATCATTAATTGATCACAGCGTTCTTTCCCACAGAAGTAAGATTGGGCTGCAGAATCCTTTGCAGAACAGTGCTCTGCGCAGCACCTACTGATCAGAACTGTATCTCTCAGCTTCCTTGCACTAAAAGTGGTCATGTGATAATGTTCTGGCCATTGGGCTGTGCACAGAAGCATAGTAAGGCAGTTCAGAAAAATATTTTAAAAGATGAGTCATGTGCCCTCCTTTAGCTCTTCCATGCTGCTGCCTGGAATGTGGGTGCAATGGCTGAAGCTCTAGCAGCCATTCTGGTCAATGAGGTACCTATGGGAATGGAAGCCACAAGGTAGGAAGGTGGGGCAGCAGGTAGAAGGAGCCAGGGGCAGTGATCATGGAGCCCCCAATATCCTTGCACTGCCTGCTTCCAGACTTCTCTTCCATGAGAAATAAATTCTTATTTAAGTCCATAGTATTAGGCATTCTTGGTTGCAAACAAGCAGACCTAATTCTCACTGATACAGTTCCAACTCCTCATTTTCTCCCCTAGTTGTACTTCCAGCATGCTGTCCAGCTTGCAGGTCCCTGAATCCATCAAGCTGGTTCCCATCCTGTGCCTGCACCTTCCTTCCACATGCTGTTCCTTCTGTCTGAAGCACCCTTCTGCCACCCTATCTATTTGGCAAACGCCAACTCATCCTTCAAGACTCAGCTCAAGTGCTGCTCTCTGGAAAGCTGTCCTGGATTCTCACACTGCAGTGCATCCATCTTGAGTTCCCATGGTGCCCTGGCCTTCCTGCTCAGTTACAGCCCCTATCACCGATTCCTACAATTCCGTATCCATAGCTGTCTTTGGGACTGACTGGCACAAGGGCAGCGTCTGATCTTCCCCATAGGCCCAGGCAGATGAAGCACAGTAAATGTTTGCACAAAGAATGAACAAGGTATGAATGAGCATCTGGAGGGGTCAGACATTCTGAGCTATAGAAGCTCCAGCAGCTGCCGTGGTGCAGAAAAGCTTCTTGGAGGAGGAAGGAGAGATAGCGGCACAGGGAATGCCAGCTTGGTCTGTTGGTCCAGGTTAATGCCTGTGCCATAACAAGTAGACACCACAGACCCTCCAGAGATCTTTATATGGCTTAATGGAATATCTCCAAGATGGTCCCTGATGTCTTGAAGAGGTCACAGCCCCCAGCTGCTGCCCGGGCCTGGATCACCAAGTGTTTGTGATTGACAGGGCAGCTGCCTAAAAAGTTCCAAGCCCCAGGGCAGGCAGGGGGAGGGGGGCCAAGCATTGTTGGAAGCTAAGCTTACTCTGCGCTGGCATAGTACAGCCATCTGGTTTGGGTCAAAGGTCTCCAGGGACCCGTTTGATTTATAGGCCAGTTCAGCCACCCAGGCGGCATGAGGGTGAGGGCACGGAGAGGCCAGGAGAGGGGTGTGGGGGGAGGTGGAGGGAAGGGACGGTTAGAGGCCCCTTCAGAGGCTGAGCAAGCCTGTGCTTCTGCTCCAGACCATAGAGTGCCTTAGATTGCTTTTAAAAGAAACATCACAAAAGAAAGTATTAGAAAATTCAAGAAGTATTTATTGTGTGCCCACTGTCTCCCTGGGTCTGCATTGGATGCTGTTACTCTCCGGAGAGGAAGTAAATCCACATGAGCCCTATCCAGCGACGCCGGGCTTTCCACACTGCGGCCTCATCCACCTCTCTCTGCCATTATTAACCACATTCTGCAGATGATGATGCCAAAGAGCAGAGTCCCACAGCCTGCAGTGGCAGAGCTGGGAGTCAAACCCAGGCTTTCTGCCCAGCTGCAGAGTCTTTCCCCTTTACCCTGCAGGGCTTCCAGAGGGTTCTGGAATTCGGAGGAGAGGGAGGTAAGCAGGGGCCAGAGTCAAACGAGGAGTCTCAGAGAAAGGCTTGTGAGGATTGCTCACTAAGAAGGGGGCCATGCCTTATAAAGACCCCGCAGACCCCCTTCACCACCGCAAACGTGCTCCAGCAGCATAGAACAGAGTGGGCAATATGGACTAAGGTCGTTAAAGAGGACTTTAAAAACCAAGGTGGCCTTGCTCGGAGCCTTCAGAAAGGATAGCTTTAGACAGGTGGAGAAGTGGGCTGGCATCAAGCAGGGAGCACAGCACAAGTGGAAGCGTGGAGGCAGAGACTTGCCCGCCAGGGGATGTGGAGGCTGCACTGAGGGCTGGGAGGTCACACTCCTCTGCTGGGGGAGGTGGAGAAGCAGGCTGTGGTGCTGGGTGCCACACACAAGGGTCATCTCCCTGGCCCTGCCTAGAGAAAGCGGCAGACCTAAGCCCCATGTGGGGCTGGGGCCTTTCTCATATCTTCTGCTGGACACACCCTGGGACCATGAGGGGCACCACCCAGGGCTTTACAGAGGGTGGGGTGTGGCAGTGTGGAGACAACAGTGATTGTCTCCTTGGAAAAGTCACAGTACACAGTCCCCATGGGCCCTCCAAACCAGCCGGGGAAGCCATGCACGTGGCACTCCAGCCCTCCATCTCCTCCATCAAATAAGCCAGCCAGGCACCCCCACTCTAGTGAGGGCACCTGGGGGGTCTGTGGTGGACACAGGTCACACAGCTTAGCAAAACCTGGCCTTAAACCCAAATCTAAGGAAGCCCAGATCGCCACATTGAGGCCAAACACAGAATGTAGAGACGGCGCTAGAAAGCCTGGTGCAGCTCATCATGGTCTGGGGGGGTCTGTGGTGGACGCAGGTCCCATAGCTCACCAAAACCTGGCCTTAAACCCAAATCTGAGGAAGCCCAGATCACCACACTGAGGCCAAACAAAGAAAGCAGGGATGGCGTAGAGCATTTCAGATACTCAGAAAGCCTGATGCAGCTCCTCATGGTCAGAGTGAAGACAGCAGGGAAGAAAGGAGCCCTCAGGACATCCCGAAAGTGAGGCTTTGAGCCTGAAATCAGGCAGACTAGAGTCCAAATTCTAGTTCCAGCTCTGAGACCTTTCAGCCTCTCACAGCCTCAGTTTCCCCATCTGTGAAATGAGGATATTATTAACACTCCCCACATGGGGCTAAAAGGATTTAATGGAAAGATAGATAGATAGATAGATAGATAGATAGATAGATAGATAGATAGCACCTGGGTTGGGGCAAGGAGATAATCATCAAATGGTTACTTTGGCTTTTCTTCACCGCCAATATTGTTGGGAAGCACAGCAGTTCTGTGACAGAAAAAGTTTATCTGGCAGGGTTCAAACTCCTCTCTATGTTCTGCATGTCTGTGGCATGGACCTCATGAAAAGCCAAAGCCAGATCTGAGCAATGAACCCACTCAGGGCTAGAGTGTAGCAGACAATCCATCATCAATAAGTCAGCTGGAAATGCCACCTCCCAACCACGGATGCGGATGAGAGCCTGGCCCAGCCTGGGGAGGGCCCGCCTGATGCAGCCTGGCACTGGGCTACTTTCCGCCAGGCGCACTCCCTGGGAGACCTGGCAAAGCCCAGCTCTGGCCTTTGACCTCTGCCCCTGAATTGTTTTCACATGGTGGGGCTGGGGTCAGAGCTCAGGATGGGCCATGGGTTCAGCAAATGACAACCAGACCCAGCCAGATGCACACATGTGTCCAGGACAAGGAACATGTTCAACAACTCTCGGGGCAGGAATATGGCCTGGTGAAAGGTCACCAGGTCAGGAGGAAAAGAGAAAGACGTGGGCTCCCCACGCAGCGGCCACCAGTGCTGTTCATGGCTGTTGGGGATACAAGAGGGACATGGCTGGCCTCCTTCTCTAAACGGTCTAGAGTCCCATCAGAAAGACAGGATGGACACCCCAGAACCCTAAAATCATAACTGAGGACGGTCTAGGATTACTGTAGCAGGAAGAGCTGCAGGCAAAACCAGCTTTATTACAAGCTGAGATAAATAATAACGCCATATGAAGTAGCCCCTAACACCGTCCAGGCCTTTGCCATTTACAAAGGGCTTTCACAGGTTTTGCTTTATTTCATCTCCATAACAGCCCTCGTTCTTATTTTTCCCATTTCACCCACAAAGAAATGGAGCCTCAGCAGGCTCAGGGACGTCCCCAAGGACACAGAGTTAGCGAGAGGCCTGCTGCAGAACTGCTGCTGTGTTCTGCACAGTGCCCCTCCCCCCGCAGAGCTCCTGGCCCCTGCTGTCCCCCAGGCCCTCCTCAGCATTCCTGGCATACCTCCTGTCAGTGGCCACCCCCCACCACCCAGGACCTTTGACATTCTCCTAAGGTTTTCTGGTCCTGCAGCCTGACACTCATTGGCCGGTATCTGGGCTAAATCTTTCTCCTACACCCGCCCCCACTTGAACTCGCTCCTTGGGCCCTGGAGCCACTCGGCTGACCACTGGCCCAGAAGAAGGCCCATGGCAGAAACAGAGGCCTGTGCTCTCTCTCTCTGGGACTCCCCAGCCCTCTCCAGTGGCTCTAAAGCAGCCCCATCCGCTAGAATTTTGAGCCGTGGTGGGAATGGTTTACATGGGCTCATCCAGTAGGGCAGCCACCAGCCGTGAGTGTCTGTGGAGCATTCGGATGTGGCTGGCACAACCAAGTAACTAAACATTTAACTTTATTTAATTTGAATGAAACGTCCACATATGGTTAGGGCTAGTGGCTCCCACATTGGATAGGGCAGACGTGGAGCCGCTGTAGCACCACAGTGTAGTGTTTGTCAACCAAAAAATCGAGATGCGTAATCCCTCAATCTCAGAGACTGCAGAATGATGGAGACCACTTGAGGTCATCTTACCCAGTCTCCTCCTTGCAATGGAGAAACTGAGGCACAAAGAGAGGAGCTGACTTACCCGAGGTCACAGAGCTAGTGGGCAAGCTGGAGCCCGCTGGGCCAGGTTTCCTGACTCCCAGACAAGTGCTCTTTCCAGGACCTGTCTGCCTCCTGCCTGTTTTATAATCCCACACCAGACTCTGAGTACATCAATTCAGTTCAGGTTGAGTATGCTTTTTTAACTTTCACATATCTGAACAGTCCACTCTGGCACAACATCTTAAATATCCAAGGAAGGTTGCCCATGTCAGCCAAAAAGGAAATACAAGCCCTCACTTCGCTCCAGGGTGACTTGCCCAGCCTGGCAGTGACAAGTGCCCAGGCCAGCTTGAGCTCCACCATCCCAGGTGACAGAAGGGGAAGCAGAGCTCACCCAAGCAGAGCCCTGCCCTGGTGCTGCCTTCCCAGGATCCAGCCAAGAATATGGAGAGCTTGCAGCATGATGGACAAGGCGGGGGACCTGTCCCAGTGGAAAAGACACTGGTAGTAAGAATTGCTTCTTTCAAATGAGATTGTGTATAACTTTTTAAAAAGTAGTGGAATGACTGGAGTCTGAAGGATGAAAAGACACGCTGGTGTCTCCCTGCTGCTGACCCGAGCCTCACCACCCCCACTCTGCCCTCCACGATCCCCAGCCTTGCCAGCCACAGGCTTGCCTGTTGGTCCCCAGTGACTCACTCTTCTCCTAGATCTTCACATGGCTCCCTCCGCCCCATCATTTAGGTCTCACTCAAATGCCCCTCCTTCAAAGGGGGCCACTGCAGCAGCTGACCTCCCTCCCTTATCATATTCTCCAACTTTGTTCTGTATCTGGATTTTCATAAGCATTTATGAATTTTCATAAGCATTTATTCTTGTTTTTTTCTGTTTCCTCCATGAGAGTAGAAACTGGACCTGACTTGCACACTCCTGCTGCCTGGCTCCCGGCTGAGGGTCAGCACACCACAGGCCCTTCACAAACACCAGTGCAGGGATAGATGACCGGGTGTCACTGCCCTCCCCACGCGGCTCGGCTGATTGATCTAGCAGGACTGCATGGGATTGAGGAAACAGCGATGGCTTCTTTACACTCATATCAAATTAAGTAGCTATGGGCAGGGTGCAATGAATTTCAATTTACTATTAGTAGCTAATTGGAAATTTCTCAGGATTCCCTTCTCCAAAATTTCAGTGAGAAGCTTGTCTATACTCTTTCTGTTTTGTGGGATGCTGTGGGAAGCAGGCACTCTTTCCCTGCCTCTGCTGCCAACCAAATGTGCTTTTCATCCCACTGTGTGGCATCTGAGTGATGCAGCAGCTCATTTAACAAACACGCACAGAACCCACTACATGTCAGGACAAATAGGACAGCCCCCTGCTGTCAGGAGAGGGGCAGCGACTGGGAGGACTTGAGACCGTACTGCACAATCTTGAGGGTGCAGAAGTGGCACCCACGAGAGCACCGCACCTCCAGGAACTGCAGCAGAGGGCCTGACTTTCGGCAGAGTGCTTCCATGCACTGGCGCTTAACCCAGAGGCCCCTCAGGAGGCCCCAGCAAGAAACAGTGAAATGAAGCTGCTTTTTCGAATCAGAGCACCTACCACTGGTACTTAGGTTGCACGGACACATTTTCCCTTTGGAGAGGAAAGCCACTGAATTCTGCTAAACACACCTTTCCTTGGTGGCGGAGTCGACGGAAAGGATCTTCAGGTCCCCCAAGCTTGTTCCAGCCAATACGGAGAGCCTGACCCTTGCTTCTGCCCCGGACCGAGCTCCCCGACCCTGGGAATCTGGAGCATTGCGGCTCCCTCTACCATACCCTGCCCCTAAAGACCTTGCACTCCCCACACTCTCCTTCCGGCCAGGCATTCCAGGCAGCTGACTTCTGGCCAGTGCTGGGACAGATGGCACAAGTCAACTGGGAAGCTTGTGACACACACGTTCCAAGTCCCACTACAAGGGTTTCTGATTTGGGAGGTGAAAGACAGCAGAGATCTGTGTCTTCCACATGCCCTGAAGGATGCTGAGGTCCAGGCACGTATGCTAAGGGCCAAGTTCTTCCACAGCTAAGGAAGCAGCAGCTAGGCCCATCCCAGCCAGAGGGCTGGTAGGAGCCTCTGCCTGCACCTGAGGAGAAGCACCGGGCCCATCAGACACTCACAGGATTTTAAACCAAGATCTGGGAACACAGCATGCCAGCTAGCACATTATTAAAGTTGCCAGGGCCACAGTAAGCCGAAGCCAAGGGGCACCTCAAATTATGAGGGAACAGAAAAGATAGAGGAGAGGTTGGGAGTGGTGGGGAGACCAGGGCAGACGTGCAGTTGATGCAGTGATGGGGTGCCTAAAGGCTTTCTCATTCCTGGACCACCTGCTGCCTCCCACAATCCACATGCAGCCTATACTCACCACGTCCCTGAGGCAATTTGTGAGTTCTGGGCTTCCAAAGGAGGCCCCACTAAACAGCCCACTCCCACTCTTGGCACCTGGCCTGGCCTCTGCATAAGCACTGTGAGTGGCCCTCAGTTGTGACCCCTGGCCCCTCACTCCAGAAGGGTGACCCCTCGCCCTTAAGAGATGAACGGGATCTCCCATGCTCCTCCTTGTGAGGCTCAAACATCAGGCAGAGAGCTGTCCTCTACCCCAGAACATGCCAGAAGCAAACATGCTCTCACCCTGGGACCTCCTCATGAATTGCATTTTGAGGGAGAAACATCAACAAAGAGGGCAAGATCTGGAAGTCAGCTGTGGCTCCCTGGGTTGACTCAGAAGCATCTACTTAAATGACTTCAAAGCTGGGACGATGACAAGGTCTTTGCTGGCAGTTCCAGCCCCCTGCTGCTCACTAGTGAGATCATAGGCGTGGGAGACAGGAGGGATGGGGGACACCAGGTGCCCACTGGGGCTCCCAGCAGGCGGGTCACGAAGCAGAACTCACGGCTCTATTTATAGAAAGCAGCCGCTGTGAAGGATGAAGAACCAGGGAGAGCCTGCACGGCAGTATTTTCCAAGCTCACGCTGTCTTGGCTTAATTTCATCCCAAGCAAATAAATCATTAAGGAGGCACTGAGTCCTGGAAGATCTGACGAAGACGGGCCATTAAGCGGCACAGCCTTTGCTTGAATTATGGAAGGCCTCAGACAAGCAGCCTTATTAGTGTCTGGGCGAGGCCGTAACTCACGCTAACCGCCCCCTTGCCTTAACCAAAGGACGAGACTGGGCAAATCAGCTGGCTCCCGACCCTGTAAATGAAGGCTGCCGCCAGCCTGGCAGGCGGTTGGCTCTCCCCACTCACTTACACCCCACCCCCACCCCGGCAAATTTGCTTCCTCCATTCAATGCTTTCCCAGCACCACCCACTCAGAATCATCAGCAAGTCAGAAGAGTTCAGAGTGAATGCGGTTTGCTGTACTGTATTTAAGGGTATCTAAGCGCTATGATACTGGGGGCTGCCAACCCTGGCTTCAGCAAACTCTTGTTAAGCACAGTCAATCCAAGGCCTGGGACCACCTACAAAACCACTGAAGACTCAAAGTGATCCTGAGTAGCACAGAGGTTACAGGTGTGGGCGCTGGAGTAGGCCCGGACTCAAGTTCGGGACAGATACCTCCCAAGCAAGTGCTGGCTCTTCATCTCCCTCAGGCCCAATATCCACACGTGCAGACTGTGATAGCCGCACTTCTCCTCACCCATGGATTAAATGAGCTACCCCGCATAGGGTGCTGATGAGCCTTTGTGTGGGGCGGTGGAGTTGGGCAGTGTCTGGCCTTTCGTGAGTGCTCAATCAATGACTGTTTAACAAAGAGCTGTTTCCATTTGCAGTAATCCCTTGCCAAACAAAGTCACCCTCACAGGAACATTCATGGATAAGAGTGTGGATTTACTTGTGTACACTGCGTTGGCAACTATAAGAATTTGGGTTCCAGGGCACATACATGGAATCACTTGGTAGCTGGGGAGGGAAGTAAGGCCGGACGTGAAAAGTAGGAAATGCAGAAGGCATAGCTGCCTTGTCAGGAGCAGGGCCAAGGAAGGCCTGAGACTGGCCTGGAGTCAGCCAGGTGGCAAGGATGAGGGCAGAGCCAGGCTCAGCAACCCCAGGCTGAGCTGGCATCAGGGAAGTGGGCCATTTCCAACAAAGAGGGCAATGCAGACCAAGGCACAGAGGAATATGCATTTTATTTTATCTTATTTATTTATTTTTATTGTTTGAGACACAGTTTCATTCTCTTGCCCAGGCTGGAGTGCAGCGGCTTGATCTCGGCTCACTGCAACCTCCACCTTTGGGTTCAAATGATTCTTGTGCCTCAGCCTCCCAAGTAGCTGGGATTACAGGCATGTCCCACCACACCTGGCTATTTTTTTTTTTTTTTTTTTTTTTGCATTTTTAGTAGAGACAGGGTTTCATCATGTTGGCCAGGGTGGTCTCGAACTCCTGACCTCAAGTGATCCGCCTGCCTCGGCCTCCCAAAGTGCTGGGATTACAAGTGTGAGCCACAACGCCTGGCTGGAATATGCATTTTAGCTTGGCTGCCGGATCATTCAGCATGGGGGTAGACGAGTGGATGGTGGGGCATGGGGACAAGCTGTGATTGGGGGCCCTTGCTCTGTGTCACACTCTTCATCAGCATCATCCGGGAGCTTGTTAGAGATGCAGAATCTTGGGCCCGACCCAGTCCTACTAAGTCAGAATCGGCATTTTAATAAGGTCACCAGGTGGCTTGAATGCACACTGAGGTTTGAGCAGCATTGCTGACAACTCTACGGGTAAGTATCATCACTATATCCACTTTACAGGTGAGGATACCGAGGAACTGCAAAGTTAGGAAACGTATGCCCAGGTCACGCAGGTACTAAACAGACAGACCAGTTCTTACCTGGGTATCTGTGACTGGGCTAACCCCCTGGTTGTATGGTCTGAGCGGTGGCCAGGGCAGGGTCTCTGACATGCAGGAGGCACTGAGAAGCCATGGAGGATCTTCATCTGCGTGTGTTGTGGGGAGACGCTGGTCTAAACTCTGCCCAGGCTCCAAGGCCTCCCCTGCGAAAGTCCCTCCGACTCATCAGCGTCATACCCGGCCCTAATCACTCTCCTCTCCTCCTAAGCACCTACATCCTCCCACAGCTGTGTTTTCCAATACAGACTCATAAACGGCACTGAATTCTCACTCCCTTGTTTCTGACGGGGAACATTTTCAAGGGGGATTGGAGGCCTGGGTTTTAGTTCAGGTTCTGCCACTAACTGGCAGGTAACCTTGGGCAAAGCCTCCCAGCTCTCTGGTCCAGTCAGCTCCTACCTATAAAATGTGGGTGTTGCATTGGCTGCCAGATATCATCTCTTCTATCCCTGTGTCTGGGGCCTTGCCTTCACCCTTCTGCCAGGGCCTGAAAAGGTGAGACCCTTTACCTCTTCCCCTCCCCTTTTTCCCAAAGGTCCAATAATGGCCAGCCCACAACTAGACCAAGTCACTATTTTTGCAGAGGTGGACACTGGCCCTCAGGGCTGCCACCTTGGCAGCTCATCTCTGCTGAATGTCTGCCTGCACACAGCTGGTGAAGGTGCTGCTTGTTTGGGTATCCTTGTGAACACATGTCCACCAGGCAAGTCACCACTGGAAGCTGCGGCCTTTTAGAGAACCGCTTGAATAAGACATGCAGCCAGAAACAGTTGAAACCGCTCACAGGGAAGGCTAAACACTCCTAGTTCATTTGCAACAGACTCACAATGGCCTCTGAACCTCAGGTGGCATTTCCATCATGTATCTTAGAAACGAGACCAAGACCATCCAAACCATCACAAATTCCCTCGTGTGAAATCCTTCAGTTTCACGGTGTGGACCAAAATTTAATAACCAGAATTATTTCTATATTTAATAACAGTAATTTTACCAATTTATGAGAGCAGTCATAGTCATAATTAGCCATTTTTAAACCTACCACTTTTTCAGTAGCTATGTTCTAGGCACTAGATCAGTCACTTTCTATATAGTAATCCATGATCCTGACACCTCGTGACAAAGTAAGTTTCTATTTTTCAGATGAGAAAATGAAGGCTTGGGCGTGAAATGACTTGTTCAGGGTCACAGCTAATCAGAAGCCAAGCCAGTGCTGGAAGACCCCTGAACCCTGCGCTTCCCACAAGACCGTGCTGTGGCCCACGGTGATGCTTGTCCTGATAAAGCCTGATTTCAAATGCTGTCACCTGCATTTCAAGCCACCTTTCTGCAAGCCAGACTTCCATGAACCTAATTATGACTATGTTAATGTGAAAACCTCCTTCAAAGAAGGGCCACAGCATCTGATCGAGGCCTTTTCTCAAATGGGAGACTGTTCCCTTCAAACAAAGGGTAGGGGCAGTTTCTGAATGTCAGGATCCTGAATTAACATGCCTGGCCTGTGTGCGGGGACAGATGTGCTGTACACAGGACACAATGAGAGGTGGGAAAGGGGTCACTCAGGGGCCAGGCTTCAAGTGGCGGGGGCAGCTCATAGCCAGCCCCTCTGCTCCAGCCAACTGTGACTCAAGTCCCCCTGTGGCAGAGGAAAGAAAAGCTTATTCAGGTGGTGAGAGGCCAGGACATTAATATGCATTTACTGAGCACGTACTATGTACTCTGTTGCAAGGGCTGCTATAGGGTGGTTGAAAAGGCCAAGATGCAGTGGCCACAGCAAAGAGCCACCACTTTCAGCATTAACAGCAGCAGCAATAACAGAAAAGCAAAACACACACATTATGGGCCTATTCTGTGAAGTAAAGGGCTAGGTGTCTTATGTTGACTATACACTATGTAAGGACCGGCTGAATTAGACACCTCAAATAATCTTAATCCAACAATGTGTCTGAAGCCTCCTTAATATCAAATTAATAAATTTTAAAAAGAGAAAAAATTAATGTGATTCTACTGTATTTTAAACTAGAAACAAAGTCATTCATGAGCCTTCATCAGGTGCGCAAGATGAGCTCAGCACCGCAATCAGAAATTCAGGATACGCATATCAATATTAACCTACTGAGAGCCACGTGCTGGACCATGCTTCATTTCTGCATCACTTCTAATACAGCAACTCTGCAAGGTACATATAATTATTCCCACTGCACAGATGGGAAAACTGAGACTTGGGGATGTTAATTAGCCAGAGGGGGCAGAAAGGAAATTTCAATTGGGATCAAAAGTTTATGTTCAAAGACTGGAAACTGCCTAAATGTCCAAATATGGGGATCTGAATAATTAGATTATAACACAACTATATCATGGCCCCATGCGACTGTTAAGAAAGAATGAAGCAGCTCTGCATTAACTGATATTAGATAACTGCCAAGGTCCATTGAAGGGAGAAAACAAGATATTGGGGAATGTTTTCAGTACGATCTAAAAATTATCTGTCACAAATATCTCTGGAAAGACAAGAAACTGCTAATAGTGGCTGCCAGCAGGAGGGGATGGGGGCCGAGCTACAGAGGAGGGGTTACTTCACCATATACCCTTTGGTACTATTCAAATCTGTTGCCACACGTACAGTTTTCCTTTCAAGAGCAATGTCTTAGTCTGTCTTGTGTCACTATAAAGAAATATCTGAGGCTGGGTAATTTCATGGCACGGCTCTGCTGAGGGTCTCAGGAAGCTTTTACTCATGACGAAAGGCAAAGGGAAAGTAGGTGTGTCACATGATAAGAGAGGGAGGAAGAGAGATGCCAGGCGCTGTCAAACAACCAGCTCTCACACGAACTAATAGTGAGAACTCACTCATTACCATGAGGAGGGCGCCAAGCCATTCATGATAGATCTGCCCCCGTGGCCCAATCACCTCCCACCAACCCTCGCCTCTAACATGGGGGATCTCATTTCAACACAAGATTTGGAAGAAACAAATATCCAAGTGATATCAAGTAAATAGGCACATATGACGTCCCTAATCTTCCCAGTTCACCATGCATGCCTCCTGGGTCTCCATCCCTGCCCTGAGGAACTTCATAACCACTTGGGGAAAGAAGGCCTATGCATGGGTGGAAAAACGAGTGAACCCTGCAGATGTAGGAGAAGTCAGCGCTAAACTCCTGGTGCAGAGACAGAGTCCTCAGCTGAGGCCTGGGGGTGAGCTGGAGTCAGGACAGATTGATAAGGGATGGGGGCAAAGGGGCGACCAGGCCCAGAGGAGCCAAGTCCAGATGTCCCGGACGTTAGGAGGACCAAACTACCCTGTGAGACGCACGGGAGTCTAGTGAGAAGGTCTGGAGTGCAGCTCTGGCAAGGAGATGGTGTCCTTGTAGTCATTGGGAGAGTAAACTCTCTCTGGCCTTCATCAATACCAGAAGCCTTGGCTAGCTGCCAGCCTCCTCTGCTCAGCCATTGAGCCAATAAATACTTGTTGGCAGATCAATTAAACCATCTAGGAAAGACGTCTGGAAATACAGCTTCCTTGGCTCCGCGCAGGGGGAAAGCCCTCTCAGCCAGTTAGGCCCAAGATACCTGCATTTCCACGCTCCACCCTGTGAAAGTCAGCCCTGACACTGGCGTCCACTCTGTGGGGCCGGGCCACGCTTGGCGGTAGGCAGGCTTGGACAGGTTGGCTCAGGCATAGGAGGCAGAGCTGGGTATAAGCACAGCTGTGTCATTTGCTAGCTGTGTGGCCTTGGCAAATTCGTTACCTTTCCAAGACATTTTCCTCATCTACAAAATGGGGCTAACAGTCATATTGCCTCATGGCTTATTGCGATGAAAAGAAAAAAAATATGAGTAAAACCCTAAGCCCAGGGTACAGAACAGAACATGGATGGGAGCCAACAAAAGTGTCATCAATACCCCCAAATCAAAGCTGCCTGGGACCCCAAGGCCGCTTGTCTCTGTCTGAGACTCCCCTCCGCTTCCTGTGTCACTCACACACCACTCACCACCCAGAAACTCCGAGATGTGAGACAGAGCCATTCTGTCAGCCTTCCCGCCGCCAGCATGTGGAGAGAGGAGCTGGGGAGCCATGGAGCAATTCCAGAAAGCAGCCCAGAGCAGATTCCAAAGGCCTGGCCCACCCCAGGGGCCCACACCTCACAGTAGTTGAGACATTTACAATGACATTCCCCTGTTAGTGATCAAGAATGCCTGATCCATGGCCACTGCTGGGGATGCCTTTATACAACAGAACACCCTGCAGAGTTCCATGCTGAGCCAAGAGCTTTGAGGGCTGGAGGTAAAGCCAGTCAGAGGAGGAAAAATGACAGGGACAGCATTTCTGGGACTCGCCCAAACTCACTGCTAAAGGCAAGGACCTGGCCCTGGGCTGCATGGTCACCAGCCAGATGGAGTAGATGCTCCTGCGCATTCTCTCCCTGCCTTGAGGGTAAATGTCTCCACAAGGTGCCCATGTGCGCCTCCATTTGAATCCAGGCTCTCTTAGTTACTCATAGTGTCCCCTTCAGCAATTTACTCAAGCTCTCTGTGCCTCAATCTCTTCATCACACACTGAAAATGATAATATAGACAGTACTAGTGCACAAGAGTCATAACAAAAATTAAATGAATTAAAATTTGCAAAATGGCTGGGTGAGGTGTCTCACGCCTGTAATCCCAGTGCTTTGGGAGGCAGAGGTGGAAGGATTGCTTGAGGCCAGGAATTCAAGACCAGCCTGGGTGACATAGTGAGAGCATTGTCTCTATAAAAAAAATAAAATAAAATAAATTAGCCATTACCTCCTGAGCCAGTTTCATTCATATTTATATATATGCTAGGAGTGGTGGCATATCCTTGTAGTCCCAGCTACTCAGGAGGCTGAGGGGAGGATCATTTGAGCCCAGGAGTGAGAGGTTACAGTGAGCTATGATTGCACCGCTGCACTGCAGCCTGGGTGACAGTGTGAGATTCTGTCTCTAAAAAACAAACAAAACCAAAAAAAGAAAAGAAAAGAAATTGTAAAGTGTTTAGAATACTACCCCCCTTACCCACTTAGACTAAACACTACATAAGTATTAGTTGTTGCTGTTATTGCTATTATTATTATTATTATTTGTGCCCTGGACAACCTGGGACAGCTTCTCCATTTGCCTGGCCTCAGCTCCATGCTTCTCAGTTCACTTAAGTGGCAGGGCCCCCGTGCATCCTGCAGCTCTTTGTAGTTAGCTTTGAGATGCTAAGCCACTTCACTCCACAGTGCAGCAAAACAATTCCACCTGCAGAAGGTTTGACAATGTTATGCATTTGCAATAGGAAATCACACCTCCAGGAGTTCTTGCCCTCAACAAACACATGCTTCCAGAGTTAAATGTAGTGAGCCCTTTCTAAGTCTTGCTTTTACCGTAATAAAAATTCAAAAATTGAGAAAGTGATATCCATTACCTTACTTTCATCATGTCAGAGGAAAAGCCTCTATTAAGGCCATTTTGCTTTAAGCCACAGATGAACCCCAGAGTTTGCCTCAGCTCACCTAGTTAATCAACGCAGGGGCACCAATTGCTATGTGTTTGCTCTGTGCCGGTGAGCTTTATCATCCTCGTCCTTTTTCAAAGGAGAACACTGAGGTTCAGAAAGAGGAAGCAATCGCCAACTGCCATTTGTTGAGTGCTGGGGCCCGGGTCTGGCCCGGCTCTGTGAGGGGCCCCGGGCAGAGTTCTCTCCTATGATCCTGTGGGGAAGCAACTCCAGAGAGCTGGCCTGCCTTTTGCTTCCAAGCATGTCTTTGACTCTGGTCCCTCACACCCCAATCATGTCTGAGTTTGGGGACCTGCCACCATGTCCACAACCGACGTTAACTCAGAATCCTTTCCATCCACAGAATCCACCTTGGGTCACCTTCCCTGCTCAGGGACTCCCTAGAGCCAAAGTAGTCCCAAACCCGGGGATTCATGGTAGACTTCAGCCCAGGACACAGGCTATAGGCATCACATAGTCCCTTCCCCAACTATCCGTGCGAGACTCCACTGCAGCTTCTCCTACGGCCTGCTCTGGAGATTGTCCCAGGCTGGCCATGAATAGACCTTTCAAAACCAGAGAAGCTGAGCTTCCCTTTTCTGCAATCACACTCCTGTCTGAGAGAGAGAACATTACCCCTATCTAGAGAACACACTAGTGCCGTAGCAGATAAGCCAACCCTATCACTGAACGGAAGATGCCCCAGGCTTGCATCCCATGACATCTGGCCTCTCTTGCCTCCTAGATTCAATATTCCAGATTCAGCCAACCTGAAAAATCACTACCAGTAAGGAAGAGGATAGAACACTTCACATTTTAGTTCCACCAAACTTTTTCAACCACCTGAAGGACCCATAAGCTTAAAATACCCCAAACACAACTGCCCTTCCCCACCCAACCTCCCTGAGGTAGGTCCTTGCTCCTGATCCCAACATGCATAGCCCCACGGGCTGGAACCCTGTTAGCACCTTGGCTTTGTACCTGAAAACCAGGCACCCAATAAAACCCAAGTGTGAATTAATAGCCAAGAGGAAGCCTACAGCAGGAGTATAACCGTTGGCTCTGATAGCTCCCACTGGGTGTCAATGTCAGGCCTTAAATCTCAGCTACCATATTATTGGCGCTACCACACAAGAGCTTACAGCAGCAAAAAGGGGACCTGATACTATCCCATTTTACCGATGAGTAAAATGAGTCTTAAGGAGTAAGAGTGACTCACCAAAGACACAAAACCACTGAGCACTTGGAAATAAGTCACATCAGACTCCAGAGCCTTGGTACACCGAGGCCACTCTTCTAGTCCAGTGATTAATTCCAGCAAATAAATTTTCCAATTCCATTAAATAAAGATTGTTTGTTGTTTCTGTTGGTTTTCTCACCACTGGGATTTGCCTGGTCACTATGTCTCAGAAGGTTCCAGACACTTTCCACAAGGCACTGTGATGACTAAATTAGCCCTTCTCAGGGACATAATCATCAGTTCCTAGATTTAACCCATTAAACAGAGAAAATGGAACAACATTTTGCCATTCAATGGCAATTGTAGGCAACGATCATGGAAATAAAATAGGAGCAAGAACGTCGACAATTATACCAGAGCGCTGAGCGTACCAGCCACTTTTCCGTTAGCCTGCCACCCTTGGAAACCATCAAATGTCCCCTTCCTGTGCTACAGTAAATGTAAATTTTGCTTAAGTAAAATCTCGTCCTTGACTTCTTTTCTGGAGAAGTGTTACTCTTTTCTGGGGTGTTACTCTCAGTCCCTCATCTAAAGGGGAGAACATAGGGAAAGAGTGGACTTTGGGGCCATCAGAACTGGGGGAACCCTGATTCTGGCTCTCTGTAGCTCTGCTCTTAAGTTTCCTTATTTCTAAAAGGGGGATCTGCCTCAGGGGCTGGTAATTACATCTCCTATTTAGAATGAATAACTGGAAATTCTAGCTTTCAGCATCGCCTCTGAGAGCTTCATTAGGGGTGTGGCAGGAAGTCTGGACGGGTGCTGGTGGGCTGATGTTGGGGAGTGTGCAAGCCCACAAGTGCCTGGCTCCTGGCCCCTCCGCTGGGATTCAGCTCAGGACAGGCAGCCACGTGTGCCTCGGTCCAGAGGCCACTGTCTTCCTGAGTGACTCCCTCCCGAAACCAATAACCGTCTTTGTTCCTATACTTTTTATCTTGCCGGATGGTTGTGTATATTAAATGAGAGCAAGCTGTAGAATTGTCAGGAGTCAACCCCAGCAGCCTGTGGGATGGTTTGTAGCCTGCAAGGGTATTTTGTTTGCCCATAGAGAGTTTTCAGCAGCTGTCAACTTTAAAAATTGGAATAGTTCACACAATCTAGATTTCTGAGCTCTCTTGGAAAAAGTCACAAGATTCCACAACCCAGGGTTTTCATTCCCATGAGATGACAGTCGGCTGGAGATGACAGGCAGCTGCCCCCCTTAGCAGATGGCCCGTAAGCACTGGAATTGGGATATTCAGCCTCTCGAATACAGTAGGTGGCCAATGAAGGACGGTTGTCATTACTTATTACTTATCAATAACTTGAGTACATGGCATTTAAGTGCAGGGACTGGGGACTTGTCAGTATCCTCCCATTGAGACTAGCTTGGGTCATTTGGTACAACCTTTGTACAGACTAGAAGACTGGTAATTGGCATCAATACTCAAAGCCCCTATTAGGTGCCAGTCACTGTCCTGAGCACTTCACACATGTGATCTTATTTGATCTTCACAGCTGTGAGCTAGATTACTATCACAGTGATGCTTTTGCCCATGGGAGAACTAAGGCACAGCCCCAAATCACCAGACCAGCAAAGGAGAGAGTCAGGATTGAAACCCAGGTCCCGACTATTCCTCCACATTGCAGGATCCTCCCAACGGGCGATGGAGGCGTGGCCTGCCCTGCTTTCCCAGGGCCTGGCACAACTGAAAGCCCTGCCCCCCAGTCCGGCACAACTTACGGTCAAGGCCGTTGATGTAGCGCATGGTGACTTCGCAGTGGCCCCACACGGCACTCACCACCGGGTACAGCTTCTTGCCTTTGAGACCTCGGAAGGCCACCCCCAGGTACTGGCCGTCCACGATGAAGCTGAGTGTGCCTTCATCCATGTCCAGCACCACGAGCAGCGAGTCGGGCAGCGCGAAGGCCTCGTCGGGCCCCAGGAAGGCCGGGTAGGCCACGCCGGGCCGGTTCTTGCCGTCGTGGTAGAGGCGGCTGCGGCCCAGGTCCCAGCCCCACGACTCGGCGTCACTGCCCACCAGCGCCGTGTAGCCCACGGAGTGCAGGGGAGCACGGGCCGTGGCCACACCAACTACAGCGTGGGTGCCGCGCTGCCGAGCTGGCCAGTTGATCTGCCAGGCGTGCAGGCCGCGGGCGTGGCCCACCTTGCCGCGGATGCCGTCGGTGCTCTGGGCCACGGGGTGCCGGTGGAAGGTGAGCCGGTCGTCATCCTTGACGAAGACGTTGAGCGAGCGGTCCTCGGGGTTCCACGCATGCCGCAGCTGCACAGCTAGCCCCGCCGCTGGCATGTCCAACAGCTGGTCCAGCCGCGCCGGCCGCCCGGGCTCTGCACCCCGCAGCTCCCGCTTGGCCGGCCGCAGCGCGGGCTCTCGCACCTCCACCGACTTGAGGCTCCCCGAGAGCTTCTGGCCCATGCTTCACTGCCGGGAGGGGGCCGCTGCAGGCCACCGCTACCTCGTGGGAGCCTCCACTCCCCGTAGCCAGGAATGGGCCACGGGGCTGGGAAGCAGGCTTCTGGACGGTAGACCTCCACAGCCTCTACCGGGCTGTGGCAGGGGCCCAAGCTCCTGGAAGGAAGCAAAGGGCACGGGTTATAGCAGCAGCAGCAGCAGCCAGTTGCCAATCCCTTCATTTATGTCCATGCCTTGGCTGAGCCCTGTGCATGCACAATAATAGTACTAATTCGTACACTCATATCTGGCACTAATCTAGCACTTGCCATATGCCAGTGTTCTAAATGATTTATGTTTATTATTTCGTTTAAACCTTAACACCTCCCTATAAGAGATATACATTATTATTCACCATTTACAGATGAGAACACTGAAGTGCAGAGAGAAGTTAAGTGATTAGCCAAAGTCCCACTGGAAATAGGTGACTGAGCCAAGATTCAAACCAAGGTCATCTGGCTTCAGGATCTCTGTTCCAGACCTAGAACAGGGAGTCTGACTTTAGAAATAAGGCATGAGCCCAGAGCAGTTGTGACTTGCTCAAGATCAGAGCCTGGATGAGAACCCAGGTGCATTTGATCCCAGGGACAAGCCCTGTACCAAGGCTGCAGAGGCACTCAGCTGCTCAAGACACAGGGCTGTAGGGTGTGGCCCACTGGTTCCCAACCCTGGAGTCCTGGGGAGCCTAAATAACCTCCTAAAATGTAGCCAGGCTTGAGAGGGAAGACACAGAACAAGGGTGCAGCAGGGTCACCAGGGACATGGACATCAGGCAGTGTGGGAAGATGGGGTGAGGGCTCCATGGGAAGGTGAATGGAGGTAAATAGAGGTGAGGAGGAAGGATAAGGGAGCCGGTGTCCAGGCTCTGTAGCCAGACAGAACTGCATCCAAATCCCTCTCTCCATCTCTTACTGTGGGTCCACAGGAAAGCCTCCTAGCCTCTTGGATACTCCAGATTCCTTGCCAGTAAAATGAGGATAAAACACCTCCCTCTGGTGATGGGGGAACTTAAGAGACCATAATATAAAGGGTCCTGGAACTCGGCCAACAGGTTTTCCTCTCTGGCTCTGTTTTCTGGGCATCCCATGTGGATCCCCTCCTTTTGGATGGGTGAGCTCTTTCTTCAGCCATGTAAACACCATTAACAGCATTGACCCCAGATTGCCTTCCCTGAGGCAGGATCCTGGTTTTCATGGAAAAGGAATTGGCCACCATTACCAGGAAACCAGCCAGAACCTAAGGAGCTTGGACTACTTGGACGGGCCCTGGGTATGGGGAGAGATGGAGAGCCAAGCCCTGTCCAGAGCAGAGGCATGTGCCCTCCCCTCCCTGGCCTGAGAGCTGCTGGGCCCAGAACAACTTCTCCTGAGTCAGATGAGGAGATGGATGGGTGTTTTTCATGCCCTGCCTTCCCCGGCCTCAAACTCCCACCCAGACAGTGGTGCACCCCTAGCCAAAGTCCAGGTAGGGAAGGAAAGAACTCTGCTGCCACATAGCACAGACAAGTATCCTGTGGGTTTTTCACCATTCCATTTTATTCTTAACTCTCATATTCTTTCCTTTCTATTGTCAGATCCCAGCTTCAGCAGATGTTGACCCTATTCTGAGAGCTCTGGCTAATGTTCAATCTGAGGGAATACCAGAACACATAACAATTTGCAACACTAGACAGTTTTAAGATAGCAGAATAAAGTTACTCCTTTTCATATCTGAAATCACCCAAAATCAAGGAGAAAAAAAGAAATGCAAACTCCTTCTTCAGCAAACTAGAACACATTTGTAACCTGAACCACAACTTATAAGGAAAGGCTGCCAAAAACAGGCAAGGGCTGCCAAAAGCAGTGAAGATAAAAAATACTGTGAGAAAACACCTAGAGAAGACACCTGTGGTGGCAGATCTCAAACCTGGCAGAGCCACCAGGAGCTGGCATTCCCTGAAGGAAAAAACTAATGATCCTTTATCAGAAACAATGGGAACAGGGCCTGTGGTCTGGTAGTGGGAGCTGCCTCCTACGCCTTGGAGGAAGAGGAGGGCAGGGCCAACAGAGGAAACCACAGACCCGCCATCTTCACAGGAAGCAGTGTGTTGGTGAGGCAGAGTGAGAGGAGGGCTCTGAATTGGGAAAAGCCCACAGCTGCAGAACTCTGCTGACTGAGTAGAAGCAAAGACTAAAGGAAATCACTAAGACAACCCTGTGAACAAAGTTCCTGGGAACCAGGGAGCAATCCTACCCTCTTCCTGGTACCTCCTCCACATGCGTCTCCTGCAAAATGCTGATCCAAGAAGGTTCACCTCTTTCAAAGAGGAACCAGCACAGGATATAGTCAAAGATGCTATAGAAGAAAGAAAGGAATAAACGAAAAGGACAAAACACGGCAAATCAAGCAAACTCACCTGAAAAAAACCTGTCACAAAGCAGATAAAAATGGGAACCAAAGTTGTAAACTAATTTTATAATTGATTATTTCAGAAGGGAGACAACTAGCATGGGCTCAACAAAAGATTAAATCCGTTTTCCCTAGTTATAAAGGTAATCTCCAGAACTAAAAATAAAAATACACATCTTGCAAATATAAACCTTGAACACAATACAAAATAAAACAGACCATGTACTGAAAGATTTTGTTTGAAAGCAAGAGAGGCATAAAAGCATGAAATATGATAGTAAAACTAAGACCAAAATATTAACCATGTCATTAAATGACTGTAGTAAACTGCTAAAAAAAGATTCTAAGACTGGGGAACAACACAAAACCCCCAACCATATGCTACATGTAAGAGACATTCCCCAAAGCAAAGTGATTTAACAATTTTGAAAATAAAGGAAAGGCAAACACATAACAGGGATGTGTGAACTCAAACTAAGCAGGCACTGTAATCTTAATATTAGGCAAGTAAAGTTCATTTCAGGACAAAAGGTTTTAAGTGAGACAAGAACACTTAATAATAATAAAGAATAAGATCCACAGTTGAAGACTGAACTCACCAAATAGCACCAAAATTCAGAGCAAAAGCAAGAGGAAATATAAGGAGGGACCTTAGACAGATACACATCAGAGGCATATAATTTTAATTTCCCTCTTCTAGCTCATGATGGACCAATGGACTAAAATTAAGTAAAGACATAGAAAAACCAAATTACATAATTAATAAGACAGATCTAATTAGTGTATTCATCAAATTCCATACCTTGAAAACAAAGAATGCATGTTCTTTTCAAGTGTTCATGGAACCATCAAAAAAATTTTCTTGCATATTAGGTCACAAATGAAACTTCCAAAAAAGCAAAAATAATACAGTATCTGATAACACAGAAGGAAAACTACAAATTAATCATAAAATTATAGATCACAAGATCCTATCACTTGGGCATTTTAAAAAATTCTTTAAACAACTTGACTCCAACTCAGATCAAAAAGGAAATCCATACAGAAATTGCAGAATATCTGGAATACAACAATAACAAAAAGCATTCTATATACTAGAGCCTGCGGGATGCCTCTACAGCAGTTCTCAGAGGAAATCATGGCTGGTATATTTATGATATTAAATTTTTGAAAATGAATGGAGCATAATAAAATAGGGAAATAATAGAACTAAGCAAAAACTCAAGAGCTGGTTCTACCACAAAAAACCAAACCAATAAAACATATAAACTATTAAAGCTAATCATGTAATGTATCATATTATATTATATTATTATATTACTATTATATTAATCTATCATGTTGATAGTATGTACCCTTGATACGATATAATGAAATAGCACTTTACCTCTATGGGCATCTTCCCCAAAACTCATAACCTCACTCTAATC
Source organism: Chlorocebus sabaeus (assembly GCF_047675955.1). Lineage (NCBI taxonomy): Eukaryota > Metazoa > Chordata > Mammalia > Primates > Cercopithecidae > Chlorocebus > Chlorocebus sabaeus. The sequence goes on from NC_132918.1 coordinate 49,954,556, forward strand.
ATGAGAAAAACAAAGGACAAATTCCATTTGGAGGCCATCCACAAAATACCTGACCTAACCAGCAAGGTCGTCAGAACCAAAGTCTGAGAAATCATCATAGTGAAGACGGCCCTAAGGATACCTAACAATTCCACGTAATGTGGTATCCCAGATGGGATCTGGAACAGAAGAAGGATATTAGGAGCCAGGATTGGTGGCTCACACCTATAATCCCAGCACTTTGGGAGGCCAAGGCAGGTGGATCATCTGAGGTCAAGAGTTCAAGACCAGCCAGGCCCAACATGGTGAAACCCCATCTCTACTAAAAATACAAAAAAAAAAAAAAATAGCCAGGTGTGGTGGCACATGCCTGTAATCCCAGCTACTTGGGAGGCTGAGGCGGGAGGACTACTTTAACCCTGAAGGTGGAGGTTGCAGTGAGCCAAGATTGTGCCACTGTGCTCCAGCTTGGACAACAGAGGGAGACTCCATCTCAAAAAAAAAAAAAAAAAAGAAAAAGAAAGAAAAGAAAAAGGATATTAGGCAAAAACTGAAATCTGAGGAAAAAAGGAAATCTGAAAAAATATGTTAATACTAATAACTTAACTATTAATATTAATTATTAAAAGAAGTTAATAATTATTAATACTGGTTCATTAGTTGTGAAAAATGTACAATACTAATGTAAGATGCTAATAATTGGGGAAACTAGGGTGGTAAATGGCGTGACCATATGGGAACTCTCTGTACTATCTGTTTAGTTTTTCTTTAAATCTAAAACTATTCTGAAGAAATAAAGCCCATTAATTAGAAAAGCTTACATAAATGTCTAAATTTTAGGGAATACAAAAAAAGGACAAAAACTAGAATTCACCTCTTTCTCCTACTCATTAACCAGATATAAACACTGTCAGCTTTCGGAGGAATTTCACTTTATTCTCTTTTTTTGTTGTTGTTGTCTACAAATTATAGTAAATTTTATTTTTAAAAATTGGTATAAAGGACCTTTATTTAGATTATTACACCTAAAATGATGTAATTAGCATTTTAACATATTACTAAATATACTTTAAATGCATGACTTAAGTAACTAAATTTCTAAAAACACATAAAACATAAACCATTTAATCATTTAATGGGGGAGAAGACAGAAATCTGTAAAATAAGAAATGAATATGGGAAATAACAAAACGGTGTAGCTAAAAGCACTTGTAAAAGAAGTTAGACTTGTTTGTTGTTTTAACATAGGAAAAAATTTGCAACACACCAACAAATATATGACAAACTCCTACAAATGAATACAAGTACAAAATGTGAAAAGATATCAACAGTTTACACAGAAACAAATGGTTTCTTTGAAAAGATACTCAATGTATACTGAAAAAGAAATGAGTTAGAACTCCATTGAAATGCCATTTTTGTCTATCAGATTATCAAAGGTCAAAAAAATGGATAACGCATGCTAGGAGAATGTGTGGAACAAAAGACAGACTCATACATTGCTAAAATGGATATAAACTGGTTTAGCCTCAGCAAATGGCAAATTAACACCGTCTTTCAGAATTGCAAATGTGCAAACCCTTTGACCTAGCAACTCTACTTCCAGCATGTATTCAGATGTGTTCTCAAATGCACAAAACTACCTATGTACACAGCACATGCATACATACGCAGCACTGTTTCTAATAGCAGCCTGGGCTCAGAGAGGTTGCATAACTTGCACAACCTGGGGTCACACAGCCAGGAAGTAGCAGGACTGGGATCAATCCCAGAGTCACCATATGACAAGCCTGTGTCTTACAGCTTCCTCCATGTTGTTTAGAATTATGCCTTCTCCACGGCAATGACTGTAACCAGCTCTGTGTGGCCCACACAGAACATTTCTAAGGAAAACTGCTTTATCTTTGCACACAACCATGCCAACTTTGGAGCTGCTGTTGTTGAAAAGACACTTACACGTGTTTGAAAGCAATAGCCAAATAACAGCCCCAAGAGAGACCTCTTATTAGTACTTGGCTTGGCCCGTACTGGGTCACTGAGAGCACAGTGCTCTCCTTTGCAATCATTGTCTCAAAGTCTCTGTCTCTACCAGAGGCAGGCAGAGATCCTGAAGGGTGCTCACACTGTGGTGTGACAAGGTGGGCATGTAAATAGACAGCCCCTTTGCTGCTCCCCCAGTCGAGGGCACGCCGCAGAGTGCTCATGTCCATGAATGGCAAGCCGTTAAGGGAAACTAGCAGCTGGGCAATCTAATGAAGGACAGACCTGGATGTGAATCCCTACCTGTCTGTTGGGCCCTAGGCCAGGACTTAACCTCTCTGAGACTAGCTGGAAGTACTGCTAACTATGTGCTAACCTTGCCTGCCTTGGCAAGTATCAGAGCAGACACCTGTAAAGTCTGGCACATCACAGGGCTTCCAGTAAGTGGTGAGTGCTCTTTTAAATTGTGGATGTCCTCCAACATTGCCATCTCACCACTTGAATGTGCCTTGCTATGAACTGATTGTGTCCTCCCCAAATTCACATGTTGAAGCCTGATATAGGTTGGATATTTGTCCCTGCCCAAATCTCATGTTGAGTTATAATCCCCAGTGCTGGAGGTGAGGCCTGGTGGGAGCTGTCTGGGTCACGGGTCATGAGTCTGTCAAGGTTTGGTGCTGTCTTAGGGATAGTGACTGAGTTGTGGAGAGAGATCTGCTCATTTAAAAGTGCGTGACACCTCTCCACCCTCGCCTCTTGCTCCTGTTTTCACCATGTGACATGCCTTCTCCCCCTTCACCTTCTGCCATGATTGTAAGCTTCCTGAGGCCTCTCTAGAAGCCAGGCAGACGCCAGCACCATGCTTCCTGTAAAGCCTGCAGAACCTTGAGCCAACTAAACTTCTTTTCGATATAAATTGCTCAGTCTTAGGTATTTCTTTATAACAATGCAAAAATGGCCTAACACAAAGCCCCAGCGTGACAGTATTTGGAGGTGGAGCCTTTGAGAGATAATTAGTCCATGAGAGTGAGTTCCACCTCCTCTAGGAAGCCTGCCCGGATCCAGTAGGCCTCCAGGGGCCTGCCCTGTACCTCTGTCCACCCTTGAGTCAGTCAGGGGCGACATCTTTCAGGCCTTACTGATCTGCTTTTCTCTACTTTGAGGGCATTCCTCTGATGGCAGGAAGCTTTCACCATCACTTCTGTGCTCCCAGCCACTGCCCCACTCCCTCCATGCAAGACACAAGCCTGGTACTTTGAACATGGGGCAGAGCACACAGATGGACTGTGGAGAGGTTGTGCTGGGCTTCAGGGAGGGCTCATGCTCTGTTCTTTTTCAGAGGATGAAGCAGAGAAAGTGCCAGGGCTAAAGTCAGAATATGGGGACATGAAGCCCAGTAATGCCACTATCACAGTTGGACTCCCACTCCTGAGCAGCTGACTCTTGGCTCTATCCAGTCTGCTCCTTTATTAGCTACTGCTTTGCATCCTTCCCTGCTTCCAACCCTCATTTATTTGTTCAAAAAATGCTTAGTGAACACAGTGCCAGGCACTGTGCAGCTGAGAGCCAGGGGCACAGCAGTGGCCAACTCAGGCTCATCCCTGCCTTCTCTCTCCAGCCAGAGGGAGTGGCCACTTAGCACATTTCTCCTCTCCTCTTCTCCACCACAGCACACAGCACTGGGCCAGGCACATGGGACATACAGCAGAATCCACCTTCCTGATAGGAATACCATCATCTCTCAACCCTGTAAGCAGCCAGCATCCTGAAGAATGCCAAAGGGTGCCTCCGTCACTTTCCCCCAAAACCAAACTTAATTTCCTACGTCATACTTGGATGGGGATGCTTAATGACATTATCCGGAAGGATCTGCTCTGGGGCGTCAATCATGGCTGATCAAGAAAACAAAAACTCTAATTTGCTAATTGCCATTCCCAGGACCCTAGCAGATGTTCCTACCCGACAGGTGAATGAGGAGACACGAAGTGGCAATGCCACACTGTTTAAGGAACCTCATTAGTTTGAAAAATAAGATGCACAGTCTTCAGAGGCCTGGGACCCGAAATCACAGCCACAGAGGCCTGTCTGGCTGAGCTCAACGGGCACGAGGCCTGCAAGAAGACATGACTGCTGTGGGGATTGGTAGTGACTGCATGAAATGCCCTTCTCTCTGTGTGGCCTCTGGCTTTGGACTTGCTGGAGCCGCAGTGGGGGCAAGTCTCCTTCTTTCATCTAGCCAGCAGTAATGACGCTGGCCTGGGGATCTCAGGCTGCTGAAAATCATAAGACTCAACCACTTTCCCTTAGGGAGACAGCCTACACCGAAGGGGTCAGACTCCGCCACAGATCTGAATAATGACAAAGACTGTAAAAAGAAATCCAGTTAGATACCACTGGAATTCCTTTATAGACTGCACATACCTTTCAAATATATACTACAGCACTTGTAAAAGTACAAAGTTGATCTAATCACGCTCCTGCTCAAAATCCTCCACAGGTTCTCTGAGGCTTTCAGGATATTAGATATTAGTGACTCTGGGGAGCTCCCCAGCCTCCTGTGCTCTCACAGCCCTTGTACTTGTGCCCACCACAGCACTTATCACAAGGGGACATGATGTCTGTTTGGCTGCTTCCCTCCCATCGGACTGGGGCAACTGGGGAGCAGGGGCCGGGTCTCCCTCATCAGAGTCCCCATGGGCCTGGCTTAGAGAAAGTGGTGGGTGAATGTCTATGGAATGCACAAGGATGAACAAATGAAGAAAAGCAATACACTGCTTTAGAAAGAACCAACACGTAAGAATGAACTGGGAATGCAGAGCACTGTGAGCTCAGACTATTTATTTCCTGTCTTTATTTTTCAATTTTTAGCTCTGTGCAAAGGTACCAATGATAGGTGCCTGACCTTAGTTTAACTGGCATGTTTTTAAGATTTTTCTTGTGCAAATATTAAGTAGGGAGGCTGTTTTATTAAAGATGCTCATTCAGAATGAACCCACCAACAATGAATGAACTAAAGAACCCCCAAGGTTCTGTTCATAGGCGTTCATTAGCTTTTCCCTGCTATACACACATGGAGCTCAGGCTACAACTGGCTGGGCAAGCCCTTTCTTCCCCAAGAGCTCACAAAGACAGCCATCTGTCCAGTTCCAGGTGGAATCATCTCACGCCTGTCTTCCTGGAGTGAGAATCAATGAGGTTTCCCTGAGCCTCTCCTTCTCCTGGGGTTTCCATGGGAATCCTCCCACGCGTGACTGAGCCAGGGGCCCCCAAGGTGCAAGCTGGGCTGTCAGCCAGCAAGGAGAGCAGCGGATGGGATGAAGGAGGTTTGCTAGGCTGTGACCAGGGCAGCAAGCTCTGCAAGGTCATTTGAAAGAGACGTACCACTGAGCCAGTGAGGCCACGTGCAGTCCGGGCCAGCCTGGTCACTGCAGCTGCCCCTGTGCCCAGAGGCCTGCCCCAGGCACATTTGGAGGTAGTTTGCAGGGCAGCTGGCCTCCCTGAGGCCCAGCATGTCTGGGCTGGGTCAAAGCATGTAGGGAGAAGATGGAAAGGGTGCCATTTAATGAAGCCCTCTGGGGAAAACGATGATGAAAACATGATAAGGTTTGCGTCCAACCCCTCATTTACCTCCCAAGATGAACTTTCCCCACTTGGTATAACTCTTGTCTGGAAACAGAATGCCTAAAAGAAAAGCAGAACTATTCATGCCTCTGGCTTGAGCTAGGTCATAACAGGGACCTGCTGGGATTTCTGAAGATCCCTCTGTTAAGCCTACAGTATCTCTCGGGGCATTTTTGAGATACTAAGGAGGAAAGTAGAGAGGATGAGAGGAAGAGAGGAGAAAGGGAGCAGGATCGGGGAGGGAGCTGCTCCAGTCCCAGGAATCTGTACAACTTGCACATTTCATAGAATGCAGATAACAGGTGGATATCTCCCAAAGGTAGACAACAGGTGCAATGTCTCTGTGGCCAGCAAACCGGGCCCAGGCCCACACACTTCTGGAGAAAGCAGAGCTCCAGTTCACCGCACATGACATTTCACAAGTTTAAAGCTCAGATGGATGACTTTGGCACTGCTCCAGCGTCTCCCACCACACACATGAGCACACTGAAGTGTAGAGCTTACCACAGCAGCTTTCCTGCGTCCTCCTGGCTCCAGGGTCTTCCTGCCTACCCCATCAATGGGGCACCCCCAAGTCCACAGCTTCAACTTCAGTTTCTGCTTCTCACTCTCTCTCTCCATGCATCTTCTCTTATGACCTGCATCTCCAGCGCCCTGCAGACACTCTCAAGCCGGGTCTCCAGTGCTGCCTTAACTCTCCTCAGCCCAAGACCCACCTACTAGAAGCCACTGGCCAGCCCTGCCTGGGTGTTCTTTCAAATGACCTTGTAAGGCCAGTTGACCTCTTTCCATCCTAAGCCTCCTACCATGGGCACACCCACACTCTCAGCCCTGTGGGACATCTGTGGTCCATGGGCACCTCAGAATCTGTAGGTCCTGGGCTGAGCCTGGCCTCTTCCCTCTCTCACATACCAGGTTCCTCTGCATATCACTGCTCCTGCCATGGGTCCCGTCTCTCAGTTCCCACCACCCAACCCTGTCACCTTTCCCCTAGTTCAGACCTTGCCTGGATTAATTCACTAGTCTCTTAGCAGGTTTCCCTGACTCCAGTGTTTGCCCACCAGCCCCCTCTCCATGCTGCCAACGGGTAAATTTGACCAAGACACCCACCAATCTCTTCATTCAACCCTCCAGGTGGTTTCTTCGGAGAGAAGCTGCACCTCTTTGCTTGGAACCCAGGTGCCCTCCAGGCTGCTCTTATTTCTCCCACACTGTCTGTCATCACTGCCCACCTCAGACCCGTCATGCCAGACTCTCCTCGTCAGCACATCCTGGGACCCTTCCCATCTTCTCTGACCTGGCTGACATTCTCTCACTCCCCCGCCCCTTCTAGCAGAAGCAGAACTAGACACCCCTCCATGGCAGCCCCCCAGCCCACTGCATCCTCTTCCCTCCGCCCCATTATGTCCTATTCCCTACGTCCCACTGCACCCTCTGCCCTCCATCCCAGTTTGTCTTCATCTTAGCTGTTGATTCCTGCCACTATCTCTTGCATCACATCTGCATTTCTTGGTGGAGCCAGCACCCAACCAGCCTTTACCTCCAATACTCGTACACAGCCTTGTACCTGTTACCTCTGGCTACATTAAGAAGTAAGTCTTGTCAGACTGAAGAAGGACTAGCCACTCTATACCTCCTGCATGGTTTGCTTTTTTTTTTTTTTTTTTTTTTGAGACAGAGTCTCACTCTGTCGCCCAGGCTGGAGTGCAGTGGTGTGATCTCAGCTCACTGCAAGCTCTACCTCCTGGGTTCACACCATTCTCCTGCCTCAGCCTCCCCAGCAGCTGGGACTACAGGCGCACACCGCCGGGCCTGGCTAATTTTTTGTATTTTTAGTAGAGATGGGGTTTCACCATGTTAGCCAGGATGGTCTCGATCTCCTGACCTTGTGATCCGCCCGCCTTGGCCTCCCAAAGTGCTGGGATTACAGGCATGAGCCACCAGGTGTATACGTTTTAAATGGAGTAAGTTCTGAACTCAATGTGTAAAGCAAAAATCACATGCAATCAGCACTGCTTAGGAAAGTTCTTTCTAAAGTTCCACAAAGTTCATGGTAACTGGTTTGAGGTATACCACTGTCTTTCCCAAAGGACACGCCACCCACAACTGTTTTACCTATAGCCTCAAAACAAATCCCTATTTCTTGAACTGATCAGCAGCAAATAAATTAGTTGGCTTATGTAGGAGCCATGTTTGATTAAAAATGTGTTGCTGGTTTTTAAATTTTTTGTAGTTGATCTTTTCTTGCCACAGATCGTCATGTTCACATAAATCAAGAGTACATACTATGTTCTTATATAGTACATATATAGGCAGAGACTTCTGGTGACCTTGGTCTAGGGCCTGGCACCCCCTGATTTTCATGCCCGAGACCCTTCACTCCTGTATCAACAGAGAAAAAAACTTTTCGAGAGCATGGATATGTGACAACAGGTTGGGCAGCTCAGAGGAAATCAAGTAACTCCCGTATGGTGAGTTGTACTAGGTCTTTCCCCAAAAGGGCAAGGAATTCTGCACTGGCCACTGCTGCTTGGCCACTTTCTGGGATAGAAATGAAGCCCTTCCAAGGACAGGTCTATATAAATGATGGGAAGTTTCAGTTGTATGAAAAACTAGGAGGAAAAATATTCTAGGCAGGGGGAACAGCAAGTGAATGAGCCTTTGGAGTGTTGGAGTAGAACCAAGAAGGCTAGGAGAGTGGGTAGGGGGAGAGGAAAATGGTGATGAAGAGGTGGAGGAGGGCAGTACCAGACCTGAGGGCCCCTGGGATCATCTAGATTTTACTCTGTGGCAGCCTTAAGGAGGTCTTGAGCTAGGGAGAAATGTGATCAGCATTTTTTAAAGATGCTTCTGATAAATAGTTATGACTACTTGCTAATTTGATACATTAAAAACAAAATATTTTAATTTTAACTTGCATTTTTCTTATTGAGATAACGCATCTTGTCATATGTTTCAGTATCATTTCTATTTTATTTCGCGTATATAAATTATGTCTTTGCTCATTTGATCTTTTGTTTGTTGACCTCAGGAATCTTTTACATATTTAAAGAGATGAGCCTGTTGTGATAGGAGTGGCATATGTCATATGTGACAGTTTGTCATATATCTTTTGACTGTTTCTGGTGATTTCTTTTCACTGCAGATTTTATTTTTATATCATTAAACGTATCTTTAAAATAAACAAGAAATACAAACTGGAGAGCTACTTGGGTAGAATGACCAGTAAGTTGAATTTTGTTTGTGGTTTGCCAGAGGTGGCTTAAATTCTTTTCATTATGATTTTTAAAGAATGTTTTAAAAATGGAATAAATTAGAGGGTATGTGTCTCAGAGGAATATGCCCTTGGGTAAAGGATGTTTATATCATGCTTTTACACATTTCACATCTTCCAGACTTAAGCTCATCAAATTGCGGGGGTAGGGGGTGGGTGGGGGGTGCAGAAAGTGGGTGGGAGGATAGAGGGCTCAGAGTCTGAGAGAAGTGAACTCCAATCTTCATCCCCCAACCCCCCAAGGAGGAGGGTGGGGCGCAGACCAGGAAACCAAGCTGGGGGAGGTTAGAGAACTTGCCCAAGGTCACACCACCAGCTGGTGGTGAAGACAGATTCGAACACAAGCCTGACTCCAGAACTGAGAGCTCTCCACCTTCTCGCGACAGCGGTACAGAAGTGCCCTCCTCTCCTTCCTATCGGCAGCAGCCTGCGCTTGGCCATGGGCCGGCGGGAGCAGCCACTCCCCCGGTTCTCCCGCCAGTCAGAGGTCGGGGGCTCGACGTCCCCTCCTGGCTTGGAGCCCCTGGCACATACAGAGCGACCAGGGCGGACACATTTGCCGCGCTCAAGGCTCTGGCCCCCTACCTCCTTCCCAGAGCCCCGCGCCCAGGGTTTCCTGAGCTCCCAGGAAGCTCCCTGGGGCAGGAACTGGTCCCCGAGTCGCTCTCGGGTCAGGGGACCAGCCTTACTGCCCCAGCGTTAGGAATAAACGGTAACAACAGCCACCGGTGCTTATTGCGTGACCCGTGCTTTACTTCTACCTCTCCGAACACCCCGGACGAACAGATCCCCAGGAATTATTGTCCCCATTACACGGACCAGGGAACTGCTGCAGCTCCGGAAAGTTGGATAACAAGCTTGGGCTCGCAAAGCTAATAATAATGCTAGCTAACATATGATTGAGTGCTTCCTGTGTGCCTGGCACATGCCTACCTACAAGCACCATCCCATAGATCTTTCCAATACCCCTATAAAACATGCACAATTATTCCCATCCTACGGATGAGGAAACAGAGGTTTGGGGCCCTGTCCAAGGTCACCCAGCCAGTGAGTGACGGATCCTGGATCCAAACCCAAGCGGGTGAATCGGGTGGCAGTTTTTTGTGCGTTGTCCACTACGCAGAGAAGCAAAGGGCTTAGAGAACCCATGATACCAAGGGCCAGGCCCCAAACGTCCCAGGGCTGAGGGCAAATCAACCTCCTCGAACTGCCACAACCTGCAGAGAGGAATTCTCGGGGACTGGGACGCCAGGAGCGCCAGCTGTGCCGAGTGCTGACCCACACAAAGTCCGTGCAGCCGGATCTTGGCTCCCGGCCCCCGCGCGCCCCTCACCAGGAGCTGGAGAGTACTCACCATAAACGAGAGGGCAAGCGCCTCTTCGGGAAGAATCCCCAGCGCTGGCAGGTCCTGGACTCCCGGGAGAGGAGTCTGCTGCCGCCGCCGCCGCCCACTCAGGGGCGCCCGAGCGACCCGCAAATGCCCGCTCTCTCCCCACGGCCAGGGGCGCGTCCTCAAGGCTGATGCCCGGCAGCAGCGCCCCCTCTGCGCTGCAGGATGGCCTGGAGTTAGGAGCGTTCTTCGCGAAGTTGGAGCTCAGGCGCCGGGGGTCGGGCCTGGAGTGGGGAAGCGCCTTACTGAGGCGATCCTGGGGGCGCTCCAAGCCCCGCGCTTTAGCCGCTTGGAAGCTTGGCGCCTGACCCGGAGGGCGACGAGTCCCGCGCTCAGGGCGCACGGGCCGCGCCTCGGCCGCCGGCCCCGAGCGCGCCGGGCGTCTTCCCCAGCGCCCTGAGCGCACGCAGCGGAAGCAGCAGCTGGGGCCCGGGCCCGGGATGTGGTGTGTTCATCGCCCTCCCCTGGGGCTGGGCGCCTTTGTGCGCGGGGCGCGCTGGCAGCCACGGCCAGCTCTGGATGCTGCAGCCGCCGCCGCCTCCCCCTCCTCCTCCGCCGCCGCCCGCTCCCCGCCTTCCCGGCCGGCCCGGAGGCTGCAGCTGAAAGCCGATCTGGCTGAGCTCATCCCTGAAGGCCACTAATCCAATAGCCGCGGAAGGCGCGGTCGCCGGGAACGCCCCTTCCCCCACCATCCCGCGCCCCAGCCGTCCCAGCCCGGGCCGCTGCCGGCGCCGCCACCTTCTCGAGGCCACCAGCTGGCGGGAGAGGGAAGTGGAGCCCGCGCCCGCGCCCCTGTTCCGAGGCGGCGGCGCGGTCGCCATTCACTCAACCGCCCGCTCGCGCGCTCACTCTCTAGCTCTCGCACTCATTCATGCGCGCTGGTCCTCTCGGATTCATTCAAGCGCGCCTGGAGCGCCAGGGTGGGTGCCTCTGACCGGGAGTAGACACCCAGTCACTAGGCAGCTTTGGTGCCTTTACTCAACGCACGTGGGAAATAGCAGCCGGGAGGAAAAGAGGGTGGTTTTATATCCACCTTCCTCGGACACACACATGTCCACACTTTATTTTTGAGATCAGGCTCCAACTCATCTCTTAAAGTCCAATTTCATACCGCACCTGCTCAAGGAGCGTTCCTCGCCCACTCGAGGCGCAGGAAGTCGGTCTCTTTGCTCTACCAGCGCTGATGGTGGGCAGCGTCTTTGGGAGCCTGAACTGAGCGTTGAGGAAAAGGGCGTGGCCAAAACAGAAGCCGCCAGGGAGCTTCTGGTATCTGCGCTTCCTTGGGGAAATTGAAAGTTCTTGTCTTGGTGGCTCTTGTCTATCTCCCAGAATTGACTTCAGGTCCATTACGCAGTCATTTGCTGACCCAATCCCTCTCTGTGCCAGGTAAGAGGCAAAGAGTAGATGCAGAGTGCCCATTTCATCAAGGACACGGAAATCAAGTAAAGACAATCCAACTCTGTGAAGGAAACGTTTTGAGAGAGGTTCTGGGGCGAATTTGTCAGACTGGAAGAGGCAACTGGGAATGTTTTCTAGTAAATGTGTCTACATGAATTAGCTCCTGGAGGCAGGGGTACAACATGGTCACCTGGAGAGCTACCTATCACAGCACAGAGCCTGTGCTATGAGCAGAGGGAGTATGATGGAGCTGTAGGGATGGATGGTGTCTAGGGTCTTGGGTGGAGACTGGATCAAGAGCTTGACCTTCCCCATCACTTGGAGAGGCCTTTAACCAGGGTAGTGACGTTGTCGGATTTGCATTCCAGAAAGACCTCTTAGCAGCCAAGTGGATGGATGGATGGAGGAAACCAGGTTGGCAGCTATTGTAATGGTCTAAGCATAAGATGATGCTTTATGAACTAAGATAACCATGATGAGGTGACAAAAGTATGTATTGACACGTATTTATTGTACTTATTCTAACGTTTCATCATTGTTTGCATGTCTGCCCCTCCTAAAACTGTGAGCCCCCCCTGGAGGGCAAGTATAGGTACCTTACACATCTCTGGATGGCCTGTACAAGCACAAGATAGATGCTGAGGACAGTGAATGTCATTTGAACTGCCCTAAGTGGCAGTGCTAATCTACATCCACACTTGGTGTCTCTCCTTCCTACCTCCTATTGACAAGCTCCTGGAGCACCTCTGCTGTTAGCTACTGTGGGGGTTATGGATGTGGCTGGGGAGCAAGAAAAGAAAATTTGTGGAAAGAAGGTCAGAAGCAAAGGAAAGTTTAAAGAACATGTTCATGCTGATGGTTTCTCTACTAATCTGGTTAACAGGCTGGGTGTGTGTGTGCAGGATGCCTGTTGCTTCCACTCTTTGCTGGGAAGCATCACAGTAGCTTCAAGGACAAGGGAGGGAGGGAGTAGTGGCCATAATTTGAGAAAACAACTCCCCTCTCCCTTAGGGGCTCCAGTTAGGTTCACCACACTGGCCTTTCCCAATAAGATGATGCCCCAGGCACAAAAGAGTGGTCCAAAACAGGGCCCCCTTGTGTCGCTGTACACCCCCAAATCCTCCAGCCTCTGGATAACAAGGGAAACCACTTGCCATTTGGGGAGAAGCCAGGATAGCCTGGCTACCAAAATTCTTTAGATTGTGATCAGCAGCTTCTACATGGCCCCCAGTGATCCCTGACTCCTGGTATGTACTCCCTTGTGTAAACCCTTTCCTTTAAAGCGTGGGCTGGACTTACTGATTTGCTTCTCACTAACAGAATACAGCAGAGGTAATGGGATGTTCCTTCCAATATTAGGTTATAAGAAGACTGTGGCTTCTGTTTTGAGCATGCACTCTTGCTCTCTTTTGGAATCACCCCCCTGGAGAAGCCAGCTGCCATATCCTGTAGTGGCACTGTGGAGAGAGGCCCTATGGTGAGTGACTGAGACCTGCCGATAACCACATGAGTGAACTTGGGAGCAGATCTCTGCCCCCCCAGCTGAGCCTTCATAGGAGACTACAGCCCTGTGTGATGCCTTGACTGCAACTTCATGGGAGATCGTGAATCACCGAAACCAACTACCTGTGCTCAGATTTCCGATGCATGGAAACTGTAAGATAATAAATGTTTGTTGTTTTCATCATTTAAATGTTGGAGCAATTTGTTATTCAGCAGAAGATAACTAATACAAGATGTTCTTTTTTTTTTTTTTTTTTTTTTGAGACGGAGTCTTGCTCTGTCGCCCAGGCTGGAGTGCAGTGGCCGGATCTCAGCTCACTGCAAGCTCCGCCTCCCGGGTTTACGCCATTCTCCTGCCTCAGCCTCCCGAGTAGCTGGGACTACAGGCGCCCGCCATCTCGCCCGGCTAGTTTTTTTTGTATTTTTTAGTAGAGACGGGGTTTCACCGTGTTAGCCAGGATGGTCTCGATCTCCTGACCTCGTGATCCGCCCGTCTCGGCCTCCCAAAGTGCTGGGATTACAGGCTTGAGCCACCGCGCCCGGCCTACAAGATGTTCTTAACTGTCCAAGAGTGAGTCTAAAACTACACCCGTGAAAAACTAGCCACAGTATTGCTCTAAAGAATGTGCAGTATTGCATCGGCATAGTCAGACAGCTCTGGGCTTAAATCTCAGTTCCAAGCCTTTGGGTCCTAGCTTTCTCATTTGTAAACAGGAACAGAAGAATGTCTCCAGAGTATAATTGTGGGTTGTAGCTTGTCGTGTAGTAGGTGCACAATACATCTTTTTCCTTCTACTTCTCAGGAGTAGACCAAGCTCTGTAGCATTCGTGGGATTCTTGGACTAAGGCGGAGTAATGCCCAGGGCAGAAGGTGCAGTAGGGAGCTGCTGGAGTCAGGAGTCCAGAACCCCTTGGGTAAAGCAAAGCTGTGACCCTCACTCCTCCTGCCTTTGCTCCCACAAGACATGGTACACAGTCTACTTCCCAGTTTTTAGCTATTGAAATCTTGGACTCCTTCTCTGTCTTGCAAAAGTACTTACCTTGGTTTTACAGAAGTTGGAGGAAAAACTTTCAGTTCTGAGAAATTTTGGAGCTTGAAGCTTGCTCCAAGGAGGTCTGTGGCAAGATAGAACTGTATTGTGTGAGGTCTGAATGTCCTCTGCCCATCCCTCAGGAGCAGTCGTGTTTGAGCCCAGTCTGCCATGTGGCATTGCCCATCAGGTGCTCAGCTCTCAAATTCTGTTCCTCTCTACAACCCCAACATCACCATCTCTTTCCCCAGCAGTGAAAGCAGCCCCCTCACCTCTACTCTACTGCTGGGCTCTCTTCATAAAGGAAAAACCACCCTTGCCACTCCCTTCAGAGGTACCCCATGGCCCACAGGATAATGGTCACGCTTTTTCATGGCTCCCTGCCTACTCATCTAGTTTCACCTCCTCTCATTTGCACTCTGGGTCAGGCCACACTGGGGCCCCCTGAGCTCCTTCATGCTCTTTTTCCCTGCCACAGGCCATTGTACATGCTTACCTTTCTTTCTGGTACAGACTTTCCAGGTAACTCTAATTCATACTTCGTCTCTCTACCTGTATACATGTCATCTCCTCCAGGAAGCCTTCCTAACACCGCAGGCACAGCACGGTGCCCTCCTATGTGCACCTCAAGACTGTGCTTGCCTCTCTCACAACCCCAAGTCCCACTGTTGTAGCCTCCTTTCTTGTCCCTCACCCCAAGATATGAGCTCTTCGAGGGCAGGGCTGTCTTTTTCATTTTTATACCTGTTACACCCCCAACCACATTTTCTTCTTGCTAATTTGTCAAAGCAGAAAGCTCCACAGTATTCCCAAATAGCCCAGGCTGGGTTAAGGGCCCCTTCTGTAAGCCCTACCACACCTTGTTGCTTTACATTTGTCATAGCACCTTGAAAACCTTTGGGGAATTGTCAGACTCCTGCATTGCATGGTGACTCTTTAGGGCAGGATTGTGTCTGATTCATCCCAGTGTTCCTAGTTCTCAGCCTGGTGCAGTGTATACAGTCAACAGACAGTAGATGTTTGTGGAATAATTAAAGGTAAAGAAGAAGAAAAGAAAGACAGGCAGGTGGGGAGGAAGGGAGGGAGGAAAAAAGGAAGGAAGGCTAACTGCGTTGGCTTCCCTCTCTCTAGTTCTGTCTTCCATTTAAGGTATTGAATGATCAGAATTGAATTAATCATAGTCCTTGATCATGACACATTGTCGACATTAGCCCAAGTATGGCACTTATTAATTTATGTATTTATTCATAATATAATGAACACACATGAACCCACTATTGAACCCAAGACCCAGAACATTTCCAACATCTACATCTTCCCGTGTGCTCCTTTCCTAGCCCATCTTTCTGCCTCCCTTTCACACAAAAACACTATCCTGCACTTTGGGAGGCCGAGGTGGGAGGATCATGAGGTCAGGAGATCGAGACCATCCTGGCTAACACAGTGAAACCCCGTCTCTACTGAAAATACAAAAAATTAGCTGGGTGTGGTGGCAGGCACCTGTAGTCCCAGCTACTTGGGAGGCTAAGGCAGTGAACCCGGGAGGCGGATCTTGTACAGAGCTGAGATCACACCACTGCACTCCAGCCTGGGTGACAGAGGGAGACTCCGTCTCAAAAAAAACACAAAACACAAAAAACAAAAAACAAAAAACACTATTCTTCTTCTTATTATTATTTTTTATGGAGTCGTGCTCTGTTACCCAGGCTAGAGTACAGTGGCATCATCTCAGCTCACTGCAACCTCCACCTCCCAGGTTCAAGCAATTATCTGCCTCAGCCTCCTGGGTAGCTGGGATTACAGGCACACGCCACCATGCCCAGCTAATTTTTTGTATTTTTAGTAGAGATGGGGTTTCACCATTTTGGCCAGGCTGGTCTTGAACTCCTGACCTCTTGATCCACCCACCTCAGCCTCCCAAAGTGTTGGGATTACAGGCGTGAGCCACCGCGCCTGGCCACTATCCTGATTTTTATGGTTTATCATTTCTTTGGATTTAAAAACACATGTAACATGAATTTATTTAGCTTTACTTGATTTTGAACTTTATTAAGAGATACTGTACTATATATCATTTTCTAGGAATTGCCATTTGGACTTAACAAGATTCATCCATGTTGATGCATGTAACAGTATCTCATTCATTTTCATGGCTCTATAATAGTTCATTGAGTGAACATACAAGATTAATTTTTCCATTTTCCTTCCATAGGTGTTCAGATTGATTTTATTTTGAAGCTACTATAAACAGTGCTGCTATTAACATTTCTGAACAGGTTCCCTGGTGCATCTGTGCTACTGTTTTCTTGGGTCTATTCGTAGGAGTGGAATCATTGTGTCTTGTTGTCCTCTTCATCACTGTCTAGCATGGGTCAGTCTATTCAAATGAAGGGCTAAAAACTGTTTCAATCTAGCCACAAAACAGGAAGGGTTGTATGTACCAAAAGTAATTTACATCATTCACAGGAGACAAAAATGTTTGCACAAGGGATACCCAGCTCCATTTCCTTGGAATTATTTGCATGCAAGTAAGTTATTTGCATACTGACAGAGCTTCCGATTCCAGGCCATTCCATTCCCTGCCCCATTTCCCTTTACTTCTTAGATAATTAGACCTACTGGGGCCCAGAAGTCTTAGCCTCCCAGGAGGACTCTGGAAAAGACCTGAGTTAGTCTGTAGTAGGAAAGAAGACAGGTGAGGCTCAGTGACAGATACTCAAATATATCCAGTGATCACTGAATTTTGTGTAGGACAAGATATTAAGGACAAACACACACACGCACAGAGACCTGGAGAGTTCTGCTATAAAATGACTTGGTACCCTGGAAGGAAGCATTGGGGTGGGCGTGGCAGATTATGGCAGGGTTGCACGTACCACAGGATCTTTAGCTTTTAATTAGTTTCTATAATCCTCATTTTTCTCTTATATGAAATGGGGGCAATAACACCTACCACATAAAATTGTAAAGATGAAAGGAGGTTATGCATATGAGGGCTTGGCGAATGTTTGTTCTTTGGGCTGTGGTCTTACACAAGTTGCTAAATGTCTAGGAAATTTCTGTTTCCAATTTGTAAAATGGAACTAATAAAAGTACTTTCCTCTATTGGCATTTGTTACTTTTTGGACTTTGAGCAGCTGAATTCCCCTGCATAAGCTGGGGAATTCCCTACCACATTACTCTAAGTAGGAAGCAGAGTCACTTCGCAGTAATGTCCAAAAAGCCCAGCATTCAGTCATGACATGATGCTCAAAATCTTTTGAAAACCCTCTTCACAATTTGTTTTTGGTAAAATCAAATAAACAAAACTCTTTCATTTCCTAGCCTCCCTTGCACTGGAAGTGTCAGAGGCATTTGAACCAGAGCAACTCCATCTTGGATAGGGGCTGGATAAAATGACAATGAGACCTGTGGGGCTGCATTTCCAGGAGCTTAGGCATTTTCAGACCAGGATGAGATAGAAGGTTGGCACAAGATACAGATCACAAAGACCCTGTTGATAAAACAGGATGCAGCAGGCCGGTCGCGGTGGCTCACGCCTGTAATCCCAGCACTTTGTGAGGCGGAGATGGGCGGATCACGAGGTCAGGAGATCGAGACCATCCTGGTTAACACGGTGAAACCCCGTCTCTACTAAAAATACAAAAAATTAGCCGGGCATGGTGGCGGGCGCCTGTAGTCCCAACTTTGCGGGAGGCTGAGGCAGGAGAAGGGCGTGAATCCGGGAGGTGGAGCTTGCGGTGAGCCGAGATTGCGACACTGCACTCCAGCCTGGGCGACAGAGTGAGACTCCGTCTCAAACAAACTAACAAACAAACAAAACAGGATGCACTAAAGACGCTGGCCAAAACCCACCAAATCTAAGATGGTGATGAAAGTGACCTCCAATCATCCTCGCTGATCATTATACACTGATTATAATGCATTAGCATACTAAAAGTCACTCCCACCAGTGCCGTGACAGTTTACAAATGCCATGGCAATGTCCAGAAGTTACCCTATACGGTCTAAGAAAGAGAGGAACCCACAGTTCCAGGAAATCCCCACCCCTTTTCCAGAAAACTCATGAATAATCCACTCCTTGTTTAGCATATGATCAAGAAACAGCCATAAAAATAGTCAACCAGGCCGGGCACAGCGGCTCACGCCTGTAATTCTTGCACTTTGGGGGGTTGAGATGGGCGGATCACGAGGTCAGGAGATCGAGACCATCCTGGCTAACACGGTGAAACCCCGTCTGTACTAAAACTACAAAACATTAGCCGGACGTGATAGCGGGCGCCTGTAGTCCCAGCTACTTGGGAGGCTGAGGCAGGAGAATGGCATGATCCTGAGAGGCGGAGCTTGCAGAGAGTCGAGATAGCACCACTGCACTCCAGCCTGGGCTACAGAGCCAGACTCCATCTCAAAAAAAAAAAAAAAAAAAAAAAAAAAAAGTCAACCAGCAGTCCTCAAGGCTGCTCTGCCTATGAAGTAGTCATTCTTTTGTTTCTTTACTTCTCTAATACACTTGTTTTCACTATACTTGCCCCAAATTTTTTCTTGCCCAAGATCCAAGAACCCTCTCTTGGAATCTGGATCAAGACTCCTTTCTAGTAATCTATGCAGATGTCATCTGGATTCTGCGAACGGACACACTGATCTGACTCAGAAGTGAACTACTTGAAGAAACTCTCTAGGGCTAGAGCATTCATTCTGGCTGCTGTGAGGAAGATGCAACTCTTGTTTGGAGTCAGTGGTAGGAGTAGCAATTTCCTACTCTTGGCTATGGCAGAAGCTCCCTTATCGCGTCAGTTCTTCAGCGTAATGACAGGTATATTCCTGAAAACTCCGTTCAGAACCTACGTTTCAACAATCACAATGATTCTGTGAGCCAGTCAATCTTTCAAACTAAGTCCCTATCTGAATGTAGTAGTTAGAGTGAATTCTGTTGTTAGCAACTAAGACCCCTTGTTGGTTCCTTACTATTCCGCCTTCCTGATGGTTCGGCCAATCAAAACCTCCCTCTTAGGTTTTTGAAGCTGGGACCAGCCATTCAAAAATGCAAGGATGGAGAATTTTTTCTGTTGGGGGCAGGGTTGGCAGAAGAGCCCATGGGCAATGTTAGCTTTTGTGGTCACCTCTATATCCAGTGATCAGTGCCGGGAGTGGCAGTAGTGGGCCTCACGAGATTGGGTTTGAGGCAAGATTTCCTTCGTGGTTCTGCTGCCTAGAATTTGTCGTTGTTGTTCCTGTCTGTTTTTGTTTGTTTGCTTGTTTATTTGTTTTCTGGATCTGGTTTTCCATCCTTCCCCATCCACTCTGTGAGTTTCCCAATTTCCTTTCAGTTTGAGTCTCTTCATACAGAAAATTGCATTAATTGAATTTTGAATGCGAAACTAGCTTTGCAATCCTAAGCTAAATCCCACTTAGTCATAACGTATTTGTCTTTTTAATATATTGTTGGATTCAATTTGCGTCTGTGCTCACAGGGATATTGGTCTGTGTTTGTCTTTTCTTGTGACATCTTTGTCTGGCTATGGCATCAAACTAATACTGACCTTAATTAGTTAAGATGTGTTGTTTTTTCTTCTATTTTCTGAAACAATTTGTATAGAATTGGAGTTATTTAGTCCTTAAGTGTGTCATAGAATTTACCAGTGAGGTAATAGGGCCTTGGAGTTTTCTTTGTGGAGAGGTTTTTAAGTGGAAATTCAATATCTTTAATAGATACAGAGCTCTTCAGGTTATCTCTTTTTTAGTGAATTGTAGTAGTTAACACCTTTCAAGAAATCTGTCCATTTCATCTAATTATAGGATATATTGACATTAAGTTGTGCATCCTATTTCTTTCTAATCTTTTAAATACCTGCATAATCTATAATGATGTCACCTCTCTCATTTCTGATATTGTTAATTTGGGTCTCTCTCTGGATCTCCCCCAAACCCCCAGCTCTCGTTCTCACTTTTTTTTTTTTTGTCTGTTCAGTCTCATTAGCAATTTGTCAATCCTCTCAAAGAAACAGCTTTTGGTATTATTTATTTTCTCTGTGTTTTTCTGGTTTCTATTTTATTGAGTTTTTTCACTCTGATCTTTAGTATTTCCTTTATGCTGCCTACGGTGAGATCCATCTGCTCTTCTTTTTCTATCTTGTTAAGGTGAAAACTGAGATCATTTATTTAAGACCATTTTTCTTGTCTAATATAGGCATTTAGGGCTATACATTTCCTTCTAAGTACTGTTTCCGATACCTCTCACATATTTTGCTATATTGTATTTGTATTTTCTTCAAATTCAGAATATTGTGTAATTTAAAAAATTTCTTCGTTGACTCATAAGTTACTTAGAATTGTGTTTTTTTGGCAAACATTTGGAGATTTTTAGACAGCATTCTAGAATTGATTGCTAATTTGGTTCTATTGTGATCAGACAGCACTCTTTGCATGATTTGAATAGCTTTAAATTTATTTAAATGTATTTTCAGCTCAAAATACAGTTGATCTTTATGTTTCAGATGCACTTGGAATGAATGTGTATTCTGCCATTGGTGGGTGGAGTGCTTTGGAAATGGCAATTAAGTCAGGTTGGTTGTGTTATTCAAGTCTTCTATATCCTTAATGACTTTCTGTCTACCTGTTCTGTCCATTACTAAGAAAAGGATATTGAAATCTATGAATGTACTTATGGATTGTCTGCTACTCCTTGTAGTTCTATCCATTTTTGTTTCAGGTATTTTGAAGTTTTGTTTTACATGCGTATATTTCTGGTTTGTTATGTCCCTTCATGAAATTACCTTGTTTAAGCTTGCTAATACCACTTTGAAATCTACCGTTTGATATTAATATAACTATGCTAGACTCTGTTAAAACTTAGCATTAACATATCTTTTCCCATCTTTTTGCTTTTAACACACATGTGTCCTTATATTTCAAAAGGTTTTCTTATAGACAGCATGTAGTTGTGATTTGATTTTGTTATCTGATTGGGTAATCTCTGCCTTTTGATTGGGATATTTAGACTATTATATTTAATGTGATTATTGATATGGTTGGGTTTAAATCTAATATCTTGCTATTTGTTTTGTATTTTCTCCATTTGTTCTTTGCTGCTGTTTCCTCTCTTTTTTTCTGCCTCCTTTTTGATTATTTTCTATAAATCCTTTTTATTTCCTTTGTTGGTTCATGGGTATAAGTTACTGTGTTATTTTGGTGGTTGCTTTAGAATTTATATTAATAGGATACACATTAACTTGTCATAGTCTACCTTCAAGTAATATTATACCATTTCATGTATAGTATAAGAACTTTACAAAACTTTTATTTCCATTTTTACCCTTTTTTGTATACTTTTATGTATAGTTGTCATACATTTTACTCCTAGATATGTTATAAACCCCTTAATATATTGTTATTTTTGCCCCAAATGGTTATCTTTTAAAGAGATTTAGGTATTTTAAAGTCGTTACGTTTATCCACATAGTTGCCATTTCAAATACTTTTCATTCCAGTGTATAGATTCACATTGTCATCTGGTATAATTTGCCTTCTGCCTAGAGGATTTCCTTTTAGCATTTCTTATGGTGCAGGTCTGATTGTGATAAATTCTTTCAGCTTTTGCATGTATGGAAAAGTCTTATTTTGCCTTAATTTTTGAGTGATATTTTCCCTTAGTAAAGAATTTTGGACTGATTAATTTTTTTTCTTCTTTCAGACTTTAAAGATGTTGCTTCTTTGTCCTTTAGCTTACATTGTTTCTGACGAACAGTCTAAGGCCATTCTCGTCTTTGTTTTTCTGTAATATGTCCTGCCTTCCTCCAGGCTACTTGGCCCTAATGTTTTTTCTTAATCAATGGTTTTAATAAAGGGAAGTATGATGTGTCCTGTAGCAGTCTTCCTTATATTTCTTGTACTTGGGTTTCATTTAGCTTTTGGATCTGTTGGTTTACAGTTTTTATCACATTGGGAAATTTTTTAGCGATTATTTTTACAAATACTTTTCTTCCCCCTTCATTTTCTTCAAAGACTCCATTACACATGTATAGGCTGCCTAAAGTTGTCCTGTTATTCTGAACATTCTTTCATCCTTTTTCTCTGTGTGCTTAATTTTCAGTAGCTTCTATTTTTACGTCTTCAAGTTCACCACTCCTTTCTGCAATGTAGAATCTGCTATTAGTCGCTTTCAGCATATTTTTTTATCTCAGACCTTGTAGTTGTATCTCTAAAAATTCAACTTGGGACTTTATTATGTCATCTATACCTTTAACTTAACATGTTTAGTTTTTCCTTTAGCTTCTTGAACATATAAAATAGAGTCATAATACTTTTTTAAATGTCTTTGTCTACTAATTCTATTATCCATGTCATTTTTAGGCCAGTTTCAAGTGATGGATTTTTCTCCAAATTTAGGATTGTATATACCTGCTTCTTTGTATGTCTGCTAGTTTTTTCCAACTATGGAGCAAGATCCCTCTAAGGGACTGAACTCAGTGGCTCTCACCTTTAATCTCAGCACTTTGGGAAGTCAAGGTGGAAGGATCACTTGAGCCCAGGAGTTCCAGACCAATTCTGGCAACATAGTGAGACCCCCATCTCTATAAAAAATTAAAAACTTAGCCAGGCATGGTGGCATGTGCCTGTCGCTCCAGTTATTTGGGTGACTGAGGTGGGAGGATTACCTGAGCCTGGGAGGTGGAGGCTGCAGTGGTCGAGCCAGAATCGGGCCACTGCACTCCAGCCTGGGCAACAGAATGAGACTCTGTCTCAAAAAAAAAAAAATTCCTTCTGAGTATTCCACCCAAAGTCCACTCTGCCTGGTAAGACTAGGCACTATTCTGAGTCCTATGTGAGCTCTACTAATTGTTCCCTCTCTTTGGTTGTTTTTTTCCAGGTCTTGAATAGTTTCCTCTCATGCATGTGCTCATCTGTACTCAGCTAAATCCTCAAGGGGGAACTCTATGTAAATCTCAATGTTCCTCTCTATGTAGCTTTTTCCTTTCTAGAATTCTGCCCCACAAATCTTAGTCCCCTTGGCCT
Organism: Chlorocebus sabaeus; assembly: GCF_047675955.1. NCBI lineage: Eukaryota > Metazoa > Chordata > Mammalia > Primates > Cercopithecidae > Chlorocebus > Chlorocebus sabaeus. Next base: position 49,977,744 of record NC_132918.1, read on the forward strand.
CCCCTCTCTCAGCTCCATATTCCCAAATCAAGGAGACTGCCAAGCTCTGCCTGGCCTCTTCTGTTTTGCACCATGGCCTGGAAACTCTATCCAGGTAGTCAGCTGGGTCAATTGCAGTGTTCGTTACGTTTGTTTGTCATCTCTCAGAAATCAGTCTCCTATATTGCCTGTTGTCTAATATCTTGAGAACCATTGTTTCACATGTTTTTTCTGCCTTTTTAGTTCTTTCAGATGGGAAGGTACATCCAGATTCTGTTGTTCTATCGTGGCTGGAAACAGAAGTCTTTTTGAACACAGCCAGAGTAGTTTTCTGGTGTTTACACTGGAGAACCCTGGCTGAAACACTACATTACATGATTAATGCGAGGATTAATGAGAGGACACATGTTAAATGCTTAGGACAATGCCAGCACAGAGCAAGTGTTTAATTACTGTTGATGAATTAGTCAGCTTTTGCTGTGGCAACAAACAACCTCCACGTTTCAGTGGCTTGCAATAACATTTCTAGCTCCTGGGTCTGCCGGTCTATTGGTCTGCTTAACTCTGTCTGTCATAGCTCAGCTCTGCTTGGTTCACCTTGAGCACAAGGCTTTCTCATTCTGAGACCCAGGCTGATAGTAGAATCATCTGAGATGTGCTGTTCTCATGGTAGAGACAAGAGGATGATGCCAAATAAACTTACATTAGGCACTTGATATTTCTTACAGAAGAGGGACTTGATAATTGGGAACAGCAATATAATTTACCACAGCTGAATTTTTTTTTTTTTTTTTTTTTTTTTTGAGATGGAGTCTTGCTCTGTTACCTAGGCTGGAATGCAATGTCACAATCTTGGCTCACCGAAACCTCTGCCTCCCAGGTTCAAGCAATTCTCCTGCCTGAGCTTCCTGAGGAGCTGGGATTACAGGCGTGAGCCACCACACCTGGCTAATTTTTGTATTTTTTGTAGAGATGGGATTTTGCCATGTTGCCCAGGCTGGTCTCGAACTCCTGACCTCAGGTGATCCACCTGCCTCGGCCTCCTAAATTGCTGGGATTACAGGCGTGAGCCGCTGTGCCCAGTCTGATCATTGTTATTAAAAGCCTCTTCTGCAGGTAAATTTCCCTGTATATTTTTGTTAAAAGCAACATACATTTTTGGTAAAAGCTATACTTTCTCAGGAATCTCAAGGTGAACACATCTCTGTCCATTCACATTTCCTTTATCCCAGGCATATCTCTGCCCTCCACTCGGCTTTTGATTGCTCAGTGAACTCTGGTTACTCACACTGCAGGAAGTGGGATGCTTCATTCATAATGGCTAGAAGGCCATTGAGGCAGGTGGATGGTAAAAGCACAGTTTGAGGGCAAACAGTATCAGTGGTCTAAGCACTGAGAGAATACCTGAATTACTTTCTCAATCTTCAATGTATCAGTTGGATACTCAAGTTTTTATTTCTTACCAATAGTGCAGAGCAACGGCTTAGGGCCAAAGCTCCCACGATTCATCAGAGAAAATCAGCCCATAGTGAAATGCCAGTCACTTTTCTTCTTTTTCCAGGAATTTACCCCACCTACCTCAGTCTGAATGGCCCTGGCCTTCACTGAACTCCAAGAGCCTTTATTTCAGGGCATTTCACTTGGTAATGAATTATAAGTTATCTTGTAATAGATTTTCTGCTTTATTATTTAACTAATATATGGTTTGAGGACGATGGAATTCAGATTTTTTTCAAATGCCTACTCTGCACCAGGTCCGTTACATGTAGTGCAATTTTAAACCTCGTGACAACCTAATGATATAGGAGGCCACAGAGCTAGTAAGTGGCAGAGGTTGGATTTAAACCCAGGTCTGTCTACTTTGCATTGTGCTTATTTGGGTTCCTTTGGGGCATTTTAAGCCCCTTGAAAGCAGGGGCCATATCATATACTTCTTTGAATCATCTAAAAAATCTAATACAGAGTCAGGACACTGGGTGGCTGTTCAAAAACATTTATTTATTTTTCTTTACAAAGAGAGAAGCAGGTGGCTCAGTGCTCCTAGGGTCTTGAAAGAAATACTGGGTATAGAGTCGGAAAAATTATTATTCCTTTTGGCTCTCATTCCTCTGGTGGTCTAATCCTCATAGCTGGTTGATGGTGTATTAGGCTGAGACTACTTTGGGGCTGAGAAGGTAGATAAGTAGGGCTTTGTCAAGGCACAAAAGTAAAGCCATGGAAGTCACAGAGAGACAGAAAGGAACTCACGTTTACAGGGTGCCTGTTAGCCAGGCTTTCATCATTCATTATTTCAGCCAAGGCACATCATATCTTCTGGGGAGAGGATTTCTTACCATCATTTAACAGCTCAGCATCACACAGCAGTAAATAACAGAGCTGGAATTTAAATACGGGTCTAACTGACTCTAAAGCCCTGATTGCTGCTGCTACACCCCACGACTAGCCTGAATAGCACGAGCCCTATTGAGAGGAAACCAGTTCAAGCCATCAGTGAGGACGGCTGGTCTCAAGCACTTGGGGAATTAATAACCAGGAATATATTCCACCACAAGACTGAAAGTTACCCACTCCACACTGCCCAATCTACTGCCACTCAAGGCTTGTAAGCTATTACCTGTGTGGTAGTCAAGCATTTTATCTTTTTCATTGAATTATCTTATGTCTTGACATAGTTGCTCATTCTCTCCAAAAATAAAGTGATTTATGAAGAAAACTGCAATTACAATGCCATCTATTAAAAGAATCTGAGATTCCTGTAGAGTTAAAAGGAATATGTAATTGCCAATTAAAGAAAAGCATGCCATTGGCCAAAATTGTTGATTAGAAGTAAATCTGGAAAAATTCTCTGAGCAGCATTACAGACAGACTCATTTCCTTTCTCCTAGAGCCGAAGTGATCTGTGAAAAGTTGATTTCATAGATAACATGAAATCAACTTTTTTCTGATTTCTGGATTTTATTATTTCTCCCCTGGGCTTTGGCAGTCGAGTCTCCTCTCCCTGTCCTCACTCTTTCCCCACCATGTTCTCAAAATAACACCCATGGTGATGTGGCAATCACTATTGATTGCCTGTCGAAAAACCTTCCCCATCCCTTTTACATCAACAGAACAATAGTTTTAAATTTGGTCCAGTGGCAATATATTCAGCCTCAGGAGATGAATCCTGATAGGTCTCAGTCCTTCCTGGCAACCACATTTTATTTTACCAGTGATTGATCTAGGAGTAGGCAAGTGAACTAATTCTGGTTAATGAAACTTAAGGGGAAGTCTACTGGGACTCTCTGGGGAAGGTTTTTCTCCCTTGATAGAAGGTCCATCTTGAGCAAAGGAGAAAATTCCACTTATTGTTGCTTCTTCCTTCTAGCTTCAGACAATTACCATGTAAGAAAATGATGCTTGAAGCTGTAGACACCTCTCAACCATGAAGACAAGACTAAGAGAATCATAGAGATGCCAGCCCAGCGTTCCAATGTTGTTGAGCCACTAAACCAACTGGGAACCACGATCCCATGACTACATTCATATATTCAACAAACACTTCTTAAGCACCACTGTGTGCCAGGCACTGTTTCTGGCATTAAAGATACATCAAGGAACAGCAATGATTTTTAACCTTGTGGTTTTTAGATGGGGGCAGGGGTGGAGAGGTGGAAGTCAGACAATAAACAGCACACATAGAAAATACAGAATATTTAAGTGGGTGATGAGTATATAGGAAAAAAAAGAACAGAAGAGAGGAAAGGTGATTGCAAGTACTGGGGCATCATGGAAACAGTGAGATTGGAGCAAAGTCCCAAGGAGGTGAGTGAGTGAGCCATGCATGTAACTGGGGGAAGAAATTCCCAGGCACCTAGTGCAAAGGCCCTAAATAGGGAATTGCACATTGTGTTCAAGAACAGCAAAGAGACCAGTATGACTATTCCCTCCACTGGGATATTGAAAATAGGGGGACAAGGGCAGGAGCAAAATTAGGAGGCCATTGAAGTAGTATTTTCGTTATTGTAGCTTCTTGTTATAAAATAGATAATTACACATTTTTCTCTACTTGAGCCATTGACAGTAGTCTATTGTTTGCAGTCAAAATGATTCCTAATCATTATCGTAATCTTGCTAATACATAATCTAATCATAGTACTGCCTTGTAATTGGGGGAAGACTTAAACAGAATACAAACAGATAAATGAAGTCAACTGTGCCTCAAAAGAATATCCACAGTGAAGGGGGAAAAAAAAATGAACTTAAGTAATTTTTCAGCACAACCCTTGACTTACTTCCCATTGAATAAAATACAGACTTCTTGACTTGACATAAAGGTCCTCCATGAATAAATGAATTTCCTAGCCCCTGAATTAGCTCCTTTTCTCAGTTCTCTTGAATCTCAAGTGAATAGGTTTTCCTGCCTATATACAAACAGAATTTGGCTACGAAGAAAACTTGACAGCCTGGGTAATATGGCAAAACCTCATCTCTACTAAAATTTTAAAAAACAATAAAAGAAAAATCAGGTGTGGTGGTGGTGTGCATATGTAGTCTCAACTACTCAGGAGGTTGAGGTGGGAGAATCACCTAAGCCCGGGAAGTTGAGGCTGAAGTAAGTTATGCTCGTACACTACTGCACTCCAGCCTGGGCGAGAAACCCTGTGTCGAAAGAAAAAAAGAAAAGAAAAGAAAACGTGTTGGCCAGCCACGGTGGCTCATACCTGCAATCCCAGGGCTGTGGGAGGCTGAGGTGGGAGGCTCACTTAAGCCCAGGAGTTTGAGGTTACATTGAGCTACAATTGTACCACTGTATTCCGGCCTGGGTGACAGAGCAAGACTCTGTCTCTACAAAACATAAAAAGGAAAAAGAAAACTAGTCAAAATTATTTTATTTTTTGTTTTGTTTTGGAGATGGAGTTTCACTCTTGTTGCCCAGGCTGGACTGCAGTGGTATGATCTCAGGCTCTCTACAACCTCTGCCTCCTTGGTTCAAGTGATTCTCCTGCCTTAGCCTCCTGAGTAGCTGGGATTACAGGTGCCTGCCACCACACCTGCCTAATTTTTGGTATTTTTAGTAGAGATGGAGTTTCACCATGTTGGCCAGACTGGTCTTGAACTCTTGACTTCAGTTGATCCACCTGCCTCGGCCACCCACAGTGCTGGGATTACAGGCGTGAGCCACTGCACCTGGCCTCAAAATTATTTTAAATAAGAATGAGAGTTGAAAAGTTAGGACCATTACTTTCATACATTGCTGCTGGTGGGAATGCAAAGTAGTACTGCCACATGAGGAGAAATTGACATCTAACAAAATGTCATAAGCATTTACCCTTTGATCCAGATGATTCTTCTTTTAGAATTTACCCTGAAGATATACCTCAAATAATATGAAAATACATCTGCATGAGGCTATTTATTGCAGCATTATTTTGTATTATAAATTATGAGATACCACCAAAATGTTAAGAAACGGGTTGAATAAGGCTGGGCATGGTGGCTCATGCCTGTAATCCCAGCACTTTGGGAGGTCGAGAAGGGCGGATTACGAGGTCAGGAGATCAAGACCATTCTGGCTAACATGGTGAAACCCCATCTCTACTAAAAATACAAAAAAATTAGCCGGGCGTGGTGGCGGGCGCCTGTAGTCCCAGCTGCTTGGGAGGCTGAGGCAGGAGAATGGCGTGAACCCGGGAGACAGAGTTTGCAGTGAGCAGAGATTGCACCACTGCACTCCAGCCTGGGTGACTAAGAGAGACTCCGTCTCCAAAAAAAAAAAAAAAGAAAGAAAGAAATTGTTGAATAAACTGTGATGCATTCACACAATAGAGCACCATGCAGCTGTAAAGAAAAAATGCAGAAGATCTTGAATTCATGGCTGAGTGTGGTAGCTTATGTCTGTAATCCCAGCACTTTGGGAGGCTGAAGTGGGAGGATCACTTGAGGCCAGGAGTTTGAGACCAGCCTGGGCAACATAGTGAAGCAGTCCCTGTCTCTACAAAAAATATTTTTTTAATTAGCCAGGGATGGTGGCATGTTTCTGTAGTCCCAACTACTAAGGAGGCTGAAACAAGAAGACTGCTTAAGCCCAGGAGTTCAAGACTACAATGATCTGTGATCACACAACTCCCCTCCAGCCTGGGTGACATGACAGAGCGAGATCATCTCTAAACAAACAAACACAAAAGATCTTTATGAACTCATATGGGGGAGTTCCATGATACACTGTCAAGGGAAAAAAAGCAAAGTACAAAAGAATATGCAACCTTTCATGTAAGAAAAAGAGTAAATAAGAAAATACACACGTATCTGTTCATCATTTAAAAATGCAATACTGGAATAAAAACTAGAAACCACTGAAGTTTGTTGCTTAGACAGGTGGGCAGGAAGGAAGAGAAAAGGATGGGGAGAAGGAATAACATTTCACTGAGTTTAATCTTTGCACAGTTTTGGATATTGGAAGTGTGCTAGCGTTTTGCATATTCAAACTAATCTAAAGTAATTGGGGGAAGACTAAAATGGAATACAAACAGATAAATGAACCCAACTGTGTCTCAAAAGAATATCCACAGTGAAGGGGAATAAAGAATGAATTTAAGTAATTTTTCAGCACAGTATTTTGACTATAAACCTTCAGTTCATCAACAAAAAGAAGTGCATAGATAAACAAATAAATCTTATATTCAACTTAATAGATCTGGTTTTCTGTAGAAGTTTAAGAATTCTGAAACGATTTTCTATGATTTCCAGATCTGAACAAATAAGCAAATACGCTAATGTTGTTGGTAACCAGAGTTCTTACTGTGGAAGTTAAGGAGACATAACTACGAAACCAGCAAGGCAAGCACAACCTTACAGAGGGGGCTTGGAATGAGAGATAATTAGTATTTCTGGCTTTGTCCAGCCAAAGGCCCAAAGCGCTGACGTTCTAGTGGAATGAGCATGCTCTAACACACAATTCTTGGTTTCTGAAAAACATTTTCTTCTGCTCAAGAGAACCAGAAATTCTTGAAGAAATAGTTGATTCCAGGACTAGGACAGGAAAAGTGTAAGATAAATCTGGAACATGATGCTATAACAGAAATTAAGAAATAATGGCAACATATCAAAAGTATGCAAGACACACCTGAAGGCACTAAGTATCCAAATATAAAGCAGTAATAGATTATAAGCAAATGAATATAATAAGAATTCATAAATTTGTACAAGTGCATACATACATACATAAAGAACAGCTCTTCCTTACTGTAGAATGCCAACTAATAAATGCAGAACAAATAACACTATTAGAAAATCACCATTTTGCTACCATTCTAGTAATAGACACAGGCCATAATTATCAAGAAATGCTAAAACATGTGGGTGAAAGTTCAATGAGGATCAAGATATTTGCAGTCCCAACAAAGCTCTCCACAAACATAATTATTAATTTGAAAAGGAAAACTAGAAACTCAGTAAGCACCACCTTAGCATAGGAATGAAAGTCATCACCATTATGGAGCAAATCTGCATCACGTGCTTTCTAGTACGCTGCACCGACAAGAATACATCACTTCTATGGTATTCTGGCCAAAAGTATATAATCTAAATCTAACAATGTGGACATATCGGACAAGCCCAAATGGAGGGACATTCTGTAGAACAATTGGCCTGACTATATGGTTCAGAATATCAAGGTTATAGAAGAAAAAGAAGGAGGAATTGTTCCAGATTAAAGGAGAATAAAAAGACCGGACGATCAAATGCAATATGTGATGCTGGATTTGATCCTGGCCTAGAAAAAATTCGCTATAAATGATATTATTTGGATGATTGGTACAATTGGAATATGGACTATAGATTAGATAACAGTGGTTATCAGTGTTAAATTCCTGCGATATTGTGGATATGTAAGAGAATTCTTTGTTTTAATAAATGACAAATATTTCAGATGGTACAAATGCTAATTACCTCAATCTGATCACTATACATTATATGTACGGAAACACCACTACATGCCCCGTGAATAAGTACAATTGCTATTTGTCATTTAAAAAATAAAATTAAAAAGAACGGTTTTTAGAATGTATATAAGGATGTATCTAGAAGTAAAGGAGCATAATGTATGTAACCTACTCTCAACGAGCCCAGATGAAGAATGATAAGGCAAATGTGGCAAATGTTAACAATTGGCCAGTTGTTGTATAATAAAGGTAGTCACTAGTTTTTTGCTACTCCTCTGATTGAAAGATGGAGTCCATTTTCCCACCTTTAAATCTGAGCTGGCTTTTTTTTTTTTTTTTTTTTTTTGAGATGGAGTCTCACTCTGTTGCCCAGGCTGGAGTGCAGTGGCACGATCTTGGTTCAGTGCAACCTCCGCCACCCAGGTTCAAGCGATTCTCCTGCCTCTGCCTCCCAGGTAGCTGGGACTACAGGCGCCCGCCACCATGTCTGGCTAATTTTTGTATTTTTAGTAGAGACAGGGTTTCGCTATGTTGGGCAGGTTGCTCTTGAACTCCTGGGCTCAGGTGATCCACCCGCCTCGGCCTCCCACAGTGCTGGGATTACAGGCGTGAGCCACTGTGCCCGGCTGGAGCTGGCTTTAGTGACTTGTTTGACTAACAGAATGTGGGGGAACTGATGCTTTGCAACTTGCAGGACTCTCATGAGAAACTTTATGTCTTCAATCTGGGGCTCTTAGAACATGTTGTCTGGGAACCTTGAACTGCTATAAGGCATCCAACTCCCTGACACCACCACACTGAAGGTGTCTTGAGTAGGTGTTCCTGTCGATAGTTCCCATTGGACCCAGCCTTCCAGCCATCCTCAGCAAGGTGCCAGAAGCTCTTTTGGATTCTCCAGACCCATCCATCCACTTGCCAAATACTATCCTATGACTTCTGTGAACACCACATTGAACGTAAATCACTAAACTGAGCTCTGCCCAAATTCTTGTCATAGAAAAGAATAATATATACTTATAATGGTGCTTGTTTTAAGCCATCAAGTTTTGGAGTAGATTTTTATGCAGAAATTGATAACTAGCACTAGGTGACTGATGAAAATGATATTCTTTGTATTGTTTTTGCAACTTTTCTGCATGTTTGATATTATTCTTAAATTAGAAGATAAAAAGTTAGAGCCAGAAATTCATGGCTAAAATGAGTATGTATTTCTGTTTAAACCAATGGTCCTTTCTCCCAGCAGGAAAATCATTCAGCAATTTCTTAAATGTGTGCCAATCTCTGGATCCAAGTTGAGCTCTCTGAGTGAAACATTATGAATCGAAACCATGAAGGGGTTCATTGAGCTTAGATCCTCAATATGGAACTAAGATTCATCCAAATGGAAACATCCTATCAAAAGAGCTTGCCTCTCTGCTCTGTTCCCGTGGTTCTTCTGCTTTTCCACTGGGTATCTCAGAGATATTGCAACTCAGCATAACCTAAATCAGACCCACATTTTCACCTCCTTGAGAACCAACCCCCACCAAAACAAACAAACAAACAAATAAAAAAAACTTGGCTCTCCTTCAGCCAACATAAAAGAGAAAAATGGCATATGAATACACAAAAGGATTCTTAGCTGCCGTAATTAAATAAATATGAAACTAAGAAACAAGCACAAGATTTGCTTACCATATTGGCATAAATAAAAAGTTGTGAAAATATGCAAGTTGATGAGAATATAAAGATACAGGCAAGTTCCTACGTGGTTGTACAATTAAGGTATTTAAAAACCTTCACAGGTCTCAGGCAGTCTTACTTTTGAAAACCATACCCTACAGTATATAAAATATATTAAACTACACATACATTCATAGTAAGTGTAATTTTTGCTGATATTGAAATATTGAAAGGGTTTTTAAAATAATTTTTCTTTTGAAATGTCTTGGCTGTAAGTAATTTTTATAATGGGCTATTGAATTTATAATACGCTATTTGATTTATGATAGGCCATTTATCAACAAGAATTCACATACTTGTGAATTCCTGCAAAATGAGTAAAATATATAGCCTACAATTTTTTTTTCAAATATAATGAACTTTTTAGGAATAAAACATTACAAGAAATACATTGTAGAGATATTTGATGAAATATTTATTGATCTCAAATTTGCAGTTTCCCTTTGTGTTAGGAAGCTAATATATGCTTTTCAGTGCCCAAACCTGTTCCTAGACCCCTAATGATAAGCTATGCCTACAGAACATTTTAATGATGAAATGGCCCTAGACAAACATCTCTGTGGGACAATTATGCAATGTCTATAAAAATTGTAAATGTGCATACTTTTTTCACCAAGAAATTCCACCAAAACTAATTTATCCTACACATATACTCACAAATGTACCCAAATATGTCTTTAAAATATATATATTTTAAAACATAATATATATTTTATATATATATATTTTTTTACTTTAAGTTCCGGGATACATGTGCTGAATGTGCAGGTTTGTTGCATAGGTATACATGTGCCATGGTGGTTTGCTGCACCTGACAACCCATCATCTAGGTTTTAAGCCCTGCATGCATTAGGTATTTGTCCTAACACTCTCCTTCCCCTTGCCGCAACCACCTGACAGACCCCAGTGTGTGCTGTTCTCCTCCCTGTGTCCAAATATGTCTTTACAAGAGTGTTCATTGCTACATTGTTTGTAACAACAAAGAATAGAAGAAACTTAAAATATCCATCAATCAGGGACTGAGTAAATAAATCATGGCACGTCTGTCCACTGGAGTACTGTACAGCTCTTGAAAATATTGGTGTACATCTAACTGTGTTGATGTGGAAAAGTCTCCTTGTGTATTGTCAAATGAAGCAAGTGAAGGTTCAAAACGTTGTGTATAGAACCCCATCTCCCTTCTTGCTACATACCAGTTTTTTTAAAAAGAAGCTACACATTTTCACATATGTTTTTGTGTTTGTGAAATAGTTCTAGAAACCTCGATGGTGGTTGTCTCTATGGAGTTGGACAGGGAAGGGGCAAGAGAGGGTCACTGGGTTTTCTTTGAATAAATCTATAGGTTATTTTCATTGTTCAACAAAGGGTAAAAGGAGAAGGAAGATGAGGCAAGAAAAGAAAAAGAAAAACGTATTTCTAAACTGGACCACAAAGTTTGCCTGGCCATGACTCTGTCCTCTATGGATTTATCTTGTGCTACTCACTTTCACTGTCCTTCAGGCTCTAGCTCACTAGTCTGCTCTCCATTCTTTGCATTTTCAATCCTCCCTCTGACCTCTGGATCTTTACACATGCTGTTCCTTTTAACTGGAACTACCCCAACTAGCACACACAGTTAACTTTTACTTCCTTTTAAATGACTTCTTGCTCCTGAGGGAAGCCTTCTGTGACTTCTCAGGCTGGGCCAAGTTCCCCATTATGCATTCTTGTAGCATCAGTGCTTTTCATGCATGGCACCAATCACAGTTTAAAATCCTGTATCTGTGGGCTGTTGTTTAACATCTGACTCCCCTATTAAATTGCTGCTAATCATTTCACCATCACTTAGCACCACATATGACACATATGAGGTGCTCCATAAGTATTAATGAGTAAATGAATCAACTAAGGGGGTTGCAAGGGGCAAGTCTCCCAATATGGAGTGGGGCGTTGTTTACCTAGCATGGCTCCTTTCAAGTTCTTCCCACTCAGTGGTCTCCCAATTTGAGCTAATGGCTTTACCTTTGTTGTGGGAAAGTGTCCTGCAAAGGTCTGCCCTTCAGAAATGTTAGAACACACAAGAATGAACCCTTTCTTGTGGAAAACTGGAGGAGGTGTCAATAGGATTTTTGTTCATTTCAACGTTGTTAGAACTCGGCAAAATAAAAGTTTATTTTATGTTGGACACATTTTGTCATACATATGTCAAACAGGCCTAAAATAAATATAACAGAAGTAAGCATATAGACAAAACAAAGGCAAAAGGAGATTTTCACTGCCAATATGACCAATGGATCTGATCCTCCCAGAGAGAACAATATAAACTTGGATAAACATATATATAAAAAAAAAAATGACCTGGGCCTGAAGAATGATGGTAAGCAGGTAGATTCTGGAGAGGCATCTACACTTGGAAAACATGAATGGCACAGATTGAATTACTCACACGTGTGTCTTTTAGCCTTTGTTCCAGGTCTAAATCAGTACTACACAAAGTAGCTAAATCTCTGCTAGAAAACCAATAGTCTTTCTGGCCTGAAAAAACTAGAGGACCCTTTTCTGCCTGTGGACGCCGCGGAAGAACTGTCCTTAAAGTCTCTCTTCTCCCTGCGTCATGTCTAAGTCAGAGTCTCCTACAGAGCCCCAAGAGCTAAGGAAGCTCTTCATTGGAGGGTTGAGCTTTGAAACAACCAATGAGAGCCTGAGGAGCCATTTTGAGCAATGGGGAACGCTCCAGGACTGTGTGGTAATGAGAGATCCCAACACCAAGCTCCAGGGGCTTTGGGTTTGTCACATAGGCCACTGTGAAGGAGGTGGATGCAGCTATGAATGCAAGGCCACACAACGTGGATGGAAGAGTTGTGGAACCAAAGAGAGCTGTCTCAAGAGAAGATTCTCAAAGACCAGGTGCCCACTTAACTGTGAAAAAGGTATTTGTTGGTGGCATTAAAGAAGACACTGAAGAACATCACCTAAGAGATTATTTTGAACAGTATAGAAAAACTGAAGTGATTGAAATCATGACTGACCGAGGCAGTGGCAAGAAAAGGGGCTTTGCTTTTGTAACCTTTGATGACCATGACTCCGTGGATAAGATTGTCATTCAGAAATACTATACTGTGAATGGCCACAACTGTGAAGTTAGGAAAGCCCTGTCAAAGCAAGAGATGGCTAGTGCTTCAGCCAGCCAAAGAGGTCGAAGTGGTTCTGGAAACTTTGGTGGTGGTCGTGGAGTTGGTTTTGGTGGGAATGACAACTTTGGTCGTGGAGGAAACTTCAGTGGTCATGGTGGCTTTGATGGCAGCCGTGGTGGTGGTGGATATGGTGGCAGTGGGGATGGCTATAATGGATTTGGTAATGATGGAAGCAATTTTGGAGGTGGTGGAAGCTACAATGATTTTGTCAATTATAACAATCAGTCTTCAAATTTTGGACCCATGAAGGGAGGAAATTTTGGAGGCAGAAGCTCTGGCCCCTATGGTGGTGGAGGCCAATACTTTGCAAAACCATGAAACCAAGGTAGCTATGGTGGTTCCGGCAGCAGCAGTAGCTATGACAGTGGCAGAAGATTTTAATTAGGAAACAAAGCTTAGCAGGAGAGGAAAGCCAGAGAAGTGACAGGGAAGCTACAGGTTACAACAGATTTGTGAACTCAGTCAAGCACAGTGGTGGCAGGGCCTAGCTGCTACAAAGAAGACATGTTTTAGACAAATACTCATGTGTATGGGCAAAAAACTCAAGGACTGTATTTGTGACTAATTGTATAACAGGTTATTTTAGTTTCTGTTCTATGGAAAGTATAAAGCATTCCAACAAAGGGTTTTAATGTAGATTTTTTTTTTTTTGCACCCATGCTGTTGATTGCTAAATGTAATAGTCTGATCGTGATGCTGAATAAATGTCTTTTTTTTAATGTGCTGTGTAAAGTTAGTCTACTCTGAAGCCATCTTGGCAAATTTCCCCAACAGTGTGAAGTTAGAATTTCTTCAGGATGATGCAAGGTTCTATTTGGAATTTATATACAATCTGCTTGGGTGGAGAAGCCATTGTCTTTGGAAACCTTGGTGTAGTTGAGCTGATAGTTACTGCTGTGACCTGAAGTTCACCATTGAAAGGGATTACCCAAGCAAAATCATGGAACTATTGGTGATAAAACTGATTGTTGGCACATCCTATGCAATATATCTAAACTGAATAATGGTACCAGATAAAATTATAGATGGGAATGAAGCTTGTGTATCATCCATTATCATGTGTAATCAATAAACGATTTAATTCTCTTGAATGAAATGAAAAAAAAAAAAAAAAGAAAAACTAGAGGACAGAGTTCAGGGCAACTGAAGCCACTGAGAAGTGAGGAGGGATTCTGTAAAGGACACAGCTAGAGAGAAGTCCCAAATTCTGTGCAAAATCTCTACCCTAATTTCTGCATAGCCCTTGATCCATGCATACCTGGGCAGATTGTGAGCATCCGAGTTAGAAAAAAAAATAAGCGAACTGAGTTTTCAGGTAGTATAATTTACCTTCACTCTGAAGAATTTTCTTTGCTTTTTATTTTGTCATATAGTTCTGTCAGTAACAAGTTCTCTCAGTCTTCTTTATCTAAAAATATCTTCTTAATAGTTTTCTTCTTTATTCCTGAAAGAATACTTTCACTGGAAGTAGAATTCTGAGATGACAGTGTTTTTCACATTCACATTGTGAATATAATGTTCACAATGTTGGGGTACAATCCAAAAATATTTGACACATGAAGATCAGAAAAATCTAACCAATTATCAAGAAAGAAAATCAGCAAAGACCAACCCTGAGATAACACAGATGTTAAAATGAGCATATAAAAATTTTAAAGCAGCTATTATAATTGTGCTCAAGCAAGTAGAGGAAAATATATGAAAACATAGCACACACACAGGTACACACACACACACACACACACCCCCCAAATGGAAAATCTACAAATGAAAAGTATAATCTCTGAAGTTTTTTAAAAAAGTACTGATGGGCTTAACAGAAGAATAGAAATAAAGGAAGAACCAATGAACTTGAAGATAGGAGAAAGTCTTCGATCTGAATAACAGAAAGGGGAAGAAAAGATTGTAAGAAGTGAACAAAGATTCCAGACCCTGTAAGACTGTATCAAAAGACCCACCATAGGTGTAGTTGGAATCCCAGAGAAGAGAGAAAATGCAGCAGAAAATATATTCAAATAAATAATTGCTGGAAATGGCTCAAATTTGGTGAAAAATATACACTTGAAGGTTCAAGAAACTTAGAGAACCAAAAATAGAATAGATAAGAAGAAAATCACATCTAGGCATATTACAGTTAAATTGATGAAACCAAAGATAAAGAGAAAATCTTGAAAGCAGTTAGGTAAAAATGAAACATTACTTATAGAGGAGCAATGATTTGAATATCAATGAGTGTTTCATCAGAAACTGTAGAAGCCAGAGAACAGTGAAACATTTTTTTAAGAGCCAAAAGAAAAACACTGTCATCTCAGAATTCAACATCTAGTGAAAGTATTCTTCGGATAACTAAGATATTTTTAGTTAAAGAAGACTAAGAGAACTTGTCGCTAGCAGGACTACATGACCGAAAAAGGCAGAAAAAATTCTTCAGGGTGAAGGGAAATGATACTATATGAAAACTCGGATATCTAGGAAGGAATGAAACGTATCAAAATTTGTAAATATTTGTGTAAATAAAACGACTATTATTATGATCTCTCTTTTCTTTGAAATGCATAGAACTGTTTAAACAAAAAAGTATATTATCTTATGGGATTTATAATGTGTGTAGAAGTAATACTATGAGAACTGTGGCATAAAGAATGAAATTAGGTGGACTAAGACATATAAGGCTGCAAAATATTGTACCATATTTTCATGAAGTGGTACAATATTAATTTTAAATAAACCATGAAAAGTTAAGGATATATATTGTAATTCCTGGTACAACTAACAAAAAGAAATGCAAAGACGTATAGATAAAAGCCAACTGATGAATTTAAATGAAATGCTAGAAACAGGACTCAATGTGAAATAAAATAGAACAGGGGGAAAAGAAAAATTATTTAAAAATTAAAAAAAGAGGCCGGGCGCGGTGGCTCAAGCCTGTAATCCCAGCACTTTGGGAGGCCGAGACGGGCGGATCACGAGGTCAGGAGATCGAGACCATGCTGGCTAACACGGTGAAACCCCGTCTCTACTAAAAAATACAAAAAATTAGCCGGGCGTGGTGGCGGGCGCCTGTAGTCCCAGCTACTCAGGAGGCTGAGGCAGGAGAATGGTGGGAACCCGGGAGGCGGGGCTTGCAGTGAGCTGAGATCCGGCCACTGCACTCCAGCCTGGGCGGCAGAGCGAGACTCCGTCTCAAAAAAAAAAAAAAAAAAAAAAAAAAAATTAAAAAAAGAGGAGACAGAGAACTAATCATAAAGTTATTAATTCAAATTCAACTATATAAATAACTACACCAAATGTTTTGAGTAACCCTCTAATGAAAAGCCTGAGATTGTCAAAGTATACTAAAAAATAGTGCAAACTAAGAGGAGCATTTTAAAAACTAAGTGCAACTAAGAGATGCACTTTAAAAATAAAAATCCAGAGCGATTGAAAGAAAATAGATTTTTAAAAATACAGCAGGTGAACGCTAAGCATAAGAGAGCTATGGTGGCTATCTTAATGGCAGCAAAAATGTTACAGAGATTAAAAAAAGGGTCATTTCATAATTATAAATGGGTAAACTAATCAGGAAGACATATGAATTATAAATATGTATATATTCAACATCATAAAATGAATCATAAAAATGTATATACTCAACATAACAGCTTTATAATTTATGAAGCAAAATTACACAGAATTAAAGGAAAAATAGACAATTTCTAAGTTATAAGTAAAGATTTTTACTCTCTCTCTTAGTAAATAATAACCACAAAGAAATCTGTAATAATAAAAAATACATATTATTTTTCCAATCCCATAAGGTATATTCAGCAACATAGACCATATAATGAGCCACAAAACAACTTTCAATATATTGAAGTCACGCAGAGATCAACCAACATGACCTAATTGGCATTTATAGCACAGTCTAACCCAAATAGTAGAATACACAATCTTTTCAAGTGCACATTGAACAAACATGAAAATAAACCATATTCTATGCCATGAAACAAATCTCAACATGTTTACAAAAAACAACATCATAAAAAGCATAATCATTTGAACAAAATTAAACCAGAAATCAGTTAAATATAATCAAAAAGAAAGATATTTGGAACATACACAAATATTTGGAAATTGAGCAATGCATTTTTAAATAATTCATAAGTCAAAGAGAAGGTTACAAGGAAAATTAAACCTATTTTAAATTGAATGATAATAAAAACACAACACAACATACTCTATAGCTTTTTCAATTAGAGTAATGCTTAGAGAGAAGTTTGTTACAAAATGCTGATATTACAAAACAGAAAGGGCCTTAAATCAATAATATATTCTACATTAAGCAACTAGAAAAAGAATAAAGTAATCCCAAAGCGAGCAGAAAGAAAGGAACAATAAAGAGAATAACAGGAATAAACGGAATTAAAAACAGAGAAAGAATAAAAATAATGAAGTGTTTTTTGAAAAAAAGATACATAAAGTTGATAAACATCTAGCCAAACTAATCAAGAAAAAAAGAGAAAAGACACAAATTATCACTATGAGGAATGAAAGAGGAGAAAGACGTTACTATAGATCCAATAAATATTTAAAAGAAAAATAAAGGAAAAATTTTATGCCACTTTTATGAACAACTTTACAAACAACTTTGTATCAATAAAACTGATAACTTAGATGAAATGGACAAATTCTCTGAAAGATACAAATTACCAAAACTCACTTGACAAGAAATATATGACCTGAATAGCTCTCTATGTAGAAATAAACTAAATTCAGAGTTTAAAATATTCTCACAAAAAGAGTTCAATCCTAGAGGGTTTTACTTGTGATTTCTACCAAACACCTAAGAAGGATATAAGATCAGTTCTACACAAACTCTTCCAGAAAATAGAAGAGGATGGAACACTTCCCAACTCATTCTGAGGCCAGCACTATCCTGATACCAAAGACAACATGAAAAGAAAGTAAACCACAGACTATTATGAACACTGATGCAAACATTTCTTTAAAATTTAGCAAATCTAATCCAAATACATATATGTGTGTGTATATATATATAAAATCAAAATACATATTTTATATATATATATATATATATATATATAGAGAGAGAGAGAGAGAGAGAGAGAGAGAGAGTCTCCCTGTGTTGTCCAGGCTAGAGTGCAGTGGCACAATCTCAGCTCACTGCAACCTCCTCCACCTTTGAGGCTCAAGAGATCCTCCCACCTCAGCCTCCCAAGTAGCTGGGACTACAGGCACCATGCTCAGCTAATTTTTGTATTTTTTGTAGAGATGGAGTTTTGCTATGTTGCCCAGGCTGGTCTTGAACTCCTGAGCTCAAGAAATCTGCCTGTCTCAGCCTCCCAAAGTATTGGGATTACAGGTGTGAGCTGTCACTGCACCCAGCTCCAATAATATATTTTAAAAGATCATGACCAAGTAAGGTTTATTGCAGGAATGCAAGGTTGGCTCAATATTCAAACATCAACCAAGGTAATTCACAGTATCAACAGACTAAAAGAGAAAAAGAAAAAGAAAAAGAAACTATGTAAGCATCTCAATAGTTGCAGAACAAGTATTTGACAAAATTCAATTCACATTTATGACTTTAAAAAAATCATCAGCAGACTAATAGAAGTGAATAAACAGAAATTTCTCAACCTGATTAGGGTATCTATTAAGAACCTACAGGTAAACTCATACCATTGGTGAAAAACTGAAGACTTTCCCCCAAGAATGAAAACAAAAATATTCACTCTCAGCACTTCTATTCAACATCATAGTAGAGATCCTCACAAGCTCATTGAGACAAAGAAAAGAAATAGAAGGCATTCAGATTGGAAAGGAGGAAATATAACTGTCCTTATTTGTCAACATGATCATATGGGTAAAAAATTCTAAAGAATCTACAAAAAACCAATTAAGACTATTAAGAGAATGTAGCAACATCAGAGGAAACAAAGTCAATATACAAAAATCTGTATTTGTGTATACTACAAGTGAATGATTAGAAATAAAATTTATAAAACAGTACCATTTATCAGAGCACAAAAGCAAAATAGTTGGCATGGTGGCTCACGCCTATAATCCCAACACTTTGGAAGGCTGAGGCCAGTAGATCACTTGTACTCAGGAGTTCGACAACAGCCTGGGCAATATGAGGAAACCCCATCTCTACAAAAAATACAAAAATTAGCCAGGC
Source organism: Chlorocebus sabaeus (assembly GCF_047675955.1). NCBI lineage: Eukaryota > Metazoa > Chordata > Mammalia > Primates > Cercopithecidae > Chlorocebus > Chlorocebus sabaeus. The sequence goes on from NC_132918.1 coordinate 49,996,718, forward strand.
ATCGTGGTGTGCACTTGTAGTCCCAGCTATTCGGGAGGCTGAGGTTGGGGGATAGCTTGAGTTCGGGAGGCAGAGGTTGCAGTGAGCCAAGATCACACCATTGCACTCCAGCCTGGGTGATAGAGAGAAATCCTGTCTCAAAAAGCAAACAAAAAATACAAAGGGATGCATCTTAGTAAGTACATGCAAGATATGTATGAAAGAAATCAAAGAAGACTCAAATAAATGAACAGACATACCATATTCATAAATCAGAAGACTCAAGATTAAACATCAATTCCCTGAAACTGATGTATAAATTCAGCACAATCTTAATCAATATTCCAGGAGGCTTTTCAAAATTTACAAGCTGATTCTAAAATTCATATGGGAAAACAAAGAACCGATAGTAGCCAAAACCATTTTGAAAAGGAAGAACAAGTTAGAGGATTCACACTACGTGGTTTCATAACTTATTATAATAATCAGGACAGTGTGGAATTGGCATAAGAGTGGACATATAGATCAATGGAACAGAATAGAAACCATAAATAGACCTACACATATATAGTCAATTTATTTTCAACAAAGTTCCACAGTCAATCAATGGAGAAAGCATAGGTTTTTCAACAAATAATATTAAAATATTTGGACCTCCACATGCACACAAAAAAATCTTAATCTTTAACTTGAACCATATGCAAAAATTAATTCAAAATGGATCCTAGAATTACTGTCAAATCTTCATCTTCCTGACTTTAAGACAGGCAAATATTTCCTAAAGAGAACATAAAAAGCATGAACCTTAAGAGAAAAATTGATAAATTGGACTTCATCAAAATGAAAAGTTTCTGTTCTTTGAAAGACTACTATGACTATAAGAAGATAAGCCACAGTGGGCAGAAAGTATGTGCAAAACACATATTTGGTAAGTGACTTGTATCCAGAATTTATGAACAACTCTCACAGCTCAATAATAAGACAACAAATAACTCAGTTTATAAAATGGGAACAGGCACGGTGACTCATGCCTGTAATCCCAGCACTTTGGGAGGCCAAGGCGGGCGGATCACTTGAGACCCAGAGTTTGAAACCAACCTGGCCAACACGGCAAAACCCACTAAAATCTTTAGTCTCACTAAAAATACAAAAAAAATTAGCCGGACCTAGTGGGGTGTGCCTGTAATCTCAGCTACTTGGGTGGCTGAGGCGAGAGAATCACTTGAACCCAGGAGGCAGAGGTTGCAGTGAGCCGAGATTGCACCACTGCACTCCAGCCTGGGCAATAGAAATGAGACTCTGTCTCAAACAACAACAACAACAAAACAAACAAACAAAACACACACACACACACACACAAAAGAAAAAGAAATGGACAATGAAATGTATATATACAAAAAAATATAGAATGTTAACAGAAGTATAAAATGCCCTTTTGGATACTTATGGAAAAACAAAATGGGGTCTTGGCAGCTTTAATTCTTCTTTCCCTGGTTAGAGACCCTCGCTATTTTGGGGTGGGTTCTGAAAAGCACTGGGAACACCCAGTGGTCTCCGTGCCATGTGTTGTGGGGCACCTGGAGTTGCTGGAAAGTCAAGACGCTGAGGTGGCTTCTTTGCTGTGGCTTTCTTTCTTTCATTTGTGTGTTTCCTCTTCCCTGGCTCTGCCTCTAAGGCCGGAGTCACCTCTCCTGCCCTTCCCTGTGGCCACCTGTACTTTGAATCTTCATCCCCTCTTCTTCCTCACTGTGGCTTCCTTCCTCCTCTTCGAAGCCATCACATTGGGCTTCCTGCACCCTGGCCAGAGATGTTGCATTTCTCTGAATGTCACCTGTTACAAGAAATTACAGGGTTCACAGGCTTGGGATAAAAAGCAGCATCCACACAGAGAACAGCTGCTCTCTGTACCTTTAACAATCCCTCCTTATCTATTATTTCACTTAAGGCTTAGGAGCACCTTCTGCAATAGGATGAGTAATACCCCTGCTTTACAGGGAAGGAGGCTGAGGCCTTGCGGGCCTTCCCTACCGAGGTCACATCACCCATCAATGAGCGAGCAACACAAGATACACCCACAGGGCTCCATGCCTCACAGGGGACTGGGTGAGCCTGTTGAGATGAGCACAGGGTTTGGAGCCAGAAAATCCCGGGTCTGAGTTAGCCTTTGCCATTTGCCAGCTGTGTGATTTAAGGCAAGTCACTTACCTCCTCTGAGCTTTCCTTTCCTGTGCTCTGCTGTGGTGATAATGCTACCTGCCGCACAGGGCTATCAGTGATGGTCAAAGGCACAATGGAGGTAAAATTCTTCTACAAGGAACTCATTTGATTTCTTTCTCTGTGAAGACAAGTCTGTTTATTATTATTATTATTATTATTATTATTATTATTATTATTTTGGATTCTTGCTCATTTTATTGTGAAATATTAAAACCTAAACGTTCAAAGCCTCAGGTTATATATGCAAATAAAAACGGAACTGTTTCCCCCAATTATTTGAAAATACTGTTTTCTTCTCCATTTTTCCTCCTACCCTCCCCAGGCCCCTTGTACATACATAATCACGCACCCTCGGCCCACCAGCTCTCCCTGTGCAGAGCCTAACTGAGGAAACATCCACAGAATCACTGCAACAAAATTACAGAGAGGAACTTCTTTAATGAACACCACCTAAACACGGAGGATGGGTCGACGTCCAAAAAGGAGGAAGAAGGAGAATAACGCGCAGCGGACAAAATTAACTCAGTACATTCTTGTAAATCCAGACACACTCGTGCCTCCAGGCCTGGTCCTACACAAAGTCAGAACCATCACAGTGAGGAAACAGCGCTGAGGCAGGCCTGGGGTGGAGCAGCGAGGCAGCAAGGGAATCCAGGAAAGTCTGGCTCCGAGGGAGAGGGGCCGAGGAGCAGGCTCCAAGCAGAGACTGGCTCGCCCGGCAGGCGCCCTCAGCGTTATTCAGAGGGAGGCCCTGCGCAGCCCGAGCCTAGGGAGGCGGAGCAGGCTGGGCCCAGACGGCAGACGGCACCCTGGGCCAGGCAGATGGTGAACAAAGAGGCAGCACAAAGGAACCAGAACCTCACAGCTCCGTCCCGCCAAGAGCCCCCACTTGCTGCCCTCAAGCGCACACCATGCCTCAGACCAGCTAGGCACAGGAGGAAAGGGAGCTGCCCTTTGCGGTTGGCCCGCCCCAAGCTGGGAACAACCCAGTTTCCTCCTCCAAATTTCACAGCCACATTCTAATCCCCATTTTACGGGTGAGGACAGTGCTTGTCTGTCTGCTTCCAAAGCCAATGTTATTTTTATGTCTTTTTCCATAACCATTAATAAACCAAACACATTACTGCTTAGCTAGACAATTCTTTTCTTGTTTTAACTTTTGTTTTAGGCTCAGGGGTGCATGTGCAAGTTTGTTACATAGGTAAGCTCATGTCAAGTGGGTTTGTTGTGCAGATTGTCTCATCCCCCAGGTACTAAGCCTAGTACCCAACAGTTATCTTTTCTACTCCTTGCATTCCTCCCACCCTCCACCCTCAAGTAGGCCCCAGTGTCTGTTGTTCCCTTCTTTGCTTCATGAGTTCTCATCATTTAGTTCCCACTTATAAGTGAGAGCATGTGGTACTTTGTTTTCCGTTTGCGAGTTAGTTTGCTAAAGATAATGGCCTACAGCTCCATCCACATTCCTGCAAAAGACATGATCCCATTCTTTTTTATGGCTGCATAGTACTCCATGGTATGTATGTGCCACATTTTCTTTTATTTGATCTGTCATTGATGGACATTAAGGTTGATTTCCTGTCTCTGCGATTGTGAATGGTGCTGCAGTGAACATTCACTTGCATGTGTCTTTATGGCAGAATGATTTATGTTACTGGTTATATACCCAGTAATGGGATTGCTGGGTTGAAAGGTAGTTCTGCTTGTTAGCCCTTTGAGGAATTGCCATACTGCTTTCCACAATGGTTGAATTAATCTGCATTCCCACCAACAGTGTACATGTTCCCTTCTCTCTGCAACCTTGCCAGCATGTATTGTTTCTGGACTTTTTAATAATCGCCATTCTAACTGACGTGAGATGGATCTCATTGTGGTTTTGATTTGCATTTCTCTAATGATTAGTGATGTTGAGCTTTTTTCCATGTTTGTTGGCTGCATGTATGTCTTCTTTTGTTTTTTTGATACAGAGTTTTGCTGTGTCACCCAGGCTGGAGTGCAGTGGTGTGATCTTGGCTCACTACAACCTCTGCCTCCAGGGTTCAAGCAATTCTCGTGGCTCAGTTTCCTCAGTAGCTGGGACTGTGTCTGGAATTTATTCTTTCCGGTGGGTTCTTGGTCTTGCTGACTTCAGGAAAGAAGCCGCGGACCCTCGCCACCGGTGAGTGTTACAGCTCTTAAAGATGGTGTGTCCACAGTTTGTCCTTCAGCTATTCAGATGTGTCTGGAGTTTCTTCCTTCCGGTGGGTTCGTGGTCTCGCTGACTTCAGGAGTGAAGCCGCAGACCTTCGCAGTGAGTGTTACAGCTCTTAAAGTTGGCGCTTCTTCCTGGTGGGTTCCTGGTCTCACTGACTTCAAGCCACAGACCCTCGTGATGAGTATTATAGCTCATAAAGGTAGTGTGGACCCAAAGAGTGAGCAGCAGCAAGATTTATTGTGAAGAGCCAAAGAACAAAGCTTGCACAGCAAGGAAGGGAACCAGAGAGGGTTGCCGCTGCTGGCTCAGGTGGCCAGCTTTTACTCCCTTATTTGGCCCTGCCCACATCCTGCTGATTGTCCATTTTACAGAGTGGTGATTCATCCATTTTACAGAGTGCTGATTGGTGCATTTACAATCCTTTAGCTAGATACAGAGTGCTGATTGGTGCGCTTTTACAGAGTGCTGATTGGTGCATTTACAATCTGGTGTGTTTTTACAGAGTGCTGATTGGTGCGTTTACAAACTTTTAGCTAGACACAGAGCGCTGATTGGTGTGTTTACAATCCTTTAGCTGGACAGAAACGTTCTCCAAGTCCCCACCCGACCCAGAAGCCCAGCTGGCTTCACCTCTGAGGACCACAGGTGCAAGCCACCACACCCAGCTAATTTTTAGTATTTTTGGTAGAAACAGGGTTTCACCATGTTGCCCAGGCTGGTCTTAAACTCCAGAGCTCAAGCGATCCACTGGCCTTGGCCTCCCAAAGTGCTGGGATTACAGGCGTGAGCCACTGCCCCTGGTCCAGTTTGGTTCTTTTTGCTTAAGATTGCCTTAAAGCCTGTTTTTGATCTACTTCACCAGATTCTTTTTACAGGGTGAATGCTGAGCTCTTGGCCTCTGCACATGACTTCTATTCAAGGTTAGAAAGACAAAACACTAAGAATTCCTCAACTTGTATTATCACAAGCCAGCATGTTCAATAGAGACAAGTGAATCAAGCTGCCAAATTGCTTGACTACAGATATTCATAATAAGATGATAAGATGTGTGTTTTTAAATGTTTGTTTATTTATTTATTTTAGAGACCAGGTCTTGCCCTGTCAACCAGGTTCGGTTGCCGTGGCACAATCATAGCTCACTGCAGCCTCGACTTCCTGGGCTCAAGTGATCCTCTTGCTTCAGCCTCCTTAGAAGCTGGGACTACAAGCACGTACCACCACATTTGGCTAATTTTTGTATTTTTATTTCGTAGAGATGGGGTTATGCTGGTTATGTTGCTCAGGCTGGTCTCAAACTGGCTTCAAGCCGCCCTTCCTCCTCTGCCTCCCAAAGTGTTGGGGTCATGGGCATGAGCCGCCATGCTTGGCCTAAGATAATTGTTTTTGGAAAAGAGAGATTTTTGACCACACATCTTTGTGCAGCAGCACAACCGATCTGGACAACTAAATGCAGTTTGTAAACATAAAAAGGTGGCCTACCCAATTTCTGTGTAGAAACCCCCACTTCACCAGGTATTTTGCCAATTCTAGGGCTCTCTGATCTCCCTGAGGAACAGGGTGGTGACATGAGGTGGCTGTCATGAGGCACACACATGCTAACTCAAAGGGAACCTGTAGCACAAGCTCTGTCTCCACGTAAAGTAATAGCAGTAGAACCAACAGTGAGGGTGGAGGTAAGAGCATTATGCTGATCACATTACTGAGTGCTAGGAATTTTATAGATCCCATTGATTCCCCAGGTAGACAGCACTGTCCATTTTACAGATGAAGAAATGGAGGATGGAGATGGTGAAGTGATAGAGGGACATCTTTTTGTCTTCTTTGCCAAGGCTCCTCATCATATTCAATTCCTGGGACACAGGAATGGGCTCAGGTTTGCGCAGGTGACCCAAGTCCACCAGGGAGACCTCATCCTGGGACTTCTACTGTCTTCTTAGAAAAGAGGAACCTTCTCTCCACTGGAATGACAGAAACAATAAGTGGGTGATTGGCCTTGAGGGATCAGAGCATCCTGCGGAGTAAGTCTTCCCAAGGCTGAATTATATAGAAAATAGGACCAGGAGGTGAGGGAGGAACAGTCCTGGGGGCCTGAGTCCTGCATTGCTTGAAGCTTTCATGTATGTGAGCAAAGCAATACCCAATTTTGATTAAGCCCGTTCGTTTTCTTTTTCCACTGATTTCACCTAACTTCTTCAGCTCCCTTTCTCTTCTTTTTAACCTCAAGTGCAGGAATCATATTCCCCAGTCATGATACACAGTCATGAATCACTGGGAGGGCCCAGCAGGCAGAGGATGGGTGACCAGAAAGACTGTCAGTCTCCTGTCAATCAGTAGCATGTGGCCGAGATCTTTCATCTAGTCCACTTATTCTCTCCTCACCTCTATTTTTTTTTTTTTTTCTGGAGCGTTCTCAAGTAAATCTTAGATATCCTATTATTTTACCCTTAGATATAGATACAGATTTTTAAAAAACATTAGCACAGTACCATTATGACGATGTCTTAAAATCGTCTAATACCCAATCCATGTTCATGTTCCTCCAATTGTCTCAAGATGTCTTTTTGTATTTGGTTGTCTAAATCAGAATCAAATTATGCTCCTTACATTGCATATGGCTTATGTGTCTTAATATCTTTTACACTTATTTTAACCTGTAACAATATCCTCCTTGACTTTTTAATCTTGTATTACTTATTGATTGAAGAAAGAGTCATTTATCCTGTGGAATTTCTGACATTCTGGACATGGCAGATTGTATCCTCACAGCGTTTCTTAACACATTCTTTCATCCCTTGTATTTCCTGTAAAGTGATAGGACCGTCCATAAGCTTGGTTTGGTTCAATATTTTTTTTGACAAGAATACTTCATGGTGGTGCTATGTATTTTCTATGGCATAATGCCTGGAGGAACCTTACATCTAGATGCTATGCTTTTGGCCATGTTAAAATTGACCAGCGGGTTCAGCTGGTGTCATCCTGATTTATCCATCATAAAACACCCTCACCTTTTACCTAATGATTTTAGCAGCATTAATGATTGTGGCTTAGATTTCAATAAGAGTTGCAAAATGGTGATTTTCTAATTTAATCATGTTTGATCATGTTTCTTACTTTTATAAACTGTGATTTTTCTATAAAGATAGGCTGGGCCCAGAAGCTCACGCCTGTAATCCCAGCACTTTGGGAGGCTGAGGCAGGTGAATCACTTGAGGTCAGGAGTTTGAGACACCAGCCTGGCCAACACGGTGAAACCCTGTCTCTATTAAAAATGCAAAAATTAGCTGGGTGTGGTGGTGCACACCTGTAATCCCAGCTACTCGGCAGGCTGAGGCAGGAGAATCACTTGAACTTGGGAGGTGGAGGTTGCAGTGAGCTGCACCACTGCACCACTGCACCACTGTACTCCAGCCTGGGTGACAAGAGTGAAACTCTGTCTCAGAAAAAAAAAGATAAAGTTTTGCCCATCAACCATTTGACTCTTCTGAAACACAGACCATCCAGTAAAGGCAAGGTTAATGCTTGATTCTTTTATTTACCTTTTTTTCAGAATAATGACTTCTTCCCTGTCAATTAAAAAAAAAAAAAAAACAAATGAGAAACTCACAATATATATATCTGTATATACATATTATATATATACCTGCTCACTATATATTTTATAGATCAAAACATCACTATGTACCCCATAATATGTTCAGTTATGTCAATTTTAAAAAATAAAAATAAATAAAAAATTTATTGGCCAAAAAATAAGTTTTTGAGGGTCATTTAAAGAGGATTTCTAGTATGTATGATATTTCAGTACACTATAATCATTATTCTTTTTGATGCTCAAATTGGCTCATCTTTGGCCACTGAAAGTTCCTTCAAGTTGGACTCTACATCCTTCTGGCACGGCCTGGTAGTCCTGAGAGCTTCCCTGCTCGCTGGCACAGGATGCCTTAGGCGTATCTTGTATGTATCCTGCCCCAGCCCTGGACTCAATCATTTCTCCAAGGAGCCCTGGTTCCGTTTGGTGGTAAATGGTGCTTACACGAACGAAATCATTTCAAAAGCACTTCCCCTCTGGAAATGAAGCAGACGAGCAGTTCATACAATCACTGGTCAGATCTTTCCTGGTGCAGCCGGGGGAGGCAGATGCTGCAAAGCGACTTGACTATGTTCAAGATTTTGGCCTCTGGCTGGCCCTGCCGGAAAGGACCATGGAGAAAAGCCCAGAAAAACTAAGGCCAGCTGTCTTCGCATCCTTCCCGGAGAGCAACTGGCCAAGAGCTGACAGGTGTGAGGCTGGTGTTTTCCTGCAGACCTGCTTTCTCTGCTCATCCAGCCGATATCTGCAACAAAATGTGCTGGGCTTCCTCACAGAGCACTGGACAGTGCTATTGTGAAGTGTGTAATGAAAGGGGGAGTGAGGTGGGAGGAGTGGAGGGGGAGGACAGGCGAATGGTTACTAAGGGCTTTTACAATTTCTTATTTAAACCTCACAATGACCCTAGAGGGTAGGTACTGCTTGTATCTCCATTGTACAGCTGAGGAAAATAGGCTCAAACAGATTCAGTCACTTGCCTAAGGTCACCAAATATTAATAGTAAGTAAATGGAAGGGTTATAATGTGACCCAGGTCTCTTGGACTTCGTAGCCTTTGTTCTTTTCCTGACAATGGGCTCCTTAAGCCTGGGGAGGGAGGTACTTGAATATCAACAACACTAGCAGCAGCCCCAACTGAAACTGGTAAATGCTACCCTAACATCCTTTCTCCCTTTCTTTCTTATTATAGAATTCTGATTTCATAATGGAGAACAATGTGCTCAGCTTGAAAACTACATTTCCTGGGTTATCTTGCAGTTAGGGGTGGCAAATGTGATGTGAGTACAAGTTGTGGCATGGGACTTCTGAGTAAGCTCCTTACAAGGGGACAGATAGCGGTGGGGGACCCTATTGCCTTCCTCCCAGTCCTAGCTTCCTGCTTTAACTGTGGCCATGATGACTGGAGCTCCAGTATCATCTTGGATCATGCAACAGCCTTGAAAATGGAAGCCTGGCATTAAGGATAAGGGTCTAGGAACAGAGAAGGAGGTTGGGTCCCTGATGGATGACCATTAGAATTGACATGCTGGCCCCAACTGCCTATCTTTGTACTTCATTTCTGGGAAAGAAACACTTCTGTCATGTTTAAGCCACTTACTTGGGTATTTTGTTCCAGGCAGATGAGCCTAATTTAAATCGATATAAACCACAGCATCCAAATCAGACATGACGCAGAATGCTGGAACTTCAGTGATCTCCTAGTTCAGAAGGTTTCAGGCTTCCTGATCAAACTTCCCTTTGTATAACAAATATTTTGCAAGGCCTCCTTTGTCATCTTGGAAAAATAATTTACATGTAATATATCCCAGTCAATATAATGTCCTAATTCTAATACAAAGGAGAAATAAAAGGAAAGTAATTTGTAATAATATGTAGTTTAATTTATAGGTGCTCAGGCACAATTTCAGCAGCAGATACGATGAAGCAGTCAGATGCCAATACTTACAGGTAAACTCACTGTGAGCAAGGCAGCTTCAAATGCAAGCTGATAACCGAGGGGGTTATTTGGGACTCAGATACAGGAGCGGTAGTGTCATTGGTGGTGTGATTCTCTGAAATGGCAAACAACTCTGGGTAAAGTTTCAGTCAAACGAATTTTGCCTTGATTTACACAGTAGATGCATTTCTAGAAAACACTGTATATTGAAACCACCCAAAAATACCAAAAATACTTCTGTTTGTAAAACAGAGTTCAAGGATCAGTTAGTTATGTACAGGTGGTTCACCTACGTCAATTTCTGGTAGAATACTAAGAATTCATGTGAGGTGCATGACGGCTGTGTTGTATGGGACTGTCCCATACTTTGCAGGGCTGCCAGCAACACCCACCCACACCTACCAAGCGTCCTCCTCTTCTCTATCAGCCTGAAGGCGAAAAGCACCCCTCAAGCCTCCCGAGCGCCCCCTCCTGTTCTTGCTGAGAATCTCTGGCACAGCGCATCTCCGTGAAATGCAGACGTCTCCTCTGCAGCTTCCAATATGAGAGCAAACTCATCACAACGAGAGTGCCTTCTCTTTCATGCTCCTTCTGGATCTCAGGGGCAACTCTAGGGAGTGGGTATTATTGTCCTCATTTGCCAGATGAAGAAGCAGAAGACACCGGAATTTACTGATGCTGAAACAGTTGTACCCTGAGCACCTCAACAATTGAATTCTCAATCTCTAAGAGAAGTAACAAAGAATAAGGACATCTAACCATCTACACAACTGTCTCTGTTTTATACAGAAACACTTAGCTAACGCTGCAGATTTTTCTCATAAGACACTTGCCATGCCAATTAACTTGGGCTGGGGTAACGAATCCCTGGATAATATGAAATTATAATCTAACGATGCTTTGCTAGTATCATAAGAGTAAAGATGAAATGCCTCTGTGTCACTCTTCTGCTAACAACTACTCAGCCCGAAATGCAAGCTGGATAAGCAGGGACTCCCTTTAGGCACATGGTTCCACAGACCACCCTTGGCTGATACTCAGCTGCAAGAAGGAATTTATTATGGGAGTTCCTAAGAGCAACGGCATGAGAGGAACAATATGAAAAATCCGTATGTCTTCTACCAAAAATTGACCAATTTATTCTTACCTTCCAAATTATGGTTTGACTTTGGCTTTGCAGAACTTGAGGCAAGGTGAATTTACACTGTGATTTCTCTCCTTCATACAGATGAACACTTCAGTTACTGACAAAGTTTTCCTTATACATATATATATATACACACACACATATAAAATAAAGAATACATATATTTCTCTCATATGTATAAAAAATAAAGAAAAATGTGTTCTTTACCCAATTTATCTCCTTTCAATGCTCTTTTTGTTTTTTTCTTTTTCTTGGAAGGGGAAAAGACTAAGGCTGGCATTTTCTCTAAGCATACGTCAGGCAGCTAAAGGGTTTAAATGGAAGTACAATTGATTGTTTTCCTCCAGCTGGGGAGGGGGTTGGGGTGAGGTGGCACGAAAGACCCTGTACTTACCAGCCTCCTACTGTGTACCAAACCTTCTCACAGGCGCTCATCAAATTTAATGGCCAAAGCAAACGTGTTGGTCATTACAATTGTCATCTTATAGATGGGGAAAATAAGAGAAGTTGACCTACTCAAGTGCCCAAGCAGGTGCTAGACTCAGGATTGGAATCTAGATCTGTCTGAACTAGGAAACCATAGTGATTTTATGATACCCTTTGGTAACCACTTGTTTGTATAACCTTGCCTTCCTCCACTGTCTCACACAGGGCATAGTGTTCACTGCCCCATTGGGCATTTTTCTTTTTGAGACAGGGTCTCACTCTGTCACTCAGGCCGGAGTGCAGGAGTGTAATCATAGCTCACTATAGTCCAAACTCCTGAGCTCAAGGGTTCTTCCCATCCCAGCCTCCTGAGTAGGTGGGACTACAGACACACACCACCATGCCCAATTAATTTTTTAAATTTTTTGTAGAGACGAGGTCTCACTATGTTGCCCAGGCTGGTCTGGAACTCCTGGTGTCAAGCGACCCTCCTGCCTCACCCTCCCAAAGTATTGGGACTATAGGCATAAGCCACCACACCCAGCCTTAGCATAAATCTTTGCATGGCACGAAGAGCTGGACTTTCTGCCCTTATAATTTGTCTCAGTTCTGAAATCTGAAACCCCAGGGGCACAATTGTAAATGGAAACTCTACTTGCAGCGGCCTTTAGAGAGGAGCTCTTTCTCCTCTCAGCTCTGTCTCTCCCACAGATATAACTGTGAGCACAGTTTCAATGGTCTTTCACTATACACAATGAAGAACTGTTGAAGGAAGTTCTAAATTCCATCAAGCTCTGCCATGATTTCACTATAATTCAGTAAACATACGCTGAATATGAATAAACGAATAAACAAGAAAACTGATGACTGTATTCTGTGCTTCCGCAGCCTGAGAATACTTTCTCAATGAGTGAGGACTAAGGGAAGTGCTGGAACAGGCCTACTGCAGGCCTGGGCTCTTCCCCTCTTCCCACCTGCTTTAAAGTAAAGCCCTGCAGGAACAGAGAGGAAATTGCACCAATAAACACAATATTACTTTAAATCCTTGATTTCCTGCATGACATAGCAAAGCATTTGCTCTCATGCCCACTCAAGTCAGCATGAAATCCCATCCCAAAAAAGTGGAGAGGGGCTAGAGGGAGATTAAAAAGAGAGCATTTATCACAACTGCAATTAGAATCAGAATCAAATTGTTTTAAAGAAACAATGTCAACATTTTACAGACTATTCTTCTATAAGGTAGGGAGCCTGGGAGCACCCAGCTGCTGTTTTCAACTTCGTAATCTCATTCTAGCTAAATTATACCATTCAATCACAAAGGTATTAATATGCAGCACAAACTTGGATATATACAACAGTACTAAATAATATGTTAAAGGGCAAGTACCTAATGGCAAATGAGTTTATTCAAACCATATTTAATTTGCCCTTTATCATCACAGAAGACTATGAAACCACTCTTTATTTCTCTCTGTGTTTTAATGGTTGTCATCTATCAGGCTGTTGGGCATCTTGTGCATTTTGATAAAATGTTAATCTACCAGATGTTCAGGGGCACTCCTCTGTGGGTGGATGCTGTCTCCGGGTTCTGAAGGTTCTCAGTGCCTGCTCCTCAGCTCAGAGGGGAAGAACCACTGTGGACATCCAGACAGTGGCTCCAAGCCCCACAGCAGCCGCCGGACACCCCCTAGGCTTCTAAAGGGGCACGACACCTTAATTCTATTTAAGTCTCAAGCCAACTCTGTTTCTAAAACCTTTTCAACTAGAACTAGGTTTCGATTGGGAAAAATATCAGGGTGGATTTTTTTCTAAATTATTTCTCACCTAAGTTGAAAATTGGGTTGCATTTGTAATTATTTTCTAATTGTTTCAGGAATAGAATTAACCTTGCAGTCACACAATATCCTTTCTGTGGTATTCCTTCCCAAAGGTGCATAACCTCAATCTCATCATAAAGATAAAATAAGACAGACCCAAATTACAGGTCATTCTACAAAATAATTGATCTGTGCTTTCAAAAGGATTAGTGTCTTCAAAGTGAAACTGAGAATAGCTCTGGACTGAAGGAGACTAAAGAGACGTGATAACTAAATGCAGCCTGTGATTCTGAACTGCATCTTTTCGGGACAATCGCTTGAATATGCATTGTACATTAGACAGTAGCATTGCATAAATGTTAATTTCCCCAGATTTGGTCATTGGACTGTAGTTATATAAGAGAATGTTCTTAAGCTCTGCAATTTACTTTTAACTGAAAAAGAAACTAAAACAAAAAATCGAATGAGGATATGTAAATAATATACACACTATATTAGCTTCCGTTTGTTGCTTTAACAAGTTACCAGAAACTTAGGGCTTTAACTAGTACAAATTTATTATTTAACAGTTACGGAAGTCAGAAATCTGAAATGGGTCTTACTGGGCTAAAATCAAGGTTTCAGCAGGGCTGCATTGCTTTCTGGAGGCTCTAGGAGATCATCTGTTTTCTTGCCATTTCCAGCTTCTAGAAGTCTGCATTCCCTGGCTCTTGGCCCCTTTTCTTTTTTAAAACAAGTAATGACTGGTTGAGTCTTTCTCACAAAGCTATCTCCCTGGTTCTGACTCTCCTGCCTCCCTTTTCCTTGTTTATAAGGCAGTTGTGATCGCATTGGATCGACCTGAATAATCCAGTATAATGTCATTATCTTAAAGTCAGCTGATTAGAAGCCTTAATTTCGTGTGTAATCTTAATTCTTTCTTGCCATATAACAAAATATACTCATAGGCTCCAGAGATATAGATGTAGACATCTTTGGGGAGTCATTAGTCTGTATAACACACACACACACACACACACACACACACACACGAGAAAGCAAACATTCCAAGATGTTAACAAGTTAACAATAAATGAAGGGTATATGCACCATGAAAATTCTCATCCAAGTGGGATTTATCCCAGGGATGCAAGAATGGTTTAACATACACAAATCACTAAATGTGATACATCACATTAACAGAATGAAGGACAAAAACCACATAATCATCTTAATAGGCACGGAAAAAGCATTTAATGAAATCCAACATGCCTTTATGATAAAAACTTTCAACAAATTAGGTATAGAAGGAACATGCCTCAACAGAAGAAAGGTCAGGTGTGACAAACGCACAGCTAACATCTTACTAAATATAGAAAATTTGAAAGCTTTTTTTGGATAACTGGTACAGGATAAGAATGCCTACTTATTATTCTTATTCGACATAGTATTGAAAGTCCTAGTCAGAGCAACTTAGGTAAGAGAGAGAAATAAAGAGCAACCGAATTGGAAAAGAGGAAGTCGACTTATTTTTGTGTGCAGACAACATGATCTTATATACAGAAAAACCTAAAGACACCACTAAGAAACTCTTGGAACTGATAAACAAATACAGTAAAGTTGTAAGATACAAATCAGCATACAAAAATCAGTAGCATTTCTATACACCAATAATGAATTAGCTGAGGAGAAAATCAAGAAACCGATCTCATTTGTAATAGCCACAAAAATAAAATACCTAGGAATAAATTTTACCAAGGAAGTGAAAGAACACTACCATAAAAACTATAAAACACTGACGAAAAAATTGAAGAAGTCACACAAAAAAGAAACTATATCCCATATTCATGAATTGGAAGAATTAATAATGTTAAAAAGACTGTGCTACCCAAAGCATTCTAGAGATTCAATGTAATCTCTATCAAAACACCAATGGCATTTGTCAAAGAAATAGAAAAAAATAATTCTAAAATTTGTATGGAACCACAAAAGACCTTGAATAGTCAAAGAAATCCTGAGCAAAAAGAACAAAGCTGGAGACCCACACTACCTGACATCAAAAAAAAAAAAAAAAAAAAACTATAAAACTATAGTAACTAAAACGGGATGGTACTAGAAATAAAACCAGACACACAGAACGATGAAACAGAATAGACAACCCAGAAATATATTCATGTATTTACAGCCAACTGTTTTTCAACAAAGGAATTGAGAAAATACAGTGGGAAAATGACACAGTCTTCAATGAATGGTGCTGGACTGGATACCCACATGCAGAAGAATGAAACTGGACTTTTATCTCTAACTGTATACAAACATCCACTCATTAGGATTGAAGACAAATGTAAGACCTGAAGCTATAAATCTACTAGAAGAAAACATAGGGGAAATGCTTTAGGATTTTATGATCTAAGGATTTTATGGATAACACTTCAGAAGCACAGGCAACAAAAACAAACACAGACAAATGAGATTATGGTAAATTTTATTAAAGTTTCTGACCGGGCACAGTGACTGAAACTTGCAATCCCAGCACTTTGGGAGGCTGAGGCAGGTGGATCACCTGAGGTCAGGAGTTCAAGACAAGCCTGGTCAACATGGTGAAACCTCATCTCTATTAAAAAAAAAAAAAAAAAAAAAAAAAGCCTCTGTGCCTGTAATCCCAGCTACTCGGGAGGCTGAGGCAGGAGAATTGCTTGAACCTGGGAGGTGGAGGTTGCAGTGAGCCGAGATCATGGCAATGCACTCCAGCCTGGGTGACAGAGCAAGACTCCATCTCAAAAAAAAAAAAAAACACAGTTTCTGCACTGCAAAGGAAACAATCAACAGAGTAAAGAGACAATCTGCAGAATGGGAGAAAATATTTACAAACTATTCAGTGAACAAAGGATTGATATTCAGGATATACAGAGAACTCAGCTTAATAGCAAAAAACAAATAATCTCATTTAAAAATGGCAAATGATCTGAATAGACATCAGATTATTTCTCAAAAGAAGACATACAAATGGCCAAAATGTATATGAAAAAATGGTCGACATCACTAATCATCGCAGAAATACACATAAAACCCACAATGAGATATCATCTTACCCCTGTTAGAATGGCTATTATCAAAAAGACAAAAAATAACAAATGCTGGTGAGGGTGTGGAGAAAAGGGAACTATCCACTACAGGTTGAAATATAAATTGTTACAGCCATTGTGAAAAACAGTATGGAGGTTCCTCACAAAACTAAAAATAGAGCTACTATATGATCCCACAATCCCGCTACTGGGTATTTAACCAAAGGAACGGAAATCAGCATATCAAAGAGATATCTGTAACCCCACGGTTATTGCAGCACTATTCACAATAGTTACAATATGGAATCAACCTAGGTGTCCAGTAACAAATGAATAGAAAAAGAAAAAGTGGTGTATATACACAATGGAATACTATTCATCCATAAAAAAGAATGAAATCCTGTAATTCATGGCAAACATGGATGAGCCTGGAAAACATGTTAAGTGAAATAAGTCAGGCACAGAAAGGCAGAGATCTCATGTTCTCACTCATATGTGGGAACTAAAACAGTTGTACTCATAGAAATAGCATGTAGAATACTGGTTACTAGAGGCTGGGAAGGGTAGCAGGGTGGGTGGATAGGAAGAGGTTGCCTAATGGATCAAAAGTACAGCTAAATAGGAGGAATATGTTATAGTGTTCTACAGTGCTGTAGGGGGATTACAGTGAACAATAATTTATTGCATATTTTTGAACAGCTTGAAGAGAGGATTTTTAGTGTTCCTAACACAATGATAAGTGTTTGAGGTGCTGGATATGCTAATTACCCTGAATCGATCATTACAGATTGCATACATGTACCAAAATATTACTCTGTACTCCATAAACATGTACAATTATTGTATGTCAAATAATAAATAAATAAAAATGGAAGAAATAAAGGATGTATGGAAATTAAGTGCAATACACTAGAAGCTTTTTGTGGGTTTGAATGTTTTTCACAAAATAAAAAGTCTAACTTAAAAAAACCTTACAATAATGCTGGATATTTCAAGCAACCACAATCCCTTATCTAAAATTCTGAAGGTCAAAAGCTCTGAAAACTGAGTTTTTAAAATAACTTATTTGGCAACAAAGCCCCACCTGAACTGCCATAAGGCTATTTATGGCCTCAATTTACCCCCTTGCTATGACTACGCATTGCTGCAGAAGTATCAATATCCCATCATTCAGTCTGTGCAGTTTCACTGACAGTGGTTCATGTGTCTGGCTCTGGGCCTGCTACCAGGGAGGCAAAACAGGGAGGCAGGGCCCTACTCTTCAAGAGCCCAGAGTGGAAGGGAGCAAATGCCCAAGCTACCATGAGATCAGCAGAACCCAGCACAGGCCTGAGGGTGGGGGAAGATGAGGAACAGGGGCAGAGAAGGCTTTCTGGGAGATGGGATGCTTGTTCATCAGTTGAGTGGAGAAGGTAAGTGAGGACACTTTAGGTGGAGTGTAGCATGGGAAAATGCTTGCAGGCTTAACAGCCTTGCCTATTTGGGAAACTTAAATCAATTGTCTGATGGGAAAGACAGGGGAGGAAGGAAGAGAAAACAGGGCCAGGTCACAAAACTGAGCCTCTTAGCATGGGGTTACCTCCTTTTTTGATCCTGAAGTTCCTGGAGAGCTACTGGGGAGGTTTTGTTATTACACAATATTTAATACAGAAAACACACACATACACACACATAGATATGAGGTAGGCAGCTTCTAAAAGGGGTCTCAGTAATTTCTGCCTCCTAGAATACACTTGGGTAATTCCGCCCCCTTGAGTGTGGGCTGGACCTAGTAACTTACTTGTAAGGAATAGAATATGGCAAAAGCAATAGGTTTTCATCCTGAGATGAGGTTATAAAAAGACTCTGGCTTCTTTCTGGTCTGCCTCTTGCCCCATCGCTCACCCACTCTAATAAAGCCAGTGCCATGGCACGAAACTGAGGGTGGGCTTTGGCCAAAAGCTATCAAGGATCTGAGACCCTCAGTCCAACAGCTCACGAGGAACAATCACGTGAGTGAGCCTGGAAGTGGTTTCTTTCCAGTAGAGTCTTGAGTTGCCTGCAGTCCCAGGTGACACCTTGCAACCTATAAGAGTCCCTTTCGGAGGTGGAAAACCTAGATTTGTGATCCATAGAAACTATGAGATGGTAAGTTATTGAGTATCAGGGTAATTTGTTATGCAGTGATAGATAAGAAAAATATTTTCTTCTGACAAAGGTAACCGTCATCAAGAATTTTGTGTTTCTCATTCCCTTGGTTTTATCATTTTGACATGGATATATGTTTGCCTAAACAAATTTTGTTGAGTTTTGCCAGATTTTGTACTTTACATCAACAGAATCATGTCATTGGTATGCTTCTGTGACTTGTTTTTCTTGTTCAAAATTAAGTTCCTGAGATTGAGCCACATTGATGATGTAGTTCATTTTCACGGACGTGATGTATTTCCTCATACTCCTGTGCATGGACTCTCAGAATGCTTTCAGAGTTTTGCTGTTTCAGCCAGGCTGCTATGAACATGCTGTGTGACTCCTGGAACACGGGAGCCAGGATTTACCTGGGGAATTATAGGCCTTGGGGTGAAACTGCCAATTTGTACCTTATAAGTATTTTCAACTTTATAATATAGTGAATATTTTTTCCCAAAATGCTGATACCACTTAACACTCCCAACTAGAGTACATAAACATTTATTTGTTCCACATCCATTTGATATTCTCTGAATTATTACCTTTTGCCTTTTTAATAGTTGCAACATGACATCTCATTATGATTTTAATTTGCATTTTTCTAATTGTCATACTATTAACATGACCATTTTTTAACATGTTTATTGCATATCAGGTTTTATTCTCCTGTGAAATACTTATGACTTTTGGCCAGGTTTTTACTGGACTGTCTTTAACTTATTGATTCATAGATATTTTTTATATATTCTATTTCTATCTCTCATCAGTCATCTGTGTGGAAAATATATTTTTCCGGTTTTTGAATTATCTTTTCATTCTTTTTGGAGTGCTTTGAGAAAAAAAAAGTTTTGAAGTTTAACGTAGGCTCATTTGTCAATCATTTTTAATATCTTTTTAAAGCACTTTTAATATTTTGCTTAAGAAGGCCCTTTCTCTCACTCGTTTATAGACTTTCTCCTATATTTTCTTCTTACAGTTGTAAAAGTTTAGCCTCTCACGTTTAAGGCTAATCCATCTGAAATGGCTTCTTTTAGTATAGTATGAGGTATCCATCAATTGGATATGAATATTTAATTATGTATTTTTTCATATGGATAACTTTGAAACAGCACTATTTTGTTGGATGGTCGAGCCATCTCTCACTGATTTGCAATGTTGTCTCTGTCACAGTCATGTTTCTTCATAGGTGTGTCTCTGTTTCTGGGCTCTGTCTTCTGTTGCATTATTCTAGTTGTATATCCCTGTACCAAAACCATACTGTCTTAATTACTCTAACTTTGTTATAATAATGTTACTATATCCTATTCTTCTTTGGAAACATCTAGGCTATGCTAGTCCTTTGTTCTACCATGCACATTTTGGAATTATTTTAACAAATTCTAAGAAAAAGTTATTGAGCTTCAATTTTGTAGAACTAATAGGTCTATTAGTCATAATTGGCATCATTCTAATACTAAGGTTTTCTAACCATAACAATTCCTATCCAATTATTTGGGACTTCTTCAAAAGTTTTCCAAAAGAGTTATTTTTTTTTCATATTTTCTTCCTATATTTTCTGAGCTTTATGTTCAGTTATATGATTTTTCATGGTTGCATAAAAAAGGCATTATTTAAAATTTGTGTTTTGTTTCTTGCCTACTATAAAATACAGTGTTTTCTATATATCCAGCAACATTGTTAAACATATATTAATTCTAATAATTTACCTATGGATTCTTTTCTGCTTTCCATACTGATGATCATAATAGCTTCATTTCTTCCTTTTTAATTGTTTCTGGCTAGGACCCTAATTATGATATTGAATAAAAGTGATAAAAGCAGGCATTCTTGATTTGTTCTTGATTTTGAAGAAACTACTGTAACACATCACTTTAAGTGTGATGTTTACTCTAGGTTTATTGAAGATATTTTCTATCAGGTTAAATAATTCTCCTTCTATTTCTAGTTTGCAAAGAGTTTTATCTCAAATGAATATAACATTTCACTAAATGCTTTTTCCACACCTGTGAGGATCATGTGGTTTTTCTTCACTAATCTGCTGATGTGAAAAATTTACACTGATAATTTTTTAAATGTTAACTAACCTTGTATTGCTGGGATTAACCCAACTTAATTATACATTTATTATATTTTTAAAAAGGCCATCAATAAATTCCATTTGTTTTGAGCCTATCAAATTCATGAATGAGATTGGTTGAAAGTTTTATAGTTTCAGCTGTTACAGTTAGCAGTTCAATTGTGAGTTAATTTTTAAATAAGATATTTGGTCCAAATTTATTTATTTTTTGCATATGAATACCCAGTTGTCCCAACACCATTGGTTGAAAAGACTATTCTTTTCCCATTTTGTTCTTTTGTTATCCTTATGTAAAATCAACTGACTGTAAATGTGCAGGTTTATTTTGAGATTATAAACTCTTAGTTTGTTTATCTATATTCTTAGGTCAAGGACACATTGAATTTACTGAGAAGTTTTTTCAATTATTTTGCCTATTACCAGTTGTCTTATGTCATAATAAAAATGAAATTTAGTGGAAAAAAAAAAAAAGAGATTGGTGTGCAGTTTTTCATACTGCCCTCTTGTTGCTTGCTTTTGCAATCAAGATATAATAATCAAAATAATGAATTAGAGAGTGTACTATTATTTTCTGTTTTCTGGAAAAATACATGTACATTTGCAATGATCTGTTCCATAAGTGGTTGATGAGACTTGATGGTTAAAATCTAGGATTTCTGGGTGTGCTATGAGAAAATTTTAAACCACAGATTAAATTTCTCTTCACAAGACAGTGTTAATTAATTTGGTAAGTGATTCTCATGAACTTGTTAATTTCATCTAAATTTTAAAAATGCTTAGTATAATATTTTGATAATCAATACAGTTAAGATGAGTTACATATTTTTGAAGCAGAAATAAAAATTCTAGTGGCTTAAGCTGGTTTCATTTTTGTTGTATAATGGTAAGATCAAAGGTTGGTTGCCTAGAGTGGTACTGTTGCTTCACATTGCTATCTGGGTTGATTTCTTTGTCTTGCTGCTTAGTCACATCCTGTGTGCTTGTGATTACCTTGTCATAAGTTGCTTGGCCTCAAGCATGATGACAGCATTCCAGGCAAGAGGGAGTAAAAAGGTAAAGGGAGTGAGATATGGTCCAAGTAGAGATAGACAACTGGTGCAAGGTTTCTATTCCATAGCTGAAACTGCAAAGGCAAATGCACTAAGTGGTAAAACATATCAAGCATTTGAAAAACCAGGGGAAACTAGTATCTAAAGGTATTGGCATTGGGTGGCTATTGTTAAGCTCTATCACAGCTCTAGAAAGAATTAACAAATGGCTGAGTGATTAGCAGGTCATTGAAAGCTGAGTGTGAAAGCCAGGGGAGCTTCCTTAGCAGCCCACAAAGAAGGACTCATCTCTGCAGTAGGAGGGCAAGGAGACTAAGGACCAGGCCTAGGATCTAATCATCAGAGCAGTCCAGTTCCAAAGATTGAATTCCCAACCAATGTAGGTCTGCTATGCCCAGGACAGAGCTGTGATTGGGAAATAATGAGGCACATGTGACAGAGTCATCTGGGTTGATGCTCCTGAAAATCTTAAATGCCTACTCTAGTGCTGGCAAGTGGCACAATAAAAAAGTCACCACAGTGGCAGAGATGAAGGCCCTGCCTGGGCCCAGCAGAAAGAGATGAAGGCTCTGCCTGGGCCCAGCAGAATGGGCTTCCACCCGTAGAGGCTGATCAAGCTATTGCTGCCACCAAGTGGCCGGCCTTCCGGCAACAGAGACCAATGCTAAGCCCCAGACATGACACCATTCCTTGAGGGGACCCGGCAGCTAGGAAGTGGGAAGTTGACTCTATCTGGCCTTTTGCATTAGGGAAGGGCCAGATATTTATCCGGACAGAACTGGACATATATTTTACATATGGGTTTGTCTTTCCTGACAGCACCTCCATCTGAGAACTTACAGAAAATATGACTCATTGGCACATCACATCAGACCAGGGGGCCCACTTTCCAGAGAAGGTAGTGTAGGAGCAGGCCTGTGATCACAAGATCTACTGGTTATATCACACTTACCACCCAAAAGCTTCGGACCTCATAACCTTGCAATGGCCTGCTGAAGGCACAGCTGAAATTCCAGTTCACAGGTGACACTGAATAAAAAAGATGGGACACTATCCTCCAGGATGTTGTATACAAACCAAAAACTATTAGGTGGATCTGCATCCCCAAAAGGAGGAATGCTTGGGTCCGAAGGGGTGATTCCGCTTATCACCTCTAGCTGGTGAGTTTCATCTTCTTGCCACTCCGGGCTCTGCAAACTTAGAAGTCTGGGTCCCCAAAGAGAGGAACACTTATGCCAAGAGCCCACTTGAATCATAAGCTGAATCTGCCACCTAGGCATGTCAAGTTCTTCATGGCCAGCAGGCAAGAATAGGGGTCTTCATTTTATCAAAAAGAATTGACCCGCATCATTAGGAGAAACTTAGGGTTTTCTGCTGCACAATGAGGGCAGGGAGGAATAAAGGGGAACCAGAAGATCCACTTGGATCCCTCCTGGTATTCACTTTCCCAATTTTGATGGTAGCTAGGCAAGTGCAGCAGACTTGCCCTGAGAAGGGTATGGTGACCAGACATTGAGACACTGCAGAGATAAGCGTCTGCATCACGTCATCATATGAACCACTAAGACCAGCATAAGCACGACCTGAGAGTGGGGGAAATCTAAAATAACCTGGGGAAGAGGGAAGCAATGAGTATAGTTGTAGCTTCAAGATCAGCTGCAGTTTTCCTCTTAAGTTTCCTTCAGGAAGAGCTTTCCACTGGAATACCAGTTGATAGTGTTGTTCAGATCTTCCAAAATACACTGGAGAGGTGGATCTGGACTACAGTGGACAGGGAAAGGCATTGGATAGATCACCGTTTCAAGAAATCTGTTCTTTTCCTCTAAGTTGTTGCATGTATTGGCATAAAGATCTTCATGTTTGCTTATTATCTTATTATTTCAGTATTTGTAGCATTGGTAGTATTTGTCTCTGTTTTATTTATGATATTGTTAACTTGTGTCTTAGTCTTTTTTTTTTTTTTAGACAGGGTCTCAGTCTGTCTGGAATACAGTGGTGCAATGTCAGCTCACTGCAGCCTCAACTTTGTTGGACTCAAGTGATCCCTCTACCTCAGCTTCCCAAGTAGCTGGGACTACAGGCACATGCCACCATGCCCATCTAGCTTTTAAATTTTTTGTAGAAATGAGGTTTCACTATATGCTTAGGATGGTCTCAAACTCCTGGGCTCAAGTGATCCTCCTGCCTTGGCCCCCAAAGTGTTGGCATTACAGTTGTGAGCTGCTATGCCCAGCCTGTCTTATTCTTTTTATCAGTCTAGCTAGGGTTGTATCAACTTTATTAATCTTTCAAAAAATCAGCTTTTAGTGTCATGAATGTTTTATACTTTTCATTTTATTGATTTCTTTATTATTACCTTTATTATTTCCTTTTTTGTACTTAGGGATAAATTAGCTCTTCTTTTTCTAGTGTTTTAAGGTGGGAGCTTAGATCTTTGATTTTATACTTTTCTATTTTAACCATTAAAACCATTTATTTCCCTTTAAGCACAACTTTAAATACATCCCACAAATTTTGATATGGTGTTTTTGTGATAATTCAGTTCAAAGTATTTTCTAAATAATCTTGTGATTTCTTCTTTGACCCATGGATTATTTAGAAGTATGCTGTTTAACTTCAGAATATTAGGAAGGATATTTCAGGTATCTTTCTGCTATTAATTTCTGATTTAATTCTACTTTAAATAATAGTCTGTATTATTTAAATCCTTTTACATTTACTGAGACTTCTTTTATGACCCAGTATATAGTCTATGTTGGTGAACGTACCATATGCATTGAAAAGAAAGCTTTTTGCTTTATTAGATGGAGTATTCTATAAATGCCAATTAGATCAAGTTGGTTGATACTATTGTTCAAATCTTCTATATCTTTACTGACTTTTTGTCTATTTGTTCTACCACTTATTAAGACAGGAGTGTTGATATTTCCAACAATAGTTACAGATTTGTCTATTTCTACTTTCAGATGTAAGCTTTTGCTAGGAGTATGTCTGTTTTATGTGATGTTAATATAGCCACTTAGCTTCTTATGCTTAGTGTTTGCATGGTATATCTCTTTTCATCCTTTTATTTAATTCTAATCTCTCTGTGTATCTGTATTTAAAATGAGTGCTTCTGCATGTTCTCACTTATAAGTAGGAGCTGAATGATGAGAACACATGGACACATGGCGGGGAACAACACACACTGGGGCCGGTCGAGGGGGCAGGGAGACAGAGCATCAGGAAGAACAGCTAATGAATGCTGGGCTTAATAGCTTAATACTTAGGGGATGGGTTGATCTGTGCAGCAAACCACCATGGCACATATTTACCTATGTAACAAACCTGCATACCCTGCTCATGTATCCCTGAACTTAAAACAAAAGCTAGGCTGGGCGCCGTGGCTCACACCTATAATCCCAGCACTTTGGGAGGCCAAGGAGGGCAGATCACAAGGTCAGGAGATCGAGTCCATCACAGCTCACACAGTGAAACCTGTCTCTACTAAAATTACAAAAAAATTAGCCAGGCGTGGTGGCGGGTGCCTGTAGTCCCAGCTACATGGAAGGCTGAGGCAGGAGAATGGTGTGAACCCGGGAGGCAGAGCTTGCAGTGAGCGGAGATTGTGCCACTGCACTCCAACCTGGGTGACAGAGTGAGATTCTGTCTCCATAAATAAATAAATAAATAAATAAATAAATAAATATTGAAGAAAATAAATAAATAAAATGGGTGCTCAATGTCACCAAACTGAAGAGGGCAGAGAAGAAAGAACAATTCTAAGTAACTTTGGAAAACAGTGTTTTGACTATGAAGTGTACAATATTGTACTCTACTTCATAAATTTGTTTTTCAGAGGAGTGAAATTTACAATTTTTAAATGGCTTTCTGTGTGTTCTAGGACTCACCATGAACAATGAGAACCAGGTGTCTCACTGTCAGAGAAAGAAGTTACAAATAAAGGAAAGGAGACTGTTAGAGTGAACACTGTGGTGCTGGTTTAGAATAGAATGTATTAGTATGAACTCATGGTACTAGATATACAACTATAGACATATGGCTATATAGATATATACATGTATGTGTATATATTGGTTCTGTTGCTGAGACGGCCTAGAAGCCATGATACCCCATGAACAATGATTACACCTGGTGCTTAGATATTGTTTCTAAACAGCATCCTCCAACGAAAGCAACTAGTGATTCTTGGAGAAATGTCTGATTCCATGGCTGGAATAGGTAAGTACAAGATGAATGTGAAACATCTTGCGGTGCCAGAAAGAAAGAAAATGCACAAAAATAGTGAAGGTATGTTAAAATGATACAGAAGAAAACTTGAAGTAGATCCCAGTGGCTAACTCTGGAACAATTTGAACAAAAGAACAAGTAATAATCAGTAGATTATTACACATAGAATAAATCGAATAACCACCATAGTGGTATAAATGAATAATTGGGCTGGGTGTGGTGGTTCACGTCTGTAATCCCAGCACTTTGGGAGCCCAAGGTGAGATGGGCTCAAGCGTCACTTGAGGCCAAGACTAATCTGGGCAATATAGTGAGACCACATCTCTATAAAGAAAGTAATAAATAATTGCATAAATAAATAAATAGGGTGAAGACACCATTCTTCCTTGTAATAGAATTCCAATGAATAAATGTAGAAGGAATGTGGAAATAGAAAGTCACCATTTGGAAGACACAGCAGTAATAATTGTTTCCTTTTCTTCATGAGCCAACAGCTACTGGGTATTTGCCAGCCTCCCTTGCCAGTAGATGTGGCCATCTGACTGGTTTCTAGCCAGTAAAATGTGAGCAGAAGTTATATGCTCCCCTACGATCATTCTCTTTTCAGCTGACTTAGAGATAGATAATCTAAAGTGTGGTCCTTGAACCAATAGCAGCAGCAGCACCCATGAACCTATTAGAAATGCAAATTCATGGGCCATACCCTTGGACCTTCTAAATCAAACTCTGGGGGTAACACCCAGCAATCAGTGTTTAAACGTCCCTCCAGGTGTTTTGGATACATGCTAAAGTTTGAGAACCACAGCCCCAGTGCAACCTTAGAAGGCACATGTGGAGAATAGCAGAGCCTCAGGCAGCCGAGTCCCTGAAAGGCTGCTGGAGAAGAACACTTGTTCCTCTGTCTAAGACTACTAAATGAGGAAGAAATAAATGTCTACCATGTTGAACCACTATGCATTTATGTCTCTAAACTACTGTGCTCTAATTAGCCCTAACGAAATAATACTCATCTCATTAATTTTCAGCCTTTTTCCTTTTCTAATATGTAGACTTAAATTTTAAATTGTTTTTCTGAAGACTACTTAAGCTGCCTCATGGTTAACCTTGACTGGGCCACAGGGTGTGCCCCAGATATTTGGCCAAAAATTATTCTGGGTGTGTTTGTGAGGGTGTTTTGGATGAGATTCACATTTATGTATTTTTCAGATGGAGTCTCACTTTGTCACCCAGGCTGGAGAGCAGTGGTACAATATTGGCTCACTGCAACCTCCACCTTCTGGGTTCAAGCGATTCTCCAGCCTCAGCCTCCTGAGTAGTGAGACTACAGGTGTGCACTACCACGTCCAGCTAACTTTTTTATATTTTTAGTAGAGATGGGGTTTCACCGTGTTGGCCAGGCTGCTCTCAAACTCCTCCTCAAGTGATCTGCCCACCTTGGCCTCTCAAAGTGCTGGGATTACAGACATAAGCCACCACGCCTGGCTGAGATTAACATTTAGATCAGTAGACTGAGTAAAGTAAACTGGCCTTCCTAATGTGGGTGGGCCTCGTCCAATCAGTTGAAGGCCTGAATAAAAGGCAAAGTAAGATCACTCCACCTGCCTGACTGCCATCAAATTGGAATGTTAGTTTTTCCCTGCCTTCAGACTCAGGCAGAAACATGAGCTCTTGCTGGGCCTCATGCATGCCAGCCTTTGAACTGGAACTCCAGCACTGCCTCTCCTGGGTCTCCATAATCATGTGAATCAGTCTCCATAATCATGTGAACCACTTTCCTAATATATACCATTGGTCCTGTTTCTCTGGGGAACCCTAATACAAGCTGCATCTCACCAGTTTTGACATTTAGAATTTTTACTATCATTCAGTTCAAAGTATTTGTTTCACTTGAGTTACCTGACCTATGGGTCATCTAGAAGAATGTCTTAATTTCGAAACATATGTGGTTCTTCAATTTCAAAACATATGTGGTTCTTCAATTTCAAAACATGTGGTTCTTCAATTATGTCCTTGTTGATTTCCAGCTTAGTTGTATTGTGGTCAGAGAACAAACCTCTGTATGATTATAATACTTTAGAATTTGTTGAGGTTCTTTCAATTCTTGTGGTTGAGGTTCTTCTTGTGGTTCTTTCAATTCTTATGGTTCTTTTCTATCTCACTTTTGACTCTATACATTATGGAAATTTTTTAAATATATGAAAATTTTTAATAATTATATCTTTAGTGAAATAAATCTTTTATGTATCATGAGGTAACCTTCTTGAATTTTAGTAATGCTTTCTTGCCTTAAAGTGAGTTTTATCTGAGAGTAATATGACTGTTTTCCTTTGGGTAATGTTTTCACACCTTATCCTCTTCATTCCTTTATTTTCAACTTTAGCATACCTTTAGGTTTTAGCCATGTCTCTTACAAATAGTTTGTTGTTTGTTGTAGTTTCAAAATCCTGTCTGATAATCTTTAAATTAGAACATTTGGCCCATTCCCACTTAATGTAACTATAGTTTGGCCCTTGAACAATGTTGAGGTTAGGGGCACCGACCCCCCACACAGTTAAACATCCACGTGTAACTTTTGACTCCCCCAAACTAAAGTACTTATAATCTATTGTTGACTAGAAGACTTACCAATAACATAAACAGTTGATTAACACACATTTCATATGTTAAATATTATATACTGTATTTTAAAAATAAAGTAAGAGAAAAGAAAATCATAAGGAAGAGAAAATAAATTTACAATTAAGTGAAAGCAGATCAACATAAAGGTCTTTATCCTTGTCATTTTGATGTTGAGTATGAGGAGGAGGAGAAAGAAGAGGGGCTGGTCTTGCCCCTCTTGTCTCAGGTGTCAGAGGCACAAGAGGGGGAATGAAAGGGGAAGCAGGAGAGACTGGCACACTCAGTATAAACTCTATAGAAGTACATCATAATTTCTGTCTGGCATTTTTGTTTTTTCATTTCTCTAAAAATGTTTCTGTATGACACTTAGTCCATTTTGCGTTCCTGTAAAGGAATACCTGAGCTGTGTAATCTATAAAGAAAACAAGGTTTATATGTTTATGGTCCTGCAGACTGTACAGGAAGCATGGAACCAGCATCTGCTTCTGGTGAGGGCCTCAGGAAACTTCCAATTGTGGTCAAAGGGGAAGCAGGGCCAGTGTGTCACATGGTGAGAGCGAGAGAAAGAGAGAGCGAGAGAGCAAGCACGCAAGAGAAAGCAAGGTGAGGGATGCCACACTCTTTTTTTTTTTTTTTTTTTGAGACGGAGTCTGGCTCTGTCACCCAGGCTGGAGTGCAGTGGCCGGATCTCTGCTCACCGCAAGCTCCTCCTCCCGGGTTTACGCCATTCTCCTGCCTCAGCCTCCGGAGTAGCTGGGACTACAGGCGCCCGCCACCTCGCCCGGCTAGTTTTTTGTACTTTTTAGTAGAGACGGGGTTTCACCGTGTTAGCCAGGATAGTCTCGATCTCCTGACCTCGTGATCCGCCCGTCTCGGCCTCCCAAAGTGCTGGGATTACAGGCTTGAGCCACCGCGCCCGGCCGCCACACTCTTTTAAACAACCGGCTCTCATGATGTAATGAAATGAGAACTCAGTCGTTGCTGCGGGGAAGGCACCAAGTCATTCATGAGGGAAGGGCCCCTATTTCCCAAACACCTCTCATTAGGCCTCACCTTCAACACTAGCGATTAAATTGTGATTTGGAGGACACAAATATCCTAACTATATCAGGTACAAATTCTCCTTTCACCTTTTCCTTTGGCTTCATTGGTGATATCATAGAATGTTCCATGTTGTAAAAGAAGTCAAAAGTAGTCTTTTTGTTGTTGTTGTTGTTGTTGTTGTTGTTGTTTTTTTAGGCGGAGTCTCGCTCTGTCGCCCAGGCTGGAGTGCAGTGGCCGGATCTCAGCTCACTGCAAGCTCCGCCTCCCGGGTTCCCGCCATGCTCCTGCCTCAGCCTCCCGAGTAGCTGGGACTACAGGCGCCCGCCACCTCCCCTGGCTAGATTTTTGTATTTTTTAGTAGAGACGGGGTTTCACCGTGTTAGCCAGGATGGTCTTGATCTCCTGACCTCATGATCCGCCCGTCTCGGCCTCCCAAAGTGCTGGGATTACAGGCTTGAGCCACCGCGCCCGGCCAAAAAGTAGTCTTGAATAATCAGAAACCTGCCAGATTGCTTAATGTCAAGTTGTTTTCTGTCACTGCATCCTCTACATCTTCATCCTTATCATCTGGCACTGGTTTGGAAGCACTTATCTCTGTCAAGTCACCTTCTCTTAATTCCTCTGGCATGGTGTCTATTCGCTCTTGAATTTCTCCAAGATCTGTATCTTAAAACTCTTCAGCCCCTATCTGTTTTGCCCACAGCCACAATATATTTCATGATATCTGTGATTGGCTCTGTCATGAATCCTCCGAATTCATGCACAAGATCTGGACACAGTTTTCTCCAGCAGGAATTTCCTGTTTCAAGTAATAAGACAATCTAAATGGATTGTCTTAATTAGATTGTCTTGGAAACTTGATGTCTATAAAAAATATGTCATAGGGCCCAAATACCTGAAACAATCGAAGAATACAGCAACAGCAATTGCATTTTCAATAGTGTAATCCTTCCAGACTTTCATGATGTTCTCTCTCTCAGGGTTCTCTTCCACAGCATTGACAATCCCTTCCACAGAATACTGTATTTAATTAACCTCAAACCTTATGACCCCCAGATCTCTGATGATCTGGTGGTCAGTGGCTGATTTAGAGACATCGTGTTTGGGGCAAGTAGACCACTTTGATACCCTTGGTATTGAATTCATGGGGTTGAACTCATGGTGCCCAGAGGCATTATCCAATATCATAAGAGCTTTAAAAGGCAGTCCCTAGGGAGTGGGGAGTAAGGGGCGGGAAAACATTAGGACAAATACCTAATGCATGTGGAGCTTAAAAACTAGATGATGGGTTGACAGATGCAGCAAACCACCATGGCACATGTATACCTATGCAACAAACCTGCACATTCAGCACATGTATCCCAGAACTTGAAAAAAAAAAAAAAAAAAAAAAGATAGAAGAAAAAAAGACAGTCCCTTATTGACAAGGTACTTCCTGAATTCAGGGACAGAGCACTGATGGAACCAATTCAGAAAAAGGGTTCTTCTTGTCCAGGCCTTCTTGTTGTACAACCAAAAGACTGGCAGCTGATTTTTAACTTTTCCCTTTAAGGCTTGGGGGTTAGCAGCTTTTATAGGTAAAGACAGTCCTGATCATAAACCTGACTATGTTTGCACACACCAGTAGAGTTAGCCTACCCCTTCCAGCCTTAAATTCTGGTGCTCACTTCCCTTCCTTACTAATTAATGTCTTTTGTGGAATTTCCCCGCCACAGAATAGGGCACTTTGGTCTGCATTAAAAACCTGTTCAAAGCCTGGGTTACATAGCAAGACCCTGTCTCTACAAAAAAACAAAAGAAAAAAAATTAGCCAGGCCTTGTCATGTGTGCCTATGGTCCTAATACTTGAAAGGCTGAAGTGAGAGAATTGCTTGAGCCCAGAAGTTTAAGATTACAGTGAGCCATGATTGCACCATCGCACTCCAGCCTAAGCGACAAAGCAAGACCCACTCTCTAAAAAACAAAAATGAAAACAATGCTAAACAAAAACCTGTGTAGGCAGCTATCCTTTCTCCTCAATGATTTTCCTAATGGTTTCTGGGAATGTGTGTGCTGTCTCTCGGTTGGCAGAAGCTGCTTTTTCTGTTATCTTGACAATTTTAAAGCCAAATATCTTCCAAAATTATCAAACCATCCTTTGCTGGCGTTACATTCTCCAGCTTTTAGACCCCTCTCTTTTCTTTTAAGTTGCCATATAATGACTTCACCTTTTCTCAAATCATGTTAGTCTATAGGTATTGCCTTTTTAATAGCCATCCTGCCTCACATAAAAGCTGCATTTGCAATGAGATAAAAAAGTATTTCAGAAAAAAAGTGCCAGGTTTTCACACCTGCTGGTGTAGCCACAGCCATGGCTTCACAAATTTTTCTTTTTGTTTAATGGTCCTTAGCTAGATTAATTTATCTTGAGTGGCAGGCCAATGCAGCTGCGGACCTCAATCTATAGCACACATCAAGCAATTAAACTTTTTCTTGTAATGTCATGCATTTCTCCGCTTCTTGGGAGCACTTCCAACACTTATAGTTGTATTTTGCATGAGTCTAATGGTGTTACTCAAGGTTTATGGTATTGCACTAAACACTACAAAAAATACCTGAGAAGCAAGAGACACCACTTTTTACTGCAACAAATAATTTACTGGAGACAAGAACTGCTCATCTGAGATGATTAGCGTCATGTCACATGGCATTTTAAATGGATACTTGCAATACTTGGGCTTACCACAATAGCAACAAGAGGTGGCTATAAAATTATTACAGTAGTAAAGTATGTACTAGTTAATTTTGTATGGTTATAATACTGCCTGTTTACATTTGCTTACATTGCTCTGGACTGCAAATGGCACCATGTATGGTTTGTGAGCATAAATTTTGATAAATTTTGACTTTTCAAAATAGATTTATATATATTCCATGGTAGTAAATGATAAAGTAGTATCTACAATTATTTTATGCATTCATCACATACTGTGGAGACAAAAGTGACACCATCTTGGATGGTAATCCATCGTGTTGACTTATGATTGACCCCAGTCTCGTGAATCCCTCCTGATTTCTACTTTATTTATTATCCTTAATGTAAGAGCATGTACTCACTAAATCTTGCCTTTAGATCAAAGTAACCTTAATGTTATTGCACAAATTATAGGCTATGATGCACACAGGATTCTTACCTCTTCTGGAGGGTGGCCTCTAACTGTTTTGCACAGATCATGTACTCCCTTTTTCGATGGTATAAAGCCCTGGGGCTGAGGGTAACAGCAAAGCTCTACCTGTCTTGCAACGGCCCAAGACCATGCTTCTGTTGGTAAGTTCTCTAAACCAATCGCCCTATACTGACAAACTGGACTTGTTTGCCTCATTCTTTGATTTCTAGGCTCCTTCTGTGTCTGCATATATGGCTCTGTCATGGAACACACATGAAACTTTTTCTTAATTTTTTTGTTACCTCTAGGCTACATAGTTTGTGAGGTTTTTTTTCCCCCAAATTGTTACAAATCTCCAAAAAATGTTTCAACATACTTATTGAAAACAATCTGTGTATTAGCAAACCCTTGCAGTTCAAACCTGTGTTGTTCAAGAGTCAATGGTACTGATAGATTTGGATTTAAAACTGTGTAATTTCATGGTTTCTCCTTTCTGGCCTTCCTTTGAACTGATTTTTAAAAAAGAATTCTTTCATGTTTTCTCCTTCTACCAGTATACTAGTTACACTATTTATGTTCTTTTATGGTTACCCTACTTATTACAATATGTATACTTAACAAAAATTAAAATTAGTCTTCATCTTCTTCCTGGATAACACAATGCTTTGTAGAACACTTTAACTCCATTTCTCTCCCTCCTTACTTTCATAAAATTGTCATAGACTATATTCTGTGTATACATATATATGTGTATGTGTATATACATATGTGTGTGTGTGTGTGTGTATGTATCTTTTGTTTTTCCCGAGACAGAGTCTTGCTCCGTGGTCCAGGCTGGAGTGCAGTGGTGTGATCTTGGCTCAATGCAACCTCCATCTCCTGGGTTCAAGCAATTCTCCTGCCTCAGCCTCCTGAGTAGCTGGGATTACAGGCATGTGCCACCACGCCCGGCTAATTTTTGTATTTTTAGAAGATACAACATTTCACCATGTTGGCCAGGCTGATCTCGAACTCCTGACCTCAGGTGATCCTCTCGCCTCAGCCTCCCAAAGTGCTAGGATTACAGGCGTGAGCCACCGCACTCAGCCTATCGTGTATATTTTACTTATTACTTTTTATATGGTAAATCACCGTTTGCACTTGCCC
This sequence comes from Chlorocebus sabaeus, assembly GCF_047675955.1. NCBI lineage: Eukaryota > Metazoa > Chordata > Mammalia > Primates > Cercopithecidae > Chlorocebus > Chlorocebus sabaeus. The sequence goes on from NC_132918.1 coordinate 50,030,543, forward strand.
ACCTGTTTTGCCTTTTTTTCTTCCATCTTAGTTCTTCTGATATCACATTCCTTCTGCCTAAAGTACATCCTTTCTGGTTTTCTGACATCTTTAAAAATTTAATTTTAAAAAATATTCAAGGGCTACATAGTGATGTTTTGTTACATGCAATGTATAGTAATCAGATGAGGGTAATTAGCATATCCATAATCTCAAACATTTATCATTTGTTTTGGAAACATTTAATATTCCTCCTTCTAGCTATTTGAAACTATCTATTATTGCTAACTATAGTCATCCTACAGTGGTATAGAACAGGATTTCCTTTGGTAAGCTTGAGCTGCTGCTAGTGGCAAACTGTTTTAATTTTTCTGAAATTTATTTCACCGTCATTCCTAACCCATCATCCAGGTAGCAGAAATCAGTATCTTCACTTTGTTTTCATATTCTTCCATTTCACTACAATGTTTATAGGCATGTTTTAATCTTATTTAGAATGCATTGTGATTCATGGAGCTATGGATTCATGTTTATCATCAATGCTGGAAGTTTTCCAATTACTTTTTTTTTGAGACGGAGTCTCCCTTTGCTGCCTAGGCTGGAGTGCAGTGGTGCAATCTTGGCTCACTGCAACCTCCGCCTCCCGAGGTCAAGCGATTCTCCTGCCTCAGCCTCCCGAGTAGCTGGGATTACAGGGGCCTGCCACCACACCTGGCTAGTTTTTGTATTTTTAGTAGAGACAGGGTTTCACCATGTTGGCCAGGCTAGTCTCAAACTCCTGACCAGAAGTGATCCGCCTACCTTGGCCTCCCAAAGTGCTAGGATTACAGGCGCGAGCCACCGTGCCTGGCCTCCAATTACCTTTTAAAATATTGTCTCTTCTCCATCCTCTCCGTTTACTCTAGAACTCCGATCAGAAGCACATTAGACATGCTCATCCCATTCTCCATGATACCTAACTTTTCTTCCATATAGTTCTCTTCTTATCTCTTTGCTGTCTTCTCGGTGAAGCACTTTAAAGAGATAAGTACCTAGTTTATGCTTTTATTTTGCATTATTAAGTTAAAAATGCTTAACATGAACACATCTTAAACGTACAGTGACAGTTTGGATGTGTCGCTGCCCAAATCTCCTATTGAAATTAATACCCAGTGTCGTAAGTGGGGGTTCTGGTGGGAGGGGATTGGATCAAGGGGGTGAAATAATGCTTCATTTTAATTCATATTGATGTCCAATTGCTCTAGTACGATTTTTGCAAGTTAGGAAAACCAAAAAAACACACCCTAAGAATCAGTATCTAATTTAGGAAGGTATAGATCAAATAGTCTGGGCCTCTAAAACACCTAAGTTCATACTAAGGAGATTGATCATATTAGAGAACCTTGAAAGTTAAGATTCAGAAGTAATGGTTGAAGAATGTTAGGGCTGTTTATCCTTGACAATGAAAGACTCAAGGAAGAATTCTGCAGTGCATTAGAAGAGCAGGCAGGGGACCTGGAAACAGAGAATCAGGGGTCTAGTAGTAAATTGTTTGGTTGCATTTGATAAGCTCCTGAGTTAGATTAGGTTTAGAATCGTGGTCTACCCCTGGTTTTAAAATTGACCTTTTGAGTCAATTCCTAGGAAGAACAAAAGAAAATGGGTTATTTTTCCTTACTTGGGCTGAAACACTTTGACCTTTAACAAAGAATGCCCCTCCCCATATCAGCCCGTAAAATTTGTATCCGTTTCAAAGTTTAAAAATGCCATTTTCTCCATGCAACCAGATTTTGCTAAAAGAATAGTTTCAGAGAACACAGATCATGTTGACACTCCTGAAGCTCATAGACAGTATGATTAAGAGCAACTTACATAAGACAAACTAGTATCTGTTAAGTCTGATTTTCTAGGATGTTGCTAATCATTCTTTGGGAGAAAAAAACTTCGAGAGGTTCCCTACTGGCCTCAGGATATAATCTAAGGTCTATATACATTAGCTTCTAAGACAGTTCATACCGTTCTTATGTATTCAACTTTGTTTCTGATTACTTCCTAATGTTTCATTCAGAGCCAACTTCTATCCATCTTTCCTTTCCAATGAAGTTTCTAAAACATCATCCTAGCGTCAAGTGCTGATGAATAACCTAGTATAGTAAATAAAAAAACACAGGACTAAGATTCAGAGCACTCAAGTTAAAAGAGTCCAGTTGTGACTAATATTCCTCTGTATGTTATTGGATCTATGGGCTATTAAGAAATCACATGAAACCACTGTATAAACACAACACTCTATATATATAAATCTTGAATTGATTCAATACATATTAAGGCAGTCAGCTGGTCTATACAGTGTGAAAATAAACAAAAGGGAAGTCAGGCTGAGGCAGGAGAATCGCTTGAACCTGGGAGGCAGAGGTTGCAGTGACCCAGGATCAAGTCATTGCACTCCAGCATGGGCGATGAGTGAAACTCCCTATCAAAAAAAAGGGGGGGGGGGGGCAGGACATTTAATTACATTTTGCTTGCCTGAGTTTTATCAGTTGTATAGATGTTACACTAGAACCTTAAGAAATCATGAACTCACAAATTACTTCCTCTATCACGGCTCCCAATGTTCAGTAATAAACACACACACACACAACTTGCAACGCTTGTGCTCAATCTTAACCATTATTTTGCCAGTGCCTTCAGTGCAGAGTACTATTAAAGCCAACAATTTCAGATTTATGTTAATGTTGAAATACAAACGATATTTTGTCCTGGTTTCTTCACCTACAAGACTGGATAATGTTTGATGTTAACTACAATTCAGGAAAACCTAATAGACAAAATGTAAAGCAAGTAGGCACTACATAGCATTTTATCTGTGTCATCTGTATTTCGATCTAATATATGTGGATTCATTTGGTTATTCCAACAAGTTCTCACCTCTGTATTTTTCATATCAACTTTCACAAAGGCTGAAATGAAAACATGAAAAGCTTTGGATAAAAGTCAATAAACCTGTGGAAGATACGCAAGATTTCTTTCTACACTACCAGGGAGTTGGATTACTTGACCTTTTGGTTCCTTTAGACATCACTAGTCTAACAGATACAAAGTGCTCAAGATAAGGTTTGCTGACTGAATCATACGAGCCTGATACTTAACCTGAAAATGGCAATAGATTTTTGTTCCACGCATAGGATAATCCAAAAAAGTGTGACTATATTCTCAATAAAATGTTGATGTATTATAGAAAAAGTCACCATATTTTCATAAGTGTATTTTAATTTTTAAAATTTGAACAATTCAAGTAAAAGCTAGGTAACATAAATACAGAGTAAATGCACATAATTTACAGCCATGTACATAAATGCAAGATACCAAACCTCACATGAATAGTCCAAAGTTAACACTTTTGAGGTTCACTATTTAGCTATGACTGATAGGTCCTAATTGTTCACATACACGGGGGTATACATTCCAAAAGTTTATAAACACAAAAACTGAGTCAAACTAGAATTTTGTTTCTACAAGGAGTAGCATAAAAATCAGTGTGTAGGTTAATGGGAAATGTAAGCACATGATGGAGAAGAGATCTGAGTGGGCAGAAAGTTTGTACACTGTATTTTATGTATTAAAATCCCTCAAATTTAAATCATTCAGAAATACCTATATTCTTAGGAATGTTAAAGTCATTAGATATTTGAGGAGAAAAGGCTGAACTGTATTCATCAGTTCCAAAGGGGGTCCCTAGATTACTAACAGTCTGGGCAGAAGAGCATGTAAACAACAAAAGGCAGGCATGGACAATTCTTGAAGAGCAAGAAATGGATTGATTTTTAGCACTTAAATCCTTCACATCTGAATAAATATTTTTAGTGATTTAAAACCAATCTTAAAATGCTGAAATGTTTGTAATCCAGAAATAAACATTTTTACCAACCCAAATTCTGCTGGTCCTAATATAGTAATGCTGTTCCACAGATAATCTAATGATATTCTATCCTGACTTCAAAGTTACAAATCCACTGTGGGGGACCCATCTAGAAAGGATGGTTCTACAAAGTTATATAATGAGAATCAAGCCAACTTTTGGTGATAGATTTTTTTCTTGGGATTACAAGCACTGCGTGGTATCCCGAAATCACAACTGCTAATTCTTCAGATTTGAATTTTGAAATTTAAAAGTACATACAATCTAAACAATGTGGACTACCTCTACACCAGAAATAAAAGTCATGATAAACATATGAAAAAAAAGTCCAATGCTTTGAATGTTTTTGTTTTTAAACATGAGTCAATTTTTTAAAAACTTCAAGGAAATATTTCAGAGACAAACTTTATATACAACTTTTATATATAGTTTTCCTTTCTGAATTATCTCTGTCATACATAAACTATGGCAGATTGTGCTTAGGGAAAAATACAACTGAAATAAACCTCATTGCTCCTTTCTAGTTGTTGCACAAATAAACAATGTCCAAGACTCTAAGATTTCTTTTCTTTCCAGTACACACATAATACTTTCAAAAGCTGAATATAATGCACTAAAGGTCAACACAAGTTTTACTTGATAAATACAAATAGAAAGAGAATATATGTTCATCCTTGAAGGACACTTGTTATGAATATGCTACAACTAAATAATAAGATGTTCCTTAGCTGCTGGTTTTCATATCATTCTTAATCATTTGTGGGGTACTGAGATCAGTAAGACTAGGGAGAGTATCTTACATTCAACACAATGAATGTTTATGGGTCTTCACAAGGCAAATGGCACTGTATTAGGCAGTAGAAATGGCACCTGAAAAGGCAAACACGATAGATTCAGACCTTCTCTACAGATTTATTACGAACCCGTTTTTGGTATGTTCCTCATAATATGTGTCAAAGCTGAAATTTACCATGAAAGGTACGAATAATTCCAAAGGTAAGAAAACTGATTTTGCCTTTGGTCTCCAAATAGATTGGAATATTTTTATTCCAATCGAGCACCTCAAAAACATCCAGTTACTGTTGACCACAAGGAAGTTAAAATGGGGGAATTTAACAGGGCACTATGTTTCATTGGTGACAGCAGAGAAAGCTTGCGATGACACGCTGCAGTATCTATAACATTGGCGGCACAACAGGGTACACAGAATACCGAAAACATTTATATTAAGGATCTCCAAAACAACATACTTAAAACCCAGAAAAATGTTATGAACACTGTTTCTGCCTAATACACGATCAATTTTTTTTTTTTTTAAATCTTAACATGGTATTCTCTCCTACTCTCTCACCACCCCCGTCCCCAAAAGGCCACAAAGTGCTTTCACAAAGAGTCATTCTTTTAGATAAAGCCATTGCACAAAATGTACAGTTCAGGTACTGAAATGAGTACCACATTGGCGTCCAATCGTGGCAGTTTTTATACACCAGAATAGCATAGGCGAAGTCTTTTAAAAGAATTACAGCAAACATCTTTATAAGGGCCATACATGTAACACATTTAAAGTATTAAAAGGTACAGCTGACTCAATAGCAAAATTTAAAAGCTACATCCTGTTAGCACATTTAACCCAAATGAACTTGAATCTTTCTATGATTTACCACTCAGGAAACTAGGACAGAATAAATTTCTTGTCAAAAGCAGTTTGTTTATTTACACAAAACTAGAAGTTAATTAATGTTACTACCTGCTAAAGCAGATAGCAACGAGGCCCTTGTCTGTAATATTTATACTGTCCCAAATATTAACGTCACCTTAAAATGGCAAAACTTTAAATTACTATTTTCTCTACAAAATAAATGTAATCTATCATATATAGACCTGGAAAAAACCCAAAAGTTCAAATTCTTAATGTGAAAGTAGGGAAAGATTCAAAAGTGAAAAATGTTTTATACTTTATGTAAATGATACTTAAGTATGACAAACAGGTGATAATTCAAGTTCATAACTAGTAAGTCACTGAAAGATAAATGCATTCATTCATGTACCACAAAATTAAAGAAGACATGAGGACATGCCGCAGTCAGCGAAATAGCCAAGAATCAACAATTTACTAGTTATTTTGTCCCAAACTATTACCATGTGTGTTTGGTATGTTAACAATTTAAATATCCACATTAGGCTAAACATCAAGCACCTGTTAGCAGTGGAAACTGAAACATTTTGATGCTAAAAAATACACAAGATATTTAGACGCTATTTCATTGGTTGTCAAAAACAGTGACTACTGCAAATAATTAAATATAAAATATTGTGCCAGGTCCTCTCAGGGAAATGTGAAAATAATACTGACGATCTCATTGTCATTGTTGTGATTTTACTGGAATTAAACAAAAGCCAGAAGTTATAGATTTATGACTGCCAATACTATCTTTGGATAGTTACAATACAGTATGTAAAATTAAAGATGGCTTTGTTTAAAAGACTGCCATAAATCAATAAAACCCAACTGTGTCTGGTGGACATGGTAGAGAGAATGGCAATTTTGAGAGAGGAGTGCTTCTAAAGGCATTTCCTTGGAGGTTCTGAGGTTTTTTTTTTTTTTCTCCACATTACTGAAAGGCCAAGAAATGTGGTGTGATCACTATAATTCCTACAACAAAACTTCCACTTATAATAGTTACATGTTCCCAAACTAATTTTCTTCTGTCTGCCATGCTGGCTTCCATATTCCATGGTCCACTGTCATCTTTTGGTCTTCTTTTTTTGTAGTACAGCAGCCCTCATGCTGCTATCCATTGAGTAGGTAAACCACCAATTCATAGGTGGCCATCATAATGGCTGTGTTTGGAATCTGTCTCACTAGATGAGTTGTCAGACCACGGTAAAGAGACCCATAACCTTCTTCTTGAACGAGCAAAGCTAGTGTCTGAAAAAAAGATCTGTATTTTGTTCCCTCTTCACGTAGTCTTGTTCTTACAACTTCTGTTTAGGAAAGAAAGAAAATCATTTTACTTAAACATTATTGATATCTTTACACTCTTCTAATTATAACTGAGCACATCCCATTCATCAGTCTATAAGTGTAAGCTCAGGATAAAAAAGGAGTAGCTTTTAATGTGTAGCTTATTGAAACCAGTCTCATTATAGTAACATCAAACTTCTAATATGGCCCAAATCATGCACGTTAATTATAAGACTTTATAGTCTTTGAATGTAAAAAGACACAATATAACAAAAGAGAAGTATCAGTTGTATGCTAAACAGATAAAAGGAAGGATAGATATAAGAAGGAGGAAAAGGTGAAGAAGCAGTAAAGAGGTGGCATCCAGGATGAATATAAAAAGGATACAGTGAGAAACAAGCAGAAAAGATTTAACATGAATAGTACAAAGAAACAATAGCATTATTAATCTATTCAAAATAGTCCACACATGAGTGTGAAACATCATGTGGACAAAGAAGTTGACAATGTTCCAAACATTAGCTGCCAGCTATAAATCCCAGTCTGGGAATCAAGTAAGCAAAAATCATAAATTTTTAAGAGCTGAATGAACCTTAAAGATTAGTCAGTCCAATTTTTCCTCATTTTAAAAGATGAGAAACCAGAGCTACTGAGAGATTCTGGCCAGCTGCGGGTAGAAGCTGGGACAAGAATTCAGAGCTTCCTATGTAACTACTTTTTTTACATCCACTATTTCTCAAACTTTTTCAACAAAGTATTCCAGAAGGGCATGGGGAAATAGTCTAAAGCAACCCACAGCAATTGTCACTATTTACTTGAAATCTGTTCTGTCTTAAAGATTCGTGCCATTTATATATTTAACTCCAAAATGTCCTATTTGACCAGGTGTGGTGGCTCATGCCTGTAATCCTATAGCATTCTGGGAGGCCGAGGTGGGAGAATCACTTGAGCCCAGGAGTTTGAGACCAGCCTGGGGAACCAGAGACTATGTCTCTACTAAAAATTAAAAAATTAGCTGGGCATAGTGGCCTGAGCCCATAGTCCCAGCTACTTAGGAGGCTGGGGCAGGAGGATTAATCGAGCCTTGGAGTTCAAGGTTGTAGTGAGCTATGATCATGTGGCTGCACTCAAACCTGGGTGACACAGTGACATTCTGTCTACCAAAAAAATAAAAAAATAAAAAAAAATAACGTATCTTATCAACTGTACCTCTTCCTGTAATGACATCATCTCACTTCAAGGGAAAAGTCTGCTTAAACCCCAAAACTCTATTCCTTACACCTTAGCAGGCCACCATCCTAACCCACCCCATAGGTCAGTATCTAAACAATATTGCTGATACTGTCGTATTTTGAATTCTTTTAGAAAAGTCAGGAAATTCCTTCAGGAAACTGAGATAAGTTCATAGTCCAACCTGGTTAAAGAGTTGGTTTCATAAATTACTATTAGAGCAAATGTGCATTTTCTAGGCCTGTCTCATTTTTCCTGATATGATATACAATGGACACTGTAAATATTAATCAGTGTAAGTGAACAAAAACAAGGGCTTACACTAAAAAACAAATCTTAAACATACAAAAATCAAAAGCTACACTTAAAACAACCAAAAAAGCTACCAAAACACCTCAGCATGTAGCAAATTCTTAAGTGATTTATCTAGCTATCAATGAAAAAGGCTATATTATAAAATTTAAATATTTAATATTTAAATATATTTATATTATAAAATTTAAATACAGAAATATTAATATACTTATTTGCCAACATGAAATAATGTAAAATAGCTTGGTCTTTGGGATTACAGACTTTAATTCAAATTTGGGCTTCAGCATTAAGTAGGTATGTGACCTTGGGCAAGTTATTTCATGTTTACATTTCTTTTCAGTATTCCATTTCAAAGGGAGAACAATTCTAGTTATGTTCTAGCAAAACAGGGAAAATAAGTACTTTAGATAATTTTTACATAGATTAGTAATGTATGTAAACTATCTACTATAGCGCCTACATCTATGCTCTTTTCAAAAATCAGAAACTTGCCCAAAAGTCACCAAGCGGAAGTGAGTAAGGCTGGAATTTGATTGACTTCAGAGCTCATGCTCAATCATCACCATGCTATTTGATAGCATAATACTGACCTATTAATAGAGCCTACGTTACTTAACCAGATTTAATCTCATTATGAACTCTCAAGAATTGTATTTTGTTATACCAGAACGCAGTAAAATTATAAATGCTTTAATAAGTGAGCTGTTGGCTGGGGTGGGAAAATATTTCTGATTTAATAGATATTGCTTCTTACCATGTGGATATGCTATAGTTGTGGCACAAGTTTTTGAGGTGGCAGCAGCTAGCATCATTCCCACAAAATCTGATGCTTCTTTCACAGACTCTTCATCATTTTCCATTGTAGAAGCAGTCTTACATTCCAGTAGTTTTTGCTTTATACTTTCATAAATAACAAAATGGATAACAGTCTCTGATATACCAGCATATGAAGCAGACATGCCCCTATAAAATCCTTTTAGTCCATCTGTCTGATACACTTTACGAACACATTCAAAAGCACCCATTCGCCTTTCCCCACGGTTCCTGAAAAGCAAGAAGAAACATCTTACTGATAGGTTTTTTAAATAAAGTAAGTAAAATATAATAAAATATGTCACTCTAATAATAAAGAATGGCCTTCTTTAACTCATGAAGAATTAGAATTTAAAAAAAAATTCATATTTTAGATTTCCTATTCTTTTGTCTCAAATTTGTCATATGAAATGAGTGATAAGTAAATAGTTTATTTTACTGAATGCAAAATGCACTACATTGAATCTTCAGTCTCGTGTCCTCATTGGGGTTCATGTGGCAGGGATAAGCAATAAAATCCTTTAGGAACTGTACACCCTGACTGCAGCTCAAGACAAAAACAAAACAAAGTAAACAAAAATCCTCACATTGTATTAATTCCAGTTCTAAGTAAACTGAATTTCCTTTGCATTTAGTAACACAAATAGAATGACTGAGACACTAATGATGATAGAATATCATAAAGCAAGCAGTATGTTTTTTTTTTTTTTTGAGACGGAGTCTTGCTCTGTCACCCAGTGCGTTGGCTGGATCTCAGCTCACTGCAAGCTCCGCCTCCCAGGTTTACGCCATTCTCCTGCCTCAGCCTCCCGAGTAGCTGGGACTACAGGCGGCCGCCACCTCGTCCTGCTAGATTTTTGTATTTGTTAGTAGAGACGGGGTTTCACCGTGTTAGCCAGGATGGTCTTGATCTCCTGACCTCGTGATCCGCCCGTCTCGGCCTCCCAAAGTGCTGGGATTACAAGCTTGAGCCACCGCGCCCAGCAACAAGCAGTATGATTAACTAAAATTCTGTGCACCTGAGGGATTCTCTTTCAACCCCACTCATATTCTACCTAAGAGGTGATGGGGTGAATGTCAGTCAAATTCCCTATGATCATTTAAAGGTAATGGCCATATCAGTCTCCCTGGTGACTAGTAAATGAGAACCTGTTGTGTTATAAAGTATTTATTCAGTACTCTGCCTAAGACAATGTCCTTAGTTCTACCTAAGGCGGCAGCACCTACTCTTACAGAACACAACATCTCCTTCTACACATGCATGTAATTTTGAGTTTTAACAATATTTGTTACCTTATACTGATTCCCCCAACAGGATCTTATCTATAAAGAGATAGGTTTATATGCTACCTATAAAAAAAGGGAAAATTTACCTATTTATAAATTGTACCTAACTTGTTTCTGACATAAAATAAAACCACCACAACACCCACTTAATTACCTACAGATTCCACCAGTTTTATGAATGGATTGTCTTTAGATATTGAATACCTATTAGATAAATGATCCACAAACCAACTGTAACTAGTTTCTGCCATTAAAGATCCTTCCTCACAAGTTAAAACAGATACAAATCCTGAAAGGTGACATATCAGCCCTATTTTTGTTTTCTTTAATTGATTTTTCTTTTTTAACAAATGGAGTCTCCATAGTGCAATCATGGTTCACCGCAGTCTCAAACTCCTGGGCTCAAGCAACCCTCCCATCTCAGCCTCCCAGGTAGCTAGGACTACAGGCATGCATTTTTTTTGTAGAGATTAAGTCTTGCAGTGTTGCCCAGACTGTTCTTAAACTCCTGGCCTCAAGCAATCCTCCTGCCTTGGCCTCCCAAAGTGCTGGGATTACCAGTATAAGCCACTGCACCCAGCCCTCAGCCTTATAAACTAGAATCCTCAAGTCAACCTTTCATTATCACCCCACCCCTGCAAGCCTAAGAATTGTGCTAGCTTGTGTTACAAGTGGAAAAAAATAATATTAAAGAGTTTTAAGTCATGCTTTTCCTGGATTCCTTATAGAGCAATGCTAAACACAGTGAAACCTAACCCTGGTAGTTTACAATAGAATAATGTGGACTAGCATCTTGTACTTTCTAACCTTTGGAATAAGTCTTAGCTACCATTACTTTTCAGATATGTGGCTTTAAGAAATAAACTTGGAGTTTTACTACAACACTCAAGATTTTATTAAAAGATCTATTTCAGATTAAACAGTTAGATATTTCTTTTCAAGTTTCCAAACAGTATATAGTTCAACATGACAGAAGATGGAAAACTGACATTTAAGCAGGCATAATTGTTAATGATGTTAGATCAGTTTGACTTAAAGCCTATAGGACATAACACTATTTCCCAAACACCAAAATATAAAAACAGTAAGAACATGTTATACACAGAATCTACTCCAGACTGAAAGTCTAAAATAGTTTAAAACCATTAATATTATTATTGTAGCATATAAGATAGGACCATCTTGCTACTTAAGGGTCTATTCTAAAGCCAATAGGAGAGTTGAGATGGCAAGACCCTATGCAGCACTGCTTTTGGCCTACTCTCAGTTCCCAGAACACCAAAGGCCCTACACTTTAGAACCTATGAGGTTTGCACCGATTGGTTCCTCTGCTTTAAATGGTTTCAAAAAACCTTTCCTTGATTATTCCATTTAAAATTAGTCCCCACTGTTTCCTGGTGCATCTCTAAGACATAGCAGTATCTGCTAATATAGATTTGTTGAATGAATGAATCTGGCTATTATAAAGTGGTCAGTGGTAACAGATGATACATGAGAACTATTTTGTCAGCCTAGGGTTCTAGCCTAGGCCAATTATAAGTACCCATGTAGGGAAAGTATTACCTTTTGGGTTAGGTTAATCTACCTCTTTCTTTCCTTTCTGTTTCTCTATGGAATCTTTCTAGCCACTCTTTTTAAAATAAAACAAAACAACACATATTAATAATACACTTTTTTCACCTGGAAAAGCTCATATTGTCAACTCTTACATTATCTTTTTTCTGATGGCAGACCCAAGTTTCAAAACTACAACAACAAATTCAGCAGCAAAAGAAAGAAAAAATTTGTAGAAAAAAAGTAGTTAAATCCACTTTAACCAATTTTATTTTAAGGAATTAACATACCTTGCATCAAGCTGTAACCGAGTCTTTATAAGCCAAATGGGGTTGGTTGCTGTGATTGCAGTAAAACCTAAACAAACATGTTTAAAATGAACTCTGGTAAAAATGAAGAATACACTGTTAACTTTAAGGTTTTAAAAATTAGATAAATCTATATTAAAGAAAATGTATATAAACTACTAATTTATGTATATGTTACACTTTTCATTTTACAAATCCATACAACGACAAACATTTGTCTTCACTTCCAATCTATATGAATTCTCAAATTCTGTCCTAAACTAACAGATTCTTTTAAAAGCAAAATGAATATAAATTGCTTTCCCAACCTAATGAGAATATCCTTTAGGGTGCTCTCTACTATCTAAGCTGAATTCAGAAATCCATCTCTACAAACACATAGACATTTTGTGTATTCTACGGCTAAAAAGCATGCACCTGGGATCCTAAAAACCAGCTAAAAAAAGTTACCTGGGGTTTGATTAGCATTCCAAATCACTACATTCAAAATGAATTCTACATAAATGTCAAATTTTACCAATATTTTGATCTTCAGTTGATTATATAGTGGGAAAGACTGTTGTTTGGCCCCATGAATACTTTCTACATATATACTTACTAATACTGTTAAAATAACCGTATCACAGTAAAGTTTTTGTTAGGGTTACTAGGACAGGCCTATATTCATCTACTTAAACACATACAAAAACTCAAAAGTTCAAAAAGTTACAAATTGGAAGTTCCTTCTTACTTTTATAGACATGGAAGAAACTCAGGGTAGAAGACAGCTCTAGTTTACTTTAAAACTAAAGTATTATGTACTAAGTATTGGTGCAGAATGGTGGTCACCTAAGATGGCTCATTCCAGGTAGTAAATTAAGATCTACCTGGAACAGTATGTTTCTAGGATAGTGCATGTTTTACTTGCCACCTTCCTAGCTATGGAAAAATAGCACACAAAATACAATCTTGATGACAGAAACTTATAAAGATTGCTTCATCTACACAAAACAGGGTTTTAATTTACACAGACTTCATAGACCTACTTACGCTAAGTTACATTTATTCAATAAAAACTTATATGCAGAAATGTTTAAGGATCTTAACTGTTTTAATATTTCTATCAAATACTAGCAGGTCAGGCACATTATTTTTATAAAGGTGGCTAATGATCAGTACATTTAAGATGAGTAAAGTACTTACAGGAACAGAAATGCTACAATATACTTAATAATTTGTTTTTAAATTAATATAGTACAGATCCAATCATAAACCTTTCTTGGCTTTCAAAGGTATATCTACATACGCAAAATAATTATACTAAATTGTTTACAAAGCTGAATTTGGTCTCACGGGGTTCTTTTCTATGTCAGTAACTGGCTAACTCAAATTTTACTTCCTTAAGCCACTGTTTTAACATTGTAGAAATAGCCAGATATTATACAGATGGATGCTCCAATTAAATCTATTTAGCAAGCAAGATAAATGGAATAAATATTCAGTTTAAATAATTCCTTTACCACTTTTGTAAAGATTATATAGTCTACATTTCTCTTAAGTGCTTTTAATACTACATATGTAAGTATAAAACTAGAATGGGACCAGCAATTTTAGACGCATCAGCAGGTACTAAGTTGATAAAATTTAAAGTGTTGAGCAGGTTGCCAGGAACATCTTTTTATATAAAAGGTTGTTTTCATGCATATATTCTTGGTAAAATAAAAGAAAAACATGAAACTATCAGACCAGTTTAAATATTTTTCTTGCATGGTTCTAGCTTAACTGAGAACAGAGTTATAGAGTATTATTTTTCTCTTCTTTTGAACCTCATTCTTCTACATGAAAAGGCTAGGATATTCAAATTATATTTTAAAGCAATCAGACATCAATATTCTGGTCAAATTCCAATTTAATGATTCTTGTTTTGTAAACTTAAATATCTGTATTAGCTAAATGTCTGCACAGCAAAATTAAGAGTTTGTAAGTAAAAAGCTGCTAGCCAGCATAAACCAACAAAATATTCTGCATTACTCACAATGATTTTTATTAATCATTTTATAGAAATCTTAAGAAAAACTATTTGCTTTTTATTGAATTTTAAAAGCTTAAAACTGGGAATCTTTACATCAAACTTTTTAAAAACAGCCGATCTAGGTAAAAATTCTCGTTCATCTTATTATACTTATTTGAAAAGAAGATGAGCACCTAAGTTTTTTTTTTTTAAAATAAAAGTTCTATTTCTAAAAACAAACTTTAAATACCCAAGCTTCTGTCCATAATACTCTTCCAAGTCACAAAAGAATTTGAGGCTAGAAAAAAACCCATATATAAAAAACTTTACAATAGTACAATAATTTTGATAAATGTTGTTAGGAACAAAACTTTTTAAAGACCCATAAATTATAATTTTAAATTATTCTCTGTACATATTACTATAATGTCACAAAGCAAACAACAGGTATTTCTCACTTAACTAAAATTCATTTCCAAGCACAAATTAACCTATGTAACAGGCCACATTAAAATTTAGGTAAGTGAGAGAATGTTATCTTATCCCTATGTAATTGCTATTATCAGTACGCTATGTTTACTATGGTTGCTCTGGCTCAACTCTCCCAGTGAGAGTTAGCTCTTAATAAAGACACTAACCTAAATGCCAGCAAACCATTGGGTTAGATGAATCTAGGCACAATCCACAGAGTTTCAGCTATTAGCCTTTTACCGCTTAAAACTCAGGTCCTTGAGTTTTATGCTATTACTTTCTCCTAACCAAAGACACTTTAACAAACTAAATAGACATTACTAGGATAATTACATCTAATAAATATAATCTAATAATCTAAGAAATGAAGCCAATGGAAAAAAACAAAAATTTATCGTAACTTAGCATTAAATATGGTAAGGCAATTTGAGGTTAGCCCAAGTTAAACATATCTTCCCATTACTTATAAGACAAACACACACAAAGATACTGGGAATAGTGCCCCTGAAATTTAGAAATTGCCTATTACTTTTTATTTTGCATTTTAATTTTGTGACATTTTGATAATATGCTAATTTATATTAAGACTCTGAGCACCTAGTGAAACATGAAAATGAACTTAAGATGACATGAGGGATCCATTTGTAAGGTAAGAAGAACTAATATTGCTCCACAGTCAGTAAAAGCAAAGTGCCAATATATTGGCCATACAGTTAGTAGGGTGGTTAGCATGTTAGAAAGCTTAAAAAAATTTTTTAAATGCTACTTTAAAAGTTTTGCTTTATCTAAGTAAGATTCCATTTGACAGTGTCGACCAATTAAAAACCAGATTAACAGAAAAATTCTGCTTAAACTTGCTGAAAATGTTGATTTCATTAAGTGAGTGATACCTGTAGTGTTGCGTTTTCGGTACTTTTTATTTCAACTAACTTCTGTAAGAACAAAGCCCACCTAACCTCCTAAATGTATTAACACCACTTTTAAAAGTAATTAAAACTAAAACAGCTAAGATCCCATATATTCTTTATCCTGCATTTATTTGCAAAGTAATGCTATTAATTTTTTTTTTTTTTTTTTGCAAAAGGGTTCTAAGAAAGCCAAGTATCAACAGACAAAAAAGAATGGAAAGCATTGTATTAGGCTTTTAAATATGTTATACTAAGCAAAGAGAACTGTGATTTTATCTAAAACTTTTAAGACAGTATAATACCATTTACAGCTATATATTGTTATCACATTCTTTGGAGGTCAAGGCTGTTACCGCCAAGCTGAAGACCCCAGGCTTTTATTACATGACGACTGAAAAATACCTCATTCTTCCTTCTAGAAGGAATATTATAAAGGAATCAGACTTAGCCTTTATAAAATACGCAATGCACACACAAATTCAGGAAATAAAAGTTAATTTCCCGCCTCCTAATTCCACAGCTATTATAAAATCCCAGGGTGCGTTTCTTATACTACAGGCTGCAAGAGATGCTCAGATCAGTACTCACGAGGTTTAAGTTAGTCCATATTTCTACAGGAAGTGACCTGCGGATGGGGAGCATGAGATGACACGATCTCACTCTTTTCTCGGGAGAAATGTACAGTAAATGCCTAAAATAGACACAGGCTTTTCTGTATCATAACAACAAGCAGTGACCTCATCAGAAACATGTGTACAAATTGAATCCCATTGGAAGGATTTGAGAAATATTTACTGTGAGATCTAACTTTTTTGAAAATTTTAAGTTAAAAAAAAGAAAGGAATATCAAAATGGGCCATTTAAAAAAATGTACCGAGTACTGAAAATCCTGCCATCTGCAGCAGTTTCAGAATCTAAATACTTACCTAAAAGAAGATCAATTCTGCCTTAAAGAAAAAATGCTAACCTTGTCAAAAGGGAATATTTAGAGGGGATCATCATCTCCCATTTTCCTACCACTATTATCTATTATGATTAAGGAGGTGAAAACACAATTTCTATTCTTTAACAATCAGCCTACTTAGTAAATCTTAAAAAAAAAAAAAAAAAAAAACCCAACAGAATATTCAAGTAACTTCATTTTGGAGCTATTTATATAAATTTTTAATAAAATAAAGTATACATTGCTACAATAGTACCTTTCACCTTTTGCACTATGGCCAGTAATATTGCACATCCATACTTATGAAATATTTTGCATTATTTTGTATTTAATTTCTTGTGTTCTACAAAACAAAAAACAGGAAGAATGTTTACACACAAACACACAAAACATCTGTCCAACCATCCATCTGGCTGAATTAACTGCCATGGACAAATAAAATACTGTTCAAAAATATTTCATAAATGCAAGACAATACCTGTATTTAATGAGTAAAAGCCTTTATTATAATGAAGTTTAAGTCTAACAGAAAAACATAAATTGAAAAATAACAGTGTATGCTGTAAGCAAATAAAACCCACTACGTATGTAGGAAACTTTCAATGATTACATTACTAGTATTTTAAAAACTGAGAAGTAACTGTATGAATATATAATCCAATCAAAATCAGAATTCATTTCCTTTACATTTATAATGTTCTATATAAAAGTATATACATGCCAGATAAAATCTTTTAAAAATTGGGAATTACTATAAAGAAAGAAGTAATTTAATAAATTTTTTTGCATACATCTGTGCCTAGGTGTATATAGAGGAATATACAAGTTAATTTAAACAAAATATACAGGCAACAAAACAGATACCCTCAATAGCTGAGATATACTGAGTCTGTCAAAGGTCATGTGTAGGAGAAAAAAACGGCAGGCAAAATATTAAGAGTCAACATTATTTGATTAAATATCCTCACAACTGAAAAAAATTTTTAATGCATGAAAATGTACAGCTCAATTTTAGAGGTTTACAAATTCTTACAGTATGCACTACAACAAATAAAAAGACCCACTTTAAACTGTCCTTTTAATAAAATAAATTTGTAGTATCTAAACATGAGTTCATATGGATAAAATGCAAAATGAAAATGAATTGAGGTCACTTGGAATAAAAATAATGTACAGTGCCTTATAAATCCTTAATGTGTGTGCTATCTGGTGTGTTAAAATCTTGCAGGCAGTATCATTAATGGTCCATTTTAGTGTGTTTTTGTGTACTAAAGTGACAAGGTTAGCATTTTTTCCCTTGAATAGACAGCTGAAAATGATTTTTCACAGAACTATCTTTACTTCATGCCCCCAAATCATTCATGTTTAGACCTATAAAAATAATCCTAAAAAAAAACCCCAGAGTAATCTGGTCTAGATTATTTCAAGAACAAAGGGGGCAAAAGGCTACTTCAATGAGTCTGCATTGGACCATTCAGTTTTACCAACCATATAGTTATGAATAAAACTGCAAAGCTAAATGTTAATGCTCATTAATAGTGCACAGAAGCTCTGAAAGCACAGTTCTCAGAACAATGTAACTGCAAACAAATTCAAGCAGTATTTTCTACACAATAAGTGTACAGTGCAATAACCTCTGAACAAGTATGAGACTATAAGTTTACCAAAACTCGAGGAATTCAAGTTGGGAAATGGTATCAATGTATAGATAAAAACGAACTACATGTTAACATTTGTAAACATTTGAGAAAAAAGTGCAAAGTGACAATTCTACTGAAATTCTTTGCAATGTGATACAAATACAGTAATAAATTCTGATGAGATAATCTAATGAAATAAGATGTTCCAGTGGAAATATATTCTGAACCTCTACATTTGCTATACTGATATAACAAATATCAATTTAAGGCCAGGAGCGGTGGCTCACGTCTGTAATCCCAGCACTTTGGGAGTCCGAGATGGGCAGATCACGAGGTCAGGAGATCGAGATCATCCTGGCCTAACACAGTGAAACTCCATCTCTACTAAAAAAAATTCAAAAAATTAGCCGGGCGTGGTGGCGAGTGCCTGTAGTCCCAGCTCCTCGGGAGGCTGAGGTAGGAGAATGGCAGGAATCCGGAAGGCGGAGCTTGCAGTGAGCAGAGATCACGCCACTGCACTCCAGCCTGGGAGACAGAGAGACTCCATTTCAAAAAAAAAAAAAAAAAAAAAAAAAAACCTAAAATGACCGCTCATCTAACTTTCTAGATTCCAATTCTTTCAAATAAGATTAATATTTCTTTATAATTATCTGAGGTTATAAGCCAAAAACATAATAACTGGTAATTCAGAAATGTATTTTTAAAGAACCTGATAGAGTGGTTATAAGGTTTGTCACTGGCCACCAACCTTTACCTTACATCCAAATTCATAGGGGAAAAATTCTATCTATTAATATTCAACATCTGTAAAAATTACATTAAAAATAATTCTAGTTGTAACAACATAATCTCTATGACACTAAAGGAAAGAACTGATTCTCAAAATCCAAATCTATGTAGACCGCTTGACTCATTCCATGGGTAAGCTAACAGAGGTTCACATAAATTACATAATTTGCCCAAGGTCTCCTTATTGGTAAATGATTGTATTTCACTCTTTTGACCTTTAGATTGTCCCTTCCAGTTTTAAAGCTTCAGTGAGTCAATCGACAATTACTAAATACAAAGAGTCTTAGAAACAATTTGTGATATGATAAGGGCTATTGACCTTTCAGAAATTTGTATTTCAAACTTACTTACTTCATGAAGTATATAGGTCAAATTGATTCAATTTATTTCTAAACCAAAAGTGTTTAACAGTTTAGAGCACTCATTATTAAGCACATAATTGACACTCAATTTATTGATCAATAGCTGATGAAAGCAGCTACAGTTTATAAAGTTACAGCATAATTTGAAAATCTGAGATATGAGTAAATGTGCAATAAATCTCAGATATTAGGGAGAATTTTCTATGGAAAACTGAAGTTCATGGCTTTGTCCAACATGCATAGCAGCAAATGATTCCAGAACCAGATTGGTCAAACCAACTGTTTATCTTTATGGCAGTATAAAGACCTAAAACTTGTTGTTTTAATTCAGAATCATATATACTTATCAGTGATGACAGAAAGAAAGAGTTCCTGGAAACATTTCTATAATAAGCATGTACACATAGCCAGTGTCTAAATTTCAGGAGCTATCTAGTGTGGATTATGTAGAATGAACAATTTTTAAAAATACACATGGTAACTGAATTATCATCACTCACAAAAATTTCAGCATTTGAGCACAGGACAAAATGAATACTTTACCAAGAATTGCCGACACATTTCAGACAGAAGCCAAAACATGCAGCAAAAAGGGAAAAGACACTAACAGAAATTGAGGAGAGAAGAGTAAATCACAGCTCTGTAACTTATTTACAGTGTAATTATGGTTGGATTCTTAAAACTGTTAACAATGATCACTAAACATTCAGTGGACTACACAAGGCAATATAAATATATTACTTGCACCCTAGCATGGAAACTCCTAACTACAAAAACGTCAACTGATGACAGATTTTACATATACCTAATTTGGTTTATATGGATAAATGTAAAAATCATCTAATCAATGAAAAGTACATAAATCATCAACTTCTCACTACAAACTTATAATTCAATATTAAGCCTCTAGGTTTCAAGAAGTTTTTTGTTTTTTAATATTATACATTCATACCTGCCATTGCCGCTGAAATCATGTGTACTTGGGTAGAATCAGGATCAAATACATCATTCAACTTTTCCTTGCAGTTTGAATAAGCAGCAAAGTATATTGCTCTAAAATAGAGATTTAGATTTATCAATCAGCATGTTCTTAATGCATAAGACTTACATATAAATTGATCTTCACAATTTTAGAATGGAGAAATTTAAAAACCATAAACAAAGTCCTAGCCACATTCTCATGTAACATTAGATATATACACTTTTCATAAATACTCTGAAGTACTTTTTGTATTGACTCATTAAAGTAAGACAGTATCAAATGTAAAGTTCCTACCATTCATTCTCAAACAGACCCCCATCCAATATTCTGACAGCCACTTAACTCACTAAAACTTGGTATCCAAAAAGATAAAAAGAAAAAATGAAATTTTAAAAAAGGAAAATAAAAACAAAATAACAACTAATTTAAACAAAAAGTATTTAAGATTTTGATGTTTAGAAACTAAATGAATGAATAAGGCTGTAAGGCTGGTGCAGTGCTAAGGCTAAAGTAAATACAGTTATTGGAGATAAGCAGATATGGCATGAGCACTTAACATATAATTTTTTTCATGGGGAGAAGAGGGTGAAGCAGATCCAAATGATTAAAATATATGCTAAACAATTTTAAGATACTGTGGTATATTCTAATTCATAGTACACACACTGTAATTCACATTATCCTTAAACAGACAAAACAATTCCAACAAAAGAAATCAGACCCATCAGGTCAGAATGTTTTCCAATGTTTGTAAACACTGAGTGAAATTTAATTATTTCCCTCATTGTTAACTTACTATGATTTTATGCATCCCCACTACCTCCTCTATGTTAACTTCCCATGCTTTGAATTATTTGCTTGCTGTATGAAATATCCTGTTATTTCCCCATCTTATTGGATGATTAGTCATCCAATAAGAATCAGAGTAGACAAATACAAATGAGAATTTCACTGTTGTACCTTTATTAATATGCTTAAGATAAAAGGAAAATTAATATAACTTAAAATGAAATATTGTACTTTATGAGAAAGAAAAACATAAGATACACTTGATGCCAAGTTGGGAAGAGGCATAAACAATGCATTTCTAGAAATCAGTAAGAAAAAAAGAAATCCTAATGAGAAAATGGCCATGAAATATATATAGGCAATTCACAGGATAGACAAATGACAAATTACAAGAAAGTATGACTATACCAAAAATTAAATAAATATGTATTAAAACAGTGAAAAATCCCTTTCAGTCCATTTGGTAAGTATTAAAAAAAGATGGACAGTAGCCAGCATTGGTAAGGCTATGGATAAGGGATAAAAATCCAGCATGCCTTTTTATACTAAGGTAATTTAGTAATATTCACTAGTCTTAAATATGCATATGCCCTTTTATTCAGAAATTCTAACTTTAGGTAATCATCCTAAAAAAAAAACTTCCTAGTGTTCAAAGATAAAGGTTGAGGTATGTTTACTGAACCATTGTTTATACAGTGAAAATCTAAAAATAATCTAAATGTATAATAAGCAAATGTTTATTAATGATGGAATACTATACAATTAAAAAAATAACCCACATACTATCCATGGAAAACCTTCAAGTTAAATTAGGTTAAACATTTAGTATGATTCGGTTTATGTAAAGCATAATAAATATTAAGTATACATGTTTTTATGTATATGATAACCCAGAAAAATTACTGGAAGAATATACAGGAACTGTCTATTAATGGTGGTTATCTACGAGAAGTGTGAGTGTTTGGGAAGGTACACAGGATGAGAGATGATGTGTTTAGGGTAGAAACTTTACGCTATACTTTTTTTGTTGTTTTTGTTTTACGAGATAGAGTCTTGCTATGTTGCCCAGGTTGGTTTTGAATTCCTGGTCTCATGTGATCCTCCCACCTCACCCTCCCACGAAGATTGATTATAGGCATGAGCCATTGCATTTGGTGTTTTTTCTTTTAACTTTTTTTATAATTAGGATGCAATTTTGGATATTTTTTTAAAGAGAGAAAAGAACTCATAAAAAGTTGAAACCTAATAAATAACAAGACATGGATCTGGTACATGGTTTGGATACAGACAGCATTTTCACTCTAAATATGAACTTTGTACAGTGTTCTGTCGTGGAAGAGGTTAACAATCTAAGATGCAATGGTGTCAGAGAAAAATGACGAAGTGATGTTTTCATGTCCTTCTAGCTTCCTTAATAGGTAACAGAACCATTCTATCTGTTTGGTTTGTCCCATAAGCCAAAAAATGACTTAGTTTTAAGAGTTCTAGATCTTCCCCTTTCTTACTGCTAGTTCCTTTGGCTGCTCCTTTAGTTATTAGTTCCTTTGCTTGTTCTTTGTCTTTTCACTTTGCATAAAAACTGCTTCACAATGATCTTACTATGTGCTCCTTTGCACCTACACATGGTGCCATGCCCATCCTTTTGGATGGTTACTGATACCAGTTACACCATAGTTCTTTATCCTTATCACCCTGACATCTCTTCAGCATCTTCCTTGAATAGCTCCCTTTTTATTATGGTAAAAGCCATGTACATCACTTATTGCCCTTCAACGATACACAAATTCTCAGGTTTTTAGACTTTTTGTCCCTTTCTTCAACCCTGTTCTAAGCCCTGACATCCTTCTTAGTCCTTTGGTTCTACTTTTCTATCTTGTTTCTTGAAGTTTGATTTCTATGTGGAAAGTGAGAAAGGAACACTAACTTCAGGTGGAGTGCAGAGCAGGATAGCTATGAAAAGCAGAAAAATACAAGATACCCTAAATGCCTTTTGGTCCAAGGAAAATATTTGTTTAAAAGAATGCTTACCTTTCTTAGAGTCAAAATTTTTCAAGACGCAAGAGCTGGTTTAGTTAAACTCACAAATCTACCAAGCACTTATCTCAAAATATCAGGAGTATTTTACAGCCTTAGCCCTGTGTAGATTTTCAATTCTGCAGCCCCAAATTCTTCTAACTCCTACGGTCAGATGAGAGCATAAGCAACTCCCCAGAAGACTCAATATACTGCCACTAGCTATGAGGGTATTTCCAGATTTATCTTGCAAATATTACTAATTTTACATCTCCTAGTCAATGCAATATAAAGATATATATTCATAATTTTCAACTTTGATTACAACATCTCCCCCAAAAAATCTCAGGTCCGTTTATAGAATTTTAACATTTAAAACTCTTACCTATAAATACAGTGTTCCTTAAAATTCTAGCTATAATAAGCGATACTTTATTATTTTCTCCAGTATAAGACTATCAAAAATTTAATGCAAATACTATACCTTCTCCCTTATATTATGAAACATAGCTTTTGTATTCATATTACTACTGTTAATTTCTAATAGCACTGAAATACTGTTAGTCTTCAAAATATCCAGTACCATTTCCTACCACCAAACATTAATATATAAATTTGTTCTGGCTAGCACCTGAAATTCTTAAAAAGAAAATTAAGTATTTTAACTTCCCATAAACACTGAAAATCACATTTATAAATTTAACTGTATCTATAAATGATTAAATCCAGGTGTGCTGAAACAAAAGAGATTGCCATAATTTGCTTAACTTTAAACAATTTTTTTTTTTTACCTGGAAGGGGCTACCCCCACTAAATTGGGGCCTAATCCTCTAAACAAGGAACGTGGCCCTTCTTTTTCCAAGATCAACCTGAAAGAGAAAAAACATTCTATTAGAAATATCCTTCAAAGTCTGGTACTTTATTTACTTTGTATAAATAAAGTTAGAGTCTAAATCCAGTATATTTGTATTATGTTATGCTTCTCTGGTTTTCCTTACTTATTAAAAATTTGTGGCCAGGCACGGTGGCTTATGCCTGTAATTTCAGCACTTTGGACACTGAGGCAGGCAGATTCCTTGAGGCCAGGAGTTCAAGACCAGCCTGGCCAACATAGTGAAACCTCGTTGCTAATAAAAAACACAGAAATTAGCTGGGCATGGTGGTGCATGCCTGTAATCACAGCTACTCAGGAGGCTGAGGTAGGAGAATCGCTTGAACTTGGAAGGCCGGAGATTGCAGTGAGCCAAGATTGTGCCACTGTCCTCCAGCCTACAGATAGAGTGAAACTCCGTCTCAAAAAAAAAAAAAAAAAAATTAAAAGAAAAAGAGGAAACACAACAAAACACAAAACACTGTTTTTTTCATGACATACCATAAATTGTTGAAGACTGATAACAGATTTACTAGTAGTGATTAAAAAATCTGTTCAGATTCTTTCCTGAAAGATTGACACAAAGATAAAGAGTTCTACATTATTTTCATATGATCATGCTACTCTTATCTTTGATTTCCTTAACTTTACTATCTTTACCAGCAAATTGAAAGCTTAATAACTACCTGCCAACTAGAAATGTAGTTCCTTCCTAATTTTCAGGTCTTTTACTCAATATTGGACAATACTTCTTAGTATTGCAGTATTATCTCATCCCCATTCCACTGAAATGCTGTAGCAGAACCTATCACCCTAATGTCCTTTAAGGTACCAGAATGGTTGGCCTGTTATTTCTCCTGCCACTCAGTTAACAGTTGCTATACTGAGTATTTAACTGTATAATTAGCTGTTTATAAGTAGAAAAAGTAAGTAGATAGAAAAAAGAAGGCAAGGACCCTGACACTGTGGAATTTGCTGTTCTGTTTTGGTAAAAAGAATTACAACAAAACAAATAAATTAACAGACCATATTAACAAGCAAATACTATACAACCTAGATACATATATGCCCAGAAGAGAAAGGAACAGAGCCAGGTGTAAGTCACAGAAAGCTTTTTTGGAGTAAGTTATGAAATGAAGTTTTGGCAGGGAGAAGGAACAGAAACTGAAGAGTAAGTATTTTAATTCAGAGTTAACAGACTAGGCCAAGTAGTTCTCAAGCATCTATCTGCTTAAGAGGGATCTCTTTAAAGGTAGTTGGGTCTAATGGTTAATTTAAGGCCTGAATTGAGCCGCCAGACTTCTCAAGATATGAAGCTCAATGTTGGTAATGAATAACTCTAAGACCCTGAAATAACTTTTCTCTCATACTTAGTTTCATCAGCAGTAAAACAAAACAAAACAAAACAAAAACAGTACCCTTCTACTGGTTACTGTGAGGATTAAGTAAATTAATATATGAAGAGCTTAAAAGAGGGCCTGAAAAACTGAGAAACTAAAACACAGCCTAGAAGGATTACTAAAGTTCCTGTGAAGAGAAGGCAAAATCACTGAAAAAGAGAATTAAAAAGTATTATCACAGAGGTCAAAAGAATTTTAAGGGGAGGCAATCTGTGGTAATAAATATCAAAATCATGGTATTAAAATATTTTCCTATTATAAATCAGATAGAAATATTTATCTGTAACTATAGCATTTTTTTTTCTTTTTTGAGACAGAGTCTCACTGTATCACCCAGGCTGGAATACAGTAGCACGATCTTGGCTCACTGCAACCCTGCCTCCCAGGTTCAAGTGATTCTCCTGCCTCAGCCTCCTGAGTAGCTGGGATTACAGGTGCACACCACCACACCTGGCTAATTTTGTATTTTTAGTACAGACAGGGTTTCACCATGTTGGCCAGGCTGGGGTCGAACTCCTGACCTCAGATGATCCACCCACCCACCTTGGCCTCCCAAAGTGCTGGGATTATGGGCGTGAGCCACCACGCCCGGCCCAATTACGGCATTTTAATCCAAAACTGTTATCAATGTTATTCTACCTATTCATGTACTTATGTAAACAAGTTTGAAAAAAGAAAAGGCCGATGAAACCCTTTAGTAACAAAGGTAAATACACAGAATGAGTTTATTTGCTATTACAAAATAAACACTACTGAACTAAGTTCAAACAGTGAGCTGATAAGGCAGACACAAAGGCATTCAGTTATTTATGAGTATAAACATGCAAAACCTGATTTTAATAGTTTTGAAATTTCAAATCCAATGGCAACATAATGAAGTATGGCAAAATGTAAAAACAAATCTCTTCCAAACCATCAGGAAATGTTAAACAAATCCTGAATAGCATTAGAACTCTGCTGTCTCAGTTGTACTTAGGTTACATAAAAATCACAGATTGTCGTTAATTGGATGTACTTACTTGTAAGAGTACTTGGAACATTAAAAACATACACGAAAGGAGTTAGTATTAAACATTATCACATTTCAAAAGTAAATGAATAATCCAAAATAAAATTCTTACAATAGCTTTAGAAAAAAATCCACTGGATAAATGTAGAAATATTCTAAATACACATGATTTGGAAATAAAATTACACTTTATCTTATCTAACTATTCTTCTCCATTAGGGATTATCATTCCTTATGAGTACAATTCAGAGTAACTTCTGTAAATAGGTTTATGAAGAATCATTTTAAATGTTACAGAATATAAGTAAACAAACATCTGGAAATCACTAAGGCAAACTAAAAGAGTGCTGAATACTATGCTCTCACTTTAGGCAATGAAGAGGTCCAGGAGACACTATTCGGTTGACACTGGCTCCAGCCATGGTGTTCAGGTGAACTTCAGAAATATAAAGTGTCACAGAAGATGACTGCAGTCGTGTTTTTACAACTTCCAGTGGACATGTCAGAATAGCTCCCACTGTACCACCACATCTAAAAAAAAAAAAAGAACAAAGCTCATCTATTTGATTCATAAGTTAGTATATATGCCCAGAGCTGTAATCCTCATGGGTACCTGGAGCTTTGCCAACATACTAAAATTTATAATTTTTTATGTTAGATGACTAAACAAATTTTTAAGAGATTCCATTATTTGATTACATACAAACATCTTCAGTAACTAAAATGAACACAGCTTAATAACTATCTGGCAAGAATAACTGCTGATGACTTCAACTGATAGGTGCTGTTACTAAAATTGTACTGGTAAGTCACATCATGGCTTTAAATACTGTCCTAAGGTTTGATTTAGTACTTATGTATAAATAACTTGTGGCTCCGTTAAAATCTAGGCCATTCTTTGAGGTATATCCTGTCTTTCAAACTCCTGTCCTTTCAAACTGAAGAAATGGTCTTCTGAGCATTAAGAAAGAACTCATTGATAGTTAAACATATATAGTTCTCTTATGTTAGATACCCAAATATTCACAAGTATTTCATCTACAAAAAAATACAGCATTTGAGGGCATGGCTCACACATGCAATCCCAGAGCTTTGGGAGGAGGCAGGAGGATGGTTTGAGGACAGTTTGACAGCAGCCTGGGCAACACAGCCAGACCCCATTTTACAAAAAATTTGTTTAAAAAATTAGCCAGGTATGGTGGGGTATGCATGTAGCCCTAGCTACTCAGGAGGTGGGAAAACTGCTTGAGCATAGGAGTTCAGGACTACAGTGAATATGATCACGCCACTGCACTCTTAGCCTGGGCAACAGAGTGAGACCCTGTCTCAAAAAAGAAAAAAATTGGCATTTGAGTCTCACAATTAATGTCTGTCAGGCCTACACATGGAAATCTGTGCAATGTAGGTAGGGTTGTTAGAATAATCCAACATAAATAAAAGGACGGATCACCAGAACCATAAGAACAAAAGCTCTTAATGACATTAAACTGTTTAAAAGGTATGTAAGATATAGGCTGAGTAATTATTAGTTTATTATTTTAAAATACAAGAGTAGAAAGTAATTTCCTCCTAAAACTTTAATAGCTACCAAATGAAGCCTTTAGAACTGCTTTCTAACCAAAAGGGAAAATCGCTCAGAAAAGCTCTTAGTGCAGTCAAAGAGAAAAGCTAGTTGAGTCAGGTTAACATGGACCTTCAAAATGGGCATTAAAAGAAAAAGAAAAGCAATCCATTCAATAAAACACTAAACAATTCTACCTCCACAATTAAAAACACACACACACATATATATATAAAGGAAAGCAGGCATGGCAATGTTAGTATCACTCCAAATAGAATTTAAAAGAAATTTTAAAAGATAAAAATATGTCATATTGATTTATTAGTATATGCCACCAAGAAAATAAGATAAAACCAAACTGTATGCAACTAATGAGTGAAAAACTTATGCAACAAAACTATTAAAAGATAAAGTTCATATGTAAAATAAAAAACGTAACCCTTACCTCACACTACATTTTAAAATTAACTCAAAATGGATCATAGACCTAAGTTTAAAATGATGAAACTATAAAACATCTAGGAAAAAAACATCTGGAAAAAAATCTTTTAACTTTGTGTTAGGCACAGACTTCTTACATGGAGATCAACAGAAGCATAAATTAAAGAAAAAAAGCTGAAAAACTGGACCTTATCAAAACTAAAAACTTATACTCTGAAAGAAACTAAAACTGCTAAGATAATGAAAGAAACTGAGAAGAAAATGAAAGCCACAGACTGAGAACAAATATTTGCAAATCGTTACCTGCAAAAGTGCTTATAATCAGGAACAAAACCACGTAACTCAGTAAGAGATTTAACAGATAGTGATATATAGATGCAAATAAATACATAGAATTCTCAAAATCCTTCGTCATCAGGGAAAAGCAAAGTAGATCCATTATAAGATACCACTGCCCATCTATTAATGGCTAGAATTAAAAAGAGTGATCAACAGCCAACTGCTGAACAACTGGAAATCTCTTATACTACTGGTGGGAATTAAAAATGGTACAGACATTTTAGAAAGCAGTTTGTCAGTTTCTTACAGAGATAAACATAAAATTGCCACACAACCCAACCCTATCTCACTTGTGGGTACTGACCCAAGAGAAATGAACAGGTATGTCCACAAAAAGACTTGTTCATGAATGTTTATAATAGCTATACTTATTAATAGCTAAAAACCAGGAACAACCCAAATGTCCATCAACTAGTGGAAGCAAGCTGTGATACACCTATATCATGGAATACTACTCTGCAGTAAAAAGCCACCACCTGGATAAATCTCAAAAGCATTATGCTAACTGAAAAAGCTAGGCACAAAAGGCTTTTTTTTTTGACATTAAAAAATTATCCCTACTTAAGCAAACATTTTTATGATATTCTAGAAAAGGCAAAATGAGACAAACAGAAATGAGATCAGTGGTTTCCAAGGGGTAGAGGAGAGGGAAGAAAGTGACTGCAAGGGGTATGGGGGCATTCTTGGAATAACAAAAAATGTTCAATATCCTTTTTTTTGTTTGTTTTGAGAAAGGGTCTTGCTCTGTCACCAAGGCTGGAGTGCAGTGGCATGATCATAGCTCACTGTAACCTTGAACTCCTGGGTCCAAGCAATCCTCCTGTTTCAGCCTCCCTAGCAGCTGGGACTACAGGCACACGCCACCATGCCCAGCTAAGTTTTTTAATTGTTTGTTGAGACAGGGTCTTGCTATGTTGCACAAGCTAGTCTTGAACTCCTAGCCTCAAGCAATCCTCCCACTTCAGGCTTCCAAAGTATTAGGATTATAAGCATGAACCACTGGGCCCAGTCAATATCCTGACTATAGTAGTGCTTAAAGGACTTTATAAATCTGCCAAAAGTCAATAAACTGTACACATTTAACAAAGCGTAGATTTTACTGTATGTAAACGATACATTGACAAATCTGATTTGAAAAATACGTGAAAACTAGTAGGAATTCTTAATATATGAACTATCTGGGGCTGAATACATTTATATTATGTGAAACATTCAATCATAAATAAGCTTAATATTTCAAAAAAAATTCCACTCATAGCTTTAAATAGGCAGTTAAAAAAATTTAATCTCCCCCAAAAAAATGTCGAAACCACAATTATATGGTCAGATTTCAACAAAATTAGACAAAAAGTAGTAGGATTATAGCAAATCTGAAACAAAATTAAGTAGAAATTAGAAACCTCAATACTCAATAAACAAGGGAAAGATATTTTCAAACAGCCATGAAATAGTCTTAAAACCTCATTATATGTAAGGCCACAAGGAGAATCTTAAATAGAAGCCATTAATTTACTTACGATAAGAGTTGAGAGTTAAGTGGTAAAAGACATGAGTCATCAACAGACAGTATACTTTGAGTATATGCAATGCAGAACTCAGAAGAACCTGTGGGTTGGTCCATACCATATTCCCACTACAACAGTGATCTATTATGGCAAACCATAGTAATTTCAATTTGTCCTTGCCTGATTTCTTTTTAGCAGTTTAGTTTATTTACTTTGTAAATTTGTTGAGCATAAAACCCACAAACAGGCCCAAAATCTATAATAAATATGTACATGTTTTGATTTTATATTCTGTAAAACCTAAGAAAGAGTATTGTTGAATATGAATAACTTCTAAAAAATGTATTCAATGAACATGAATTACTTCTATAATTAAAACGAAAACAAACAAAAAGCAACATGAGCACATAAAGCCATGATTCCTACCCAGTCATTCCTGGTTCCAAGAAAATAAATATTAAACAGCGAAAACAAAGCAACAACGGTAAAAACAACACCTGTGCCTCACACGCTTGTTGTAAAGATGATATAATATAATCCACATAAAGCATTTTGTAAAGTGGCACATAAAAAGTACTCAATAAATAGTAGCTATATAGTTATGTATTTCTATTACTGATAATAGTAACTATGAAATTTTGTAATAGAAGTATTATGAATATTTTGTGGCCAGACCAACAGACAAGGTAAATACTATGATATTTAAAAAACACTTCAGAAGTAAAACACATGAGAATCTGAACTGGCCAGGCATGGTGGCTGACGCCTGTAATTCCAGCCCCTTTTAGAGGCTGAGGTGGTAGGATCACTTGAGTCCAAGAGTTTGAAACAGCCTAAGCAACACAGTGAGACTCTGTCTCTTAAAAAAAAAAAAAAAAAAAAAGAGACTGGGCATGGTGGCTCATGCCTGTAATCCTAGCACTGTGGGAGGCCGAGATAGGTGGATCACCTGAGGTCAGGAGTTCGAGACCAGCCTGGCCAACATGGTGAAACACCACCTCTACTGAAAATACACACACACACAAAATTACTCGGGCATGGTGGTGCACACCTGTAATCCTAGTTACTCGGTGTGGGGAAAAGGAAGAGAGATCAGCCTGTTACTGTGTCTATATAGAAAGAAGTAGACGTAAGAGACTCCATTTTGTTCTGTATTTGAGATGCTGTAAATCTGTGACCCTACCCCCAACCTTGTCCTTGCAAGAGACATGTGCTGCGGTGACTCAAGGTTGAATGGATTTTGGGCTGTGCAGGATGTGTCTTTGTTAAACAAGTGCCTGAAGGCAGCTTGCTGGTTAAAAGTCATCACCATTCTCTTAATTTCAACTACCCAAGGACACGTACACGGCCAAAGGTCGCAGGGACCTCTGCCTAGGAAAGCTAGGTGTTGTCTAAGGTTTCTCCCCATGTGATAGACTGAAACATGCTGCTAAAAGGTTTATGGAGATGTTTGCATATGCATCTCAAGGCACAACATTTTCCTTTAAACTTATTCATGTCACAGAGATTTTTGTTCATATGTCTTACTGCCGATTTCCTCTTTTTCTTTGATCCTATTGTCCTGCCACTCCCTTGTCTTTAAGATGGTAAAGATAATTATCAATAAATACTAAGGGAACTCAGAGACCGGTGCCGGCGTGGGTCCTCTGTAAGCTGAGAGCCGGTCCCCTGGGTCCCCACTTTCTCTTTCTCTATACTTTATCTTTGTGTCTTATTCCTTTTCTCAAGTCTCTCGTTCCACCTTACGAGAAACACCCACAGGTGTGGAGGGGCAGGCCACCCCTTCACTCGGGAGTCTGAGGTGGGAGGATTGTTTGAACCTGGGAGGTGGAAGTTGCAGTGAGCTGAGATTGTACCACTGCATACTCCAGCCTGGGTGACAGAGCGAGACTCCACCTCAAAAAAATAAGTAAGTAAATTGTAGAGAGGTGGGGGTGGCATTAAGTGGGTAGATACACAAGCACTAGGTTGTCCTGAAGCAGTTTTACATTATAGAATGCAACAGATGTGTAGTGTAGGGGTGACACTCTGGTATTTCTCTTGCTGCAATTTAAAAAATAATTATTATGCACACTGAAATCAGAATTGATATAGAGAACAAAACCATTGCTTCAATAAAGTTGGGATGAACTACATTAGATTTATCTTTTCTCCATGTCAAAAATATCACTGTCTAAAGAAATACGGCAGAAGAACAGAAAGCCCCAGAGAAATCGGCAGCTGCAAGTTTTCAACCAATGAGGCAAATGGGAAAGACAACTTAGTAAAGAGGAAGAAAGGCTTGCAGAGGGAAATACCAAAAAGCAGCAGGGTTTTGCCCTGCAGAATCCCTGGGAGGCCCAATGATTGAGGGCACCAAGTATTCAAGAGGGAATTAAGGCAAAGAACTGAAAACAGAAGGACTGGTTGCTGCCACACAGGCTGTATGACAAAGGTAGGATGCCCAGTGTCTCCCTATGCCTTACACACACACACACACACACACACACACAATAAAACTATATTCCTAGGCAGAAGGCTAATTCTCTGAAGAACACAAACTCAACATTTCTGAGGTTAGGTTTAGCAGGAACAAAGGATGCAATAACAATCCACACCAAGATGCACTACTGCAATCTTTCCAGGACTTCAACTTCCAGAAAGAAAAAAGGTCAAATAGAAGAAAAGTGATTCAGATTAGCAACAGGCTTCTCGACAACTGCAGATTACTTATCCTAGAATTCTATACCAAATCAAACTATACATCTGGGACAAAGAGGTATTCAAGAAATTGTCTACTGTATACCCTTTTCTTACACAGCTAACTAAAAAATGTATTCCATAAATTAAGAGAGTAAACTAAAAGAAGATGGTGGTGGGGAGGGAATCAAATGCAGGAACAGAATAACCCAAGACAGAGAAAGAAGTCCCAAGATGATAGTGAAACGGCAGACCTGGAAAAAAAAAACCAAGCAAGACAGGATTAGTATGACAGAATTCAGTGGGACAGAAGTCTCCAGGAAAAAAAACTCACAGATGAACACAGCTGACCATATGAAAAAAAATGTTCAAGTATGAGTACTCACACAACTAAGCAAAAGTTTTTTAATGGAGGCAATTATTAACTTCGGGGTAGTCAGGGGCAGTGGCATGGGGGTGGGTGGGGGGGCAGGGAGGAACAAAGTTATTCATAAGAAAGGAAAGGTCACCATAATGGACAACTCAAACTTAGCTCAGCAGTGAACAAACAATATTTGTATCGTCATAATAAGGTAAGCACTGACTATTGATTTAACAAAAACTGTATCAGATTTTATATTGAGAGGATGTAAAGAAAGGGGAAACAGAGAGTGGTAAAATATAACTAACTCCTTATCTACCACAACAGAAAGATGATGTATAATATATTAATTTGAAAACTAAGAAAAAGCAACAGAGCCATAAAAAAGGATGAGTTTGTGTCCTTTGTAGGGACACGGATGCAGCTGGAAACCATCATTCTCAGCAAACTATTTCAAGAACAGAAAACCAAACACCGCATGTTCTCACTCATAGGTGGGAACTGAACAATGAGATCACTTGGACTCGGGAAGGGGAACATCATACACCAGGGCCTATCATGGGGAGGGGGTGGGGGGAGGGATTGCATTGGGAGTTATACCTGATGTAAATGACGAGTTGATGGGTGCTGACGAGTTGATGGGTGCAGCACGCCAACATGGCACAAGTATACATATGTAACAAACCTGCACGTTATGCACATGTACCCTAGAACTTAAAGTATAATAATAATAATAATAAAAAAGAAAAAGTAACAGAGAAAAAATGGTGGAGTAGAAGCAGGCACTCATTACTGGTCTTATTTCCCTCTGATCCAGTGATGTGGATGACATCAGTTGCAAGGTGTGGCCAATGTAATTTGCTATTAATAACACAGTTCAAGGCTGGATGCTTTACTATTTTAAAAAAGTTACAATTCAAAGTTATTTCTATAAAACAGTCACTGGTTTGTGTTGTGTGCTTTCTTGACTGGCAAAGAATTCCAAAGACAGAATAGCCAAGTCTGTAGCAGAAGAGCGTAAGTTCATTACTCTGTAACATCAAAAATTCAGAAAGGAGAGTTTCTTTCAATGTCACTATACCCCTGGTCACTATACCCTTCGTATACCCAGATTAGAAGTAACTACATGTTCTTTACGTTTGGAGCAAAATGACCTGGATCGACACTCATTTAAAGTTTCATAGGCAAATGTCTCATATCTTAAAGATATGAGAAGGCCAAGATCACTTAGTGAGTCAAATAATCACATAGCTATGTATTGATCTTATAGAATATTTAAAATTGTTTAATATGGTTATCACTGAAGAATTTTATAAGACACTTTAAACTATTTCATTTTCATGATGTTTGCCAAATTGTACAGTAAGTTTATCAAGTCATCTCAGTAATTTACTGGAATGTGGACACATCTCTAGCCTATTAGGTAATACTGCAGAGGCTAGTAAAACCAAACTTTTTAGAGTTTAACTGTCTAAGAACTTTCAAATGTTGTTTCTACTTAGTGCATATAATGAAGATAAAAATTCTCGCATGCCAGGGCATCTAGCTACCTTAAGGGCCTTTATGGACCTCTTGAGTAAAGGAGTGGCAAAAAGATAGTGTTTTTTTTGGTTTGTTTTTGAAGCTAGGCACAGTGTAACCAAAACTGCTTTAAAAAACAAAACAAAACAACCCTGTGTAAACAGGTCTTGTAAGAAAGAGCAAGGCCTCTGTTGGGGGCCTCAAAGTGCTCTCCCACACTAGTTATTGAAGCACAGGAATCAAAAGTTGAGGGTGGGGAGATGGGAGAGAAAGGAGAAAGAAATTGTTCACTAAGTGAATATGAATAGCAAGCAGATGAATTTCAGCCATCATACCCAGTCATGAATCCCTAAGACAGTACACAGACATAAAACTCCATTGACTGGATAGTCCCAAGCTGCTGAACCACTAGATCTGGCTCCCCTAGCTTTAAAAGGACTTTTACTAGCCATACTTGGAAAAAATCCAAGGCACTGTTATATATATGTCCTCAATATTAACCTCTTGAGCATGCATGGATCAGGAAACTTGTTTTTAACAGAAAAGGTAACAGATGAACAAAATATTTTCCGATGAGGTCCACGATATTTGTATGTGCATATTATTTAAAGAGATACTTCAGAATTCATTTCGTTAACTGTACACAGTGTTTAGCTTTATAAGGCAAGATAAATAGGATAAAATATTTTATTTTTCTGCCTGTAGTGATACTGTACTTAGCATATTAGTTACATTAAGAAATATCACTCACTAAAGATGAAGTTTCTTTAAAATGCTAGCCAAACTAAGGAGTTTTTCAATCTTAAAACATGTAGACTGCACTGGGCGCGGTAGCTCAGGCCTGTAATCCCAGCACTTTAGGAGGCCAAGGTGGGTGGATCGCCTGAGGTCAGGAGTTCAAGACCAGCCTGGCCAACATGGTGAAACCCTGTCTCTACTAAAAATACAAAAAATTATCTGGGCGTGGTGACAGGCACCTGTAATCCCAGCTACTTGGAAGGCTGAGGCAAGAGAATTGCTTGAACCTGGGAGGTGGAGGTTGCAGTGAGACAAGATTGTGCCATTGCGCTCCACCATGTGCAACAACAGCAAAAATCCATCTCAAAATAATAATAATAATAATAAAATATAGATTGTCCCTGAAATTCTATGCAAATCATTAAGGAAGTCTTACCAAAAACTGTTTCTCTGGTAGTACATTTGTGTAACTATTTTCTCTGAAGCTTTAATGTTCAGACAAGAAACAAGTTTTTGAAATGGCGATAGTCATCTATATACATGACAAACTAACTTATGAAAAGTTAGCAATGCGTGGTTCAAAATACAACAGCATTTTTTAAAATATAAGAAGTGTTTCCGATGCAGGAAAAAATTCACAGGTTATTCTTATTTTGGACGATAAAGCAAAATCAAGACTAGTAATACACAAAATTTTAGCCAACTTAGATAAACATGGAAGCAAGCCGTATCATGCAGCCCAAGATGCAATTGTACAGTCTTTACCACTATTTATAGTGTTTTTTGGTTTTCATAAAGGTAGGCACAGTGTAACCAAGACTGGTTTAAAAAAACAAAAACGAAAATCTCTGTGCAACTAGGTCTTTTAAGAAACAGCAATGCCTTTGTTGGGGGCCTCAAAATGCTTACTATTTTAAGGAAAAATAGTAGGATACGAGACTGAGAAATAAAAAAAAAAAAAATCCATTATAGGAACAAAATAGGCTGAGGGAATGTGGTAGGTTTAGCAAAAGTAAATTTCCCCCTTTCTTTGCTACCCTTTACAGCAAACCTTAAAATTGTATATGTGTTGTCTCTAATTTCTCTCCTACTCCAACCAGACGTTTACTCCCTTGCCCTGGAAATTACTGAAAAAGTCACCAAAGGTCCTCAATTAAATTCAGTGGTTAACAGCTTTCAGACATCTTAAATGACACCAACATTGGATAGTTGATCATTTACTCCTTTCTAGATCTTGTATATTTGCTTCATTTGGATTTCAGAATACCCTATTTTTTTGGTCACTATGAAGTCTACTTGGCTGGTTCCTCCTCTTCTCCTGCTCTCTTTTATTGAAGTCCCCAGAGCGTAGTTCTTGGTCCCTTCTTCTCTATATTCACTCCCTTAGTGATCTCAACTAGGCTCACGGCACCACTTATGTTCTAATGACTACTAAATGTATATCCCTAGTCCAATCCTCTTTCCTGGACTCCAGGCTAGTACATCCAATCACTTAAACAACCAGCTTCTCGACCTCTCTACTTCTCAAACTTACCATGTCTAAAATGGAACTTCTCATCTCCCCTTACGCCAACTCTGTTCCATCTGCAACCTTGCCCATCTCAGTTGACAGCAATTCCACCCTTCCAGGTGCCCAAACTAAAAACCCTGGAGTTATTCTTTGCTCTTCTTCTACACTCTGCATTCAACAGGTCAAAAATCTTATTACCTTTACCTTCCAAGTCTAGCTAGAATTCAACCACTTCTCACAATGTCCATTGCTTCCAACCTAGTCTGAATCACCATTATCACTCAAGTGGGTTACTGAAATAGCCAAATCAACTCCCTACTTTTGCCCCTGACCCATGCATAGTCTAACAGAGACCAATTAGCCTTTAAAAATTCTATGATGACTCCTCCCATTTCAATAGAAAAGGTCATAGTCCTTTCAAGGCCTAAGAAGGCTCTATCATTCTGGCCATACCTGCCTCATTATCTCACTCTTACTGGGGCTAGGGTCTTATTGGGACTAGGGTCTTACTGGGGCTAGTTCCTTTTGTATAGCTAATTCTCTCCCTTCCAAGTCTTTACTCAAATGTCATCTTCTCAATAAGATTCATCATCATTCGATTTAGTACTAGAGTACACTCCCACCACAGCCCTTAAAGGTGCACCACTTTTTTCCCATAGCACTTAACGCCTTCTAGTTAATGAAAACAACTACTAAACAAGACAGTCCCTTTTTAGATAATTGTCGATATTCTTCAGTACTATATTAAAACCAGACAAGTGGTAGGTTCTTAAAGATTAGTTGCAATGTAGAATCTGAACTATACCAGTAAACTTTTCATACTGTTGTATTAAAATCCACTGGTCTATTTTAAAATCTGAATGACTCTTTTACCCATGCCTGACTCTATGACACCATATACATATCGGTCATTTGAAAAATACCGGTTCACTGGGTTTGTGGGTCTTT
This sequence comes from Chlorocebus sabaeus, assembly GCF_047675955.1. Taxonomy (NCBI): domain Eukaryota; kingdom Metazoa; phylum Chordata; class Mammalia; order Primates; family Cercopithecidae; genus Chlorocebus; species Chlorocebus sabaeus. Next base: position 50,068,662 of record NC_132918.1, read on the forward strand.
CAAAACATTCTAAAAGTATTAAAAAATGTACACTTACTATCACCATCTCATCGGAAACATCCTTAGGTATTAGAAGGCTGGGGGAGAGGGGTCAATTCAAAAATTCAAATTTCTGTTTGAAAACTAGAATTTTGTCATTGATAACAAATGCTATCAGTGGTTTTCCTTAAAAAGGCTTCCTTCAGTTTTTGAGAAAATGTCTAGTCTGAGTAGTCAGTCTATTAATCGTTAAGAACGAGTCTCCATGAAAAAAAAGAAGCCTACAATTGAAACAATGCAGAACCCCACTTCCGCATGCAGTTACTTTATGCCTATTTCCCATTTTGTCACACAAAATATTAAATATAGAGGTATTCAAAGGTTGCGATCTAATAAAATTAGTATTCTTAAGTTAAACTGGCTTTTTTTTTTTTTTAAATTGCAAGTACCTGGAGGTGAATATGATGACTATAGTCTGGTGCCACTGCCTGGATGCATGCTAAGGCATCAGCAGTTTTACCCATCATTGCTTCTGCACCATCAGGACAAATGTCAACACATTTGTGCCAATAATGTCTTAGTATTTTTATGAAAATAGTTTTAAACTCTCAGACCACAAGTAGGGTCTCAAGAAGGAGAATCCCTGACCCACAATGCTGTGCTACACTAATCCATTTGCAGAAAAATGGTAGCTGCTTTGCTACAATAATCCATTTACAGAAAAGTGGTTTCTTTGAGAATATTATCCAACAGGATAAGAAACTTCCCTTAGTTTTGCAATCTATTAGTAAGAAGAACAGAATGCATTTTTAGAAGGAAAAAAAGGGGAGGAGGATGTCTGAATGTTTGTCTCTTCCAATGTTAGTAAGATGAAATCCTACTCACATCCCAAGGTGATAGTATTAAGCGGTAGACACTTTCAAGGTGATTAGGTCATGAGACTGTAGCCCTGACATTTGGGATTACCATCTTTATAAGACACCAGAGATCCTGGCTAGCTTCTCCTACTACATGAGGATACAGTAAGAGAGTGTCTTCTATGAGGAAGTAGATCACCATCAGACAAAGAACTTGTTATTGCTTTAATTTTGAACTTTCCAGCCTTCAGGACTGTTAGGAATATTTGTTATTTATAAGCCACCAGTTTTTGGTATTTTGTAATAGCAGCTTAAACAGAGCAAGACAGAGGAAAAGGAGAGGTAGTAAAAATTAAGGAAATGAGACTAATAAAAATATGGTCAGAGTGAAGGGGAAATAAATCATATTAATTATACTTTTAAGTATTCTATTTCTGCCCTGATCTTCAAGAACACCGGTGAAATAATTTAACAAATATCATTCATTATACCAAAATGGGAGTTTCAATAAATAATGATTGAGCAAATAAATGAGCTCCAGGATATAAAAACAGACAGTTCTTAGATCATCTTTGATTTTACTCACTACATATATTAAATTCTGCCATAGACGCTACAAAGAAAAAACTTCATCTACTTAAAGTCTGAAGGTATATAGCTCCTATATGAGACAGTATCTTCCTCAAATACAAAAAAATGAGCTGCCTCTGTAGATATATGCCACTGATACAATAACTGGACAATGTATTTAAAAATGCATTTCATACTGCTTTCATCTCTATATACATACAGTATTAGAGGTCCAAATAAAATTAAATTATATTTACATCTTTTTTACAGGCTGCCATGATATGGTTCCTTAACTCAATTAACCTAACTACTGACCTTACAAACTCTGAATATTAACTCTGGCAAAAGCATAATGGGATCAAAGGGTGTCTTAAAGAAAGCACGAGTTATGCATGTCAGTATTTCACCCAGAACCAAGGTCCAGTGACGGTGTTTACCAATACAGTTACTAGGCTATTAGAAATCTGGGATTCTGATAAACATATTTGAATATTACAATTTTACTTATCAGAAAAACAACACAAAGGCTCCATATTCTGAAAACCCTTGCCTAAGATTAAATACACTGTGACAGGTTACTGATGGTTCTTTTAAAATACACTGGGCTTTCTTTAAATAGATAAGGTGTGTTTTACTTAACTCACTTATGTAACCACATATAAAAATAAAATCAAGATGAAATGCAAAGGAAGAGAAATCATATGACTGAGCACCTACCTTGTATCAGATTCTACATACCAATATCTCATTTAATAGTCTAAATAAACTACATATGCTAGACTGGCGGGGACGGGATGGAGCTCCTAATCTATGTGTTTAGATGCTACAAAAACCTCCCATTCCTGTTCTTAAACCAGAAAACCTATATTTACATGTTTTTGTAATAACAAAATGATGATCCCAATCCAAAGTGGGAAATTAGTGCAATCAAGCTAACATTTATTTCAAATATAAGTATGCCCCATTTTTAACAAAACTTGATATACGAATTCTGAACGCGGAGTAATAGAAATGTTAGGAGCTAGAGAAGGGTTTTCAAGATCATATAATACAATCTCCTAATTTTATAGATGAAGCAATTGAAATAAAAGAGTCCATTTTTCACCCAAATTAAAATAGTGCTAGACTACATCAGTGGTCTCCTCACTTCAGGTGTTATAGATCTAATTACACGAGGGAACTCAATTGTTTGCATGAGATCTTTTCAAGAGCATCTACACAGCTACTGAATTTAAAAAAAAAGATTTAATTTGCCTGATTATTGGCAGCAAACATTTCAGAAATATGGAAAGCCAATTGCCTAAACTGGGTCTCACAGATTAATAGAAAAATATTGTTTTTATGCCAGAACAGTGGCTGGCCCATAACTGGTGTACAATAAATGTTTGTTTAATGAAAGTGTGCCAACCTAAATAAAGTATTGCCATCATTGGCTCAATAGAGTCCATATGTCCAACTCAAAGCAAGACACCGTGAACAGAACTGCATGAATATTTCTTTCATAATCTCAAAAGTGGTGGATCTAAAAACTAGTATTCAAGAAGATGCCAGTAAGAGTCTCAGCATAAATCACCGAAGCCATTTTTGATTTAAAAAAACTCTTTATAATCCTCCAAATAAGTAACTCTTAAAAATGCTATGATTCTCCAAATGATTTAGAAGAAACAAATCTAAACAAGAGGCTAAATTAGCAGCTCTAATACTCATGTTGGCAATCAGGGAACTAAGACTTTGGGCTTAGTCCTAATCTTGCACACACATAGTAACTATTAACACTATCTTCAAAAAATCTGACCTCTCTCCACTCCTACTTTCTCCTAAGCAGCAGAAAAGCAGACGGTGTACAAGAGGGGTGGTTTTCTCGAAAGGAATCTGACCCCAAAAGTACTGCAAAGCTTTGCACCCCATTCACCACCTGGAAAAGCTCGGGCAAGAAATTGGAAAGGCCTAGAAACACCCTACAGCAACCACGGGAGAATACCAACGCCTTCCCCGCTGGATCCCGTAGCTCCCCTACCATCCACCCTGCAAAGCCGAGCCCGGAAATGAGCTGCCCGAGGTCCGAGGTGGGGCGTGAGTGACGTGCGGAGGCCCAAGCGCGCGGCAAGGAGCGAAGGCTGAAGGAGGCACCGGCGCCCATTTTGTCCTCAGCCTCCGCACTTTCCGCCCCGTCCCCTTGGGCCATGCAACCTACGCGGAATCCGGAGCCAGGCTACTCAAAGCTGCCCTGCATCCCCGACACCCGCTAGACTGCGGCGTGCAGCCGGGTCCAGAGGCGGTCGGGTAATCAAGCGCCGACCCCAGTTCTCGCCGGCGTCTCCTGAGACGCTTGAACTCGGCCTCCGCCTCACTCCAGGCCCCGCGGGCCCAAACCTCACTCCCGGCCCGGGTTATGAAACCCTCAACCTTGTCTGCCTGGGCCTCTGTCGCTCTCGAGCCCAGGCCTCACCCTCTCGCTTCCCCGAACCGGAGCCCCCTACGCCACCCACGGGCTGGGTCTCTCCCCTCAACCGCGGGCCCGTGGCTGCTCCCCGCCCAGGCCTCACCCCCGCCCCCCCTCGTCCCCCTTCACCCCTCCTCGCCCCCTCGCCTGCGTCTTCGGCCCCAGCACCCTTAGCCCCAGTGCGCACGCCCCGCCAGGACCGTACCCCCCGGCAAACAGATGCACCAGCGTGTCCCTCTGGCTCATTCTCTCTCCCGCATGTCCTCCGGGCGCTGAGGCGGGACGCGGATCTGGCCGCCCGCTACGGCAGGCGGCTTCGGTCCGGACTGGAGACGCACAGCGCCCCGGGGACGGCGAGGAGAGCTGGCCGAGACGCGGCTGCAAAAAGCAACCCGGCACAGCCCTCCCCGCGGCACTCTAGCCGCCCCGCCGCCTGCCTAAGCGCGCCGCCCTCCACCGAAGGCTGAGAGAGACCCGGCGCAGAGCGACAGAGGGTGGGCGGGGGATGGTAGGGGGAAGATGACTATTTGATGGCCCCCGACATAAACAGAGGCTCCCATTGGTCTGAGCGTCGTGACGTCACGCACTCAGCAGGACTCTTTCACGTGATCCCTGTGGGCTCTTTCAATGAAAGGGGCCACGAGGCGTGGCCAGAGCGCGTGCCCGCGGGGTGGTAGGTCACCGCGCCTCTCGCACCTGAGGCCTGGGGCGAGAGACCTGGAATGTACGCGACAATCACGGCTGCGCTCTCCTGAACAGGGAACTGGCGGAGCGGGAAAAATCGCCTTGGTTCCGGGTTCACAAGAGGATTACTTTGAAAAAATTGGATTTATGAGCCAGCAATTCCGTTGGTGTCTATCTCAGAGTAACATTTCGCACAATGCATAAAAAGGTTTGTGCATGGATACTCCTGTACAGGCTCACAAACAGTACAGAATTATGAACAATGCTTGTAGTAGCAGAAAATTGAAATCAGTGGGGGAATAAAGAAATAAATCACGGAACATTCCTACTATGGAATATTATGCAATCGTGACAAGGGATGAGGTGACTCCATATGGCAAAAAATCTCCCGAGGTGTGTAATAAGTAAAAAAGGCAAGTAGAATTTAAACACTCGGGTTTATTTTTTAAATAATAAAGTAAAAGTTCATGGAAAATGGAATTAAAAGATACAATTTAAAAATACAAACTTTGTTTTTCAACGTAAGCTTCATCAAGTTAAAAACACTTTGGTAAGTGATGGTACCAGCTGTTTAGTCCATCTGTAAAGAATTGAGGGTTATGGGAATTTAATCATGAAAATGCAGGCTTTTTTACATTATTAACTGAAGAAAAATGGGTGCCATTTACAGATTTTTCACGATTAGAAAACAAAAATATGTCAGAAGGAGCCAGGTCAGGAATGTAAGATGGATACCTAATAGTTTCCCATCAAAATCCCTGGAAAAATGCCCTTATTTAAAGAGGAATGAGCAGGAACATTGTCCTGGTGGAGAAGGACTCTCGGGTGAAGATTTCGTAGATGTTTTTCTGCTAAAGCTTTGCTTCACTTTCTCCTGTAATAAGCAGATCTTATTGTTCTTCGGCCCTCCAGAAAGTCAACAGGCAAAATACCTTGAGCATCCCAAAAAGCTGCTGCTCTGACTTCAGCTCTTGACCAGTCCACTTTTGATTTGACTGGACCACTTGCACTTCTTGGTAACTATTGCTTTGATTGTGCTTTGGCTTCAGGATCATACTGGGAAAGCTATGTTTGATCTCCTGTTACAATTCTTCAAAGAAATGTTTCAATATATTGATCCCACTTGTTTACAATTTCCATTGAAAGCTCTGCTCTTGTCTGCAGCTGATTTGGGTGCAACAGTCTGCACCCATCACGTGAAAATTTGCTCAACTTCAGTTTTTCCGTGAGAAATGTATAAGTAGAACCAATTGAGATGTCTATGGTGTTGTCTATTATTTGTGCTGTTAATTGCGGGTCCTCTTCAATTATGGCACACGAAAGAATAATCTTTTCCTCGAAAATCGATGTGGATTGTTTGCCACAGCAGGCTTCCTCTTCAACATTATCTCATCCCTTCTGCAAACAAGTTACCCATTTGTAAACTTCAGATTTCTTTGGGGGAATTTTCCCCATCAAACTTTTGTAAAGCATCCTTGATTTCCCCATCCTTCCACCCAATCTTGACCATAAATTTGACGTTTGTTCTTGCTTCAATTCATGCTGCTCTGATAGGGACTGTTTTCAAGCTGATGTCTTATCCTTTTTAGTGCCTCAAACTAGATCTTGTTCACATACATTATAAGAAGTGAGTATGAATTTTTGGTGCAAAAAAGTTTGAAATTCATACTTTTTTTTTTTAGGGAAAATGTTTATATAAATTTAAATTTATGTGTATTCCATCCTTCTCTTAACTGAAAAGAGTAAAAAACTTTCTGAGATTTTTTTTGCTACTTACCAGTTCTTTTTTTTTTTTTTTTTTTTTTTTAATATACTTTAAGTTCTGAGATACATGTGCAGAATGTGGAGGTTTGTTATGTAGGTATACATGTGCCATGGTGGTTTGCTGCACCCATCAACCCGTCATCTACATTAGGTACTTCTCCTAATGCTATCCCCTTGCCCCCCGCCAACCCCCAACAGGCCCCAGAGTGTGATGTTCCCCTCCCTGTGCCCCTGTGTTCTCATTTTTCAACTCCCACTTGTGAGTGAGAACATGGGGTGTTTGATTTTCTGTTCTTGCGATAGTTTGCTGAGAATGATGGTTTGCAGCATCATCCATGTCCCTCCAAAGGACACGAACTCATCTTTTTTATGGCCGCATAGTATTCCATGGTCTATATGTGCCACATTTTCTTTATCCAGTCTAACATTGATGGGCATTTGGGTTGGTTCCAAGTCTTTGCTATTGTGAATAGTGCTGCAATAAACATATGTGTGCATGTGTCTTTATAGTAGAATGATTTATAGTCCTCTGGGTATATACCCAGTAATGCAATTGCTGGGTCAAATGGTATTTCTAGATCCTTGAGGAATCGCCACACCATCTTCCACAATGGTTGAACTTATTTACACTCCCACCAACAGCGTAAAAGCATTCCTATTTCCCCACATCCTCTCCAGCATCTATTGTTTCCTGACTTTTTAATGATCACCATTCTAACTGGCATGAGATGGTGTCTCATTGTGGTTTGTATTTGCATTTCTCTAATGACTAGTGGTGATGAGCTTTTTTTAATATGTTTGTTGGCCACATAAATGTCTTGTTTTGAGAAGTGTCTGTTCATATCCTTCATTCATTTTTTGATGGGGTTTTGTTGTTGTTGTTGTTGTTGCTGTTTTGTTTTTGTTTTTGTTTTTGAGACAGAGTCTCGCTCTTGTTACCCAGGCTGGAGTGCAATGGTGCGATCTCGGCTCACTGCAACCTCCACCTCCTGGGTTCAAGTGGTTCTCCTGCCTCAGCCTCCCTAGTAACTGGGATTACAGGTGCCCGCCACCACACCCAGCTAATTTTTTTTTTTTTTTTTTGGTATTTTTAATAGAGACAGGGTTTCATTATGTTGGCAAGGCTGGTTCTTGAACTCCTGACCTCAGGCAATCCACCCACGTCAGCCTCCCAAAGTACTGGGATTATGGGCATGAGCCACTGTGGTCGGCTGGGGTTTTTTTTTTTTTTTAAATAAATTTGTTTAAATTCCTTGGAGATTCTGGATATTAGCCCTTTGTCAGATGGATAGATTGCAAAAATTTTCTCCCATTCTGTAGGTTGCCTGTTCACTCTGGATAGTTTCTTTTGCTGTGCAGAAGCTTTTCAGTTTAATGAGATCCCATTTGTCAATTTTGGCTTTTGTTGCCATTGCTTTTGGTGTTTTAGTCATGAAGTCTTTGCCCATGCCTATGCCTGAATGGTATTGCCTAAGTTTTCTTCTAGGGTTTTTATGGTTTTAGGTCTTATATTTAAATTTTTAATCCATCTTGAGTTAATTTTTGTATAAGGTATAAGGAAGGGGTACAGTTCCAGTTTTCTGCATATGGCTAGCCAGTTTTCCCCAACACCATTTATTAAATAGGGACTCCTGTCCCCATTGCTTGTTTTTGTCAGGTTTGTCAAAGATCAGATGGTTGTAGATGTGTGGTGTTATTTCTGAGGCCCCTGTTCTGTTCCAATGGTCTATATATCTGTTTTGGTACCAGTACCATGCTGTTTTGGTTACTGTAGCCTTGTAGTATAGTTTGAAGTCAGGTAGCATGATGCCTCCAGCTTTGTTCTTTTTTCTTAGGATTGTCTTGGCTATATGGGCTCTTTTTTGGTTCCATATGAAATTTAAAGTTTTTTTCTAATTCTGTGTAGACAGTCAATGGTAGCTTGGTGGGAATAGCATTTTAATCTATTAATTACCTTGGGTCGTATGGCCATTTTCACTATATTGATTCTTCCTATCCATGAGCATGGAATGTTTTTCCCTTTGTTTGTGTTCTTTCTTATTTCCTTGAGCAGTAGTTTGTAGTTCTCCTTGAAGAGGTCCTTCGCATCCCTTGTAAGTTATATTCCTAGGTATTTTATTCTCTTTGTAGCAGTTGTGAATTGGAATTTGCTCATGATTTGGCTGTTCGTCTATTATTGGTGTACGGGAATGCTTGTGATTTTTGCACATTGATTTTATATTCTGAGACTTTGCTGAAGTTGCTTATCAGCTTAAGGAGTTTTTGGGCTGAGATGATGGGGTTTTCTAAATATACGGTCATGTCATCTGCAAACAGAGATAATTTGACTTGCTCTCTTCCTATTTGAATACACTTTATTTCTTTCTCTTGCCTGATTGCCCTGGCCAGAGCATATCCAACATGACGTTGAATAAGAGTGTTGAGAGAGGGCATCCTTGTCTTATAATGGTTTTCAAAGGGAATGCTTCCAGCTTTTGCCCATTCAGTATGATATTGGCTATCAGTTTGTCATAAATAGCTCTTACTATTTTGAGACAGGTTCCATCAATACCTAGTTTATTGAGTGTTTTTAGCATGAAGGGGTGTTGAATGTTATCAAAGGCCTTTTCTGCATCTATTGAGATAATCATGTGGTTTTTATCACTGGTTCTGTTTATGTGATGGGTTATGTTTATTGATTTGCATATGTTGAACCAGCCTTGCATCCAAAGGATGAAACCAACTTGATTGTGGTGCATAAATTTTTAATGTGCTGCTGGATTCAGTTTGCCTCTACTTTATTGAGGATTTTTACATCGATGTTCATCAGGGACATTGGCCTGAAATTTTCTTTTTTGTGGTGTCTCTGCCAGGTTTTGGTATCAGGATGATGCTGGCCTCATTAAATGAGTTAGGGAGAAGTCTCTTTTTTTCTATTGTTTGGAATAGTTTCAGAAGGAATAATACCAGTGCCTCTTTGTACCTCTGGTGGAATTCGGCTATGAATCCGTCTGGTCCTGGGCTTTTTTTGGTTGGTAGGCTATTACTTACTGCCTCAGTTTCAGACCTTGTTATTGGTCTATTCAGGGATTTGAGTTCTTCCTGGTTTAGTCTTGGGAGGGTGTATGGTCCAGGAATTTATCCATTTCTTCTAGATTTTCTAGTTTATTTGCATAGAGATATTTATAGTATTCTCTGATGGAAATTGTATTTGTGTGGGATCAGTGGTAATATCCCCTTTATCATTTTTAATTGTGTCTGTTTGATTCTTTTCTTTTTGCTGCTTTATAAGTCTGGCTAGTGGTCTATCTATTTTGTTGATCTTTTCAAAACAGCTCCTGGATTCATGATTTTTTTCAGGGTTTTTTTTTTTGTTTCTATATCTCCTTCAGCTGTGCTCTGATCTTAGTTATTTCTTGTCTTCTGCTAGCTTTTGAATTTTTTTGCTCTTGCTTCTCTAGTTCTTTTAATTGTGATATTGTGATGTTAGGGTATCAATTTTAGATCTTTCCTGCTTCCTTCTGTGGGCATTTAGTGCTATAAATTTCCGTCTGAACACTGCTTTAGCTGTGTCCCAGCGATTCTGATACATTGTGTTTTTGTTCTCATTGGTTTCAAAGAACTTATTTATTTCTGCTTTCATTTTGTTATTTACCCAGTAGTCATTCAGGAGTAGGTTGTTCAGTTTCCATGTAGTTGTGTGGTTTTGAGTGAATTTCTTAATCCTGAGTTCTAATTTGATTGTTCTGTGGTCTGAGAGACTGTTATTATGTCCATTCTTTTGCATGTGCTGAGGAGTGTTTTATGTGGTTGATTTTAGAATAAGTGCTATGTGGTCTTGAGAAGAATGTGTATTCTGTTAATTTGGGGTGGAGAGTTCTGTGGATGGTCCACTTGGTCCAGAACTGAGTTCAAGTCCTGAATATCCTTGTTAATTTTCTGTCTCATTGATCTGTCTAATATTGACAGTGGGGTGTTAAAGTCTCCCACTATTATTGTGTGGGAGTCTAAGTCTCTTTGTAGGTCTCTAAGAACTTGCTTTATGAATCTGGGTGCTCCTGTATTGAGTGCATATATATTTAGGATAGTTAGCTCTTTTCTTGCAATGATCCCTTTACCATTACATAATGCCCTTCTGTGTCTTTTTTGATCTTTGTTAGTTTAAAGTCTGTGTTATCAGAGACTAGGATTACAACCCCTGCTTTTTTTTGCTTTCCATTTGCTTGGTAAATATTCCTTTGTCCCTTTATTTTGAGCCTATGTGTGTCTTTGCATGTGAGATGGGTCTCCTGAATACAGCACACCAATGGCTCTTGACTCTTTATCCAATTTGCCAGTCTGTGCCTTTTAATTGGTACATTTAGCCTATTTACGTTTAAGGTTAATATTGTTATGTGTGAATTTGATCTTGTCACTAAGATGCTACCTGGTTATTTTGCCCATTAGTTGATGCAGTTTCTTCATAGTGTTGGTTGTCTTTACGTTTTGGTTTGTTTTTGCAGTGACTGGTACCAGTTTTTCCTTTCCATATTTAGTGCTTCCTTCAGGAGCTCTTGTAAGGCAGGCCTGGTGGTGACAAAATCTCTCAGTATTTGCTTGTCTGTAAAGGATTTTATTTCTCCTTCACTTATGAAGCTTAGTTTGACTGGATATGAAATTCTGGGGTGAAAATTCTTTTCTTTAAGCATGTTGAATATTGGCCCCCACTCTCTTCTGGCTTGTACGGTTTTGGCTGAGAGATTCGCTGTTAGTCTGATGGGCTACCCTTTGTGGGTAACCCAGCCTTTCTCTCTGGCTGCCCTTAAGATTTTTTCCTTCATTTTAACCTGGGTGAATCTGACAATTTTATGTCTTGGGGTTGCTCTTCTCGAGGAGTATCTTTGTGGTGGTCTCTGTATTTCCTGAATTTGAATGTTGGCCTCTCTTTCTAGGTTGGGGAAATTCTCCTGGATAATATTCTAAAGAGTGTTTTCCATCTTGGTTCCATTCTGCCTGTCACTTTCAGGCACACCAATCAAATGTAGGTTTGGTCTTTTCACGTAGTCCCATATTTCTTGGAAGCTTTGTTTGTGCCTTTTCATACTTTTTTCTCTCATCTTGTCTTTATGCTTTATTTCATTAAGTTGATCTTCAATCGCTGATATCCTTTCTTCCACTTGATTGATTTGGCTATTGATAATCTGTATGCTTCACAAAGTTCTTGTGCTGTGTTTTTCACCTCTATCAGGTCAGGTATGTTCTTCTCTAAACTGGTTATTCTAGTTAGACATTCTTCTAACCTTTTTTTAAGGTTCTTAGCTTCCTTGCATTGTGTTAGAACATGCTCCTTTAGCTCAGAGGAGTTTGTTATTACCCACCTTCTGAAGCCTACTTCTGTCAATTCGTCAAATTCATTCTCCATCCAGTTTTGTTCCCTTGCTGGCGAGGAGTTTTGATCCTTTGCAGGAGAAGAGACATTCTGGTTTTTGGCATTTTCAGCCTTTTTACACTGGTTTTTCCTCATCTTCAAGGATTTACCTACCTTTGGCCTTTGCTGTTGGTGACCTTTGGATGGAGTTTTTGCTTGGTTGTCTTTTTTTTTTTTGATGTTGATGCTATTGTTTTCTGTTTGTTAGTTTTCCTTCTAACAGTCAGGCCCCTCTTCTGCAGGTCTGCTGGAGTTTGCTGGGGGTGCACTCCTGACCCTGTTTGCCTGGGTATCACCAGCGGAGGCTGCAGAAAAGCAAAGATTGCTGCCTGCTCCTTCCTCTGGAAGGTTTGTCCCAGAGGGGCACTTGACAGATACCATTCGGAGCTCTCCTGTATGATGAGTCTGTCGACCTCTGCTGGGAATTGTCAACCTGTCAGGACGCTCAGAGGTCAGGGGCCCACTTGAGGAGCCAGTCTGTCCCTTAGCAGAGTCTGTCACTCTCTTCAGAGCTGGAAGGCAGGAATGTTTAAGTCTGCTGAAGCTGTGCCCACAGCTGCCCCTTCCCCCAGGTGCTCTGTCCCAGGGAGATGGGAGTTTTATCTATAAGCCCCTGACTGGGGCTGCTGCCTTTCTTTCAGAGATGCCCTGCCCAGAGAGGAGGAATCTAGAGACACAGTCTGGCTACAGTGGCTTTCCAGCGCTGTGGTGGGCTCTGCCAAGTCCGAACTTCTGGCAGCTTTGTTTACACTGTGAGGGGAAAACCAACCGCCTACTCAAGCCTCAGTAATGGCAGATGCCCCTCCCCCACCAAGCTGAAGCATCCCATGTTGACTTCTGACTGCTGTGCTGGCAGTGAGAATTTCAAACCAGTGGATCTTAGCTTGCTGGGCTCCATGGGGGTGGAATTCGCTGAGCTAGATCACTTGGCTCCCTGGATTCAGCTCCCTTTATAGGGGAGTGAACAGTTCTATCTTGCTGGTGTTCCAGGTGCCATTGGGGTATGAAAAAAAAAAAAAAACTTCAGTTAGCCCGGTGTCTGCCCCAACAGCCACCCGATTTTGTGCTTGAAACCCAGGTCCTTTGTGCTGTAGGCATCCGAGGGAATCTCTGATTTGTGGGTTGTGGAGACCGTAGGAAAAGTGTAGTATCTGGTCCAGAGTGCACCGTCCCTTACAGCACGGTCCCTCGTGGCTTCCCTTGGCTAGGGGAGGGAGTACCCCAACCCCTTGTGCTTTCTGGGTGAGACGACGCCCCACCATGCTTTCACTCACCCTCCATGGGCTGTACTCGCTGTCTAACCAGTCCCAGTGAGACAAACCGGATACCTCAGTTGGAAATGCAGAAATCAGCAACCTTCTGCTTTGGTCTTGCTGGGAGCTGCAGACCAGAGCAGTTCCTATTTGGCCATTTTGCCTGGGAATGTATAGTTGTTTTTATAATATCCATTTTCCGTGAACCTTTTCAAGATCCTTCCAAAAATGGGCCAGGTTAAACATAGGGTTATGCTTATAATTCTAGCATTTTGGGAGGCCAAGGCAGAAGGATTGCTTGAGGCAAGGAGTTGGAGACCACCCTGGGCAATACAGTGAGGCCCCTGTCTTTACAAAAAATAAAACTGGAGGCTGAGTTACAGTCTGCAGTAAGCTATGATAGCATTAGTTCACTCCACCCTGGGCAACAGAGTGATACCCTGTCTCATAAACAAAAATTAAAAAATGGTAGTTGATATTTACTGGGGACTTACTAATGTGCCAGGCTTTAAGCACTTTATAACATTCTCTTTGTTATTTTAGAGATGGGATCTCTTTTTGCTGCCCAGAGTTGCTACATTGCTATGTTGTCCAGGCTGGCCTCAAACTTCTGGATGCAAAAACCCTCCTGCCTCAGTCTCCTGAGTAGCTAGGACAACAGGCACACAACACCATGCCCAGCTATAACATTTTTTCATTAAACTTTCACAACTACCCTATGAGATAAGTGATTTAATCCCCTTAATTCCACATGAGAAAACTGAATTTAGAATAAGTACGTGAATTGGTCATGATTACCCAGTTCATTGAAAGGGATCTTGGATTTGAATCCACTAGTCTGTCTGACTCCATGGCTTCAGTTGGTAAACAAGCTGCCATTAGAAGGGGAAAACTTGACAAAATTTGTCAAAAACAGAAAAGTAGAAATAAAAATTGGGGCAATCCTGACCATACTTTCCAAAAACATGCTGCATTAACATTTGAGGGCTATTTCTCTCTTATACAAGCTTTATCAAAATGCCATTCACATAACATAAAATTCACCAATTTAAAGTGTATGATTTAGTGGTTTTTAGTATATTTCAAGGTTATGCAACCATCACTACTACCTAATTCTGGAATATTTTTCTCACCCAAAAACCTACCCTGTACCTTTTAGCAGTCACTTCCATTTCCCTCTTTTATCTCCTGGCTCATCTACTTTCTAACTCTTTGGTTTTGCCTATTCTGGACATTTCATACAAATGAATCATACAATATGAGGCATTTTTGTATCTGATTTCTTTCACTGAACATAGTGTTTTTGAGGTTCATTCATGTTGTAGTGTTTTTCAGTACTTCACTCCCTTTATGACTGAGTAACATTCCATTATATGTATATATCACATTTTGTTTATCCATTCTCAATCGATGGCTCTTTGGATTGTTTCTGCTTATTTGTTATCCGTTTATATGAATAATGCTGCTATGAACATTCTTGTACAAGCTTTATTATGGGCATATGCTTTCAATTCTCTTGGTCCTATACCTAGGAGTGGAATTGCTGGGTCACATAACCCTATGTTTAACCTTTTGGGGTGCTGCCAAGCTTTTCCAAAGTGGCTGCACCATTTTAGGTGTATTTCATTTAAGACAATAGCTGTAGCTCATGTTTTTGACATAGTGAATGCCATAGTAATTACACTTAATGAACTGTCTGAAACTGGTAAGGAAGGACTCAGAGTTCTTATGTGCAATAACAGTTATTTCCATGGGCAATGACAATTCCTAACGTGACGGGTTCCTTTTGAACCTCATTCAGAAGCCACCGTGGAAGTCGACTCTGCCCTCTGCGCATTCTGGCTGGTATCCCTGGGGACCGCCCACTCGGGTGTGGTTGCCTTAGTCGTCATTCTTACTGGGATTCCAGGGTTGAGTTGCTGAGGTGCAAGCGTGATCTGCCCACTCTTTTATAACCTTCCTCCTCGTTCCTGTTGTTTAGAGTGCTTCTTCAAGCGGTTCCTTCAAGATCAGTACAAACGCGAGGTTTCTGGTGCCTGTGCCCCTTGCACAAACATGCTTCCGGGAGAAAGTCCTTAAGGCAGGGTGGGTGGGACTAAGACCACGCTTTGGTATTAGATGCATCTTCACCTCCTCCCGCCCCCTATTCCTGCCGAGGGGACTTCTGGGAGTTGTAGTCTCTTACTGAATAAAGAAAGAGAAACGGATCTTCGCTATCAGGGTGTTCTCAACCTAGTGCCAGCCTAAAACAAGCAAACTCGTTGTGAAGTAAAAGGGACTAGATTTCCAGGTTAGTACTGGTCTCAACTTTTAATTGCTAATAAGCCGAAGAAAAGTTGTTAATACATATCTATGGTGGAGTAGAGCTTAGATGGACCATGGATGTCATCCTCCCCAACCCCTACCCGTTGGCCTCTATTGGTCATGTGGGTTCAGAAAATTCCTGTGGCTTTTCAGAAAAGCCAAAAACTGTGCTTGATATTTTTTCTCCCCTGCAGTACCTGGTACAATGTTAGCACTGGGTCAGCATCCAGGGTCGAAAAAAAAAAAAAAAAAAAAATTCCTTATTTTTAAAAATTTTTATTGATTTTATTCTATTATTTATCCTTATTTCTATGTCTTCTTCACTATTTTCGTGGGAGATTGGAAGATATTGTTCATATTCTCTTAGCCATATGCTATCTTATTTAATTTAATTTTTTTTTCCATTTTACTTTTAGTAAAAACTAATAAATTCAAAGAGTACAAAGGTGTAAGAGATAGAAATTAAAATCCTCCCATCAACCTCTCTTCCTAAATCCCACTCCTCAGGGGAATCCCAACAGTTGGGCGAATGTTTTTGTGGGTACTCTCCGTGCCAAGCTGGTGATTATCTCAAAGTGCTTCAGATTTATGCAGCACTTAGAGGCATTGTTGCAAGCCCTTTGCCAGTATTTAATCTTCTCTACAACCTAATGAGGTGCCCATTTTACAGATGAGGAAACTGAGAGGTCAGGGGATTTGTTAAGGTGACTTAGCTAGAAAGTCACTGAGCTGGGATGGAAACATGGGCAGTTTGGTTCCAAAGTCTGCACTCTTACTTTCTCTTCTATACCATCTCAATAGTTTTCTTCATTGAATGAAAATATAAGCTGTAGTTCCTACAATCACCGCCACCACCACCAACAACAATGAGAAACTGGTGCGCAAGAAGAGAAAATGTTCACTTAGATCTGAGCTCCAGATGAAAGTCATGAGGGCAATTGTTCCCTAATGCGGACTTAATCTCCTTTTTGAGCTGCCACTCCCGTCAGCCGCTCTGTGTATTCAAAAATTTTTCTTTTTCTTTTTCCAACAAGAATGAGGTTGAATCAATAATGTTTAATGGTTCTTAGATACAATGGTGGCAAGCATACAGAAGTAGTACTGGAGCTAGATAAGAAGCTTTACTTGTAAAAATGGATTTTCCCCATAATCAATCAACATTTTCCTTGTATTTCTCAGGACAGTGTCCCAGGAGCCATGAAAAAACCAACCAACCAACCAACATGATTTTTCTTATCTTTCAGGAAAAGGGTATTAGAAGAGAGGGAAGGCTTTGCAAAGAAATACATAGATTTCATTGAGAAGAGGGTGTAACACACTTTTTTATTTTGTGTGGACATGCCTAGTTCTTCAACCCTGTGGTAATAGAGTAGTACCCTGCTTCTCATTTAGAAACCCATCTAGGGGCCTCATCAAGGGCCGCTGCTTTGAAACTCAGCTTCCCTGTTGGCATTTAGATCTTGCTTTTAACATTAACTCCTTGTTTTTATTGAAAAAATAATACAAACAAACAACCAATCCAAAGATGGGTAAAGGACTTGAATTCACATTTATCCAAAGAAGAGATACAAATGGCAATAAGCTGATAAAAAGATACTTAATATTACTAATCATTAGGGAGACATATATCAAAACCACAATGAGATACTACTTCACACCCATTAGGATGGCTATAACAAATGTGCATATTTTTAAAAACCTAGAAGATACAAGAGTATTGACCAGGATGTGGAGAAATTGGAAACTCATGCACATTGCTGCTGGGAATGTAAAATGTAAAATGGTGCAGCTGTTGTGAAAAACTGTATGACATTTTCCTTAAAAAGTTAAACATAGAATTACCATATGACCCAGCAATTCCACTTCTTGGTCTACACCCAAAAGAATTGAAAGCAGAGGCTCCAACAGATACTTGCACATCAATGTTCATAGCAACATTATTTACAATAGCTCAAAGAGGAAATAACTTGTCAACATGTCCATCAGCAGGTGAATAGATAAACAATATGTTGTACATATATACAATGGAATGCTATTCAACCTTAAAAAGAAAGGAAATTCTGACACGGGCTACAACGTGGGTGAAACTAAAACATAATGCCAAGTGAAATAAATCAGACACAAAAGGACAAATATTGTAATGATTCCACTTATGTGAGGTACCTAGAATAGTCTAATTCCTAGAAAGAAATAATGGTTTCTACGGGCTGTGGGGAGGAGAAAATGGAGAGCTATTGTTTAATGGGTTTGGGTTTCCATTTGGAATGATTAAAAAGTTCCAGAAATGAATAGTGATAATGGCTGCAGAACAATGTGGATATACTTAAAGCTACTGAATTATATACTCAAAAATGATGAAAATTATAAGTGTTATGTTATATATATATATTTTTTACCACAATAAAAAAATTACAGGTGATGCACATGGTTATGAAAAAGTAGATGTGTAGTACTGGAGAAGTTATAAGGGAAAACATCAGACCCCCTACCCCGTTTTTTTTCTGTCTCCACATTTTTGTACCTAGAAGTAACCACATTCAACTTTTTCCTCTTTCTTTAGCTCTATAGTTCTCAATAATAGTAGTGTATGATGTTTCTCTGAATTTCTTAAATTCAGATATTATTTATTACACTTCTGGTTATAATAAATGCAGATTTAGCTTTCTTACTCCATTTTCTTGTTCCCCATTTTTCTTGTTCCATCTTCCCCAAAACCTTTAGGATATATATTTTTTTATCTCTGGCTTTAGGACATTTTTTGACACAAGGTATCATGATGTTGGTGGGGTCTCTACATTTACTGTGCTGGGTACCCAGTGGGCCTTTGCGGTCTGAAAAGGAAAATCTGTAATTTGCCCTTGGACTGTCTTTAATGGTTTCATGGATGCTACCTTGGGTCTCTGAGCCCTCTCCAAAGCCAAAAAGTGTGACTGATATGTTTTCTCCCCTACAGTACCTGGCACAATGTTAGCATTGGGTCAGCATTGGTGTAAAGAGCCATTAGTTGAAAAGATAGACTTCTGGTTTGGCAGCACTGCTGTTAGAAGCAGCATCTGATAAATATTTGGTAAGGAAGGGGGTGATAGCAGCTTCATTTTACAGCCTGGGGTTAAGAGAACTAGTTCAGCAACTTTTTGACTTCTCCAGCCTCTACTTTTACAAGCCATCCCCTCTTACTCTGCTTAATAGTTGGGTGAAGAGGTAGGAAATGGAGAACAGTACGGGAGTCTCACTGTGCTTGGGTTAGGGTCAAAGATAAGTGCTGCAAGGTGAAGCCCCACAACTTATAGTCAGAATTACCTCTGAAAAGTCTTGAAATCTCCCAGAAGTAGGAGATACTAAGTGTTTTTTGTACTAATGTTTGTCTGTGCTCTTCAATGAATCTTTTAGTGTCTTCTTCCAAGATGTCAATGAAACCATTGCCACTCAATTTCTTGGCCACAGCTAAATAGTTTGTCTTTCATTCTGTCATTGATTGGGAAATACTTCAAATTGTGTTTACAGTTTTTTCATAATTTTGGCTGAGTAAGGCTTTCACTTCCAAACAGGATGGAGTAATAGGAATCAGAGATAACATTAAAAACCAGTCCTAGCATTTTGGGAGGCCATGGTGGGAGGATCACTTGGTTTTTAAGACACTTGGGTAATGAAAGACAATGATTCCTGAGAGATGCGAAACAAAGCAAGTCAAATAACTGCAACAGCTTATAACCTGGAGAGAGTTTCCAAGCCATAGCACAGGAAGATGGGAATCAGGCAGAACCTGGCAGGAACAGACATCTTGGATTGAGGACATGCAGTTGAGAGTCTAGGAAGACCAGACTGTTAGGATTTGTGTGTCAGAGTGCCAAGAACCCCAGATATTGACAGTTTTATTTGACGTTTTGGCTGAGTACTGATGAGTGCATGCATGTGAGGAAACTACCTGAGGGAGGAAAAGATCCTCTTCAAAGAATGAGGAGGAGTAGTTTGTAGCATTCACACAGGGCCAGGAATAGTACCTATTCACATCAGCTACAATGAAAAACCTCAAAAATCATGGGCATTAAGTATAGTACTCAGAAGGGTCTTGCCTCACCAGTAGGGAAGAATTAGCCCTAGATCAAACACTGCTCTAATCCTGCTTAATAAATCTTTAAAGTGAAATGTGAAAGAATTAAACTGTGTGCATCCCAGACCAAAGGGATGTATTTTATATTTTATTGAATACAAAAATATCCCAGTGCCCAACAAAATGAAATTTATAATGTGTGGCCTCCATTCAAAGAAGCAGGAAAATGTGACCCCAAAATACTATTGTATATTTCTTTGCTATGTGTGAAGTATAGTATCACTTGAAGTGAACTGTGATAAGTTAAAGATGTATACTATAAACCCTAAAGTACCCAGGAACATCATAAAGTTATAGCTAACATCCAACAAAGAAGGTAAAACTGAATCATAAAAAAAATACACAATCAAATAAAAGACAATAGGAAAGGCCACAAAGAACAAATGGGCCAAATAGAAAACAAATATCAAAATGATAGAATTAAACCTAACTATGTAGCTAATGTTAAACGTACATGACCTAAACATCCCAATCAAAAGGAGGAGGTATTCAAATAGGACAAAAAAGCAAGATCCAATTATATGCTGCCCATAAGAAACCAAATTAAAATATAGACACAATCATGTCAAAAGTAAAAAGACAGAAACATATATGCCATGCCAACAGTAGTCAAAAGAGAGCAGGAGTAGCTGTATAAATGTTAGACAAAATACCTTTCAGAGCAAATAATATTACTAGCAGTAGAGAATGTCATTTCATAATGATAAATAATTAATTCATCAAGAGGATAGAATAATTCTAAATGTTTATTTATAAAATAACAGAGCTACAAAATACACATAGTGAGTACTGATAGAACTGTAAATTCTATCTGCAACCATAGTCAGAGATTTTAATACCCTTCTGTCATAGAACAAGTAGACAGACCATATCAGCAAGGATATACTAGCTTTGAACAATACTATCCACCAATATCTCCTAATTGACATTTATAGAACACTTCTCTCAACAGCAGCAGAATGCACATTCTTTTCAGTTGTACACGGAGCATCTACCAGATAGACCATATTCTGAGCCACAGAACACAACTCAAAAAATTTAAAAGGGCCCAAGTCACACAAATGATGTTCTCTGAACAATGGAATTAAATCAGAAATGATGATTTTAGCTGAACTGTAGCATCGTTTCAGGTTTGAGTGCATCTACTGCTCATGTAATTTGATTCCTTACATTAAGTGTGTGTACAACTCCACCCTTATAAGGGCAAAGAGACGATGTGAAAATGGAATGAAGTAATTGCTAAATGTGTGTATGTAATAGGTAGATAACTGAAGAAGTGATAAGTTAGTACAGTTGTAACTGTGGGTGAGAAATTGTCCACCATCCATTTTGGTCTAAGAAAGAAAATGTCTGTTGACAGTTCTGCAGCTAACTTTTATTCAACTGATTTTTATCAGCTAGGGATCTGACATATTGGTGGATGCTTTTACATAACATATTATCTCACATATAAGTATATGAGATAAACCTTGTAGGTTGAATTTATTCATTTTTCTACTTATAAGGGAGAGGAGGGGTGGGAGTAGATAAAAGAAAGTTCAGATCCCTTAGCTTGGCACTCGAGCCTTTCATAGTAAAGTCCCTGTCTACCTCTCCCTCCCACTCTCCTGCCTTGAACAAGCACAGGCTACTCTAGGCCTGCTGAGCTGCTGGTGTTGTGCATACTCACACAGCTGTTTCATTCCTCTGGGCTTTCAGATATGCCTCCCTCTGGAAAATCTCTCTCCCCAACTTCAGGCCTCTGCAGCTCTGTGCTGACCTCGCCAGACCATGTTCCATCCACACCTTGGGCTCGTGTACTCCCTGAGTGCCAAGATTCCTGGCATACAAAAGGCACTGAGCTGTCCCAGGCTGGGAGCCATCTTATATTTGTCTCTGTAGCCTCATTGGCACTTGGCAACATGGACCTTCAAGAAATATTTTCCACATGCCTACCCTGTGCCAAGTACTGTCCTGCAGAGCAGTAAGACAGACAAGGTGACAGCTGTTGCTGAAGTTGTATTCTATTGTAAAACAGACGATACACTGGTCAGTAAGTAAAATAATCTTACAATGTAAACAATTTTACGGAAAAACAAATGAGAGGAGGGCGTTGTTTAGACTGAGTGGTTAGGGGCACACTCTCTGAGGATATGACATTCATGTTGAAAACAGAGAATAAGAAGGAGCCAGCCACGTGAAGAGGTGGGTGATATGAGTTTGCTGGAGCTGCCATAACAAAAAGTACCACAGATGAGGTAACTCCAACAACAGAAATTTGCTTACAGTTTTGGAGGCTAGAAGCCCAAGATGAACATTTTGGGAGGTTTGGTTTCTTCTAAGGCCTTGCTCCTTAGCTTGCAGATGGCTGCCTTCACATTGGGACTCCGCCACATAGTTGTCTCTCAGTGTGTCTGTGTTCCAGTCTCGTCTTCTTAAAAGGC